>NC_137784.1:52734489-53390805 GCF_963455305.1 Plecotus auritus | reverse complement strand
TTTTCTGGATGTTTGTTGTTTGCATTTTTTGGATTAGTTGTTGGTTTTTTTAGAGTTTTATCCCCATAAACATATATTTTCCCCCTTCTTTTTTCTTTTCTCCCCTACATTTTTTTTCCTTTTCTCAATATCATTTTTGCACTCTTTTCTCTCCCTGAATTCTCTTTTCTCTGGTGGTCACCTTTATGTGGGGTTATTGGTATTGTGAATACATTCATGTTTGGTGCCCTGTGTGTTGTGTCTTGTTATGTCTTATTTTATGACTTTAAGTCAACATGGTAGAGAGTGAGCTACATAACCAGACACCCTGAGATGAGCAAACATGGGGAGACAAAGAAACAGCCCCCAAATGAAGGAAAAAGAGGAATCACTGGAAAAGGAAGTAAACAAAATGAAGGCAAGCAATTTGTCAGAGAAAGAATTCAGAGAAATGGTCATAAGGACACTGAAAAGGATGGAAGAAAAAATTCAACAACATGCGTAAGAACCAAGAGGAAAATGAAGAAGAACCATGAAGAAATGAAGAATGACATAGTTGCAATAAAGAACACAACAGAAAGCATCAACAGTAGACTAGGAGAAGTGGAGCACTGCATCAGTGAGCTAGAAGACAAGGTAGGAAAAAATACCCAAGCAGAGCAGGAACTGGAAAAAAAAAAACACCTAAAAAACAGGAGGAGAGCCTAAGAAAATTTTGGGAGAACATGAAATGAAACAACATGCACATAATAGGGGTGCCAGAAGGAGAGGAAACTGAGCAAAGAATAGAAAACCTGTTTGAAGAAATAATGACAGAAAACTTCCCTGATATAGGGAAGAAAAAACTCATACAAGTCCAAGAAGCTCACAGAGACCCAAACAAGAAGAACTCAAAAAGACTGACACCAAGACACATTATAATTAAACTGGCACATACCAATGACAAAATAAGAATCTTAAAGGCTGCCAGAGAGAGACAGAAAGTTACCTACAAGGGATCTCCCATCAGACTATCAAATGATTTCTCAACAGAAACACATCAGGCCAGAAGGGAATGGAATGAAATATACAAAGTCATGCAAAGCAAGGGCCTGAACCCAGGAATACAGTACCCAGCAAGGCTATCAATCAAAGTTGAGGGTGAAATCAGGAGCTTCACAAACAAAAAAAGACTAAGGGAGTTTATTACCACCAAACCAGCAATGCAAGAAATGCTAAAGGGTCTGCTGTAAAAAGAAGAAATAGGAAGGGAAGAAGGAACATAGGCATAAAGAATAAAAATGGCAACAAACATGCATCTATCAATAATAACATTAAATGTGAATGGATTAAATGCCCCAATCAAAAGACATAGAGTAGCTGAATGGATAATAAAACATGACCCATATATCTGCTGTCTACAGGAGACCCACCTCAGAACAAAGGACTCACACAGACTGATGGGGAAGGGATGGAAAAAATTTTGAGGTGAATGGAAATGAAAAAAAAAAAACTGTAATAGCTATACTTACATCTGACAAATTAGACCTCAATGTGAAGGCCATGACAAGAGATAAGGAAGGCCACTTCATAATACTAAAGGGAGCAATTCAACAAGAAGATATAACTCTGGTAAACATGTATGCACCCAATATAGGAGCACCCAAATACATAAAAATACTTCTGGAAAATATCAAGAGAGAGATTGACAGCAATACAGTCATAGTAAGGGACTTTTATACCCCACTAACACCACCGGACAAATCCTCTAAACAAAAATTTGGCAAAGAAACACCAATCCTAAATGACTCACTAGATCAGATGGAATTAATTGACATCTTCAGAACATTTCATTCCAAAGCCACAGAATGTACTTTCTTCTCAAGTGCACATGGGTCATTTTCAAAGATAGACCACATATTGGGGCACAGGCAAAGTCTCTTTAAAATCAAGAATATAGAAATCATATCAAGCATCTCCTCAGATCACAATGGCATAAAATTAGAAATCAACTACAATAAAAACAATGATAAAAATCAAACATTTGGAGGCTAAATAGCATGATATTAAACAATGATTGGGTTACCAAAGAGCTCAAAGGAGAAATAAAAAGCATCCTGGCAACAAACGACAATGAAAACACAACAATCCAAATCTATGGGACACAGTGAAAGAAGTCCTAAGAGGGAAGCTCATAGCTCTACAGGCCTACCTCAAAAAAAGAAAAAAATGTTAATAAATTATCTAACCCTACAACTAAAAGAGTTAGAAAGAGAGCAACAAGAAAAGCCCAGCATAAGCAGAAGGAAGGAAATAATAAAGATCAGAGCAGAAATAAATGACATAGAGACAAAAAAAATTTAAAAAGACCAACAAAACCAGGACCTGGTTTTTTGTGTTGTTGTTTTTTTTAATATATTTTATTGACTTTTTACAGAGAGGAAGGGAGAGGGAAAGAGAGTTAGAAACATCAATGAGAGAGAAACATCAATCAACTGCCTCTTGCATACCTGCAACTGGGGATGTGCCCGCAACCAAGGTACATGCCCTTGACCGGAATCAAACCTGGAACCTTTCAGTCTGCAGGCCAATGCTCTATCCACTGAGCCAAAGCAGTTAGGGCAGGAGCTGGTTCTTTGAAAGAATAAACAAGATTGATGAACATCTAACCAGACTCACCAAGAAGCAAAGAGAGATGACCCAAATAAACAAAATCAAAAATGAAAGAGGTGAAGTAACAACCAATCCCACAGAAATACAAATGATCATGAAAATATACTATGAACAACTCAATTCCAACAAAGTGGACAACCTAGATGAAATGGACATATTCTTAGAAAAATAGAAGCTCCCAAACACAATGAGGAAGAATTAAAAAAATCAAACCTGAATAGGCTAATAATTACCAAAGAAATTGAAGCAGTGATCAAAAACCTTCCAGCAAGCAAAAGTCCTGGTCTGGACAGCTTTACAGGGGAGTTCTACCAAGCATTCTAAGAAGAACTAAAACCTATCCTCCTCAGACTATTCCAAAAAATTAAAGAGGAAGAAACACTTCCAAGCTCTTTCGATGAAGCCAGCATTACCCTACTTCCAAAACCAGATAAAGACACCACAAAAAAGAAGAGAGAACTACAAGCTAAGAACCTTGGTGAACATAGATGTTAAAATCCTCAACAAAATTCCAGCAAATCAGATCCAGCTTACACTTGACAGATCATACACCATGACCAAGTGGGGTTTATTCCCCAGGGATGCAAGGATGGTACAATATCCAGAAATCAATAAATATGATACATCACATAAACAAATTGAGAATCAAAAATCATATCAATCGATGCAGAAAAAGCATTTGACAAAATCCAACACCCTTTCTTGATAAAAAAAAAAACTCACAGCAGAGTGGGAATTGAGGGATCAAACCTCAACATAATAAAAGCCTTATATGACAAACCTACAGCCAACATCATACTCAGTGGGCAAAACTAAGCTCATTTCCCCTAAGAACAGGAACAAGACAGGGATGCCCACTTTCACCTCTCCTGTTCTATATAGTACTGAAAGTGCTAGCCATAGCAATCAGACAAGAAGAAGAAATAAAAGGCATCTAAATTATAAAAGAAGAAGTAAAGCTGTCCTTATTCACAGATGACATAATACTATACATAGAAAACCCCAAAGACTCCATAAAAAAATTAGTAGACCTAATAAATGAATTTGGCAATGTAGCTGGATACAAAATTAATGCCCAGAAATCTATGGAATTTTTAAACTCCAATAATGAACTCACAGACAGAGAAATGAAAAAAAAATCCCATTTACCACAGCACCAAAAAAATTAAGATTCCTAGGAATAAACTTAACTAAGGACTTAAAACACCTGTACTCAGAAAACTATAGGACATTGAAAAAGAGATAGAGGAAGACATAAACAAATGGAAGAACATACTATGTTCATGGATTGGTAGAATCAACATCATTAAATGTCCATACTACCTAAAGCAATCTACAGATTCAATGCAATACCTATTAAAATACCAATGGCATATTTCAAAGATCTAGAACAAACTCTCCAAAAATTCATCTGGAACAAAAAAAGACCTTGAATAGCCACAGCAATCATGAGAAAGAAGAACAAAGTTGGAGGGATCACAATACCAGATATCAAGCTATATTACCAAGCCACGGTTCTCAAAACTGCCTGGTACTGGCACAAGAACAGACATATAGACCAATGGAACAGAACAGAGGACCCAGAAATTAACCCAAGCCATTATGCTCAAGTAATATTTGACAAATGAGGCAAGAGCATACAATGGAGTCAAAACAGCCTCTTTAATATATGGTGCTGGGAAATTTGGTCAGATACATGCAATAAAATGAAACTAGATCACCAACTTACACCATACACAAAAACAAACTCAAAATGGCTAAAGGACTTAAACGTAAGACGGGAAACCATAAAAATCCTACAAGACTCCATAGACAGCAAAATTGCAGACATATGTCATAGCAATATCTTTACAGACACAGATCCTAGGGTAAGAGAGACTAAGGAGAAAGTAAACAAATGGGATTACAGCAAAATAAAAAGTTTCTGCACAGCAAGAGAAACCATCAACAAAACAACAAGAAAGCCCACTGCATGGGAGAACATATTTGCCAACGTTATCTCTGATAAGGGTTTAATCTCCAAAATTTACAGGGAACTCATACAACTTAACAAAAGAAAGTTAAACAACCCAATCAAAAATGGGCAAAAGACCTAAATAGACACTTTTCAAAAGAGGAAATTCAGAAAGCCAAGAGACACATGAAAACATGCTCAAAGTCACTAATCATCTGAGAGATGCAAATCAAAACAACAATGAGGTACCACCTCACACCTGTCAGAATGGCTGTCATCAACAAATCAACAAACGACAAGTGCTGGAGAGGATGTGGAGAAAAAGGAATCCTTCACTGCTGGTGGGAATGCAGACTGATGCAGCCATTGTGGAACACAGTATGGCTTTTCCTCAAAAATTTTAAAATGGAACTGCCATTTGACCTAGTAATAACACTTCTAGGAATATATCCCAAGAAACTAGAAACACCAATCAGAAAGGATATATGCACCCCTATGTTCATAGCAGCACAATTCACCATAGCTAACATTTGGAAACAGCCTAAATGCCCATCAGCAGATGAGTGGATTAAAAAAGTATGGTACAGAATAATGGCGGCGGAATAGACAGACGTGTTCCGAGCCTTGTCCCGGAGCAGAAAGAAAGAACAGCTGAGGGTCGCGCAAGGAGTGTTTGTTGGCTGGTTGGGAGACAGCTGAATTCTAGAAGGAGGTGGGGGACTGCTGAACGGGGTTCCCCTGACCTGGCAGCACGAACTGCGGCTGGGTCCCCTCCTGGAGCTGCGGGCTTGGACGCGGAGTCTGCGCCATCTTGATCCGGAAAGCGGAGCTTATCTGAAGCCTGAGAATCCACAACTGCGGCACCCCAGGAACAGCTGCGAGCCCCAGAACAACGCTCCCCAACTGGCGCAAGCACACGGGTTCAGAGAAGCTCTACACTCCACCACGGAAAGGTCAGATTTCACGTGGGATAAGGTGAGGTCTCTGGTCCCGGCGGGAGAGAGGAACGCGCGCTTTGCGGGAGCTGGAGGACCAGGGAAGTCTGTGCCTAGAAAAATCCGTGGCTGTAGGGGCTGGCGTGATCTGTGACTGTGGAAAGGGGTCCTCAGAGCTGCTAAGAGAAGGGCACTCTAAAAAGCAACCCATTTTGATCTGAAGTGCAGGGACACCCTAAGAATTTCAGGCAGTCCAGACTTACGCGCAGCCCCTGCGCTCCCTGGGTGCCTGGGCTTACTCGCAGTCCCGGAGTTCGCACACTTGGGCTTTTCCCTCTTCAAATCCTTGCTTCTGATTACTAAGCCCAATACATAGGATCACCCAGTTGGGGACACCCTGGGAGACTGCAGGGGAAGGTTGTTTTTCTGGAACCTGGGGATCGGAGCGGGGAGTGACCATCAGAGAGTCAGCTCTGAGGCAGACCACTCCCACAGGCCCGTGGCGAGTGCCACAGGGAAAGAAGGCTCTAACACTGCCTAGAGAGGCCATAGATAGACCCGGAAGTTAATCCAGAAACACTGCCACCCAGGGGCTGAATCACAAATTGACTCTTGTGTAATCAAAAATAAAGGAATACGAGAAATTAAGACACACCGCCTGCTTAAAATCAGGACTGGCTTACAACACCGAAGAGCAGTGGATCGCAGGGAACTGCAATACTGTCTGGACTGAGAAACAGGCGTGCCAAACAGAAAAACAGAGGAAGTGAATGACCTTCACTACTCCACATTTTATTTTTACCTTTTATTTTTTTTATTTTTTTATTTTTTTTTAATTTTCATTTTTTGCATCTTTTAATCAAGAAACTTTTTTTTCTTTTTTCATCACTTGATTTTACCTTTTTAATGATTACATTTTTATTTTCAATCCGTATTATTACTACTGCTATTTTATCTTGTTTTTTTTTTTTAAAGTGTCATTTTATTTTCTCTTCATTTTATTTTGGGATTAGGGTTCTACATTCTATTTTTTATCTTTCCTTTAGCATCGTTTTACTCTATCTCAACTCTACCTTTAGGCCATCACTCTCTTCCTAACCTCCCCCTTTTCAGTGTCCTGTTTATCTTACCCTTTTACTGCTTTAGATTTTCCCTATTCTTTCTGTTTACCCCTTGTTAAAATTTCACCCTACTTACATATCTAATCTCCAATCCCCTGCTCCAAGTCCACATACACCTCTCCCTTCGCTGTCTGAGTTATCCATAAACTTGTCCTTATCTCTGTCCTTTTGTTGTTGTTTGCTTGAATGTAGATTATATCCAATTTTTATGCTTTTTTTGTGAGATTGTTTTGCTTATTCTTCTTTTGTTTATTTTTTTGTTTGTTTTGTGCTTCAGCTTTCCCTTGCCTCACTCCATATTAGTTGGTGTTGTAGTTTGTACTAATCCCCAGGCACTTGTTGCTGGCATTTGCTGGGATTAGTGATTGTTCTATTGGAGTTTTATCCCCAATATATATAGTCTGTTCCCCTTTCTCTCTTAGTCACTTTCTTGTCTCTCTTACTTTTTTTTTTCTCTTTACTTTCCCTTTTCCCAATTTCATTTTCACACTCCTTTTTTCTTTTTTTCTTTCTTTCTTTCTTTTTTCCTCTTCTTCTTTCTCTCCTATCACCTAATTTGCCTTTCTCTGCTGGTCACCTTTATTGGAGGTTATTAATATCGTGAATACATTCCTGTTCAGTGCCTTGTGAGTTGTACCTGGTAGTGCTGTATTTTGTGCCTTTAAATCAACCCAGGAGAGAGAGAACTACATAACCAGACACCCAGAGAAGAGAGACCATGGGGAGACAAAGAAGCAGCCCGCATATGAAAGAAAAGCAGGCATCACCAGAAAAGGAAGTAAACGAAATGGAGGCAAGCAACCTTCCAGAAAAAGAATTCAGAGAAATGGTCATAAGGTGGCTGAAAAGAATGGAAGACAAATTCGACAATATGAGCAAGAACCAAGAGGAATTGAAGAAGAACCAAGAAGAAATGAAAAATGACATCGCTGCTGTAAAGAACTCAATAGAAAGCATCAAGAGTAGACTAGAAGAAGCAGAGGACCGCATCAGTGAGCTAGAAGACAAGATGGAAAAAAATACCCAAGAAAAGCAACTTCTAGAAAAAAAAATTAAAAGGCAGGAGGAGAGTGTAAGGGAACTTTGGGACAACACGAAACAAAACAACATCCGCATAATAGGGGTTCCAGAAGGAAAGGAAGCTGAGCAAGGAATAGAAAACCTCTTTGAAGAAAAAATGACAGAAAATTTCCCAGATATAGGGAAGAAAAAACCCACACAAATCCAAGAAGCTCACAGAGTCCCAAGCAAAATGAACCCCAAAAGACCGACGCCAAGGCACATTATAATTAAATTGGCAAACACCAACGACAAAGTAAGAATCTTAAAAGCAGCAAGAGAGAGACAGAAAGTTACCTACAAAGGAACCCCCATCAGACTAGCAACTGATTTCTCAACAGAAACTCATCAGGCCAGAAGGGAATGGAATGAAATATACAAAGTCATGCAAAGGAAGGGGCTGAATCCAAGAATACTGTACCCAGCAAGGCTGTCAATCAAAATTGAAGGTGAAATCAGGAGCTTCACAGACAAAAAATGACTAAGGGAATTTATTACCACCAAACCAGCAATGCAAGAAATGCTAAAGGGTCTACTGTAAAAAAAAAAAAAAGAAAGAAAGAAAGAAAGAAAGAAAGAAAGAAAGAAAGAAAGAAAGAAAGAAACAGGAAGCGAGGGGGTGGTGCCTCAGCCTGGCCTGCACTCTCTCATGGTCTGGGACCCCTTGGGGGATGTCCGCCAGCTGGCTTAGGCCTGCTCAACATCCCCAAGGGGTCCTTAGCGCTGCCTTGGGAGGTGGGAGAGGCTCCCGCCACCGCTACTGCGCTCTCCATATATATATATGGCTCATAAATAAAAAGAACAGATTGGTAGTTGCCAGAAGTGGGAGTTTGGGAGTAATATGGTTGAAAGGAGTCAAAATTTACAAATTTCTAGTTATAAAATAAATAAAAAATGGGGATGTAGTGTCCAGAATGGTGACTATACTGTAGTTAATAATACTGTACTGCAGATTGGAGAGTTGCTATGGGAGTAAATCTTAAAAGTTCTCAATCACAAGAAGAAAATTCTGTAACTATGACTATGATGATGGATGTTAATTAGACCTACTGTGATGATCATTTCACAATATATACAAATATCAAATCATTATGTTGTGCACCTGAAACTAATATAATGTATGTCAATTATACCTCAATTTTAAGATCTAACAGAAGATTGAAAAAAGAAATTGAACAGTGAGGGTCTAAGTTGCTTATCCTATCTAATAAAAGAGTAATATGCAAATTGACTGTACCTCCACTACACCCACAAGCCACGTCCATCAGCCACGCCCACCAGCCAATCAGGGGCGAATATGCAAATAAACCCAACCAAGATGGTTACGGCCACAGAGAGCAGGAGGGAGGCTTGGGTTTCCCCGGCAATGGAGGAAACCAAGCTTTCCGCCTGCCCTTGCCGGCCTAGGCCTCCACTCAAGGCTACAAAGTTTCAATGATAGAAGATATATAAATCCAAACAGAAATGGCAGCAGCCACAGAGCTGGAAAGAGCAGGAGGATAGGGTTGCCCATGGCAATGGAGGAAGCCAAGCTTCTACAGCCCTGGCTGGCCAAGGCCTCCGCTTAAGGCTACAAAGTTTCAATTGTAGAAGATAAATAAACCCCAGATACCAGGGCCTCCACTTGGGTTGCCAGGGGGCGTGGCCAGCCTGCAAACCACCACAGGCTCCTCTCCAAGGTCGCCCCACGCCCCAAGGGAACCCCCACCCTGATCCGGGACACCCTTCAGGGAAAACCAGCTGGCCCCCACCTGTGCACCAGGCCTCTATCCTATCTAATAAAAGAGTAATATGCAAATTGACCATCACGCCAACACACAAGATGGCTGCCCCCATGTGGTCAAAGATCTTGCCCCCATGTGGACACAAGGTGGCCACCACAAGATGGCCAGCAAGGGAGGGCAGTTGGGAGGGACCAGGCCTGTAAGGGAGGGCAGTTGTGGGTGATCAGGCCAGAAGGGGAGGGTAGTTGGGAGGGACCAGACCTGCAAGGGAGGGCAGTTGGGGGCAACCAGGCCTGCAGGGAAAGTCAGTTGGGAGGGACCCAGGCCTGCAGGGGAGAGCAGTTTGGGGGGACCAGGCCTGCAGGGGAGGACAGTTAGGGGTGACCAGGCCTGCAGGGGCGGGCAGTTCGGGGGGACCCAGTTAGGCATCAATCAGGCTGGCAGGGGACTGGTTAGGGGGTGATCAGGTTGGCAGGCAGAAGCGGTTAGGGGCAATCAGGAAGGCAGGCAGGAGAGCAGTTGGGAGCCAGCAGTCCTGGATTGTGAGAGGGATGTCTGACTGCCCTGTGAGATCGGGCCTAAACAGGCAGTTGGACATCCCTGGAGGGGTCCCAGATTGGAGAGGGTGAAGGCTGGGCTGAGGGACAATTCCCCCCCTCCACCCTCAGGCATGAATTTTGTGCACCGGGCCTCTAGTTTTTAATGAAACAAAACTTTTTTTCAGCCTATATAACCTATGTTATAATGTGTGGTCTCTTGCTATATGGAATAAAAAAGACAAGAATTAAGGTCCATACGTTGAATATTAGCAAAGTTTTATTTCATTCCTTGGGTTAAAATTATTACAAATACTATTATTTTTCCTGCTTCACATTAAATCATATATCAATATTCTCTTGTGCATTCAACCCTCTTTGCAAGCCACAAATCTAGAAGAGAGATTTGGGTGAATTTTGAGATTAAGAGTCACTTTTCTAGGAACCATTTAAATAACATTTTTCCTGTGCATATAGTTTGAAAAATAGTATTGATTGCACCTACTTTTTTGTATTTGCCTATTGAAACACTCACACAGAGCACTTGTCAATAAAAAGAAAAGCAGTGCATGAGGTAGTGGGTATAGCACACAGCACAGTGTGGGTGCTTGATACATTTTGGATGATGGTCACAATGATTGTCAATTTAATTACATATTCCATGAAATAATAGCATCTTTAACCACCTTCTTTTCAAATATGTTTTAACCTCTTGGGAGATTAAAAAAAAAAATCTATGGCCGTAACCGGTTTGGCTCAGTGGATAGAGCATCAGCCTGTGGGCTGAAGGGTCCCAGGTTTGATTCCGGTCAAGGGCATGTACCTTGGTTGCGGGAACATCCCCAGTTGCAGGTGTGCAAGAGGCAGCTGATTGATGTTTCTCTCTCATCTCTCATCGATGTTTCTAACTCTCTATCCCTCTCCCTTCCTCTCTGTAAAAAAAAATCAACAAAAATATATTTTAAAAATAATCTATGAAAGTAGATTATTTCTTTTAAGTCTTAAGGGAAATAGGCATATGTTCAGGGTGTTTTTTTTGTGATCTGTATTTATTATGGTTGCAATACAGTTTTAGTAATGTTGAGGACAGAATAAAATGAAAGATTGGTTTTATAGTGGGCATGTACTTCCAGGAATCTTTGAAGACCTGAAGATTTGTATTATAAGAAAAGGGAATCGAGTTTTCCAAAAGAACACTCTATTAGAAATAATACTAAATGTTTGAGGATTTTGTTTGTACTTTAAAAATTGTGGTGTTTCTCTAGTAAAAAAAGAAACAGCAAGACAAAACAAACACATAAAGGTTTATTTCTTACTCATGCTACATGTCCATTGTAGGTCAGTTGAGGGCTCTGCTCATCATAGTCATCAGAGACCCAAGCTGACAGAGCCTCCATATGAACTCATTTCCATGATTTGTGCATCAAAGGAGAGGAACAAGTAGAACCATTCACTGCCCCTTACAGTTTCCACCCAGAAATTGACCTATGTCAATTTTACAAATATTTTATTGGCCCGAGCAAGTTACATCGCTATGCCTAAACTCAAAGGGGTTATGAAAGTGTAATTTTAACATGTGCCTGAAAGTGGAAAGCCAGAAATAACTGGTAAATAGCATTTTTTATTACCATGCTATCTTATTGAAATATCTTCCCTGGCACATCAATGTGCCAGGTAGTCAAAATCTCAATGCAGATATAATTCTTTTGTCTCTTGTATTTTGCTGAGACATTCTACTGTTCTGGAAGGCTGTGTCTTTGGTCAGTATCTCAGGTACTTTAGAGGCAGATAAATTGGCCCATGTGCCTGCAAAGCTCACTGAAAGAGTCTGTGACAAAATTCTGGGGTTACTAGTAGAAGGAAGATTGTGGACTTCTAACCAAGGTAGTTTGAGAATCTACAGGAAACATCAGGGTGTAAATAAGAAGTGAAGACTACCAATCACATAGAATGACTATTCTCTACAGCCACGCTAACCTTCATGAATATAGTCACATGGGTGATAGTCTATCCTGATTTGTGAAGCAGCTATATAATGTTTTACAGTCTTAGGCGACCCTGCTAGCGGTTATCAACCTGTGCATCGGGACCCACAGGTTGAGAACCACTGCTGTAGAGCCTAAGACTATTGGAAAACACAGATATTTACATTACAATTCATAACAGTAGCAAAATTACAGTTATGAAGTAGCAACAAAAATAATTTTATGGACGAAACCGGTTTGGCTCAGTGGCTAGGGCATCAGCCTGCGGACTGAAAGGTCCCAGGTTCGATTCCGGTCAAGGGCATGTACCTTGGTTGCGGGCACAACCCCAGTGGGAGGTGTGCAGGAGGCAGCTGATCGATGTTTCTCTCTCATCGATGTTTCTAGCTCTCTGTCCCTCTCCCTTCCTCTCTGTGGAAAATCAATGAAATATATTAAAAAATAATAATAATAATTTTATGGTTGGGGGTCACCACAACATGAGGAACTGTATTAAAGGGTCGTGGCATTAGAAAGGTTGAGAACCACTGATCTATAGGGATTTTGTCCAGAAGACTTTACCTGCCCTAAACTTGTTATATTGTGAATGGACACCTTCTATGGGCAATATAGCAAAGAAGTTAAGAGCTCAGGCTCTGAGGTCAGATTGTATGCATTTGAATTTTGGCTCAGCCACTTACTTAACCCTTATGAGTTTTTTGTTTCATTACCTATAAAATGAGAATGATAATAAGACTTATCAGGATTGCTGCTATGATTAAGTGAGAAAAGAAATATAAAGCGCTTAACGTAGTGTCTGGCACAGGAGAAGTGCTCAGTAAGTGGTGAACAACATCATCATCATCATCACTATCATCACCATCATTAACTCTGCTAAGAAGCCTGTTATATGTGAACTTCTCCAGAGGCATTGAGTAGGTCCAGGATAAGTTGCTGAATTTTGTGGTCAGTCATTCCCTGTGTTTCACATTGTAGGGCAGTAGCTTTCACCTTGAACTACTGTTGTCAGCATTTAATGTGGGCCCTTTAGCCTACCCTGCATGTAGCTGAAATTCTGACCAACTATGTGGCTTCTGGGGAGATATTCTTGGAGCATAAACACAGAGTAGACTAGGAGAAGCAGAGGACCGCATCAGTGAGCTAGAAGACAAGGTAGGAAAAAATACCCAAGTAGAGCAGCTTCTAGAAAAAAAATTTAAAAAGCAGGAGAACCTAAGGAAACTTTGGGACAACACGAAACAAAACAACATCTGCATAATGGGGGTTCCAGAAGGAGAGGAAACTGAACAAGGAATAGAAAACCTGTTTGAAGAAATAATGACAGAAAACTTCCCTGATATAGGGAAGAAAAAACCCACACAAATCCAAGAAGCTCACAGAGTGCCAAGCAAAATGAACCTCAAAAGACCGACTCCAAGGCACATTATAATTAAATTGGCAAACACCAATGACAAAATAAGAATCTTAAAAGTGGCAAGAGAGAGACAGAAAGTTACCTACAAAGGAAACCCCATCAGAATACCAACTGATTTCTCAACAGAAACTCATCAGGCCAGAAGGGAATGGAATGAAATATAAAAAGTCATGCAAAAGAAGAGTCTGAATCCAAGAATACTGTACCCAGCAAGGCTATCAATCAAAATTGAAGGTGAAATCAGGAGCTTCACAGACAAAAAAGGACTAAGGGAATTTATTACCACCAAACCAGCAATGCAAGAAATGCTAAAGGGTCTGCTGTAAAAAAAAGAAATAGGAAGCGAAGAAGGAACACAGAGGTAAAGAATAAAATTGGTGACAAACAAGTACCTATCAATAATAACTTTAAATGTAAAAGGATTAAATGCCCTAATCAAAAGACATAGGGTAACAGATTGGATAAGAAAACACGACCCATATATCTGCTGTCTACAAGAAACCCACCTCAGAAAAAAAGACGCACACAGACTGAGGGTGAAGGGATGGAAAAAGGTTTTCCAGGCAAATGGAAATGAAAAAAAAAAGCTGGGGTAGCAATACTTATACCTGACCAATTAGATGTCAAAGTGAAGGACATAACAAGAGATAAGGAAGGCCATTTCATAATACTAAAGGGAGCAATCCAACAAGAAGGAATAACTCTGGTAAACATATACGCACCCAATACAGGAGCAGCCAAATACATAAAAAAAAAAAACTCCTAGAGGATATCAAAGGAGAGATTGACAGCAATACAATCATAGTAGGAGACTTTAATACCCCACTATGACCATTGGACAAATCCTCTAAACAAAAAATCAGCAAAGAAACATCAATCCTAAATGACTCACTAGACCAGATGGAATTAATTGACATCTTCAGAACATTTCACTCCAAAGCCACAGAATATACATTCTTCTCAAGTGCACATGGGTCATTTTCAAAGATAGATCATATGTTGGGTCATAGGCAAAGTCTCTTCAAATTCAAGAAGATAGAAATCATATCAAGCATCTTCTCAGATCACAGTGGCATAAAACTGGAAATCAACTACAATAAAAACAATCCAAAGAAATCAAACACATGGAGACTAAACAGCATGCTATTAAACCATGACTGGGTTACCAGAGAGATCAAAGAAGAAATAAAAAACATCATGGCAACAAATGACAATGAAAACACAACAATCCAAAATCTATGGGACACAGCGAAAGCAGCCTTGAGAGGGAAGTTCATAGCTCTACAAGTCTACTGCAACAAAAAAACAAGAAACAATGGTAATAAATTACCTAACCTTGCAACTCAAAGAGTTAGAAAGAGAGCAAAAAAAAAAAAGTCCAGTGTAAGCAGAAGGAAGAAAATAATAAAGATCAGAGTGTAGATAAATGACATTGAGACCAAAAAAACAATACAAAAGATCAACAAAAGCAAGAGCTGGTTCTTTGAAAGGATAAACAAGATTGATGAACCTCTAGCCAGGCTCACCAAGAAGCAAAGAGAGAGGACCCAAATAAACAAAATCAGAAATGAAAGCGGTGAAATAACAACAGACCCCACCGAAATGCAAAGGATTGTTAAAAAAAAATACTATGAACAACTCTATTCCAACAAACTGGACAACCTAGAGGAGATGGACATATTCCTAGAAAAATTTAACCTTCCAAAAATCAATCAGGAAGAATCTAAACATCTCAATAGGCAAATAACTATGGAAGAAATTGAAGCAGTCATCAAAAAGCTCCCAGCAAACAAAAGCCCAAAGCCAGATGGCTTCACAAGGGAGTTTTACCAAACATTCAAGGAAGAACTAAAACCTACCCTCCTCAGACTATTTCAGAAAATT
Organism: Plecotus auritus; assembly: GCF_963455305.1. NCBI lineage: Eukaryota > Metazoa > Chordata > Mammalia > Chiroptera > Vespertilionidae > Plecotus > Plecotus auritus. The sequence goes on along the minus strand of NC_137784.1, from coordinate 53,375,562 downwards.
CAAGAGGAAGGAACACTTCCAAGCTCCTTCTATGAAGCCAGCATCACCCTAATACCAAAACCAGATAAAGACAACACAATGAAGGAGAATTACAGGAAAATTTCCCTCATGAACGTAGATGCCAAAATCCTCAACAAAATTCTACCAAATCGGATCTAGCAGTACATCAAAAAGATCATACACCATGACCAAGTAGGATTTATCCCAGGAATGCAAGGATGGTACAATATCCGCAAATCAATAAACGTGATACATCACATAAACAAATTGAGAGATAAAAATTACATAGTCATATCAATTGATGCAGAAAAAGCATTTGACAAAATCCAACACACTTTCTTAATAAAAACTCTAAACAAGGTGGGAATAGAAGGATCATACCTCAACATAATAAAAGCTATATATGATAAACCCACAGCTAACATCATACTCAATGGGCAAAAACTGAAACCATTTCCCCTAAGAACGTGAACAAGACAGGGATGCCCACTCTCACCACTCCTGTTCGACATAGTACAGGAAGTATTAGCCATTGCAATTAGACAATAAGAAGAAATAAAAGGCATCCAAATTGGAAAAGAAGAAGTAAAGCTGTCCTTATTTGCAGATGACATGACATTGTACATAAAAAACCCGAAAGACTCCATCAAAAAACTAATGGACTTAATAAATGAATTCGGCAATGTAGCAGGATTCAAAATTAACTCCAAGAAATCTATGGCATTTCTATATACCAATAGTGAAGTTACAGAAAGAGAGACTGAAAAAGCAATCCCATTTACCATTGCACCAAAAAAATTAAGATACCTAGGAATAAACTTAACTGAGGAGGTAAAAGACCTATACGCGGAAAACTACAGGACACTGAAAAAAGAGATAGAGGAAGACGTAAACAGATGGAAGAACATACCATGTTCATGGATTGGGAGAATCAACATCATTAAAATGTCCATACTACCCAAAGCAATCTATAAATTCAATGCACTCCCCATTAAAATACCAAAGACATATTTCACAGACCTAGAAAGAACTCTCCAAAAATTCATCTGGAATAAAAAAAGACTCCAAATAGCCACAGCAATCCTAAGAAAGAAGAACAAAGTAGTGAGGATCTCAATACCAGATTTCAAGCTGTATTACAAAGCCACTGTTCTCAAAACTGCCTGGTACTGGCAAAAGAACAGACATATAGATCAATGGAATAGAATAGAGAACCCAGAAATTGACCCAAATCACTACGCTCAATTAATATTTGATAAAGGAGGCATGAACATACAATGGAGTCAAGACAGTCTCTTCAATAAATGGTGTTGGGAAAATTGGACAGATACATGCAAAAAAAAATGAAACTAGACCACCAACTTACACCAGACACAAAAATAAACTCAAAATGGATGAAGGACTTAAACATATGACAAGAAACCATAAAAATACTAGAGGAATCCACAGGCAGAAAAATCTCTGACATATGCCGAAGCAATTTGTTCACTGATACTGCTCCTAGGGCAATGGAAACTAAAGAAAAAATAAGTAAATGGGACTACATCAAAATAAAAAGCTTTTGCACAGCAAAGGAGACCATCAATAAAACAACTAGAAAGCCCACTGCATGGGAGAACATATTTGCCAATGATATCAACGATAAGGGTTTAATCTCCAATATTTACAGAGAACTCATACAACTTAACAAAAAGAAGATAAACAACCCACTCAAAAAATGGGCAACTGATCTAAATAGACACTTTTCGAAAGAAGACAGAAGGAAGGCCAAGAGACATACGAAAACCTGCTCAAAGTCACTAATCATCAGAGAGATGCAAATCAAAACAACAATGCGGTACAATCTCACACCTGTCAGAATGGCTATCATCAACAAATCAACAAACAACAAGTTTTAGCTAGGATGCGGAGAAAAAGGAACTCTTTTGCACTGCTGGTGGGAATGCAGACTTGTTCAGCCACTGTGGAGAACAGTATGGACTTTCCTCAAAAAACTAAAAATGGAACTCCCATTTGACCCAGTGATCCCACTTCTGGAATATATCCCAAGAAACTAGAAACACGAATCAGAAAGGATATATGCACCCCTATGTTCATAGCAGCACAATTCACCATAGCTAAGATTTGGAAACAGCTTAAATGCCCATCAGCAGATGAGTGGATTAAGAAACTGTGGTACATCTACACAAGGAATACTACACTGCGGTAAAAAAGAAGGAGTTCTTACCATTTGCAACAACATGGATGGAGATGGAGAGCATTATGCTAAGTGAAATAAGCCAGGCAGAGAAAGATAAATATCACATGATCTCACTCATTTGTGGAATATAATGAACCACCTAAACTGATGAACAAAAATAGATCCAGAGACAGAGAAATATCAATCAGAACGTCAAACCTCAGGGAAGGTAGGAGAGGGTGGGGGTAAGGGGGAGAGATCAACCAAAGGACTTATATGCATGCATGTAAGCCTAATCAATGGACACTGACAACAAGGGAGTGGGGGCATGAATGAGAGGTGGGGGTAATAGGGGAATAAGGACACATATGTAATACCTTAATCAATAAAGAAATTTTTAAAAAAAGAATAAAAATGGTGATAAACAAGTAGCTATCAATAATAACTTTTAATGTAAATGGATTAAATGCCCCAATCAAAAGACATAGAGTAGCTGAATAGATAATAAAACATGACCCATATATCTGCTGTCTACATGAGACCCACCTCAGAACAAAGGACTCACACAGACTGATGGTGAAAGGATGGGAAAAAAATTTCAGGTGAATGGAAATGAAAAAAAAAAAAATCTGGAGTGGCTATACTTACATATGACAAATTAGACCTCTAAGTGAAGACCATGACAAGAGATAAGGAAGGCCACTTCATAATACTAAAGGGAGCAATTCAACAAGAAGATATAACTCTGGTAAACATGTATGCACCCAATATAGGAGCACCCAAATACATAAAAATACTTCTGGAAAATATCAAGAGAGAGATTGACAGCAATACAGTCATAGTAGGGGACTTTTATACCCCACTAACACCACTGGAAAAATCCTCTAAACAAAATAATTGGCAAAGAAACACCAATCCTAAATGACTCACCAGATCAGATGGAATTAATTGATAACTTCAGAACATTTTACCCCCAAAGCCACAGAATATATATTTTTCTCAAGTGCACATGGATCATTTTCAAAGATAGACCACATATTGGGACACAGGCAAAGTCTCTTCAAAATCAAGAATATAGAAATCATATCAAGCATCTCCTCAGATCACAATGACATAAAATTAGAAATCAACTACAATAAAAACAATAAAAATGAAATAAATGGAGGCTAAATAACATGCTATTAAACAATGATTGGGTTACCAAAGAGCTCAAAGGAGAAATAAAAAGCATCCTGGCAACAAATGACAATGAAAACACTACAAATCAAAATCTATGGGACACAGTGAAAGCAGTCTTCTCTCTATGAGAGGGAAGCTCATAGCTCTACAGGCCTACCTCAACAAAACAACCAAAAATGGTAACAAATTATCTAAACCTAGAACTCAAAGAATTAGAGAGAAATAAGAAAAGCCCAGCATAAGCAGAAGGAAGGAAATAATAAAGACCTGAGCAGAAATAAATGACATAGACACACACACAAAAAAAAAAAATACAAAAGATCAACAAAACAAAGAGCTGGTTCTTTGAAAGGATAAACAAGATTGATGAACCTCTAGCCAGATTCACCAATAAGCAAATAGAGAGGACCCAAATAAACAAAATCAGAAATGAAAGAGGTGAAGTAACAACCAAACTCACAGAAATATGAAGGATTGTTAAAAAATACTATGAACAACACTATTCCAACAAAATGGACAACCTATACAAAATGGACATATTCTTAGAAAAATACAAGCTCCCAAAACTCAATCAGGAAGAATAAAAAACCTGAATAGGCTCATAATTACCGAAGAAACTAAAGCAACGATCAAAATCTTCCAGCAAACAAAAGCCCTGGTCTGGACAGCTTTACAGGGAAGTTCTACCAAGCATTCAAAGAAGAACTAAAACCTATCCTCCTCAGACTATTCCAAGAAATTCAAGAGGAAGGCACACTTCCAAGCTCTTTCTATGAAGCCAACATTGCCCTAATCCCAAAACCAGATAAATACACCACAAAAAAAGAGAACTACAGGCCAATATCCTTGATGAACATAGATGCTAAAATCTTCAACAAAATTCTAGCAAATTGGATTCAGCATTAAATTAGAAAGATCATACACCATGACCAAGTGGGATTTATTCCCCGGGGATGCAAGGATGTTACAATATGTGCAAATCAATTAATGTGATAGATCACATAAATAAATTGAGAATCAAAAATGACATAAACATATCAATTGATGCAGAAAAAGCACTTGACAAAATCCAACACCCTTTCTTGATAAAAACTCTCAGCAAAGTGGGAATAGAGGGATCATACCTCAACATAATAAAAGCCTTATATGACAAACCTACACTTAACATCATACTCAATGGGCAAAAACTAAACTCCTTTCCCCTAAGAACAGGAACAAGACAGGTATGTCCACTTTTACCACTCCTGTTTGATATAATACTGGAAGTGCTAACCATAGCGATCAGACAAGAAGAAGAAATAAAAGGTATCCAAATTGGAAAAGAAGAAGTAAAACTGTTCTTTTTCGCAGATGACATGATACTATACATAGAAAACCCCAAAGACTCCATCAGAAAACTACTAGACCTAATAAATGACTTTGGCAATGTAGCAGGATACAAAAATAACACCTGAAATCTATGGCCTTTTTATTTATTTATTTATATTATTATTTTTTTTAAAATATATTTCTTTATTGATTTCAGAGAGGAAGGGAGAAGGAGAGAGAGATAGAAACATCAATGATGAGAGAGAATCATTGATTGGCTGCCTCCTGCACGCCCCCCATTGAGGATTGAGCCCGCAACCCAGGCATGTGCCCTTGGCCGGAATCAAACCTGGGACTCTTTGGTCCGCAGACCGACGCTCTATCCACTGAGCCAAGCGGGCTAGGGTTATGGCCTTTTTATATAGCAATAATGAACTCACAGAAAGAGAAACAAACAAAAAAATTAAACAATTTCATTTACCATTGCACCAAAAAAAATAAGATACCTAGGAATAAACTTAACTAAGGATGTAAAAGACCTATACTTGGAAAACTTCAGGACATTGAAAAAAGATAGAGGAAGACATAAACAAATGAAAGAACATACCATGTTCATGAATTGGTAGAATCAACATCATTAAAATGTCCATACTACACAAAGCAATCTACAGATTCAATGCAATACCCATTAAAATACCAAAGGCATATTTCAAAGGTCTATAACAAACTCTCCAAAAATACATCTGGAATAAAAAAAAGACCCTGAATAGCCACAGCAATCCTGAGAAAGAAGAACAAAGTTGTAGGGATCACAATACCAGATATCAAGCTATATTACCAAGCCATGGTTCTCAAAACTGCCTGGTACTGGCACAAAAACAGACATATCGACCAATGGAACAGAACAGAGAACCCAGAAATGGACCCAAACCATTATGCTCAATTAATATTTGACAAAGTAGGCAAGAGCGAACAATGGAGTCAAGACAGTCTCTTCAATAAATGGTGTTGGGAAATTTGGACAGATACATGCAAAAAAATGAAACTAGATCACCAACTTACACTATACACAAAAACAAACTCAAAATGGCTAAAAAACTTAAATGTAAGACGGGAAATCATGAAAATCCTACAAGACTCCATAAGCAGCAAAAAAGCAGACATATGTCATAGCAATATCTTTACAGACACAGCTCCCAGGGCAATGGAGCCTAAGAAGAAAATAAATAAGACTACTAGTAGGTACCTGGTCAGAGAGACAAATGCTAGAGAAGTGGTTGAAGCCAGACTGCCAGATGTCAAAGCCCAATTCCCCCACATCCCTAAGTTATGCAAACTTGGGCAAGGTACTTAACCTCTTGTGTCTTAGGTTTCTTGTCTGCAACATGTGGCCATCTGTCTCTGATGATGGTGTGGAACAGCTATGGGCAAACTACGGCCCATGGGCCGGATCCGGCCCGTTCGGCTGTTCTATCCGGCCCGCGGAGCCAAAAGAGCGGAGGGTTCTCTTGCTCTCCCCTCCGCTCCTTTACTTTGAATTTATATTAGTTCACACAAACACTCCATCCATGCTTTTGTTCCGGCCCTCCGGTCCAGTTTAAGAACCCATTGTGGCCCTCGAGCCAAAAAGTTTGCCCACCCCTGGTGTGGAAGATTCGATGAGATAATAGGCATAAGAATTTAGCACAGTGGCTGGCACATAGTAAGCACTGAATCAATAGTAGCTATTGTTTCAAGGGACCCAAGGCCAAGGGGATCCTGTGTAGGGGAAGCGAAGGATCATTTTTGCAGAAAGGTTGTCTTGCAAGAATGGCATAATGGCTTGAGGGGAAGGGGACAAGTTTTTGTATAGCATGTGTCCCTGGTTGCCCAAGCACAGCTTTTTCTCCTTCCCTTGGCCTCATAGGGGCTGGCCTGCATCTGGTCCTGATAGGCTTGTAAACTGCAGACCAAGTCCAGTGACATTTCCCAGGTCCCAAAATGGGAAGTCACTGGAGAGCTCTGTGTCCCCCAGGCTGATGGGTGTCAGTCAGCAGTCCTGGCTTCCTCTTGTAGTTAGAATCTGACAGTAGAATCCCTGGGAATACAAGCCTGCTTTGGGGCAGTCTGAAACTGCTCCAGGCTGTGGTAGTTGCTGCTCAAGGCCATGAACTTCCAAGTGCTTCCAAGGTGGCCTTCTCAGGCATGAACTCTTCCCCCACTGAGTAATCAGAACAGTAGCCTTAATGACAGCAGTGCATTTATCAAGCACCTCCTGAGAGTTAGCTAGACCTAACTACCAATTTGTTAGCATCTATATTAGATATAATTTACATACTAGACAGTTCATCTATTTAGAGTATACCATTAAATGGTTTTTAGTGTGTACACAGAGTTGTGCAACTATCGTCACCATCAATTCTACAATGTTTTCATCCCCATAAAAAAAACCTCCATACCCACTAGCAATCACTCCCCATTCTCACCTCAAACCATGTTAAAGAAAATCAGAGCCTGAGAGCAGTTAAAGTGGTAAAAACAGATTTTATTCAGGAACTATTGCAATAGGGAAGAGATCTCGTTATAGAACTTGGCTCAGTTCCAAATACAGCAAGAATAGTGGGGATTTATAGCCAAGGAGAAGGTTGGGGAGGGGTTTGGTGTATGGAAAATTACTAAGAGGAGACATCAGGGGAAGGGGGATTCTTGCTAAACTGGCCTAACAGGATTCTTGCTGAAGATAGGCTAGGCTAGGGCAATCAGATATTACCTAGGGCAGTGGTCAGCAAACTCATTAGTCAACAGAGCCAAATATCAACAGTACAACGATTGAAATTTCTTTTGAGAGCCAAATTTTTTAAACTTAAACTTCTTCTAACACCATTTCTTCAAAATAAACTCGCCCAGGCCGTGGTATTTTGTGGAAGAGCCACACTCAAGGGGCCAAAGAGCCGCATGTGGCTCGCGAGCTGCAGTTTGCCAACCACAGATCTAGGGAATGGAAGGAGGTAAAGAATTTGATATGGAGGTGATCAGATATTGAGAGTGGGGGATTCTCGCTAAACTGACTTAGCAGGATTCTTGTAAAAACTGGGCTCTGCAGTCTTGACAACAGGGTCCATGGACAAGGCCTACTCTAGAAAGGGGCTTAGAGGAGTTTGACTAAAGTTTGGTAATGGAGAGGGTCCTTGTTACCCCTCCAGCCCTAGGCAATCACCAATCTATTCTGGAAATTTTATATAAATGGAAATTTCATATACAGGGTGTCCCAAAAAATGTATACAAACTTTAACAGCTGACAGCTCAATTTTGAAAATGAAATGTATTTCAATAAACACTGCCTTTATAATTATTAAAGGTGTGTATATACATTTTGGGGGGGACACCCTCTATACATGGCCTTTTGTGCCTGGCTTCTTTCACTTAACATAATGTTTTCAAGGTTCATCCATTTTGTAGTATCTATCAGTACTTCGTTCCTTTTTATTGCAAGATTATATTCCATTGTATGAATAGTCCATGCCTTATGTATCCCTTCATCAATTATTAAACATTTTGATTGTTTACTTTTTGGGTTATTGTGAATACTGCTGTATGAACATTTGCATACAAGTTTTTTGTGGATATATGCTTCCATTTCTCTTGTGTGTATACCTAGGATTGGAATTGCTGGGCTATATAGTAACTCTTTGTTGAACTGCTTGAGAAATCACCAGACTGTTTTCCACAGTAGTGCTAACTTTTACATTTCAAACAGCTGTGGATGAGTATTCCAATTTTTCCACATCCTCACCAACACTTATCTGTCTTTTTTATTATAGCCATCTTAGTGAGCATAAAGTGGTATCTCATTGTGGTTTTGATTTGCATTTCCATGGTGGCAACTATATTGAGCAGTTTTTACATGCTTATTGACCATCTATGAATTTTCTTTGGAAATTATTCAAATCATTTGCTAAGTTTGTTTTTTTTTTCTATTGTTGAGTTGTAAGAGTTCTTTATATATCCTAGATAAAGTCCCTTAAAGATTTGCAAATATTTTCTCCCACTCTGTGTATCTTTTCATGTTCTTGATGGTATACTTTGAAGCAAAACAGTGTTTAATATTCATGAAGTCCAACTTATCTATGTTTTATTTTGACACTTTTGCCTTTGGTGTCATATCAAAGAACGCTTTGTCTAACGTGAGGCTATAGAGATCAACTGTTAGGTTTTCTTATAACAGTTTATTTACAGTTTTTGCTCTTACATTCAGGTCACTGATCCATCTGGAATTAATTTGTGTATATGTTGTGAGGTAGGGGTCCAACTTCATTCTTCTGTATGTGGATTTCCAGTTGACCCAGCATTATTTGTTGAAATCACTCTTCTTTCCCACCACTGATTAGTCTTGGCACTGTTGTTGAAAATCAATTGATGATAAGTGCAAGGGTTTATTTCTGAACTTTCAGTTCTATCCCATTGATCTCAATGTCTATCCTACCACACTGCCATGATTATTGTAGCTTTTTAGTAAGTTTTGAAATCAGTAAGTGTGAGTCCTCCAATTTTTTTTTTTATCATTCAAGATTGTTTTCACTATCCTGAGTCCCTTGCATTTCCATATGACTTTAAAGACAAGCTTGTCTAGTTCTGCAACCAAAAAAAAAAAAAAAAGCCAGTAGGAACATGTATGGGGATTGGGTGGACTCTATAGATTAGTATTGAAGTACCCTCATCTTAACATCAAGATCTCCAATTCTTTTTTTATTATTATTATTCTCTAAAGTTTTACATATGTCTCCTTTTTTCCCAATTGACCACCCCACCCCCAGCCATCCCCCGCCCCCTGGCAAGCCCTCACCGCCCCAGTGTCTGTGTCCATTGGTCATGCTAATATGCATGCGTTTAAGTCCTGTGGTTGCTCTCTAAACCACACCCCTTCCCTGCCATTTGTCTCTGGATCTATTCTTGTTCATCAGATTATGTTGATTATTGTATCCCACATATGATTGAGATCATGTGATATTTATCTTTCTCCAACTGGCTTATTTCACTTAGCATAATGCTCTTCAGTTCCATCCATGCTGTTGCAAATGGTAAAAGTTCCTTCTTTTTTATAGCGGCATAGTATTCCATTGTGTAGATGTACCACAGTGTTTTAATCCATTCATCTGCTGATGGGCACTTAGGCTGTTTCCAAATCTTAGCTATTGTAAATTGTGCTGCTGTGAACATAGGGGTGCATATATCCTTTCTGATTGGTGTTTCTGGTTTCTTGGGATATAGTCTTAGAAACCAAGATTACTGGGTCAAATGGGAGTTCCATTTTTAACTTTTTGAGGAAACGCCATACTGTCTTCCACAGTGGCTGCACCAGTCTGCATTTCCACCAGCAGTGCAGGAGGGTTCCTTTTTCTCCACATCCTCGCCAGCACTTGTCCTTTGTTGATTTGTTGATGATACCCATTCTGACAGGTGTGAGATGGTATCTCATTGTTGTTTTGATTTGCACCTCTCGGATGACTAGTGACTTTGAGCATGTTTTCATAAGTCTCTGGGCCTTCTGTATGTCCTCTTTTGAAAAGCGTCTATTTAGATCCTTTGCCCATTTTTTGATTGGATTGTTTATCTTCCTTTTGTTAAGTTGTATAAGTTCTCTGTAAATTTTGGAGATTAAACCCTTATCTGAAATATCGTTGACAAATATGTTCTCCTATGCAGTGGGTTTTCTTGTTGTTTTGTTGATGGTTTCTTTTGCTGTGCAGAAGCTTTTTATTTTGATGTACTAGGTCAGTGGTTGGCAAACTGTGGCTCATGAGCCACATGCAGCTCGCCAGCTGCGGTTTGCCGCTCTGTTGACTAATGAGTTTGCCGACCACTGGGATAGGGGCTTAATCACAAGGAACAACAACAGCCTGTAATTATTGGAATGGAGAGTCTAGGTCAGTGGTCGGCAAACTCATTAGTCAACAGAGCGGCAAAACGCGGCTCGCGAGCTCGCCCCATGTGGCTCGCGAGCCGCAGTTTGCCGACCACTGTACTAGGTGTACAGGTTAATAATGGCAGATTTTGTAATCAAAGAAAACACGATAATTTCAAGAGAAACATCAAAAGTGCTTTATTCAAAGTAATGTCCATCACTAGCTACACATTTCCCCCATCTTTCAGGTAATTTGTGGACAACATCCCAATAGAACTTTTCTTGTTTTGAAGCAAACCATTCAGAGACCAAATTTTCCACTTCTTCATATGTTTTGAAGTGCTGCTCAGAAAGTGCGTGCCATCGATCAGAACAAGTGGTAATCTGAAGGAGCAAGGTCTGGTGAATATGGCAGGTGGGTTAATACTTCCCAGGCAAGATCTTTTAACGTGTCTTTAACGGGTTTTGAAGAGTTTGATGGTGTGTCATCATGAAGCAAAATTACTTTGCCATGTCTTCTGGAACATTCTGATTTTTTCATGATCAAAGCATGGTTCAAATTGATTATTTGTTGTTGGTAGTGATCAGTATTACTGGTTTCACCTGGTTTTAGAAGCTCATAATACGGTATGTGGTGGCCCCTTTGGAAAGGAGCTTCAAAAGAGATGCAAATGTCCCTTGGTACTACTCACTAAGCCCAAACATGAAGCCAACCAGAAGATAAAACAGGACACCGGAGGCAACCTCAGGGATTCCTCCACCCACAAGGAGGACCACTGACTCATCCACCTTCCCATAGCTTATTGACTTAGAACAGAGCAGTCTATCCCACAGCCCATAACTGCTGTAATTACAATCTTCTGCCCCTGCTACCATCCCACCCGGCTCTGTTGTGAAGCAAGCTGCAGCAGGCCAGAACTCAGAATAATAAATATCATATGCCAGTCCTCTAGGCCGATCATCACGAAGCAATAGGCACATCAGTCCTGGGGCCCTCACAGCCCACCAGAGGGCACTCTGGTTATTTGACAGATGTACTACCAAGCTGGGGAAGCAGGGGAGTCCCCAGGGGTTTTAGCCCTCCTCAAAGCTAGCTTCACCAGACATGCAAACCCAGAGAAACTCTGCCTTTTCTTCCCCCCACCCTCACCCCCACAGAAACCCACAGGCAAGCACCTAAGGACTGCAGGCCCAGCTTAACTCTTTTTAGTAGCTGCTTTACTGTTACACTGACAAACACAGGTGTGCAATATGTAGCCAATTTCTTATTTTCATTAAATCAACCCAAATTTGATTTTTATTTTCACCTTCTGGCCTCATGGGAAATTTAATGTCAGTTATTACCAAATCTTTTCCCCCACCACAAAGTTAGGTGAATCCCAGGGTCAAACATGGAGCAAAAGCTTTGGTGAGTTTCCTCCTTTCTCCAGTCAGTGGTTCATGAGGCAGTTTACAGACAGCCTCTGTTCTGATTGGTCATTCCTTCATTCTTGACCAGCACCCTTGGGCTTTAGGAGCCAGATGAAAACTTCCTTAGTTTGGTCCAAGTTTACCTGAGCCTGCTTCCTGCCAATTTTTCCAGCCCCATGTCTTGCCACACTCTCCCTTTGCACTCTCTGTTCCAACAGCACTAAATCACAGAGTTGCTTGCCTGCAGCACGCTCCTTTCATCCCACCTCAGGCCTGCCTTTACTCTAGCTATTACCTTTGCCTGGATTGCACCTTACACTTTTATGCTTCAGCTCAGGTGCTTTCCTTTCTGGGAAGTCTTTTCTACACCAGTCTGCATGTGGTGATCCTTCTCCAGGTTCCCACAATCTCCTTTGTTTCCTTCTGTCATGGCCCTGATTGTAGCATACTGTATTTGTGTCTCTCCTAGAGCTCTGGAAGCAACTGGAGAGTGGAGGCTGAATCCTATTTGTCTCTATACCCCCAATGCCTGGCTTAGGATCTAGCACAGTGAGATTTTATAAATAAGTGAATGAATAATTGAATGAAATAAATGAGGGAGATGGGGCAGAGTTGAAGTCTCAGAAGTTGTGACAAAACCCATAGTAATACCCCATGAATTGAGTTGCCCATTGTAGGTAGAAGGGATTTTTTTTCCCCTGCACCCTTTCTGGGACCTGAACATACATACCAAGCTGGGATAACATGACCTTTTGTGATTCAACTCAAAGGGGAGAAGATCAATATGAGATTCTTTTAGTGGCATTACACACAGGGGGCATACTAACAGGCGGGCACCCTTGTCAGTGTGAAATGCCTGATTATCTTGTAATTGTTTGTCCCTGAAGCCAGACCAGTGAGGAATGCTTTCCTTCATCTCTCTTTCTACCTGTAAGGGTCCAAAGCCCTTTCTAGCTCCACTCAGGAGAAACTAGATATACCAGTATGAATGGCAGCCCAAGCCTAAGGCCAAAGAGGAGAAGAGACAGGATCCTGAGGGACAGAGAGCTTAAGAGGCCAAGGATCCTGGGTTAAGGAGGGGGCAGAGGGAGTGCCAGAAGAGAGGCTCCTTGAAACACCAAGAGAGGGTAACTCTGTGGGTGGCCCTGAAAGAGGAAAAAACAAAGGCCTGCTGAGGCCACTGATTAAGACTGAGAAGCTAATCCCAGAGTGGGCAGAGGGAGGGAGGACTCTCCAGATTGCAATAAGCAACCAGAGCTGGGAATGAAGATCTATTTTTCACATTGTTCTGTACTGTGTGTGCGATTGAGCTGGTTTTAGTAAGACTTTTTCCATCAACAAGCTCCTGCGATCTCAAGTCCGAAGGCTCCAACTAGATGTCCACAAGCTACATTTAAAAATGAAAAACGGGGGAAATGTAGAGGGCCCCCTGGGAAGGCACATGGGCATTCCTTAATTATTGTCAGCTGAACCCAGTGGCATCGGTAAAGCCACGCCCTGGGAACACACCTTGCCAAAAGGGCAAGGGTGTTGTCAGCTTGACCTTCATTTCAGCCCATGGTGTGGGGAAATGGTTTTGATATCTAAATCCATCCTAGCACCAGGAATGCTCAGGGCCTACTCAAGAATGCAAATAATCTCCTTTTGTCTTGACCTTTTGGTGAAACTTCCTGATATTTGGGATATAAAATAAACTCGCTGGATTGGCTCTGGGTCACTGTCCCTGTCTCTCCATCAGAAGAGGACAGTGGTCCCACCCAGTCCCAGCTTTTTCCTTCTATCTCTGTGTCTTGTCTCTTTTATTTCTCAATCCCCAGCCACCCCTACTCAGGAACTGGACCCGCTCTCTAGCTGCACTGGACGCGGAAAGAGAGAAATACCTACAGGCAATACTAGCACACTCTTCTGATCTTAAAGGGCATAATAATGAGGTTACATGGTGTGCATAGTGGGTTGTTGGGGATTAGAAAATGAGCCAGGATTGTTGAAGTGCATCACAGCCTCTAACTGAATCTGAAACAAAACATGCTGAAGAATTGAGTCTAGGAGTGGCTCCTGTGTTCCGTGAATTGTTGACAGAATGGGCCTGTTGCTGAGGAGACAAAGTAGACATAGCACAGGTAGCAATGGTGCTGGGGAGCTGCTCCCAGTAGGAGATAGATGTACTTGAGACAGCTGTGACTTCAGCACTAAAATTCCTAGAGGAGGGTCACGTTTGAGAATAGCTGCTTCACCAAGGAGCTAGAAGTGTATGTGTATTGGAAATTTTCTAGGCTGATTCAAGAGTAAGATTTCCCTCAGGAAATCAGAAATAGACATAAGATTTGTACAAGCAATTGGTTTGCTTGTGGAGAGATGAATATCCCTCCACATTCTGCAAGGGATATGGTAGAATTAATTGGAGGAGCTGCCGGAAGCCAGTTCTAGCATGTCATAATTGCAAGAGTTTCATTGAAAGGTTGATGGAACTTGGGGACTCAACAAAGGCTGAGTCACATATGTTATCTCCTATTGGGAATGGCTAAAGGCATTTCCCCAAACCTGAAAAGGATGATTGCTTGCTGCCAGACAGCTCAGGGAATCTCAATCTACATGTTATTGCCTCCTACTGGCCAAACACCTGAACAGCCGGAGGTGATTCCCCAATCTGACAATGGATTCTGTACCTAACTCTACCCTTTGATGTGTATATCTCCACCTCACCTTAGGACAATTTGTGTTAATAAAAAGCAAGGGGTCCTGAGACAAGGAGAACTTGGTTTCTTCAGCCAAGCTCCCCTGCCCCCCCCCCCCAATATGCCTTTCAAAATTATGTTTCGTCTTTGGACTCTTATTTAATTTACGCACATCCCCTTCTCCAGGTTTCCTGAACCCTTCTAGATGCTGGATCAAGACCACCGGCGTTAAAGAGCCAACCAGACTTTGGAGCCTGTGGGACACAGAGGCCTGAAACAGGTGATAGAACTAGAACAAGGGACTCAGCTTGTGTTGGATGCTACCAGGTACCAAAAGCTCTGGAGTTTGGTGGCCTGTTTGGGGGTGAGTATGATGTAGGAGCCAGGGGCAGCAAGCCACCTCCTGAGAAAGGAGTTTGAGGAGTGGCTCAGGTGTGCTATTTTTAAAAAGAAATGTCTCAGAGACCATGTCAAGGAGGCACATTAGAAAGCTTGCAGGGTCTTATTCATGAGGAGTACAGGGGTTGAAAGCACAAAATCTTTCAGCAATGGTTGGTGGTTGATTTTAATGTAAGTTCTTTGGAGGAGTGAAAGTTCTGGGGAAACATACATTAAATTCTTGGCCACCTGGTAGAAAGGACCAAATTCTATTTCTTTGGATGAGATTATACACATAAGGGAGTGGTTTGGCGAGCTTAAAAGCCCTGCAAAGAATCAACCATGGATCAAAACTGCTGACCAGAGCCTCTTAGAGCCAGGCTACTGGAGATGACACTAGGCTGCATGGTTGGCTTAAGGTATTTGACTGCTGTAGCACCAACCCTGAAATCTCAAAGGCTTGACATAGTAAAAGTTTAATGCCAGCTCACATCAGTCCAATGTGGTCTGCAGGTGTGGGGGTGCTCTGCTCCTTTTTGTTGTTCAGAGATCCAGCCTTATCCATCATGTAATGCCACCATCTTCAACACAGGTCCCAATGAAATGGAATTTTTGGACTGGAACCTGGATTCTTTGTCCGCCGGAATCAAAGAATGAATCCACGGACAGAGGGTAGTATAGCAAAGGTGGAGATTTATTGAAGAATAAGTACAGACTTCCACCTGGGGAGGGGGAAAGAGTCCTACTGACTTCCTGTTTTCATGGTTTATAAAGGCTGCAAGTCCTGATAACCCCTCTGATTGGTCAATATTCCCTATATTGATTACTATAGTGACTCCTGAGGCCCTCCTCCCTCATTGTCCTCCTATTCCTTCTTCTTTATTTTGTAAATAGAGACCTTTTTGGCTATTTCCAGCTCCCTTGTCATATGTAAATGCAACTGCACGTGGCTTTCTTGTGTTTTGGAGATGTATCTTCTCCCAATCTGTAGCCCTGTGTTTTTCCATGGACCCCTGTAGACAGTGCCTGGGAAGGCACATGGGCATTTCTTTATTTATTGTCAGCTGAACTCAGGGCGATAGGCAGAGCCATGCCCTGGGAACATGCTTCCCCAAAAAGGCTGGACTTGTTATCAGCTTGGCCTTCATATCAACCCAGGTGTCGGCCTAGCGGACTTTGATATGTAAATACAGGCAAGCACCAGGAATGCTAGGCCTACTCAAGAATGCAAATAAGCTCCTTTGATCCTAAGTTTTGGTGTTACTTCCTGGTATTTGGGGGTATAAAATAAATGTGCTGCTTAGGCTCAGGGTCCCTGCCTCTCCATCAGAGGTGGCAGCGGTTCCACACAGCTCCCAGCTTTTTAAATCTGTCTCTGCGTCTTCTTTCTTTCTTTCATTCTTTCTTTTATTTCTCAATCCCTGGCCGCCTCCACTTAGAACCGGTTTGTTCATCTCTCTGTGCTGGACGCGGAAAAGGGAGATCCCCGCCATATCTGGCCCCAGCCTCATCTGGCCCCTGCAGACCCCAATTCTAGAAATTCCCTAAGCCTGCCTATATTCCCCTAAAATTCCTGTTTCACCAAGATTGCAAGAGATAGGGAAGAGAGTGTGAGGAAGGCACATTAACTATCTTAGCTTGTAAGTGACACCTATCATTTCCACTCTCTTCCTATTGTCACAAAACCCATCACATGGCCTAACTTTGATGCAAGGACTCTTGGAAATGTAATTCCTAGCTGGGCAGTTGGTTCCCAACAAAAACTTTATACCATGGAAGAGGAGTACAAATCTTTGCTTTATACCTGTCTGTCTCTGCCATAATCCACTGGAATTTTTCCTGTTGATACAATTACCTGGCATTGTGAGATTGAAGTTGAGGTTGTTCTGAGTGATTAGAGATGGGCTGGGGCAACTGAGCCCACATTTTAGGCCCAAATTTCAGTTTTGGTGGTTGATGCAGAAGCAGCTATTGGGAGGCATACTGAGTGGTTGGCAGCTACATCAAGTAGGGTGGGGGTTAGGGAGCCCCAAGCCTTTCCTTAGTTGGGGATAAAACTCCAGTCAGACTGAAGGAGCCCCTGGAATCAGCTGAATTCTGGGCAGCACAGGAATCACTCTGGCGTGGCTTCTCCAAGACCTTCTAAAATAGAATCCCAGCAAGTTCAGGCCCTCTTCCCCAAGGCAAATAAGGCTGCAGATAAAGGTATAAATAGAGATAGAGTCATGACAATCATTGTATAAGTAACATCTGACCCAAGTAGAGATAACCATCTACCCAATAACTGCTCCATCACCATATGTCCTTCCTAACAGGTCTGGCTGCACTGGTGATAACCTGGTGGTGGAAGTGAAGTATGACTGGGACTCCAGGTTGATTTATAAAGGAGATGGACCTATGTGTTGGGTTGGAGGCTCTCTGTACCTGCTGTGTGTGGAGTGGGGTGTTACCAAAAGCAGCATGAAATAACATTGCTGGGATAGAGTCTTGGAAATGTTGACAGGCCACAGGTTGGAAAATAACAAAAACTGTCAGAGCCAAAGGAAGAGGTGAAGTTGGAAAGAGGAGAATAAACAATGAAGACTTTAGCCTTGAGAGTCAGAGGTAGGACAAGGTGGGGTGCAAAGCCTGGATGAAGGTGGGTTATTCCAGACTGGGGCTGAGCAGGGATTATTAGTTTCATTGTTCTACTTGGGGGCTTCTCTGAGATAGGAGCAATGCCTTGTTGTGCAGCAAGTATGAGGGGCTGACCACAGCAATGTAGTATGTAACAGTGGTGTAGACAGGGGCCTGAGAGGACTCTGAAAATCGTCTGTGAACACCAACATCAAAGTCAGAGATTTAAAATGGTGGCAGAGTAAGTGGATGCTGTATGGATATGCTCCCAGGAACAAACTGGAATTATAACTAAAATCCAGAAAACTTCCTGAATAATCAAAGGAAGACTTGCTGGACAGAACCCTGTTACCAAAAGTGGAGGCACATAGAGACTGGTAGGAGGAGTGGAGAGGCAAAAGGGCTGACAGCAACTGAAGTTCCAGAGAGATATCTCAGCTGTGGGGGTTGCCACTGAGAACTCTGGGATCTAATTCCCAAGCTGGAGCCCTAGCAGAGAGCACCAGAACTGAGAAGGGTACCCACATAACATCTGGCTGTGAAAAGAAGCAGGGTTGCTGTCTGCCAGGGAGAGATAGCTGGAAATTCAGGCACCCTCTTAAAGACACAAAATTCCCTGTCAAGCCACCCACCTTGTGCTCCAGCAGAGGGAGGGCAGAATGGACTGTAGCTGTGTAAGCGGAAGCCAGGATCAGGGACTCGGGGGTTAGAGTTCAGAAGGCAGACACCCCTGGTTTCCTGTGCTGAGTCATTCCCTCTTGTAGTGGAGGACATCTTTTCCACAAAGGCATTTGCTATACAGGAGGCCTTGACTGGGGGGAAGACAGTTGACCCACCCTATTGGAAAACACCTGGCCCTGAGACCACTTAAAAGACTAAAAATAACAATTAGCCTCCAGGCAGAAGCAAATGCCCCACCATGTTGAAAAAAAAAACTCTCGAGGAAGAAAAATGGCGGCGGAATAGACAGACATGTTCTGAGCCTTGTCCCGGAGCAGAAAGAAAGAACAGCTGAGGGTTGCACTAGGAGTGTTTGTTGGCAAGTTGGGGGACAGCTGAACTCCAGAAGAAGGTGGGAGACTGCTAGACGGGGTTCCCCTGACCTGGCAGCTCCCATTGCAGCTGGGTCCCCTCCCGGAGCTGCGGGCTTGGACGCGGAGTCTGCGCCATCTGGAACCCGGAAAGTGGAGCTTATCGGAAGCCTGAGAATCCACAACTGCGGCACCCCAGGAACAGCTGCGAGCCCCAGAACAATGCTCCCCAATTGGCGCAAACACACGGGTTCAGAGGAGCTCTACACTCCACCACGGAAAGGTCAGATTTCGCCTAGGATAAGGTGAGGTCTCTGGTCCCGGTGGGAGAGAGGAACACGCGTTTTGCGGGAGCTGGAGGACCAGGGAAGTCTGTGCCTAGAAAAATCCGTGGCTGTTGGCGCTGGCGTGATCTGTGAATGTAGAAGGGGGTCCTCAGAGCTGCTAACAGAAGGGCTCTCTAAAAAGCAACCCATTTTGATCTGACATGCAGGGACACCCTAAGAATTTCAGGGGTGTGCTAGACTTACGCGCAGCCATGGAGTGCGCACACTTGGGATTTTTCCTCTTGAAATTCCTGCTTCTGATTACTAAGCCCAATACATAGGATCACCCAGTTGGGGACACCCTGGGAGACTGCAGGGGAAAGTTGTTTTTCTGGAACCTGGGGATCGGAGCGGGGAGTGACCATCGGAGAGCCAGCTCTGAGGCAGACCACTCCCACAAACCTGTAGTGAGTGCCACAGGGAAAGAAGGCTCTAACACTCCCTAGAGAGGCCATAGATAAACCCGGAAGTCAATCCAGAAACACTGTCACCCAGGGGCTGAATCACAAATTGACTCTTGTGTAATCAAAAATAAAGGAATACGAATTAAGACACACTGCCTGCTTAAAATCAGGACTGGATTACATCACTGAAGAGCAGTGGAACGCAGGGAACTGCAATACTGTCTGGACTGAGAAACAGGCGTGCCAAACAGAACAACAGAGGAAGTGAATGACCTTCACTACTCGACATTTTATTTTTATTTTTTATTTTTTTATTTTCATTTTTTGCATCTTTTACTCAAGAAACTAATTTTTTTTCTTTTTTCCTCACTTGATTTTACCTTTTTAATTATTACATTTTTATTTTCAATCCGTATTATTACTACTGCTATTTTATCTTTTTTTTTTTTTTTTAAGTGTCATTTTATTTTCTCTTCATTTTGTTTTGGGATTAATGTTCTACATTCTATATTTATCTTTCCTTTAGCATCATTTTACTCTATCTCAACTCTACCTTTATGCCATCACTCTCTTCCTCACTTTTCCCTTTTCGGTGTCCTGTTTATCTTACCCCTTTCCTGCTTTAGATTTTCCCTATTCTTTCTGTTTACCCCCTGTTAAAATTTCACCCTACTTATATATCTAATCTCCAATCCCCTGCTCCAAGTCCATACACACCTCTCTCTTCGCTGTCTTAACTATCCAAAAAATTGTTTTTCTCTCTGTCCTTTTGTTGTTGTTGTTCGCTTGAATGTAGATTATATCGAATTTTTATGCTTTTTTGTGAGATTGTTTTGCTTATTCTTCTTTTGTTTATTTTTTGTTTGTTTAGTGCTTCTGTTTTCCCTTGCCTCACTCAATATTAGTTGGTATTATAGTTTGTATTAATCCCCAGGTACTTGTTGCTGGCATTTGCTGGGATAAGTGATTGTTCTATTGGAGTTTTATCCCCAATCTAAATAGTCTGTTTCCCTTTCTCTATTAGTCTCTTTCTTGTCTCTCTTACTTTTTTTTTCTTCTTTTTTTCCCTTTTCCCAATTTCATTTTGACACTCCTTTTTCTTCTTCTTTCTTTCTTTTTCCTCTTCTTCTTTCTCTCCTATCCCCTAATTTGCCTTTCTCTGGTGGTAACCTTTATTGGAGGTTATTAATATCGTGAATACATTTCTGTTCAGTGCCTTGTGTGTTGTACCTGGTAGTGCTGTATTTTGTGCCTTTAAATCAACGCAGGAGAGAGAGAACTACATAACCAGACACCCAGAGAAGAGAGACCATGGGGAGACAAAGACACAGCCCGCATATGAAAGAAAAGAAGGCATCACCAGAAAAGGAAGTAAACGAAATGGAGGCAAGCAACCTTCCAGAAAAAGAATTCAGAGAAATGGTCATAAGGTGGCTGAAAAGAATGGAAGACAAATTCGACAATATGAGCAAGAACCAAGAGGAAATGAAGAAGAACCAAGAAGAAATGAAAAATGACATCGCTGCTGTAAAGAACTCAATAGAAAGCATCAGGAGTAGACTAGAAGAAGCAGAGGACCACATCAGTGAGCTAGAAGACAAGATGGAAAAAAATACCCAAGTAGAGCAACTCCTAGAAAAAAAAATTAAAAGGCAGGAGGAGAGCCTAAGGGAACTTTGGGACAACACGAAACAAAACAACATCCCCATAACAGGGGTTCCAGAAGGAAAGGAAGCTGAGCAAGGAATAGAAAACCTCTTTGAAGAAATAATGACAGAAAATTTCCCTGATATAGAGAAGAAAAAAACCCACACAAATCCAAGAAGCTCACAGAGTCCCAAGCAAAATGAACCCCAAAAGAACAACGCCAAGGCACATTATAATTAAATTGGCAAACACCAACGACAAAGTAAGAATCTTAAAAGCGGCAAGAGAGAGACAGAAAGTTACATACAAAGGAAGCCCCATCAGACTAGCAACTGATTTCTCAACAGAAACTCATCAGGCCAGAAGGGAATGGAATGAAATATACAAAGTCATGCAAAGGAAGGGTCTGAATCCAAGAATACTGTACCCAGCAAGGCTATCAATCAAAATTGAAGGTGAAATCAGGAGCTTCACAGACAAAAAAGGACTAAGGGAATTTATTACCACCAAACCAGCAATGCAAGAAATGCTAAAGGGTCTGCTATAAAAAAAAAAAAAAAAAAAAAAAAAAAAAAAAAAAAAAAAAAAAAAAAAAAAAAGAAATAGGAAGCAAAGAAGGAACACAGGTGTAAAGAATAGGAATGGTGACAAATAAGTACCTATCAATAATAACTTTAAATGTAAACGGATTAAATGCTCTAATCAAAAGACATAGGGTAACGGATTGGATAAGAAAACATGACCCATATATCTGCTGTCTACAAGAAACCCACCTCAGAAAAAAAGATGCACACAGACTGAGGGTAAAGGGATGGAAAAAGGTTCTCCAGTCAAATGGAAATGAAAAAAAAGCTGGGGTAGCAATACTTATGTCTGACAAATTAGATCTCAAACTGAAGGACATAACAAGAGATAAGGAAGGCCACTTCATAATACTAAAGGGAGCAATCCAACAAGAAGAAATAACTCTAGTAAACATATATGCACCCAATACAGGAGCACCCAAATACATAAAAAAACTCCTGGAGGATATCAAGGGAGAGATTGACAGCAATACAATCATAGTAGGAGACTTTAATACCCCACTATCACCATTGGACAAATCCTCTAAACAAAAAATCAACAAAGAAACATCAATCCTAAATGACTCACTAGACCAGATGGAATTGACATCTTCAGAACATTTCACCAAAGGCACAGAATATACATTCTTCTCAAGTGCACATGTGTCATTTTCAAAGATAGACCATATGTTGGGACATACGCAAAGTCTCTTCAAATTCAAGAAGATAGAAATCATATCAAGCATCTTCTCAGATCACAGTGGCATAAAACTGGAAATCAACTACAATAAAAACAACCCAAAGAAATCAAACACATGGAGGCTAAACAGCATGCTATTAAACCATGACTGGGTTACCAGAGAGATCAAAGAAGAAATAAAAAACATCATGGCAACAAATGACAATGAAAACACTACAATCCAAAATCTATGGGACACAGCGAAAGCAGTCTTGAGAGGGAAGTTCATAGCTCTACAAGCCTACTGCAAAAAACAAGAAACAGGGGTAATAAATTACCTAACCCAACAACTCAAAGAGTTAGAAAAAGAGCAACAAGAAAAGCCCAGTGTAAGCAGAAGGAAGGAAATAATAAAGATCAGAGTGGAGATAAACGACATAGAGACCAAAGAAACAATACAAAAGATCAACAAAACCAAGAGCTGGTTCTTTGAAAGGATAAACAAGATTGATGAACCTCTAGCCAGGCTCAACAAGAAGCAAAGAGAGAGTACCCAAATAAACAAAATCAGAAATGAAAGAGGTGAAATAACAACAGATCCTGCCGAAATACAAAGGATTGTTAAAAAATACTACGAACAACTCTATTCCAACAAACTGGAAAACCTGGAGGAAATGGACATATTCCTGGAAAAATATAACCTTCCAAAACTCAATCAGGAAGAATCTAAACATCTCAATATGCCAGTAACTATGGAAGAAATTGAAGCAGTCATCAAAGAGCTTCCGGCAAACAAAAGCCCAGGGCCAGATGGCTTCACAGGAGAGTTTTACCAAACATTCAAGGAAGAACTAGAACCTATCCTCCTCAGACTATTCCAAAAAATTCAAGAGGAAGGAACACTTCCAAGCTCCTTCTATGAAGCCAGCATCACCCTAATACCAGAACCAGATAAAGACAACACAATGAAGGAGAATTACAGGCCAATATCCCTCATGAATGTAGATGCCAAAATCCACAACAAAATTCTAGCAAATCGGATCCAGCAGTACATCAGAAAGATCATACACCATGACCAAGTAGGGTTTATCCCAGGAATGCAAGGATGGTACAATATCCGCAAATCAATAAATGTGATACATCACATAAACAAATTGAGAGATAAAAATCACATAGTCATATCAATTGATGCAGAAAAAGCATTTGACAAAATCCAACACCCTTTCTTGATAAAAACTCTCAACAAGGTGGGAACAGAAGGATCATACCTCAACATAATAAAAGCTATATATGATAAACGCACAGCTAACATCATACTCAATGGGCAAAAACTAAAACCATTTCCACTAAGAACAGGAACAAGACAGGGATGCCTACTCTCACCACTCCTGTTTGACATAGTACTGGAAGTATTAGCCATTGCAATTAGACAAGAAGAAGAAATAAAAGGCATCCAAATTGGAAAAGAAGAAGTAAAGCTGTCCTTATTTGCAGATGACATGATATTGTACATAAAAAACCCGAAAGATTCCATCAAAAAACTAACAGACTTAAAAAATGAATTCGGCAATGTAGCAGGATACAAAATTAACGCCAAGAAATCTATGGCATTTCTATACACCAACAGTGAACTTACAGAAACAGAGACTAAAAAAGCAATCCCGTTTTCCATCGCACCAAAAAAATTAAGATACTTAGGAATAAACCTAACCAAGGAGGTAAAAGACCTGTATGCAGAAAACTACAGGACACTGAAAAAAGAGATAGAGGAAGATGTAAACAGATGGAAGAACATACCATGTTCATGTATTGGTAGAATCAACATCATCAAAATGTCCATACTACCCAAAGCAATCTATAGATTCAATGCACTCCCCATTAAAATACCAACAGCATATTTCACAGACCTAGAAAGAACTCTCCAAAAATTCATCTGGAATAAAAAAAGACCCTGAATAGCCACAGCAATCCTGAGAAAGAAGAATAAAGTAGGAGGGATCTCAATACCAGATTTCAAGCTGTATTACAAAGCCACTGTCCTCAAAACAGCCTGGTACTGGCACAAGAACAGACATATAGATCAATGGAATAGAATAGAGAATCCAGATATCGACCCAAACCACTATGCGCAATTAATATTTGACAAAGGAGGCACAAACATACAATGGAGTCAAGACAGTCTCTTCAATAAATGGTGTTGGGAAAATTGGACAGAGACATGAAAAAAAATGAAACTAGATCACCAACTTACACCATACACAAAAATAAACTCAAAATGGATACAAGACTTAAATATAAGATGGGAAACCATAAAAATACTAGAGGAATCCACAGGCAGCAAAATCTCAGACATATGCCGAAAGAACTTTTTCAGTGATACTGCCCCTAGGGCAATGGAAGCCAAAGAGAAAATAAACAAATGGGACTACATCAAAATAAATAGCTTTTGCACAGCAAAAGAAACCATCAACAAAACAACAAGAAACCCCACTGTATGGGAGAACATATTTGCAAATGGTATCACTGATAAAGGTTTAATTTCCAACATCTACAGGCAGCTTATACAACTTAATAAAAGGACGATAAATGATCCAATAAAAAAAATGGGCAATGGACCTATATAGAATCTTTTCAAAAGAAGACAGAATGAAGGCCAAGAGACACATGAAAACATGCTCAAAGTCACTAATTATCTGAGAGATGCAAATCAAAACGACAATGCGATACCATCTCACACCTGTCAGAATGGCTATCATCAACAAATCAACAAACGACAAGTGTTGGCGAGGATGCGGAGAAAAAGGAACCCTCGTGCACTGCTGGTGGGAATGCAGACTGGTGCAGCCACTGTGGAGAACAGTATGGAGTTTCCTCAAAAACCTGAAAATGGAAATCCCATTTGACCCAGTAATCCCACTCCTAGGAATATATCCTAAGAAACCAGAAACACCAATCAGAAAGGATACATGCACCCCTGTGTTCATAGCAGCACAATTTACAATATCTAAGATTTGGAAACAGCCTAGGTGCCCATCAGCAGATGACTGGATCAGAAAACTATGGTACATCTACACAATGGAATACTATGCTGCCATAAAAAAGAAGGAATTACTACCATTTGTAGGCACCTGCATGGAATTAGAGAACATTATGCTAAGTGAAATAAGCCAGTCAATGAAAGAAAAATACCACATGATCTCACTCATTTGGGGATAATGAAAAACATTATAAACTGATGAACAAAAAGATAGTTACAGAGGCAGTAGAGCATCAAACAGACTGTGTAATTACAGCGGTAAGGTTAGGGAGAGGTGGGGGAAATAAGAGATCAACTGAAGGACTTGTATGCATCCATATAAGAGTAACCAACAGATGCAAAACATTGGGGGGTGAGGTCATTTATGGGAGTGGGTGGGGGGGCAATGGTAAGATATGTACACATATAATACCTTAATAAAAATTTGAGAAAAAAAAAAGAAAAAAAACTCTCACCACACCTGTGGACGATAGCCTAGGGGCAATTCAAGTCAGAATTCTATCAGTCTGTAGGCAGAAGCAATCTCTGGAAACTTTGAGTTTTCTCCTGATCTGATTAGTCAGAAACAGCGTTTGACACTGTCCTGCACTAGAGATTGAGAGGTGTAGCAGATCTACCTATACATAGTGACAAACCCAAACAGAAAGCCAAACTGATGAGACAAAGAAACAACTCCCAAATTAAAGAAAAGAGAATTTTCTAGAGGAGATAAATGAAGTAGAGATAAGAAATTTATCTGAAACAGAGTTCAGAATAGTGATGGTAAAGATGCTCAACAGCATGAGAAAAGATATAGTAAATATAAAAACAGAAATAAAGAATGATATAGCACAAATAAAGGACACATTGGAAGGAATACACAGCAGATTAGAAGAAGCTGATGATTGAATCAGTGAATTAGAAGACAGGGTTGAAAAAAAATCACTCAATCAGAGAACCAAAAAGAAAAAAACAATTAAAAAACAGGAAGACAGGGAGAGGGGAGACAAAATGACAGTGGAATACACGGACGTGTCCTGAGCCTTGTCCCGGAGCAAATAGAGGGAGCAGCTGAAACGAGTGGAATCCAGCCCTATTGGTGAAGGAGGTGCAGCTGGTGAGACAGTTTGCAGCTGGGAAGGGCAGAGATCCCTCCAATAAAGGTAAAATCAAAGATCTAGGCAGTAGAATCTGCCAGACCTCTATTCCCAAAAGGTCGGTCGGGGAGAAACTACATGGTGCCAAGCCGTGTCCCTGAGGACAGGCAAAGCGTCTGACTGGAACAAAAAAGGGGGTGGGTCCACAGGACTGCGGGAGGTAGGGGATTTTAGACCTTGGAGTCTGGATTTGGGATCTGAGCTCAAAGGCAGCCCTGAAGAGCTGCCGGACCTCACAGTGCCGGCAAGAGAGGAACTTGCAGAGACCCGGTCCCTCCTCGCGCTGGGGCCTGCGCCTTTCTACACTGAACCTAATTCGTAGGATCTTTAGGATAAAGACACTTACCTGTGGCAGAGGTGCAGAAGAAGGGGTGGGCTTGCGGAATCTGGGGAGAGTGGGCAGCGGATGGTCCAGGAGAGGTGGAAGGGAGTCTGGTGCTGAGTCATATCTAAGCCCTGGTCGCCATTTTCGCCTGAGAGATAGCCCCTCCCTCCAGTCTCCAGGCAACCAATATAGCCACACCCAGATCTCACCCTGAATAACACCATGGAATCTGAATACTCCCTGAGGCTATAGGATCTGCCCTAAAGAGAAATCTTTAGAAGCTAGGAACCTCAATTACAAGGCTACACCGCCAGGGCCCTTCAGAGTGCTTCAGTGTGCCTCGCTGGCGAACTTACTGCGGGTCCTCCTGTGAGCCGCCACTGGGAGTAAGTGCCTATCCACCACAGGTGCAGCAGCGAAAGCTGAGTCTACCCACCCCATAACTACAGATCTCTGGGCATCACAGTCACACCTGTCCAGAGGGCAGGCCCCCTGAGCCACATCACCCCAGCAGACAGTTCCTTGGTGCCACTGTGAGTCCCCACTGGGCACGCGTGATTTCAATTAAGGGTGCAAGACAGCAAAAATTGGGATACTCTCCTCCACGGCTGCTGACTTCTAGACACGGCATTTGTGCCTCTCAAGCTTGCAGGCCTATATCAAGAGAACCCAAATAGCTCAAGTAGGGAGCTACACTAGATTACCAAGCCCAGGAGAACTGAGAGATTACACCAGTAGCACCATCACCAAAAGAACCTGGGTAGCAAAGCAGTGGGATCTACAATTAAAACATTACAGGAAAACATGGGGAGACACAAAAGCAACTCCCAAAGGAAAGAAAAAGAGGAATCACCAGAAAGGGAGTTAAATGAAATTGAGGCTAGCAGCTTAACAGAGAAAGAATTCAGAGTAATGGTTATAAGGATGTTTAAACGGATGGATGACAAATACACACAACTCAATGACAAATACACACAACTCAATGAGAACTATAAGGAGCTGAATGAGAATGTCACCAACATGAAAAGAAACCAAGAGGAGATGAAGAACGACATAGCTGCAATAAAGAACACATTAGAAGGCTTCAACAGTAGACTAGAAGAGGCTGAGGACCGCATCAGCGAATTAGAACACAAGGTAGGAAAAAACACACAAACACAGCAGCAACTGGAAAGAAGACTTAAAAAGCAAGAGAAGAGCCTAAGGGAGCTGTGGGACAACACAAAACGAAACAGTATTAGAATAATAGGGATACCAGAAGGAGAGGAAGAGAAGCAAGGAATAGAAAACCTGTTTGAAGAAATAATGACAGAAAACTTCCCTGATATTGGCAAGAAAAAAACTATGCAAATCCAAGAAGTACATAGAGTCCCAAACAAGTTGAACCCCAAAAGACCGACACCAAGACACATCATAATTAAATTGGCGAACAGCAATGACAAAGTAAGAATCTTAAAGGCTGCCAGAGAGAGACAGAAAGTTACCTACAAGGGATCTCCTATTAGAATATCAACTGATTTCTCAACAGAAACACACCAGGCCAGAAGGGAATGGAATGAAATATACAAAGTGATGCAAAGCAAGTGTCTGAATCCAAGAATACTATACCCAGCAAGGCTCTCATTCAAAATTGAAGGTGGAATCAGGAGCTTCACAGACAAAAAAGGGCTAAGAGAGTTTATCACTACCAAGCCAGCAATGCAAGAAATGCTAAAGGGACTCCTGTAAAAAGAAGAAAGAGAAAGGCAAGAAGAAACACAAACACTAAGGAAAAATATGACAACAAACATGTACTTGTCAATAATAACTTTAAACGTAAATAGATTAAATGCATCAATCAAAAGACATAGGGTAGCTGAATGGATAAGAAAACATGACCCATATATTTGCTGTCTACAAGAGACCCACCTCAGAGCAAAGGATTCACACAAACTGAGAGTGAAGGGATGGAAAAACATTTTTCAAGCAAATGGAAATGAGAAAAAAGCTGGGGTTGCGATACTTATATCTGATAAAATAGACCTCAAAGTAAAGGCCATAACAAGAGATAAGGAAGGCCACTACATAATACTAAAGGGAGCAATTCAACAAGAAGATATAACTCTGGTAAACATATATGCACCCAATGCAGGAGCGCCAAAATACATAAAAAAACTCCTGGAAGACATCAAGGGAGAGATTGACAACAATACAATCATAGTAGGAGACTTTAATACACCACTGACATCACTGGATAAATCCTTTAGACAAAAAATCAGCAAAGAAACAGCAATTCTAAATGATGCACTAGATCAAATGGACCTAATTGACATCTTCAGAGCATTTCACCCCAAAGCCACGGAATATACGTTTTTCTCAAGTGCACATGGGACATTTTCAAAAATAGACCACATACTGGGTCACAAGCAAAGTCTCCCCAAATTTAAAAAGATTGAAATCATATCAAGCATTTTCTCAGACCAAAATGGCATACTATTAGAAATAAACTATAATGAAAACATTCCAAAAAATTCAAACAATTGGAAGCTGAATAGCATGCTATTAAACAATGATTGGGTGAGCAACAAGATCAAAGAAAAAATTCAAAACATCCTGGAGACTAATGACAATAAAAACACAACAATGCAATTGCTAAGGGACACAATGAAAGCAGTCCTGAAAGGGAAGTTTATAGCTCTACAGGCCTACCTAAAAAAACAAGAAAAAATGCTAATAAATGATCTAACTCAACAACTCAAAGAATTAGAAAGAGAGCAACAAGAAAAGCCCACAGTGAGCAGAAGGAAGGACATAATAAAGATCAGGGCAGAAATGAATGACATAGAGACCAAAAAAACAATACAAAAGATCAACAAAACCAGGAGCTGGTTCTTCGAAAGGATAAACAAGATTGATGAACCTCTAGCCAGGCTTACCAAGAAGCAAAGAGAGAGGACCCAAATAAACAAAATCAGAAATGAAAGAGGTGAAATAACAACAGACCCCACTGAAATACAAAGGATTGTTAAAAAATACTATGAACAACTCTATTCTAACAAACTAGACAACCTGGAGGAAATGGACACATTCCTAGAAAAATACAACCTTCCAAAACTCACTCAGGAAGATTCTAAAAATCTCAATAGGATGATAACTATGGAAGAAATTGAAGCAGTCATCAAAAAGCTCCCAGCAAACAAAAGCCCAGGGCCAGACAGCTTCACAGGGGAGTTTTACCAAACATTCAAGGAAGAACTAAAACCTATCCTCCTCAGACTATTTCAGAAAATTCAAGAGGAAGGAACACTTCCAAGCTCCTTCTATGAAGCCAGTATCACCCTAATACCAAAACCAGATAAAGACAACACAATGAAAGAGAATTACAGGCCAATTTCCCTCATGAATGTAGATGCCAAAATCCTCAACAAAATTCTAGCAAATCGGATCCAGCAGTACATCAGAAAGATCATACACCATGACCAAGTAGGATTTATCCCGGGGATGCAAGGATGGTACAATATTCGCAAATCAATGAATGTGATACATCACATAAACAAATTGAGAGATAAAAATCACATAGTCATATCAATTGATGCAGAAAAAGCATTTGACAAAATCCAACACCCTTTCTTGATAAAAACTCTCAGCAAGGTGGGAATAGAAGGATCATACCTCAACATAATAAAAGCCATATATGACAAACCCACAGCCAACATCATACTCAATGGGCAAAAACTAAAACCATTTCCACTAAGAACAGGAACAAGACAGGGATGCCTACTCTCACCACTCCTGTTCAATATAGTGCTGGAAGTACTAGCCATTGCAATCAGACAAGAAGAAGAAATAAAAGGCATCCAAATTGGAAAAGAAGAAGTAAAGCTGTCCTTATTCGCAGATGACATGATACTGTACATAAAAAACCCTAAAGACTCCATCAAAAAATTACTAGACTTAATAAATGAATTCGGCAATGTAGCAGGATACAAAATTAACGCCAAGAAATCTATGGCATTTCTATATACCAATAATGATCTTACAGAAAGAGAGACTAGAAAAGCAATCCCATTTACCATTGCACCAAAAAAATTAAGATACCTAGGAATAAACTTAACTAAGGAGGTAAAAGACCTATATGTGGAAAACTACAGGACACTGAAAAAAGAGATAGAAGAAGACATAAACAGATGGAAGAACATACCATGTTCATGGATTGGTAGAATCAACATCATCAAAATGTCCATACTACCCAAAGCAATCTATAAATTCAATGCACTTCCCATTAAAATACCAATGCCATATTTCACAGACCTAGAACGAACTTTCCAAAAATTTATCTGGAATAAAAAAAGACCCCGAATAGCTGCAGCAATCCTGAGAAAGAAGAACAAAGTAGGTGGGATCTCAACACCAGATATCAAGCTGTATTACAAAGCCACTGTTCTTAAAACAGCCTGGTACTGGCACAAGAACAGACATATAGATCAATGGAATAGAATAGAGAACCCAGAAATTGACCCAAATCACTATGATCAATTAATATTTGACAAAGGAGGCACAAACATACAATGGAGTCAAGATAGTCTCTTCAATAAATGGTGTTGGGAAAATTGGACAGACACGTGCAAAAAAATGAAGCTAGATAACCAACTTACACCATACACAAAAATAAACTCAAAATGGATAAAGGACGTAAACATAAGACGGGAAACCATAAAAATACTAGAGGAATCCATAGGCAGAAAAATCTCAGACATATGCCGAAGGAACTTCTTCACTGATACTGCTCCTAGGGCAATGGAAGCCAAAGAGAAAATAAACAAATGGGACTACATCAAAATAAAAAGCTTTTGCACAGCAAAGGAAACCATCAATAAAACAACAAGAAAGCCCACTGCATGGGAGAACATATTTGCCAATGATATCAACGATAAGGGTTTAATCTCCAACATTTACAGGGAACTCATGCAACTCAACAAAAAGAAGATAAACAACCCAATCAAAAAATGGGCAACTGATCTAAATAGACACTTTTCGAAAGAAGACAGAAGGAAGGCCAAGAGACATATGAAAACCTGCTCAAAGTCGCTAATCATCAGAGAGATGCAAATCAAAACAACAATGCGGTACCATCTCACACCTGTCAGAATGGCTATTATCAACAAATCAACAAATGACAAGTGCTGGCGCGGATGTGGAGAAAAAGGAACCCTCGTGCACTGCTGGTGGGAATGCAGACTGGTTCAGCCACTGTGGAGAACAGTATGGAGTTTCCTCAAAAAACTAAAAATGGAACTCCCTTTTGACCCAGTGATCCCACTTCTAGGAATATATCCCAAGAAACTAGAAACACGAATCAGAAAAGATATATGCATCCCTATGTTCATAGCAGCACAATTCACCATAGCTAAGATTTGGAAACAGCCTAAATGCCCATCAGCAGATGAGTGGATTAAAAAACTGTGGTATATCTACACAATGGAATACTATGCTGTGGTAAAAAAGAAGGAGTTCCTACCATTTGCAACAACATGGATGGAGATGGAGAGAATTATGTTAAGTGAAATAAGCCAGGCAGAGAAAGATAAGTATCACATGATCTCGCTCATTTGTGGAATATAACGAACGGCATAAACTAATGAACAAGAACAAATCCAGAGACTGAGAAACGTCAAACAGCACGTCATACCACAGGGAATGTAGGGGAGGGTGAGGGTAAGGGGGAAAGATCAACCAAGAAACTTGTGTGCATGCATATGAGCCTAATCAATGGACACAGACAACAAGGGGGTGGGACATAAGTTTGGGGTGGAGGGTTATGGGGGAATAATTTGTGTTTTTGCCTCCCTGACAAAATTTATATAAGGTTACAAAAAGAAATTGACAGCCAGTTTGAAATTTAATAGCCATGGCCTAGAGCAAAGAATATCCTTACATGATATTATTCTACAATTTATTAAAATTTTAGATATTTTACAACAGCATATTGTACAATTATCCCAAATACACTTACAAACTAATTCTTGGAATGTTTAGCAGCAATTTAAAAAAAAAAAAGGACATGAAAGGATATAATCCCTTTCAGAAGGAATTAAGGCGCTGGGAAGGCACTTGAGCATTCTATATTGGCCCCTCTTGCCTTTTGTGCCAAGGGGGACCCTCTTCTCACAATCCAATTGCCCTCAGCTGTTGCCTGAGCTTTCTGTTCATGCTGAACTTGAAGCCTCGTGGTGGCTGGTACCATGGATCTGTCTCTCGCCCAATCGTGTGAGCTGGACCCTCCCTGGAGAAGAAACCTGAGTTCCCCAAGATATGTGATCAGTGCTGAGGCCCCGCCAGCAGGCCAGGGGATTCCCAAGGCAGGTACTGGGCATGGAGGCCACGGGGGCATAGGCTACCAAGGAGACAGAACTGAACCTCACATCACCCTGCTTGGCCCCGGAGGATGACTGGTTAGCCAGAGACGGGTAAGATTCCTCAGGGAAGGAACAACCTAAGACAGGCACATTCGCAGAGGGGCCATCAGGAGAGAACTTGAGGATCAACAGAGGTGAGGCACAGACCCTCACCCCCCCAACCTTGCAGGGGCCTGAACCCTCACCCCGTCTGAGGGAGGTCTCCTGCCCCCATGGCTGCTTTGCTTCCCACGCCCAGCTCAGATCGGGACACAGGTGACAGACAGAGACTTGGCCCAGCTCAGATTGGGACCCAGGTAACAGACAGAGACTTGGCCGACAGCAGCTGCCCTATATCTAAATCCAGCCTAGCACCAGGAATGCTCAGGGCCTACTCAAGAATGCAAATAATTCTTTCCACTCATATTTACAGGGTAAATTAAGATTGTTGGTAGAGTATTAAATTTGACAGTAAAATAATAATCAAGTTTTCAGATTAATTTAAATAGGCTAATTGAAATAAGTGAATATTCAAGAAAATGTAATTGTACTGGACAAAAAGCTGTTCCTAATGTGGTAACTAAAATTTCTATTGGTAGTTCATCTCTTGGTAAAATTCCTGAACATGCAATGAAACTAAAGCAGTCATATTTTTGTCAAAAAATTAAAAGTTAAAGTCATCAAGACTGCATTATAAAAGTTACAAAAGCCTCCATTAATTAAAAATGGGGGGATAGAAGGGTAATATCATGTAAGGAAAAATATCCTATAAGTAAATTACATCTAGAAAACTTTTACTTTACAAAATTAGTTTTCATTTGTAATGCTAACAGCAAGACACCCGTGAAAAACACACATGGTGTCTAAATAAGACAAAGGAAAATCATTTGGGCAAAAATAAAAAGGATCCCAAATCAATTATATAGAAAAGATTCCTTTATTAACTTTTGGTCGAGAATATGTTTGTATATTTTCAGAAAACAACTCCAAGACCATGTGGATTCCTGCAACAGAGAGGAATTGACAGGTCTGCTACAACCACGAAGACAAGAGGAGAAACAGTCCAGAGATGGAAGACGTTGACGACACCTTGCCACGCTAGCAGTCAGCAGCTGTGCGACGCAGCAGGTTGCCTAGGACCAAACCAGAGAGGGTCGGACCTGCATTGCCGCCATGTGCCCACCATCCAGATATCATTGCTGACATGTACACATAAGGAACTGTTGGACATTGAAATGGGGACTCAGAACTGTTGGACATGGAAATTGGGACTCAAACATTTTTTGTTATTATATGTTTATTTCTAGTCTGCAGAGGCAAGATTTTTTAAAGGAATGAAATGGGGAAAAAAATAGATACAGAGGCAAAGAAGCATTGAACAGACTGTCAAACTACAGTGGGAAGGCAGGGGAGGTTGCGGGGGGGGGGGGGGGGGAGGCTGTAGGAGATCAACCGAAGGACTTGTATGCATGCATATAAGCATAACCAATGGATAAAAAACACTGTGGGGAGGGGGCAGGTGAAGGCATGTACTGGGGG
Source organism: Plecotus auritus (assembly GCF_963455305.1). Taxonomy (NCBI): domain Eukaryota; kingdom Metazoa; phylum Chordata; class Mammalia; order Chiroptera; family Vespertilionidae; genus Plecotus; species Plecotus auritus. The sequence goes on along the minus strand of NC_137784.1, from coordinate 53,340,875 downwards.
GAAGGGGAGACCGGGGGAAGGTCAATGGGGAAGGAAAAAAAAAGGAGACATATGTACTACTATTTGTAATACTTCAAACAATTAAAAATAATAATAATAAAAAATAAAATAAAAAAATAAAAATAAATGAAAAACAGGAAGACAGCTTAAGGGAGCTGTGGGACAACCAGAAAAATGTAACAATATTAGAATAACAGGCATGCCAGAAAAGGCAAAAAGGGAGAAAAGGATAGAGAACTTGTTTGAAGAAATAATGGCAGAAAACTTCCTTAACCTGGTAACGAAAAAGTTATATAAGTTCGGAAGGCACAGAGAACCCCAAGCAAGAACCCAAACAGGAGGAGGGAATAATGGCGGCGGAATAGACAGACGTGTTCCGAGCCTTGTCCCGGAGCAGAAAGAAAGAACAGCTGAGGGTCGCACAAGGAGTGTTTGTTGGCTGGTTGGGAGACAGCTGAATTCCAGAAGGAGGTGGGGGACTGCTGAACGGGGTTCCCCTGACCTGGCAGCACCAACTGCAGCTGGGTCCCCTCCCGGAGCTGCGGGCTTGGACGCGGAGTCTGCGCCATCTTGATCTGGAAAGTGGAGCTTATCTGAAGCCTGAGAATCCACAACTGCGGCACCCCAGGAACAGCTGCGAGCCCCAGAACAACGCTCCCCAACTGGCGCAAGCACACGGGTTCAGAGGAGCTCTACACTCCACCACGGAAAGGTCAGATTTCGCCTGGGATAAGGTGAGGTCTCTGGTCCCGGCGGGAGAGAGGAATGCGCGTTTTGCGGGAACTGGAGGACCAGGGAAGTCTGTGCCTAGAAAAATCCGTGGCTGTAGGGGCTGGCGTGATCTGTGATTGTGGAAAGGGGTCCTCAGAGCTGCTAAGAGAAGGGCACTCTAAAAAGCAACCCATTTTGATCTGAAGTGCAGGGACACCTTAAGAATTTCAGGCAGTCCAGACTTACGCGCAGCCCCTGCGCTCCCTGGGTGCCTGGGCTTACTCGCAGTCCCGGAGTCCGCACAACTGGGCTTTTTCCTCTTGAAACTCTTGCTTCTGATTACTAAGCCCAATACATAGGACCACCCAGTTGGGGACACCCTGGGAGACTGCAGGGGAAAGTTGTTTTTCTGGAACCTGGGGATCGGAACGGGAAGTGACCATCAGAGAGTCAGCTCTGAGGCAGACCACTCCCACAGGCCCGTGGCGAGTGCCACAGGGAAAGAAGGCTCTAACACTGCCTAGAGAGGCCATAGATAGACCCGGAAGTTAATCCAGAAACACTGCCACCCAGGGGCTGAATCACAAATTGACTCTTGTGTAATCAAAAATAAAGGAATACGAGAAATTAAGACACACCGCCTGCTTAAAATCAGGACTGGCTTACAACACCGAAGAGCAGTGGATCGCAGGGAACTGCAATACTGTCTGGACTGAGAAACAGGCGTGCCAAACAGAAAAACAGAGGAAGTGAATGTCCTTCACTACTTCACATTTTATTTTTACCTTTTATTTTTTTATTTTTTATTTTTTTTTATTTTCATTTTTTGCATCTTTTAATCAAGAAACTTTTTTTTCTTTTTTCATCACTTGATTTTACCTTTTTAATTATTACATTTTTATTTTCAATCCGTATTATTACTACTGCTATTTTATCTTTTTTTTTTTTTTAAGTGTCATTTTATTTTCTCTTCATTTTATTTTGGGATTAGGGTTCTACATTCTATTTTTATCTTTCCTTTAGCATCGTTTTACTCTATCTCAACTCTACCTTTAGGCCATCACTCTCTTCCTAACCTCCCCCTTTTCAGTGTCCTGTTTATCTTACCCTTTTACTGCTTTAGATTTTCCCTATTCTTTCTGTTTACCCCTTGTTAAAATTTCACCCTACTTACATATCTAATCTCCAATCCCCTGTTCCAAGTCCACATACACCTCTCCCTTCGCTGTCTGAGCTATTCATAAACTTGTCCTTCTCTCTGTCCTTTTGTTGTTGTTTGCTTGAATGTAGATTATATCCAATTTTTATGCTTTTTTGTGAGATTGTTTTGCTTATTCTTCTTTTGTTTATTTTTTTGTTTGTTTTGTGCTTCAGCTTTCCCTTGCCTCACTCCATATTAGTTAGTGTTGTAGTTTGTACTAATCCCCAGGCACTTGTTGCTGGCATTTGCTGGGATTAGTGATTGTTCTATTGGAGTTTTATCCCCAATATATATAGTCTGTTCCCCTTTCTCTCTTAGTCACTTTCTTGTCTCTCTTACTTTTTTTTTCTCTTTACTTTCCCTTTTCCCAATTTCATTTTCACACTCCTTTTTTCTTTTTTTCTTCCTTTCTTTCTTTTTTCCTCTTCTTCTTTCTCTCCTATCACCTAATTTGCCTTTCTCTGGTGGTCACCTTTATTGGAGGTTATTAATATCATGAATACATTCCTGTTCAGTGCCTTGTGAGTTGTACGTGGTAGTGCTGTATTTTGTGCCTTTAAATCAACCCAGGAGAGAGAGAACTACATAACCAGACACCCAGAGAAGAGAGACCATGGGGAGACAAAGAGGCAGCCCGCATATGAAAGAAAAGCAGGCATCACCAGAAAAGGAAGTAAACGAAATGGAGGCAAGCAACCTTCCAGAAAAAGAATTCAGAGAAATGGTCATAAGGTGGCTGAAAAGAATGGAAGACAAATTCGACAATATGAGCAAGAACCAAGAGGAAATGAAGAAGAACCAAGAAGAAATGAAAAATGACATCGCTGCTGTAAAGAACTCAATAGAAAGCATCAAGAGTAGACTAGAAGAAGCAGAGGACCGCATCAGTGAGCTAGAAGACAAGATGGAAAAAAATACCCAAGAAAAGCAACTTCTAGAAAAAAAAATTAAAAGGCAGGAGGAGAGTCTAAGGGAACTTTGGGACAACATGAAACAAAACAACATCCGCATAATAGGGGTTCCAGAAGGAAAGGAAGCTGAGCAAGGAATAGAAAACCTCTTTGAAGAAATAATGACAGAAAATTTCCCAGATATAGGGAAGAAAAAACCCACACAAATCCAAGAAGCTCACAGAGTCCCAAGCAAAATGAACCCCAAAAGACCGACGCCAAGGCACATTATAATTAAACTGGCAAACACCAATGACAAAGTAAGAATCTTAAAAGCAGCAAGAGAGAGACAGAAAGTTACATACAAAGGAACCCCCATCAGACTAGCAACTGATTTCTCAACAGAAACTCATCAGGCCAGAAGGGAATGGAATGAAATATACAAAGTCATGCAAAGGAAGGGTCTGAATCCAAGAATACTGTACCCAGCAAGGCTGTCAATCAAAATTGAAGGTGAAATCAGGAGCTTCACAGACAAAAAAGGACTAAGGGAATTTATTACCACCAAACCAGCAATGCAAGAAATGCTAAAGAGTCTGCTGTAAAAAAAAAAAAAAAAAAAAAAAAGAAAAGAAAAAAAAGAAAGAAAGAAACAGGAAGCGAAGAAGTAACACAGGGGTAAAGAATAGGAATGGCGACAAATAAGTACCTATCAATAATAACTTTAAATGTAAATGGATTAAATGCCCCAATCAAAAGACATAGGGTAACGGATGGGATAAGAAAACACGACCCATATATCTGCTGTCTACAAGAAACCCAACTCAGAAAAAAAGACGCACACAGACTGAGGGTGAAGGGATGGAAAAAGGTTTTCCAGGCAAATGGAAATGAAAAAAAAGCTTGGGTAGCAATACTTATTTCTGACAAATTAGATCTCAAACTGAAGGACATAACAAGAGATAAGGAAGGCCATTTCATAATACTAAAGGGAGCAATCCAACAAGAAGAAATAACTCTGGTAAACATATATGCACCCAATACAGGAGCACCCAAATACATAAAAAATCTCCTGGAGGATATCAAGGGAGAGATTGACAGCAATACAATCATAGTAGGAGACTTTAATACCCCACTATCACCTTTGGACAAATCCTCTAAACAAAACATCAGCAAAGAAACATCAATCCTAAATGACTCACTAGACCAGATGGAATTAATTGACATCTTCAGAACATTTCACCCCAAAGCCACAGAATATACATTCTTCTCAAGTGCACATGGGTCATTTTCAAAGATAGACCATATGTTGGGACATAGGTAAAGTCTCTTCAAATTCAAGAATATAGAAATCATATCAAGCATCTTCTCAGACCACAGTGGCATAAAACTGGAAATCAACTACAATAATAACAACCCAAAGAAATCAAACACATGGAGACTAAACAGCATGCTATTAAACCATGACTGGGTTACCAGAGAGATCAAAGAAGAAATAAAAAACATCATGACAACAAATGACAATGAAAACACTACAATCCAAAATCTATGGGACACAGCGAAAGCAGTCTTGAGAGGGAAGTTCATAGCTCTACAAGCCTACTGCAAAAAACAAGAAACAGGGGTAATAAATTACCTAACCCAACAACTCAAAGAGTTAGAAAAAGAGCAACAAGAAAAGCCCAGTGTAAGCAGAAGGAAGGAAATAATAAAGATCAGAGCACAGATAAACGACATAGAGACCAAAGAAACAATACAAAAGATCAACAAGACCAAGAGCTGGTTCTTTGAAAGGATAAACAAGATTGATGAACCTCTAGCCAGGCTCACCAAGAAGCAAAGAGAGAGGACCCAAATAAACAAGATCAGAAATGAAAGAGGTGAAATAACAACAGATCCGGCCGAAATACAAAGGATTGTTAAAAAATACTACGAACAACTCTATTCCAACAAACTGGACAACCTGGAGGAAATGGACATATTCCTAGAAAAATATAACCTTCCAAAACTCAATCAGGAAGAATCTAAACAGCTCAACATGCCAGTAACTATGGAAGAAATTGAAGCAGTCATCAAAGAGCTTCCGGCAAACAAAAGCCCGGGGCCAGACGGCTTCACAGGAGAGTTCTACCAAACATTCAAGGAAGAACTAAAACCTATCCTCCTCAGACTATTCCAAAAAATTCAAGAGGAAGGAACACTTCCAAGCTCCTTCTATGAAGCAAGCATCACCCTAATACCAAAACCAGATAAAGACAACACAATGAAGGAGAATTACAGGCCAATATCCCTCATGAATGTAGATGCCAAAATCCTCAATAAAATTCTAGCAAATAGGATCCAGCAGTACATCAGAAAGATCATATACCATGACCAAGTAGGATTTATCCCAGGAATGCAAGGATGGTTCAATATCCGCAAATCAATAAATGTGATACATCACATAAACAAATTGAGAGATAAAAATCACATAGTCATATCAATTGATGCAGAAAAAGCATTTGACAAAATCCAACACCCTCTCTTGATAAAAACTCTCAACAAGGTGGGAATAGAAGGATCATACCTCAACATAATAAAAGCTATATATGATAAACCCACAGCTAACATCATACTCAATGGGCAAAAACTAAAACTATTTCCCCTATGAACAGGAACAAGACAGGGATGCCCACTCTCACCACTCCTGTTTGACATAGTACTGGAAGTATTAGCCACTGCAATTAGACAAGAAGAAGAAATAAAAGGCATCCAAATTGGAAAAGAAGAAGTAAAGCTGCCCTTATTTGCAGATGACATGATATTGTACATAAAAAACCCGAAAGATTCCATCAAAAAACTAACAGACTTAATAAATGAATTCGGCAATGTAGCAGGATACAAAATTAACACCAAGTAATCTATGGCATTTCTATACACCAACAATGAACTTACAGAAACAGAGACTAAAAAAGCAATCCCGTTTTCCATCGCACCAAAAAAATTAAGATACTTAGGAATAAACCTAACCAAGGAGGTAAAAGACCTATATGTGGAAAACTACAGTACCCTGAAAAAAGAGATAGAGGAAGATGTAAACAGATGGAAGAACATACCATGTTCATGGATTGGTAGAATCAACATCATTAAAATGTCCATACTACCCAAAGCAATCTATAGATTCAATGCACTCCCCATTAAAATACCAATGGCGTATTTCACAGACCTAGAAAGAACTTTCCAAAAATTCATCTCGAATAAAAAAAGACCCCGAATAGCCACAACAATCCTGAGAAAGAAGAATAAAGTAGGAGGGATCTCAATACCAGATTTCAAGCTGTATTACAAAGCCACTGTCATCAAAACAACCTGGTACTGGCACAAGAACAGACACATAGATCAATGGAACAGAATAGAGAATCCAGATATCGACCCAAACCAATATGCGCATTTAATATTTGACAAAGGAGGCATGAGCATACAATGGAGTCAAGACAGTCTCTTTAATAAATGGTGTTGGGAAAATTGGACAGATACATGCAAAAAAATGAAACTAGATCACCAACTTACACCATACACAAAAATAAACTCAAAATGGGTACAGGACTTAAATATAAGACGGGAAACCATAAAAATACTAGAGGAATCCACAGGCAGCAAAATTTCAGACATATGCCAAAAGAACTTTTTCAGTGATACTGCCCCTAGGGCAATGGAAGCCAAACAGAAAATAAACAAATGGGACTACATCAAAATAAAAAGCTTTTGCACAGCAAAAGAAACCATCAACAAAACAACAAGAAACCCCACTGTATGGGAGAACATATTTGCAAATGGTATCACTGATAAAGGTTTAATTTCCAACATCTACAGGCAGCTTATACAACTTAATAAAAGGAAGATAAAGGATCCAATAAAAAAAATGGGCAACGGACCTAAATAGAATCTTTTCGAAAGAAGACAGAAGGAAGGCCAAGAGACACATGAAAACATGCTCAAAGTCACTAATTATCCGAGAGATGCAAATCAAAACGATAATGCGATACCATCTCACACCTGTCAGAATGGCTATCATCAACAAATCAACAAACGACAAGTGTTGGCGAGGATGCGGAGAAAAAGGAACCCTCGTGCACTGCTGGTGGGAATGCAGACTGGTGCAGCCACTGTGGAGAACAGTATGGAGTTTCCTCAAAAAACTGAAAATGGAACTCCCATTTGACCCAGTAATCCCACTCCTAGGAATATATCCTAAGAAACCAGAAACACCAATCAGAATGGATATATGCACCCCTATGTTCATAGCAGCACAATTTACAATAGCTAAGATTTGGAAACAGCCTAGGTGCCCATCAGCAGATGACTGGATCAGAAAACTATGGTACATCTACACAATGGAATACTATGCTGCCGTAAAAAAGAAGGAATTACTACCATTTGTAGGCACTTGGATGGAATTAGAGAACATTATGCTAAGTGAAATAAGCCAGTCAATGAAAGAAAAATACCACATGATCCCACTCATTTGGGGATAATGCAAAACATTATAAACTGATGAACAAAAAGATAGTTACAGAGGCAGTAAAGCATCAAACAGACTGACAAATTACAGTGATAAGGTTAGGGAGAGGTGGGGGAAATAAGAGATCAACTGAAGGACTTATATGCATGTATATAAGAGTAACTAACGGATGCAAAACATTGGGGGGTGAGGCCAGTTATGGGAGTGGGGTGGGGGTGGGGAGCAAGGGTAAGATATGTACACATATAATACCTTAATAAAAATTTGAAAAAAAAAAAAGAACCCAAACAGTCCTATGCCCAGACACATCATAATTAAAATGCCAATCCCTAGTGGGTTTGGCTCAGTGGATAGAGTGTCGGCCTGTGGACTGATGGTCCTGGGTTCCATCCTGGTAAAGGGCACATGCCCTGGTTGTGGGCTCAATCCCCAGTAGGGGGCATGCAGGAGGCAGACGATCAATGATTCTCTCTCATCATTGATGTTTTTATCTCTCTCTGCCTTCCCTTCCTCTCTGAAATCAATAAAAATATATTTTAAAAATAAAGTAAAATAATTAAAATGCCAAAAATTAAAGAAAGAGAATCTTAAAGGCAGCAAAAGAAAAGCAAACTGTTACCTACAAAGGAGCTCCCATAAGGCTGACACCTGATTTCTCATCAGAAACTCGATAGGCCAGAAGGAAATGGCATGAAGTACTTAAGGTAATGGAAAGCAATGATCTGAAACCAAGATTACTATATCCAGCAAGGCTATCATTCAAAATAAACAGTCAAATAAAGAACTTCTAGGAAAAAAAAAGAGAACAAAAAAAGGCTAAAAGAGTGCATCACCACCAAGCCAGCATTACAAAAAATGCTAAAGGGACTGCTGTAATGAGAAGAAGAAACACAGAGAGAAACCAAGGCATACAGAATTAAAATGGCAATAAATAAGTACCTATCCATAATAACCATAAATGAAAATGGACTAAATGCTCCAATCAAAAGGCATAGGGTGTCTGAATGGATACAAAAACATGACCCAACTATATGCTGTCTACAAGAAACCCACCTCAGAATAAAAGACATGCACAGGATGAGAGTGAAGGGATGGAAAAAAATTTCCATGCAAATGGAAAAAAAAAAAGCTGGAGTAGCAATACTCATAGCCGACAAAATAGACTTTAAAATGAAGGCCATCACAAGAGACGACAAAGGTCACTACATGATACTAAAGAGATTGATCCAACAAGAAGATATAACCCTGGAAAACATACCTACTGTATATAGAAGTACCTAAGTATACAAAATAATTTTAACAGAGAGATCAACAACAATACAATCATAGTAGGGGACTTTAACATCCCACTGACTTCATTGTATAGATCTTCCAGACAAACCTTAACAAGGAAACAGTGACTGTAAAGGACAGACTGGATTAGATAGATTTAACTGACATTTATAGAACATTTCACCCCACAGCTGCAGAATATACATTCTCCTCAAATGTAAATTACCACATTCTTCCTCAGAAGTTGCCATGAGAAGCCTTGGCCTACCTGCTTGACTTCAAAATGACCAAAATTATTTTCCTGGTTATTGCTGCAGGACAAAGCCTGATTTCAAATGAGCCACATTTTTTCTTTAAGAGTTTGCCGCCGTGGGAAAAACTGTTTTTGGCTGGTAAGGGTCTAGCCACTTGACTTTTAAAATGGCCATATATATATATATATATATATATATATATATATATTTGCTGGGGGAAGTCGAGAAGCAAACTTGTAGGTATCAAATACAAAATTGTCACATTCCTTCCTTAAAGATGGCCCTGGGAAGCCAGCCTTCTTAATTAACAAAGGGCGTAGCCAGTTTTTACCTGGGCTACTTAGATCTTTATAATTAATATACACTGAGTGGCCAGATTATTATGATCTCTGAAAGCATAATAATCTGGCCACTCAGTGTATATCCTATATAATAAAAGGCTAATATGCAAATTGTCCCCTTGACCAGGAGTTCGACCAGCAGGCAGGCCGGCCAACTGCCCCTGTCCCCTCCCCCTGGCCAGGCTGGCTGGACCCCACCCATGCACGAATTCATGCACCAGGCCTCTATTACACACACACACACACACACACACACACACACTCACACTGAGTGGTCAGATTATTATGCATTCAGAGATCATAATAATCTGGCCACTCAGTGTATATACCCTCCCAAGCTGTAGGCTCGGGTCATATCCAATCCAGAGCTTACTCAAGCACTGACCTCAAGGTCATAGGAAGGCAAGTCTGGAAGGGCCCTTAAAGCTATCCACCAGAGATAATGAAGCCAAGACAGGGGATCCGACTTGCCCCTTAGAATACAGAGTAAAAAGCACAGTAGTAGATACATGGGCAAAATGCTACGGGTGCACAGAGGAATCAGCTGTGTGGAAAAGCCTTACATGGGTGCTGACAGTTGGCCTCAATCTTGAACAATGAATAGGAGAACAGCAGGCATACAGGGGAGTCCAGATGGAAAGAACTGCAATGTACACAAGCACAGAGCAGCTAATGAAATGAGAAGAAATGGTCAGTGTGTTAAAAAAGAACTAGAGCAAAGGGGGCGGGGCAAAGGTCAAATATTAAACTGCAACTAGACACTGAAGGCCAGGTTAGAAATTTGAACTTTGTCTTATAAGTATTGAGGACCTATTGATTTTTAAGCAGAGACATCTGATTAGTATTTTAGATAATAATACAGATTACATTAGTTTCTATTAATGGAATCATTCTTGTCTGAAGACTCAGGTGTCAGCCAGCCTTATTCATTTCTTAGCTCCACCCCTTACTAGCTGTGTGACCTTGGACATGTTATGCAAATATTCAGTGGCTCAGTTTCATCATTTGTAAAAATGGAGGCAATAATAACACTTTTTTTTCATAGTTTTTTTTTTCTAAGGTAAGACTTGTAAAGTGCTTAAAACAGAGCCTGGCCCAGAGTAAGCATTCAATAAATGTCATCTGAAAATAATGACTGTGGTAAATTCATTTCAGGCAGGAAGATTTTTGAGGATCAGAGAGGTGAAATCACTTACCCAGGACCACACAGCCAGTCTGTGGCAGAGCTAGGTTTCAAAACCAAAGTCTAGGCTTAGATTTGTGTCTTAAAAAAAATATCTCCAGATGCCCCGTGAGGGATCACCTGAAGTGAGAGAGACTGGAGCCCAAGTCACCACTTAGGCTATTGTAGCTCTGGGGGCATGGAACCCAGGAGAGCCACTTTACCCCGCCAGGCTGACATTTGGGAACCTCTGAGGAGCTGGCCTGGCCCAGGGAGGAGCTGTTCTTTCCATCAGTGAGGCTGGAGAGGTTAATGGCATTCCCAGGAAAGGCCAGGGATTAGGGGAGCCTGTGCTGCAGAGCCAAATTCTTTCACCTCTAGTGAGTTTTCCAGAGTTCCCCCTCTCCCCCCAGTGCCTGGCCCCAGGAAAAAAGAGGGTTAATGGGCTGAGACCTCCAGTTCCCCAGCTTCATGGACCAGGATGGAGGAGAGTGTGGCCCCCCCTTCGGGCTGACTCTGGTCTTGGCTATGGCTATTCCGGCACAAGCTGTGGGAAAGGAGGAAGGGCCCAGCACACTCACCGGGGTACAGCAGGGGCCCACAAAGAGGAGAGGGCCGGGACCTTTCAGGGGCTGGACAATTAGGGAGAAGGCACATTCCGGGGGAATCCACATCTGGGATGAGCCTGAGCTGGGGCCAGCCCTGTAATCCATTGCAGATGTGATGGCCAGCAGCAGATGCGGGCAGGACCTCCCTCATGGGCGGATGCAGGTGGAGAGCTGGCAAGGGCAGGGAGATGAGGAACAGCTCCCAGACACCACCAGTCATGTCCTCTTGAGAGGCTACTACCTGACAGCTATTTTATGCATGATACCTTGAGGTTGGCATTGCAGCCAGACTGAGAGGCCACAGCTGGCCTAGGGACACTGGCCTCAGCTAAGTGTTTCTGATAGCAGAGCTTGAGCTAGGAGGCAACCAGCCCCTGGGCTGAGCTTCTTCACACCCCAGTAAGGCCTTGTTTTCAGATGCCATTTGCAGGGCAGCTGTGGTTTTAATGACCTCAAACTTGAGGAGGCAGAAATTTGGGATGCTGGTTCTGAGTTCGACCAGCTCCAGCCCATTCATCTCCCAGGGCTGGCATTGACAGGAGGAAGTCTAAAGGACTTGTCAGTGCCAGGAACTGCTGATCTTTCTAGACCCAAGTGGGCAGAGCTAGATAATGTCTAGTCCTGTTTGCCAGCCATGTGACCTGACAGTTGGCACCAGAACACTGTCCTGTGGGAAGGAAGGGGAACTCAGCAAAGGCTTCCTTGTTGGTTGGTTTTTCAAAGCCCAGCCAGAGGTCTAGGGGGTGGATGAAGGGAGTATGAGGTGTATGAGGTAGGATATCCCCCATCTCTGAGTGGAGACGTGTAATTGCTCCATCACCCAGCATGTTTGGCAAGGCACCTGCAAGCAGAGAATCATAATTCTATAATGTCATAAGAAGGACTTCTCCTAGTCTATTCCAAACCTTTTCATGTCACAGAGGAGAGAGTGGAAGCTCAGAGAGAGGTACAAGCTTGCCCCACATTAGGGAGCCAGTGGCATAGCTGAGCTGGCAGGGCAGGGCTCCTGATTCCCAGCTGAGTGCTGTTTCCTACAGCCCTGAGCTGCTTGGTGGCATGAATGGGTGAGTAAGTAAGTGAGTGGATGAGTGAATGCAAAGGCTTGGCTGCTCAGATGGATCTGCAGCCTGGCCAAGGTTTGTAGACACAGTGGATATATCCAAATCCAACTTCTCAGCCATGTAGTGCTTGCCTGAAATAGACAGGAATCCATCTTGTCTCTTTTCTCTTAACAGTGTCTCCCCAAAGGCTCCAAAGAAAGGGAAGGATTCACCCCCAGGTCACCCACCAAGCCAAGGGCAGGGGCAGGATACAAAGCCAGGTGTCCCTGAACCCCTTCTCCTCACTTCTCTCTGCCAGAGCTGAAGACAACTTCCATCCATTTCACAAGCAAGGAAACCAGAGACAGGCCCAGAGGGGATGCAAGACAGATTACAGGATAAGCTTTAAATCAGGCCTGGCAGGACACTGTATATAATGGATTCCTGTTGGCGGGAGCAACATTCCTGGCCCCCGTGGGTCCAGGCAGCCTCCAGAGCGATGTCACTCCAAACTAATGACAGGTGGCAGCAGAGGACCATGGTAGGCAGCCTAGGCCTTGCCTATAAGGCTTGCCCAACCAGTGGGAAAGTTAAGTTGGCTAGATTGGTTACCATGAGGAGGCGTGGCTGTGGCAGAGCAGCCACACTGAGGGACCTGGGGCACCCAGAGCTGGAATAAGTGGGTGTTTACTGAAGAGGTAATGGCGAAGGGCAGGGCAGAACATCTGAGAGGGAGGAGGTAGGGGTGGGGGAACTGGACAGAGCCTGCGGGTGGGGGGGTAGGGGGGAGGGGAGAGGCAGAGAAATAGGCTGAGAGTTCAGAGAAAAACAAAGATGTACAAAGACTCAGGGATACACGCGCGCGCGCACACACATACACACACACACACACACACTGAAATCATGGAACGTTCCAACTATAAAGACCTTTACAGGCCAATGTCCCAAACCTTCCATCTTACATGTGGGGACACTGAGACTCAGAGAAGATGTGATTTGCTTGAGATCATACAAGCAAATTTCTGATAAGCAGGAACTAGTCCCAGCCTGGCTCCTCCCCTGATTCCCAGACTCCAGTTCTTTTGTCCAAAGGCCACCTTGGACAATATGCATGGTAACTGCCTGTGGATCTACTCAATCTTTGCCTGAGTCGGGGAGACATAGAAACCGAGACAGATACTCAGATAGAAGCAGATGGAAGCAGTGCAAGAAGAGAAAGTGAGGGGGAACAGGAGGGAGCAGAGTCCTCAAAGGTAGCCCATCCCTAACCCATCTTAGAGCAGGGGACCAGGTACATGGAAAAGAGGCCCAGGTGGGATCCTAGAGCTGGAGAGAAGGCCTTGATTTTCTTCTACCTCTGCCGCCTGCTCGCCATGAGATCACTGCCTGATTTCACCACAAGCATGGACAGACACATTGTTTCCTGACCAGGACCCAAGCTCTGCCATCTCAGGCCTGCTGGCCCAAGATAGGATATGTGTGCAATGTCATTATCAACTCTAGTGACTATATTTTTCAAACTAAAAAATGAGGCCAGATTGTCTAATGTATCAGCTGATCACAGAACAGAATATTTAAAATTAAGCTTGTCCCCGGAAATCTGGGCCATCTGGTTACTGTCCTGTTACTCCACCCATTGGCTTCCCCTTCACACACAGGCCTGGAGATGCCCCCAGCTGTTAGCCAGGCCCTGGGGCTGAGAAATGAGGAAGGGGAATGAGAGCTAACATTTACTGAGCTCTTGCCATGTGTCAGGCATTTTCTGTCCATTATCTCATTTATTTTCCATGACAGCCATATGAAGTAGGTACTTTTATAATCCTCAATTCACAGATGAGGAAACAAGTTCAGACAGCTGGACTCACTTCACCTAAGAAGGTCACACAAGTATACCCAGCCAGTCAAAGACCATGCTCCATAACCCCACTATGATAAGCTGACATCCCCAGTAGAGAAAGCCCTTCTAAGGAGTGAGAAAAAGCACTGAGAAGAATTGCCACCCTAAAAGCTACTGTGAATTTGGGATGTATCAACTGAGGTAAAGAGACCAAATGAAGTAGATCCACAGTCTTACTCTTCTCTGACCTCTGGAATGTGTCCTGTTCTGGGCCCTATACATTGAGGCCACACTGGTGCATGTCTATAGGGCAGTGAGGAGGTTGAGGAGGGGCTTGGAACCCATATTCTTGAGGAGCAGTTGGAGGAACTGGGGCTGTTAGGCCTGGAAGTGTGATTTCAGATACTTCAGACCACATAATGAGAAGGCATATGCTGTGTGGCCCGAGGGGATCAAGACATATAGGGGAGCAGATATGTACTCAGCACAAGGAAAAACTTTCTCAGAGTCCTAGATACCCTGTCATAAAACTGGCTGCCTTGAGAGAGAGTGAGTTCTCCTTTACTTGTGGGGCACAAACCTGTTTGAACTGAACACTTAATGGAAATGCTGCTGACAAGCTTTGAGTTCTGGGTCAGAGGTTGGACTGGTTGCCTCCTAGGTTCATGACAGCTCTGAGATTTCATGAATCTGTTATTTTTGTGAGGGTTGGCATGCTCTAAGGCCACCCCCATGGAGATTTAACAACTTTTTTTTTCGCTGCTTTTTTCCAGTGCCTCACATGTTTAAAAGCCAGAAAGTCATTCCTTAGGTCTCACCTAAATTCCTCTTAATGGAGTCAGTTCCATGAAGGACTGGCTACTGAGAATGGAGGACCAGAGAAAGCAGAAAAGCAAGGCCCTAGAGACCTAGAGGAAAATTGTTCTCAAGTAGCAAAATTTAGGCAGACAGATGGCCAATGACAAATGGGGGAGGGAGCATTCAGAAAACATTACAGTTGAGATGTAAAGTACCTTTCCTTTAATGATATTATCTTTCCCAATTGATTTTGTGATTCAAGTTGCTAACATTTAAATGATGGGGTGGTGAGTTGCTCAGTCATTATTTGGAATATGACATTAACCAACCACTTTAGGCAATGCTGCTAATGTCATGAAACCATTCTTAGGGCTAATCTAGATGTCAATTACAGCACCACCAATCCACTGTTAAACATTAAGTTTGCATAACAGTCTGTTGAGTGAGAGGTGCAGGTTGTCAAGTGACTGGAAGGAGTGAGAGACTGATGATAGTCCAGGACTGTCCTGACAAGACCACAGAGATGTCTGGATTAAGGAAGTTTGGAGGGATAACCATGACCCATCTCTGATGAATCAAATCTTGTTTCTCTCCATTCTCTCATATCATCAATACTTAGGTTGACATTGATTTATCAGAGATGTGTGCAGCACCCCCATGATGCTGGCCTGAGGAGCTATTATCCCTCTGACCAGCTCTTAACATTTCTTTTCTCCATCACCTTAGAAATCTGCTTTCTCCATCCCTGTTATCAGCTGTCCTCAGGAGAGTGCCCTGGCTTTGGCACCTTTACCTGGAGAGTTTATCCAACTGTGGGAAGCCTGGGGCCTGGAGAGTAGTGTGAAGAAAGGCTGCCCTTCTTCCTGTAGGTTGCATGCATGTCTGGCTAACAGCAACTAAGGCCAGGTTCGATTTTAGATCTGGACCTATAGATTTCTCTAAGAGATACTCCTGTTTTGAAGAAAAAAGGGGGGCTTGCTCTAGTGAATGTTTATATAAATTCCAGCTGTGGGTGAGTGTGGAACCCAAAGCAGGGATTGGGGCACATGAATAATTGAAGTCATGCCCTTATGGAAAAATTTGAAAGTGAGGCAGAAAAGCAAGATAGGGATGAGGTAGCCAGAAAGGATTTGATCTCTGATAAAGCCTAGCCTTGACCTGATCTAGAATGGATGTGGGAACTTTGGAGCATAAATCACACTACAGAGTTGTACCATATTGAGGAGAGGGACTGGACTTTTGTATTCCTGTAGCAGTCACTTATTCTCCTCTCCCAATCAATCCTGTGGATGACAGGTGTAACCTCCCACACAACTCTGTATTAGATGGCTTCTATCAGCCAAGAGCAAGTCTCCAAGGTATTGCCACTAGCCACAGCATGCACAACAGCTGAGGATAGGTGCAGCAGCTGGAAGAGGGGATCTAGCCCTGGCACAAGCATCATCTACTGCAGAAGGGATGCCATCTTAGAGGTCTGAAGCCCTCCCCCTTCTATGACGCACATAGACTTCAATCACCATGGCTCTGACATTCAACTGTGAGCTAGTTGTGTCTCATGGATCAGAGCTATTGGAGGGTAAATGGAAGGATTAGGAAGTTGTCACTTGTGCAAGAATGAGACATGAGTCAAGCTCCTGGGTCAAGAAAGCCACATAGCTGAAACAAACATGGATCTGGTTGGGGAAGACACCAGGCAAAGGTGACTCCAGGATTGTGTCAGATCACCAGGACTGTAGTGCTATCACTTCAAGAGACAGGGGCTTTGGGTGTACACCAAGCTATACACTGAGACTAAACTAGAATTAATCCACATGGATTGTTTTTATGCTGCATGTAGTTTTATAAATTACAGTATTTCCTTTTCTTCTCCTTGTTAATTTTCCTTGTGAAAATGTCAGCCAGTACCAATATGCTTAAGGGAACCATGGGAATAGCTTGGAGCCCATCCTGGGGCTGGTATGTTGCCTAAGAATGACAGCAGCTACCACCTATTGAGCACTTAATATGTACCAAGAACCCACTGAGCACTTACTTTCATGCATTATTAGCTTACTGAGTTCTCCTAATAGGACTTGGACTGTCCTATATATGGGGAAGGTTGGTGAGAAAAGGAGGTGTCAAAGATAACTCCTGGTTTCTGAATGGATGTTTGTGCCTTATCTGAGATGAACACTGGAGAAAGAACTCTTCTCTGTCCTCACCTCTCTCTGCTGTAGGCTGAACAATTCCACTTTCTGTAAATGTTTCCTTGTGAGGCTTGTTTTGAAAACTCTGGAACTTCTTAGAGATCCATTAGGTCCTGACTGGGAAGTTTCTAGATCTCAGAAGACTTGCACTTTTCTTTACTTCTTTAGTCCCTCTTCACGGATATAGCTGGTGTGAGAAAACAAAACAAAACAAAACAAAACAAAACAAAACAAAACAAATAAACAAGTTGCACTCAGTCCATCGGATTCCTTAGATGAACACCAACCCTTGATTGTTCTAGGACAGAACCAAGGTTCGGTCCCTCTACCAACCCCAGTAAAATTCTAACCAAGAGGATATAAAGGAAGGTGTATATTTGCTACCTTGTCCATTCCCTGGAAAAGAACCACAAGAAAACCCCATTTTTGGCAGCAAATAAGCAAGCAAGCGGGTTTTTTTTAATTTCTAAGTATTTAAAGGCAATACGTATTGAGTGCTAAGATTAAGCTCTTTATACGAGGATTGTCTTATTTAATTCTAAAATCTGTGAAATTGTTATTTGTGTCCATTGCAATGCATTTAGCTGAAAGTAAAAGAAGCCATGATTCAAACTGGCTTAAACAAATAGGAAATTTATTTTCTCAAATAAAAGGATGTCCAGAGGCAAAGCAGGCTCCAGGCCTAGCAAAATCAGTGGCTCAGCAGTGTTCTCTAGAACTAGAATCTTTTCACCTCTTGGTTCTGCCGTCCTCAGAAAAACTGCTTAAGGTAGTTCAAAACACCACTTCCACGCATAACATCTGGAAGGAAAAAAAATATGTCTCTCTTTGTCTCCTTAGGAATAAGGGAATCTTTCCCAGAGGTCCCCAGGTAGACTTCCCCTCATGCATGGTTCATTGGCCAGGATTGACGCACATGCTCTTTCCTGAACCAATCACTAACAAGGGCAATGGAAAGGAATGATTGGATTAGCTTGCATATATATATATATGATTTAAAGATTATATACTTTTTATAATTATCTTAGGATATCAATTAAATTTAAAACTGGTTTTAGTATTAAAAATTTGGTTCAGATCACAGAATTAATCCTCTTTTTTAATTAGACCAATAAGCAACCTATTTTGAATTCCTAATTTTTTCAGAGAAAACACAAGATTTTATTTTCTCAAAAACAATTTTCTATACTTTAGGAATTAGTTACCACAACTGTATAACTTCTCCCAATTTAATTTGAACCTTAAACTTTTAGAGCTGGCAAGTCAAATATTTAGCATTTCTAGATTAGTATATTTTTAAGAATAAATTTCAAAAATACAAGACATAATCAATTAATAGATTCAATTCTGCCCTCTAGATTTCATATGAGGCATATGCAGATTAATATTTCAGTATTATGTCATTTCAAAATACCTAGATATTTAATAAGTTTTGTTATTTATATAATTAAGCAAACTTCCAAAGTTTTAAGGTTCCAAAACCACGTTTCTGGATGGTGAAACAGGCTTGGTCTATTCAAATGTAAATTACCACATTCTTCCTCAGAAGTTGCCATGAGAAGCCTTGGCCTACCTGCTTGACTTCAAAATGACCAAAATTATTTTCCTGGTTATTGCTGCGGGACAAAGCCTGATTTCAAATGAGCCACATTTTTTCTTTAAGAGTTTGCCGCCGTGGGAAAAACTGTTTTTGGCTGGTAAGGGTCTAGCCACTTGACTTTTAAAATGGCCATATATATATATATATATATATATATATATATATATATATTTTTTTTTTTTTTTTTTTTTTTTTTTTTTGCTGGGGGAAGTCCAGAAGCAAACTTGTAGGTATCAAATACAAAATTGTCACATTCCTTCCTTAAAGATGGCCCTGGGAAGCCAGCCTTCTTAATTAACAAAGGGCGTAGCCAGTTTTTACCTGGGCTACTTAGATCTTTATAATTAATATACACTGAGTGGCCAGATTATTATGATCTCTGAAAGCATAATAATCTGGCCACTCAGTGTATATCCTATATAATAAAAGGCTAATATGCAAATTGTCCCCTTGACCAGGAGTTCGACCAGCAGGCAGGCCGGCCAACTGCCCCTGTCCCCTCCCCCCCTGGCCAGGCTGGCTGGACCCCACCCATGCACGAATTCATGCACCAGGCCTCTAATATATATATATATATATATATATATATATATATATATATATATATATACACACACACTGAGTGGTCAGATTATTATGCATTCAGAGATCATAATAATCTGGCCACTCAGTGTAATATTTATCTGTTTTAACAATATTTATGAGATTTAAATCCAATTATAATTATTTTAAGGCAAATTTTTGTAACAGAGACAATTTACTGATTTTCTTGGCGGCCTTAAATTTAACTTTTGAACGTGGTTCATTAGCATTTTTAAATGTGGTTCATTAGCATAATAAACTACTCTTTATTATGGAAATACCAATCTTGTTGCAAGAACCAGCCTGCATTTTTCTGTTTGGTTCCTTTCCACCATCTTTCTAAAAAAGCAGTCTTTGGGGTTTTATTCTGTACCATCTGTAAAGAGTCAAGTTTCGCTCAAAACTCTATCTAAATGTCCAAAAATCGAACAGTTGCGCACATTTATTTTAAGCTAGCTTTTCTCTTTACACATACACAGAAATCCCAGACACATTTCTAAATTTTGTAAAACTTTTCATAGCGAGAAGGAGACTTTAAATTAGCATACTCGGGGAGGGGGCATCCGTATTGGATTGCCACATGTCTCCCTTCCCCCACATCCTGCTTGCTTTGATTCATCCGAGTTTCTTTGCCCAATTAAAGGCATGCTTAATAGATAATGACAGATTTTAAATTTTTTCCTATTTTGCTTTCCAAAGTAATAACTAGCACTTAAGGTGATTTTTGCCAAATTTTGGTTTTCCCAACACGTTCTCTGGTAATTTTTAAACAAAGCTTTAAGAAGTCTTTTTGCGGGAGAGCTGACAGCTCTGCCCTCTCCAGCCACCTTTGAATCTCTCCGCTCCAGAGGTGGATTTGGCAGCGGGGCTTTATTTCTTATTACAGATTTTCGATTCTCAAAACAAATTAGGTATTTTAATTTGAACAAGAAACCACATTTTTAAAAAAGTACCTTTTGATATTCCAATTTGTTTATAATTTTGCCTTTTAACCAAATTGTTCCCCATTATAATCTGACTTAAACAAAAAGTATCACCCACGCACTTGCGGATCCGCGGGCTTCTGAAGCTGACATGGGCTCTATGCACAGTTAATCTTACCACCATCACTGGTGCTGTTTTATCCACTCAGGCGACTACTTCATCTCCAAATTGTCCATATTTTGGGCGCCAATTAATGCTGGACGTTGGGTGCCATTTGACACCGGTGGGTCTTGATCCGGCATCTAGAAGGGTTCAGGAAACCTGGAGAAAGGGCTATGAATTAAATAAGAGTCCAGAGACGAAACATAATTTTGAAAGGCATTAGGGGGAGGCAGAGGAGCTTGGCTGAAGAAACCAAGTTCTCCTTGTCTCAGGACCCCTTGTTTTTTATTAACACAATTTGTCCTAAGGCAAGGTGGAGATATACACTTCAAAGGGTAGGGTTAGGTACAGAATCCATTGTCAGATTGGGGAATTACCGCTGGCTGTTCAGGTGTTTGGCCAACAGGAAGCAATAACATGTAAATTAAGATGCCCTGAGCTGTCTGGCAGCAAACAATCAATTTATGTATCCTTTTCAGGTTTGGGGAAATGCCTTTAGCCATTCCCAGCAGGCGATAACATATGTGACTCAGCCCTTGTTGAGTCCCCATGTTTCATCAACCTTTCGATGAAACTCTTGCAATTATGACATGCTGGAACTGGCTTCCGGCATTAATGTGTGCCAGCCAATGTTTCCCTGTGTGCTAAGCCACACCCCAGCCATGTGCATTTGTTTACTTGTAGTGACTGGTGAATGCACCCATTTACTAGACCTAGTCCATATAAATGTAAAATTACTGAAATATAGAAAACTTTTCTGTGAAATTAAACTTTTCATACATAATTTTAATAACTCAAACGTGTCTACATAAGTAAAAGCAGGTAAACTAATTTGTCAATTTTGTAACAAATGCATTTGGAAAATCTACTTTATTATATAACAGACTTTTAGCCTTAACAGACATCCCCTTGCCTGGATTAATCCATTATATTTAGATTTTACTGTATATATTTTCCAACTCCCTGAAGTCAGAAGGTTGGGTAGCAAAGCAGGAGACCATTAAGATATTCACTAGTGAATCGGCCAATTATAAAATTACTAGATCAGTCTTTCCTGATATGCTGTATGTTATAAATATCAGATAATAAAGAGCCAATCAGTTTGCTAAGTGAAAATGCAAATATGAGAAGAGATTCAGTAGTGTGTGAAATCAGCAAAAGTGATATTGGAAAACTGCTGGAACCTCATAAGCCATGGACATATGAGAGCCTGACAGAATTAGCTCGGTTAACTATGAAGAAGAGCAAGTCAACTAGCATAAGAACAAGATAAAGGCATCAAAGAATAAGGATTTGACTCTCAAATTATTAAGAGATATTCTGGGGAAAAACCAGTCTTCAGATTTTTTAAATAAAATTATCTTCTTTAGGATCATGCTATGAAAAGCAAAGTAAAAATGTGATGCCATGCTATCATTCAGCTTTGTCAGAAAAATCATACCACAGAGCAACTAATGGTTGAATCATTCTTTGCTTGCTCTAAGAACCAGAAGAGAATTGCAATACCAGCCTAAATTTGTGAGACATAAACTACTTGTCATAATTTTTAGTTCTGTTTTTTTTTTGCAATGAACTCAAAAAAACTTTTTTTTTTTTTTACTATTTACTATGACAGTTTAAACACTCATTGTAAGTGTAACTTTCTCCCTTAGTATCAATTATTTGTAGGTAAAGAGGATCTCCCCTAGAATGCTAAGATCATCCTGGGATCAAATCAATTTGGCTGAGCCACTCACTAGATTTTTGGTTTTAGGCAAAATTTTTAGCTTTTTAAAGCCCCAGTTATTTTTCTCTTCTGTGAAATGAGGAGGATTCATAGGGTTATTATAAAGATTAAATGACACTGCTCATATAAAACACTTACCATAGTCCATCACACATAGTACTCATTCAATAATGTTAGCTGATATTGTTAAAGTGGTTGTGGGAAATGACACCAAGAGCATGGGCTGCAGAGTCAGTCAGACCCAGAGTTCTAATCCTGCTTTGGCCATTTCCTTATTATGTGACCTGAGACAATCCACTTCCCCTCTCTGGGCCTCAGTGATCTCATCTAGAAATTGGACCAAATATGACAATCGAGATAACTGACACCCAGTCACTGTCACTTAATAAACAATTGTTTTTATTTATCTGTGTTGAATATTGTGTCCAGCTTTGTGTGCAATTGCATATTGGTGTGCAGGGAGGAGGGGCATGCATAAGAAATGTAAAGGGGGCATGGCTCCCATCCTCAAAGGACTTAGATTGCATGAAGAAAACCACTAATGTACTGTGTGACCACTACATGCCTTTTCTGGGCCTCAGCTTTCCTTTCTGTAGTATTAAGTCCTTAAACTAATTCATCACCAAGGTTCTCAAATTATGGGAATCTCTATAGTCAGCTGAACATCTGGAACAAGTACAGAGCAAACCAAGGCAACTTGGTTCCAAGTGTGAGATACTGAAGTGCATAAAGAACGTCCTTCAGAAGCTCAGAGGAAGGGAGGAGAGTCCATTGGAATGAGTACTGGCTTTGGAGCCAGGCAGATCTGGATTTAAATCTGAGCTCTTCCATTCTCTAGTTTTATCAGCTTGAACCCCTAACTTCTACTTTCTGAGCTGGAGTTCCTCCTCTATAAAATGGCTAAACATGCCTGCCTTCTAAGGATATGTGATAAATAATCAAGCCAACACATTGGAAAGTGTCTCATATACAGTAGGTGCTGTGCTTTTTGCTTAAGCAGGTTTCCTGGAGACTTGGAGACTTGAGCTAGGAGTTTTGAGTGGGGAGAAAGCTGCTGGAGAACTGGGTATAGTTGGGAAGAATAGCATAGAATGGCCTTTTGGCAGATGACTTTATCTGGAGGGCAAAGTGCCAGGCTCTGAAAGGGCAAGCCTACTGCCCTGAAGTCCATAAAGAGGCCATCCCCTTGCCAGCCTTTGCCTTGGATTCTCATCAAGGCCTAGAGAGGAAAAAATGAAACCAAAATGAAATATATATTTATAACAACAATAATAATTATTCTTTCACCAATTTTCTCTTCCTAGGATGGAGTCTGGCAAGGACTACAGAGCAGGAAAACTGCTCAGGTTGAGAGTAATGGTGCCCCCAGGACAAATAAAGAGGGAACTTCAAACCAGCAGATGCTGCCGAAAACCCCAACACAGGAAATATCTGCAGAATGAATTGAGAATTTATGGGGGTTTGGGTTTTCAGGATTTATAAGTAAGTTCCATGAGCAGAAGGGAGATGGAGGAAAGAGCATGACAGGGCAAGAGGAGTGGGCTGAGGGCAAAGGCCAGCTGTTCTCCCATCTCCCACCAGGCTCAGAGGCAGATCTGGCATCAGTCGGGTGCTACAGGGGCAACAGTGACCTGGGCAGGCTGAGCTATGATGAGGTGATTCTCTTGTTTCCCTTAGCACTGGTGTCACCCTCAGAGTGAGCTGGCAGATGGGTAGAAGCAGGCATATATGGCTACAGATAAACATGCTTGGGTAGGAAAGGCCAACTGATAATGATGGTGATAATCACTTGACCCACTATCAGCAGGGCCTTCCAGGAATTGAGCTTTCCCTAGGCTTTTCTCAGAGTATGCAAGTAGCTGGGGCTCAGAAGAGTGTGAGTGAGTGAGGATGGCATTTCTGCAGGCTTGTGGGATTCCTGAACCCACACATCTGCAGCAGCACAACCCCTCTGGGGTCCTCAATTTTCCCATTTATAAAATACTGTAGACAGTAGGCCTTATGATTGAAGTATTTGTAAGGGAAGGTGGGGGAGCAGAGAAAGTGGAATATTAGGCTGCCAGAGTTGGAGCAGGAAAAGAGTAGAGAGAGGCCCTTCTCTAAGCAAAGGAGGGCTCTGGGGGTGCTGACAAATTTCAAAGCCTCAGGGGTTCTGGATCACCTTTTTGCCATCAGTCCAGATGGGGGACTGTGAGTTCCGACTGCATTTAGGCCACCCTGGCTGCAGGCCCTTTAAATATCCCAAAGGACCCTGAAAATTTACCATTTCTGGTCTCTACCCAAAGAGGGATTGGGAGGAAAGCCATTTGGCTGCATTTAGAAGTTAGTGATGCTCAGAAAGTATATCTTGAGCAAGCTTTTGCTTCTTTACTGGACCATAATCCCAGACACAATTAAGAGGTGCTCAGAGGAGGGAGAGAAGGAAATAAGGTGAGGGCTACTGGGAGGCAAGACTTTCTCAGGTCTCCCTGGAGGGATACCATGAGATAGGTCTTACCTTGGTCATTCGGGACTTGCTGAACAGGAGGGAAACTTTATCAATTAACCCACTTTTCCTCAGGGGACCAGAAACACAGGTCAGCCTTGGGAGGGAGGGAGCACCCTGTCTTTGAAGGTGTTTAAGCCTCAGCCTGACAATCACCTGCCATTGGGAAGGCTGTTGAGAGCATGTCTGCATTAAATTGGGGAGGTTGGTGGGAAATCAAAGGTACATTTAAGATGTCTTTCAGCCCAATAGTGCTATTATTCACTGAGTTCAACTGTTGTGTGACTTTGGGTCACTCCCTTCCCATTGATAGAGATCAGTCTCCCCATCTGTAAAATGCAGTTGGGTGTACTTTGGTCTCTAAAGGCCTTTCTGGTTATAGCATTCACCTACTATATGACAGTAACTTTTGGAGGGCAGGAGGGGAAAGGTTCACAGAGCAGAGACTCTTGCCATTCTCCATTATCTTGCCTAGCCCTGACTCCAACCTGCTTTTCTGAGTTTCTCTGTGGCCATCTCATTCTTTCCTCATAAAACTATAGAGCAGCAAATGTTCCCAGTTGGAGGCCAGGCAGCTGCCAGTGTCAGCCTTAAAAAGTGAGGAAATGAAGAGGAACTGGCAGAGCTCTCTGAAGGAGGGAATAAATCTGAGGAGCCTGGGAGCCTAGGGTCCTTTCCCAGTCTTAGCGGCTACCTCCCCAGCCCAGAGATTACTATGGCTTTGTAGTAAGTTTTGAAATCAGATAGTGTGAGTCCTCCAACTTTGTTCTTCTTTTCCAAGATTGTTAAGCTACATGGGGTCCCTTGCAATTCCATATAATGTTTTTGAGGATTGTATTTTCTATTTTTGCAAAAAAATGTAATTGGAATTTGATAGTGCATTGAATCTGTAGATTGCTTTGGGTAGTATCAACATCTTAATATTAAGTCTTGTAATTCATGAAAACAGGATAGTTTCTCATTTATCTATGTCTTCCTTAATTACTTTCAACAATGATTTGTAATTTCAGTGTACAAGTCTTTCACCTCCTTGTTTAAATTTACTTCTAGGTATTTTATTCTTTTGGATGCTATTATGAATGGAATTGTTTTCTTAATTTCTTTTTCAGATTGTTCATTGCTGTATATGCTATAGCATATACATAAAGGATATTGATCTGTAATTTACTTATGATGTCTTTATCTGGCTTTGGTATCAGAGTAATGCTGGCCTCATAGAATGAGTTGGGAAGTATTACTTTCTCTTCAATTTTGGGAAGAATTTTATAAGTATTGGTATTAAATATTCTTTAAATATTTGGTAGAATTTGCCAATGAAGCTATGTGGTCCTGTACTTTTTTTTGTTGTTGGGAGTGCTTTTAAAAAATTAATGATTCTATCTCTTGTTATAGGTCTGTTGAGATTTTTTACTTCTTCTTCAGTCAGTTTTGGTAATTTGTGTGTTTCTAGGAATTTTTCCATTTCCTCTACATCAGAGATTTTCAACTGGTGTGCCACAGCACACTGATGTGCCACAAGAATTTTTAAAACATACAGTTTAGACAGGGGCACTAACCCCTTTTCCCTTAGATTGTCAAATTTTAAAAAATGACAGCAGTCAACACAACATTAGCCATCTTGTGAATTAATAAAAATTATACCTATATTTTTGTCAGATTGGCAAAATATATATTTTGTGGTGGCCACACAATTTTAGTACTTAGTTTATGTGTGCCATAAGATGAAAAAGATTAAAAATTGCTGCTCTAGATTATCTAATTTGTCAACATACAGCTGTTCATAGTATTCCCTTTCAATATATCATTCCACTGCCTTCTGGTCCCCTTGGTTTTTTTATTTATTTTTTATTTATTTATTTTTTAAATATATTTTATTGATATTTCACAGAGAGGAAGGGAGAGGGATAGAGAGCTAGAAACATCGATGAGAGAGAAACATCGATCAGCTGCCTCCTGCACACCTCCCACTGGGGATGTGCCTGCAACCAAGGTACATGCCCTTGACCGGAATCGAACCCGGGACCTTTCAGTCCACAGGCTGACACTCTATCCACCGAGCCAAACCAGCTTCGGCCCCCTTGTTTTTTTTAATGAGAAATTGGCTGATAATCTTATTGAGGATCTCTTGTATATTGTGATTCAATTCTCTCTTGCTACTGTCAGGATGTTTGTCTTAGGCTTTCAACAGTTTGAACTTCATTGAGCTTCTTGGATGTGTATACATGAATCTTTCATCAAATTTAAGATGTTTCCAGTCATTATATCTTCAAATATTATTCTCTCTCCCTTCTCCTTCTAAGACTCCCATAGTGTGCATGCTGCTCTGCTCAACGATGTCCCACGGGTCTTTTAGGCTTTGTTTACTTTTCTTCATGTTTCTTTTTCTTTCCACTCCACAGACTGGGTAATTTCAATTGTTCTGTCTTCAAATTCACCAATTTTTTCTTCTGCCTGCTTAAATTTGTCATTGACCCCCCCCCCCCATGAATTTTTAATTACAATTATACTTTTCAGGTGCTGAATTTCTATTGGTTTCTTTTTTATAATTCCTGGCTTCCTTTAGTTCTTTGTTGGTGGCTTTAATGAGCTATTTGAGCATATTTAAGAAAGTTGATTTAAAGTCTTTATCTAGTAAATCCAAAGTGAGCTTCTTTACTTGTTTTGAATAGCCCATATTTTCCTTTTCTTTATATTCAATGTGTGATTTTTATTGAAAAGTGGACATTTAAATATTATAATGTTGAAAACTTGGGAATCAGATTCTCCACCTTCCCCAGGGTTTGCTGTTCTTGATTGTTGAAGGTTGCAGTCATTCATTTGTTTGGTAAGTTTTCCAAGCTATTTTTTCAAAAGTTGGATTTCTTGTCATGTGGAGCCACTGAAGTCTCTGTCTTGTGTTCAACTAGTGTTTTGACAGAGAGTTCCCTTAAAAGCCAGGATAATATTAAAGTCAACCTTTTCTACATTCAATGTTCACTTGGTTACCATATACCATAAGCTCTTTTCTAGAGTTCTGACAAAGTTGATATTGACAGTTTTTGTGTGCTTTTTGATGCTTCTGTGGAGGGATGGGCATTTAGAGCTGCCAACTATGCCATTTTGTTGATGTCACTTGGTTGTTTACTTCTTGCCATTAGGTTCCAGACAGTGGGAGTGCTGTCTCCAGCCTGGATCTCCTTGGCCATAGGGGAAAATGGTGTCCTTTTGTTCTGTAAGTACAAAACATCCATGTGCTGAAGTTAGTCTGAAGTTGGGATGGATTCTCTGGCAGGGAGGGTTTAGAGGATTTGAGCCAGACCTTTAGAGAATTGTTAGAATGCAGAGCTACCTAGAGACAGGGATGGATGAGATCATGATAATACTTTTAATAATAACTACTATTATGGGAGTGCTGACCACATGCCAGGCACCGGTTTAAGTACATTGTATGCACTATCTCATTTCTTCCTCCTGACAGACTATTAGGATCGCCATCACTGAGGCCAGGGAAGGGAAGCCACTTCCCAAAGTTATGCAGTAGAGCTGGGATTGGACCCTATGTCTGTCTGACTCCAAACCTGTTATTGGTAATGGAATGCCTTCTCCTGGAACCTCGTGGGATCTAGACCTCAAACTCAGAGACCCTGGCCACCTGTCCAATGGCTCCTCAGTAGAGGAAAGTTGGCATCTGTGGCTCACACTCACTTCCGTTATTGTAGTTTTCAGTTATGGAATTTCTACTTTTATAATTCCTATCTATTGTTATTTTCCTTCATACTTAATTTTTGTTACTTTTAATTCTTTGTGATTTTCTTTACCTCTTTTAGCATACTTAAGAGTTGATTTAAAGCCTCTGTGGCTCACTCCTGCTCTGGGTGGATTTTACAAAGCTAGCAGCTTAGTGCCATGTTCCTTTACCACCACTCCCATTCAACCCCTGCCTCTTATAGCATAATGTTTAATATCCCAAAATGAAGAGGATTGGGGTTATTAAGCCTTGTGAGGGTGTATAGCTGCTCTCTACTCCTATTGAGGACAGAACTAGAAAAATCAGGTAAAAACCGCATTAACTATTTTAATGATCAGTAATTTCTAGTGCTAGGCACTGTTATCATTACATTTGTTATCTCACCCTCACAACAGCTGACAAGGAAGGTTTAATTCTTACCATCTTAGAGATAAGGAAATTAAAACTTAGAAAAGTTAAGTAAAGTATCCAAAGTCACACAGTCTATAAGCAACAGGATTTCATTCATCCATTCAGCCATCATTGGGTACCTACCACATGCTAGTCACTGTTCTAGGAACTGGGTGAACAGTGATGGAGGCAACCCATAATCAAATAAATATTAAATATAATGCCAAGCAGTGATAGGTGCTTTACCTTTATAAATTATACAAAATGTCTAACCACTATGCTGTAGACCTGAAACTAATATAAAATAATATTGAATGTCAACTGTAATTGAAAAAAAATTTTTTTAAATAAAGGTGAGTTGTAGACTAGAGGGTGCTGTGGGGGTAGAGTTGAGGCAGGGACTATTTTAGCTAGGATGGTCAGAGCAGGCCTCTTAGAGATCAGAATGAAGGGAGGAAGGGAACCATGTGCAGGTCTGCAGTAAGAACAACCTAAGCAGAGAGAATTGCATGGGCAAAGTCCCTGAGAGATAATGAGCTCAGTATGCTCAAGGAATAGCAAGGGAGCAGTGTGGCTAGATTGGGGTGGGTGATGGGGAGCATGCCATTAGATGACATAGGTTTTGCGAGGATGCTCTGGGCTCAAGGAAGGACCTGGACCTCTGAGCCATATATCTGTTCCAGTCTGTTCTGAATACTTGCTGTTTGGTGTGATGAGATGTCAAAGGAGGGTTCTGAGTAGAGGAACAACATGATCTGAATGACATGATATTTTAACATATCTTGCCAGCTTCTCTGGGGAATGAAGTGCAAGGACAAAAGTGGAGGCATAGAGACTAGTGAGGAGGTGTGCAGTCGTTCAGAAAGACACAATGGGGGATTTTGGCCCATGGTGGTAAGTATGATTGTTGTGCAAAGAGTCTGATTGGGAATGAAGTTGAGAGTTGGAGTTGTCAGGATTGTTGATGGATTGAAGAAGGGGTTAAGAGGAAAAAAAGGAGGATATCCAGTCTTTGGCCTGTGCATCTGGCACCAGGCACTGAGATGTAGGAGACTGAAGGGGGCAATTTGGGGTTAGGATGAAAGCTTGGATCCCAATATGAGTGACTTTGGTGGTCTGGGTTCTCCCTTAAACAAGGTACTGGGGAAAGATGCCGACAAATCTCTGGCCTGTGTTCTTGAAACATGGAAAGGCAGAAATTGTCTTGGCTGCTTGGGACCTGACCTGTTCTGAGTTGTGGCCAAGCCAGATGGCCCCTTGAAGTCCCTTGTGGCTTGAAGATTCTCTTCTGTGATCTATGACCTGGAGGTGGGAGTGGGAATTTTCTCTTTCAACTAACTTTTTCCCCCCTTTTTCACAGCCTGATCTCTTTTAGATCCAGTCTAATTTCTTACAGGCCTCGGGCTAATTTGCACAGCTGGGTTTTACATCTGGGAGACTGCCATCTGTACCAATCGCCTTGCTGGATGCAGGCAGGATGAGACTGCAGTCCCAGGGCAAGCCACAAGCTACTGGGACTGGTTTTGTGAGGGTGCCCTGGGCTCAATGACAGACCTGGATCTCTAAGCCAGATGCCTGTTCCAGTCTGTTCTGTCCTGCCAGCTCCCCATCAGGGTTCCCTGAGCCTCAGCCTCAGGTTGGTCATATGGATAGAAGCATCCTGGGAGGTCAGGAAACAGACACACACACACACACACACACACACACACACACACACACACACACTCACGAAGAAAGGGAGAGAGGCAAACAAACATACAGACAGAGGGGAAAATACAGATACATAGAAGGCATGAATGACAGTGAAATGAGACAGGCATATTAAAAGGAGAAAGAGAGAGAGAGAGAGAGAGAGAGAGAGAGAGAGAGAGAGAATCAGAGAGGCAGAGAGGCAGAGAAAGAGAGAAAACTTTGAGACAGGGATGGACAGAGACAATGTGTGAAACAGTGAGAGGCAGCAACAGAGGTAGTAAAACCAAGGTAAGGAGGGAAACACGTTGAAGCAGACAGAGTAAGACAGAAAAAAGCTCGAGAGTCAGACATCAGGGAACTTGAGGGAATGATGTGTTTGGAGACATGAATCTAGCCTTAACACAATATAAGAGCTTAATAAACGATGGCTATTAGTACTGTATTATCAGTATTAAAAGAAAGAGGAATTCACCATGTTTATAGGTCAAAATAGTTGACTATTAGTTAGTTCATATGGTTCTATCTTAATGTTATTATTTTATCCCATGAGACCCTAATAGGAAGTGGGGGCATGGTAGGATCTTGAGTGAAGTCGTGCCATGATCAGAGCTGAGTTTGAAAAAGATAGCTCTTGAAGCTTATATGTATTTGAATAAACAAGACTGGAGGCAAGGAGGCCATGGAGAAAGAGGCTGGGCAAAGGGCCCAGGCCAGAGAATGGGGAAATCTGCAGTCTGGCAGGGATAGGAGGGTTGGAATGGGAGAGCGAGAATGATTAAAGACATTTCCAATGAAGCATCCATAGAACTCCATGACAGATGGGATAGAGGGTGAAAGGTAATTGGCTCAATCCTCTTTAGTTTTCAAGTTCAGGCCCCATCATCCCACCAGGAATCCTTCTATGGCCCTTGCCCCTTGCCCAGGGCTCTTCCTAATCAGCCTCTGAGCTCTCCCACTCAGCAGGCTTGGGACAGAGTTTCCTTTAAACTCTTAAGGGACTCCCTCACTAGGGGACCCCTGCCTGGCACAGCATGCACAACTCCACACAGGCTCTGGAGCCTGAGCCCTTCTTCTGGATAGAGCTCTCACCCTACCTTCTACCGTCTGCTAGGTAGGTTAATTTCCTACCTGCCTGAGAAGCTAGTGTGAGCATTAAATGGAGTAACACATGTGATGTGCTCAATAAATGCTAGCTATTTTTATTATCTTTGGCCATTAAGTCATTGTTGCTTGTTTGTTAATGTCCTATATCCAATTGATCTGGAGCACATTAACTACATCCAATTACATTTGCTTATCCATACTTTCCTCTCCAGGACTTAGCTCACAACCAGTCACAGCAAGTACCGGGCAATTGTCTAGAGCAGGGGTGGGCAAACTTTTTGACTCAAGGGCCACAATTGGTTCTTAAACTGGACCGGAGGGCCGGAACAAAAGCATGGATGGAGTGTTTGTGTGAACTAATATAAATTCAAAGTAAAGGAGCGGAGGGGAGAGCAAGAGAACCGGATAGAACAGCCGGATCCGGCCCGCGGGCCATAGTTTGCCCAAGGCTGGTCTAGAGTCTTGTTCAATTCCCTTCCATTCAGCAAACACCACAGAAGCAACTCACAGCTTCTCTGCTGACCCTGAAGTACATACAGAAATGACAAATGCCTGGCCCCAGCCTGTGAACCCCACAATCTAATTATTATGCCCAGATTTCATGATCCCCAAAGACCACCAGGGAGCCGAGTCCAATGCAAAAGCAAAGAGCCTTTATTCGAGCTAGCTTGAGCTCTCCATCCACCACACTTGCTGACACAGCGGCAGGAGGCAGAGAGAGAGCCCCAGGCCCCAAACGCTCTGATTTATAGGGGGCATGGGAGAGGTAGGAGGGGTGAGGTAGCATGGCCTCCACTGATTGGTCTGGGTCAGGTTGCACATGGGGGCAGGGCGTGGCTTACTTTCCTCTTGCATTTCTACTGGCTAATTCAAAAGTGTGGGTTGGGCTCTTGGAGAGGTTCTAGGGAGGGAACCTGACTCCACGAGGTAGAGGACATGGAACAAAAGGAACATGGAGTCGGTCTCTCTTCGCCCTTTCATTCCCCCCTTGTCTTGAAACTTACAGGCCCAATCATGGGTCAGTTTGTATTTCTACTGAACAACATTCCTGGGTCACGAGGGTACACCATCCCAAATTCCCTGCATTGATAAAATCTGAGTCCCCAAGTCTTCCCGGTGTCCCATCCGGTAGCCTTCCTTCCCTCTCCCGTGAAGGAAATGCTCACGGGGTTACAGTGGCTACGGCCTCTCGGGGAACAAGGTGGGGCAGGTGGCCGTCCAATGGTGATCAGGTCACCCTTCCTCGGGGCCTCCCACCAAATGTGTCCAGTTGAGACGCATGACCAGGAAGCACAGAAATAGTCTCCAGTGCCTCCACAAGGGTTCTTTTTCCGGGGCCGAGTTCGCGAGTGCTCAGGGCAGACATAGAAATAGGCGGTCCTTAATAGTTTTGAGTCCTTAATCCCTGCGCCTATCACAGCAGATGTACAGTACGGTGGGGGGTAGATTCTGGGAAAGAAAGTCTGGAGGTCCACCCGCAGCTCAGGGAACCAAGTGCCTTTGGGATGGGCTTGAGAAGTCTGATTGAGAATCACCCCTGAGTTGGTGTCTATAATTTGCCAGGTAACATTATAGTGAGTGTGGGGGCTCCCGGTAGCAGGAGTGATCGCGAGTAAGGTTACCAGCATCAGGCAGGTCGAGCACGCCTTAGCTTGAGCTTGAGCGGGTTGCGTTGATCTCGATTGACGCTCCATTTGGTGATGAAGTCTTCCAGGATAACAGATGGGTCCGCTGACCAGACGTGAGTGTGATGGACCCAGGTCACGACGCCGTCTACCTTGACAGCGGTGGGGGTCGTCAGCATCACGACGTAGGGACCCTTCCAACATAGCTCAAGGGTCTCCCGGCGGTGTCTCTTGATGTAGACCCAGTCCCTGGGCTTATGCTGATAAGGAGTCGGGGATGGGCCGGTCTCGTAGAAAGCACGGAAGCACGGCCAAATGTCCTTGTGCGCCCTCTGGAGCCCTCTCAAGGAAAGAAACAGTTCTTGACTTTCAAATTCTGTAAGAAATTTGGCTTTAAGGTTAGGGATAATAGGGGGTGGCCGGCCAAACATGATCTCATAAGGAGTAAAACCCAGGGTGTAGGGGGAGTTCCTAACATGGTAAAGGGCATATGGAAGGAGAGCCACCCAGTCCCTGCCAGTCTCCATGGTCAATTTGGTAAGGGTCTCTTTTAGAGTTCTATTCATCCTCTCTACTTGCCCTGAGCTTTGGGGCCTATAAGCGCAATGCAATTTCCAATTTGCCCCAATGGCCTTGGCCACTGCCTGCGTTACCTGCGAGACAAAAGCTGGTTCATTGTCTGACCCTATCTCAGTGGGAAAACTGTACCTGGGCAAGATGTCTTCCAGCAGCTTCTTAGCTACCGTCTGAGCTCTTTCATGCTTAGTTGGGTATGCTTCTACCCATCCGGAGAAGGTATCTACAAATACTAAAATATATTTATAGCCATACTTTCCTGGTTTAACCTCAGTGAAGTTGACCTCACATTGTGCCCCAGGCTTGGTTCCTCGAAGCCTGGTTCCTTTTTCACTCTGCCCGATTCTCGCATTTGTGAGTTGACAGGTCTTGTAGGTAGATACAACCTGCTCTATTTTAATGTCCTGCTGGTGGATCTTAATTCTGGCGTGTCGGATTAAGTCCTTTAATTTACATGCCCCCAGGTGAGTGGACCGGTGCATGTGTTTTATCATGGAGACTCCAAGCTGGTCCGGCAGTATGAGCTCCCCTTGTGGTGTATACCACCACCCCTTCTCCTCCTTTGCTTGGGGAAGCTTCCTAATGTGCTGTAACTCCTCCAGGGAATATCCTGGCTGAACTGGCAGAACTGGGTCTCCTGGGTCTGGGAGCTGTAGGGCCATGGTGGGGATCGGAGAAAGGGCTACTGCCTTGGCCGCCTGGTCAGCCCTGCGGTTTCCTCTTGCCACTGGGTCGTCAGCCTTCTGGTGTCCTTGGCAGTGTATGATGGCCAATTTGGCAGGGAGCCATAAGGCTGAGAGTAAGTCGAGTATCTCCTGTTTATTCTTTATAGTCCACCCCTCTGCTGTTAGTAACCCTCTCTCTTGGTAGATTGCCCCATGAACATGAGCGGTGGCAAACGCATACCGGCTGTCTGTGTAGATGTTGAGCTGCTTTCCAGCTCCCAGTGTCAGGGCCTTGGTGAGGGCCACAAGCTCTGCTCTCTGGGCTGACATCCCGGAGGGCAGAGCCTCTGCCCATACAGTGTCCGTTTCAGTGACTACAGCTGCACCCGCATACCTGCTCCCGTCCCGTACGAAGCTGCTTCCATCCATAAACCAGGTGACGTCTGCATCTGGAAGGGGCTGGTCGGTCAGGTCCTTCCGGAGCCCATGCACTTGCTCTAGGATTTCCAGGTCCTCGGCAGGGCCTCATCGAAGATGGTGGGCGAGTTCTTGAACCCCTGAGGCAACCAAGTCCACGTCAGTTGTCCGCTGTAGCCCTCTTCCGGGTCATGCCACTAGAAGGCGAACAGGGGTTGACTGTGGGGTGCCAGCGGAAAACTGAAAAAGGCATCCTTCAAATCTAACACAGTATACCAGACATGGGAGGGCGCCAGAGAGCCTAAGATAGTGTATGGGTTGGGGACCGTTGGATGTATGTCCATAACTCTTTTATTTACTTCC
This sequence comes from Plecotus auritus, assembly GCF_963455305.1. NCBI lineage: Eukaryota > Metazoa > Chordata > Mammalia > Chiroptera > Vespertilionidae > Plecotus > Plecotus auritus. Next base: position 53,306,036 of record NC_137784.1, on the reverse strand, counting down.
CGGAGGTCCTGTACTGGCCGGTAGTCATTTGTGTGGAGCTTCTTGACTGGCAGGAAGAGGGTGTTCCAGGCAGACTGGCAGGGGACCAGCACCCCTAGGCCCCTCAGTCTCCGAATGTGTGGCTGAATTCCCTTCCGGGCTTCCTGGGGCATGGGGTACTATTTGATTCTCACCGGGCCTTCCCCTGGTTTTAACTCTACCAGGACTGGGGCCCTGTGGGCGGCGAGCCCCACTCCCCCTGTCTCCACCCAAGCCGTGGGGAACTCCTGCAGCCATTCATCCATGCTGCCCTCTATTGGAGAGGCTTTTTGGTGAAGCCGGTACTCATCCTCCAGCCTTATGGTCAGGACCTGAATGGGGTGGCCCTTGCCATCAGTAACCTGAGGCCCCCCTTGCCTGAAAGTTATCTGAGCTCCAATCTTAGTGAGCAAGTCTCATCCTAACAGTGGGTAGGGGCATTCCGGAATTACCATAAAAGAGTGGGATACCCAGCCCGGCCCTAAATCCACTGTTCTTCCGGTAGTCCATGAATACTGGCTCATACCAGTTGCCCCTTGTACCCAAGTCTTCTTATTTGTTAATTTTCCTTGAGGCGTACGGAGGACCGAGTGTTGCGCTCCGGTGTCGACAAGGAAGTCAATGGGGGTCCCCTCCACTCTAAGAGTTACCCTGGGCTCGGGGAGGGGGTCCGAACCCCGACTCCCCTAATCACTCAGTTCATCTAGCTCCAGGACCTTCACTCGATCCGCTTCGCCTCCCTTTTTGCTGGCCCTTTTCGGACACTCTTGTTTCCAGTGCCCTATCTCCCTACAGTAAGCACACTGATCTTTCTGCAGCTTCTGCCACCTGCCCCGGGCGGTCCCCTTACCATCCTCCTGGTTGCTGGCGAGTCAGCGGAGAAGGCAGTTCCGTTCCTTGGAAGAGTCCACGGTGGTGGCGAGCAGGATCTTAGCTAGGTCTCGGGTTTGTTTGCTGCTAGCAGCCGCCACAGCGTGAGCCTGCCTTTCTTCCGGGGGCTCCCTGTTATTATACACCTTCTCGGCTACCTCCAGTAGGTCCTTTAAACTCTTCTCCCCCAACCTATCTACTTTTTGCAGTTTCTTTTTAATATCCCCAGCCGATTGGTTTACAAAGCTTATGATCACAGCTGCCTTGTTTTCAGGAGCTTCTGGATTCATGGGGGTGTGGGTGTGGTATGCCTCCAGGATCTGTTCTAAAAAGACAGCTGGAGACTCATCCCTTTCCTGCTGAACATTCCCTACTTTGGCCAAATTAGTTGGCTTTCTAGCAGCCATTCGGAGACCCCCCCCATTAGAGTCTGGCGGTAGACCCGGAGCCTCTCCTTACCTTCTGCCGTGTTGAAATCCCATTCAGGCCTAGTTAAGGGAAAAGAAACATCTATCTGGACCAGGTTGGTGGTTGGGTTCCCGTCCATGCCTGGAACCACTTTCCGGGTCTCATTGAGGATTCTTTCCCTCTCCTCAGTTGTGAACAGGACCTGTAAAAGCTGTTGGCAGTCGTCCCAAGTGGGCTGGTGGGTGAAAAGGACAGAATCTAACAGATCAATTAGCCCTGCTGGCTTCTCAGAGAACTTAGGATTCTGAGACTTTCAGTTGTAAAGGTCACTAGTGGCGAAAGGCCAATAGTGATGGGGTTGATTGCCATCAGCATCTGGGGGCCCCGCGGCTCATAAAGGTAGGGTTTTAATAGTGGAGCCAGGGGCTGTGACAGACAGTTCCCTCTGAGCCCTTTGTCTAGTAAGAGGCAGGCTTCACACCGGAACCGCAGCCGCTCCCAGAACTCTGCCCCCCGTGGCATCCTCTTCCCCTCACGTGGGAGGATTGCCCCCCTGTGGACTCCTAGGGAGCTGATTTGAGGGAGGAAAGATTAGTTCCTCTTCAGTTCCCCCCTGAAAGACAGGGTAAAGGGGGGCTGATGGCAGGGTGAGGTCCTTCTTCTCCTTCACCTTCTCCGTTTCCTGCGAAGCAAGTATGGGTTTTGGCTCGGTGGGGCACGGGGACAGAAAGGGCTTAAGCCAGGAGGGTGGATCTTCCACGAGGTCCTGCCAAGTAATAATGTAAGGGAGTTGATCAGGATGTCCCTTCTTGGGCTGAGAGACGATGTCCCTCACCTGGTGGATGGTGGGGAGGTCGAAGGTCCCCTCCTGCGGCCACCCAACACTAAAAGTCGGCCACTCCCTAGAACAAAAAGTTTGCCACCGGCCCTTCTGGACCTCTACACTGAGGTTGCTAGCTCTTCCCTTAACCTCTTTGAAATGATCAACCATAATGCTTAAAGGAGTGGTTTGAGTCTGTCCCATGATGTCCGTCAAGAGAGTCCACAAAACAAAACAGAAAAACACAGATGCAGACAAACAAAGGGCCCTTGAGACAAGCTTTCCAACGCGAGTCCGTTGGAACAAAACTGACAAAATGGAAAGTGCTGAAGACGGCCTCACGCCGATCGGTGGGAGCGACCCACCTCGTCCCAGAGGTTTGAGGGGAATACACGTCCCTCGTGAGGGGAATATGGGTCCCTCCTGAAGGAAGATTGGGACGTCTCCCGATTCCTCCCGCCCATGGTCCTCCAGTGCTTCCACCTAGACCGCTTCGGGCACTGCCAGAGATCCAGAAATGAGCTCACACAAAAGAGACAAGGAACAGACAGACACCTACCATGGCCAGTCAGACTCTCTGGATCGGGGGTCCCTTGAGGGTCTTGGGGATCCTGGACGAGCCCCCAAATGTTATGCCCAGATTTCATGATCCCCAAAGACCACCAGGGAGCTGAGTCCGATGCAAAAGCAAAGAGCCTTTATTCGAGCTAGCTTGAGCTCCCCATCCACCACACTCACCGACGCAGCGGCAGGAGGCAGAGAGAGAGCTCCAGGCCCCAAACACGCTGATTTATAGGGGGCCTGGGAGAGGTAGGAGGGGTGAGGTAGTGTGGCCTCCGCTGATTGGTCGGGGTCAGGTTGCACATGGGGGCAGGGCGCGGCTTACTTTCCTCTTGCATTTCTATTGGCTAATTCAAAAGTGTGGATTGGGCTCTTGGAGAGGTTCTAGGGCAGGAACCTGACTCCACGAGGTGGAGGACATGGAACAAAGGGAACATGGAGTTGGTATCTCCCCGCCCCTTCACTAATAATACTAATAAAATAGTTATTGAGCACTGTGTCTGTTCAGATTTGATCAGGGAAACAGAACTACTGTGAGTGATCTGGAATAAGGCATTTATTATAGGGATTAGAATTTCCACCATCTTGGGAGTGGATGAAGAAGCCTATGGAAGGCTGTAGCCTTTGCACTTGGTGGTGGGACTGACATCACTGTAGGCGAGCAGGGCCAAACAGTCAGAAAAAAAATCTGGACATGAAGTGGGAGAGAGTGAGGACCAATCAGAACTTACATCTGACTCTCACTATCTCCAGCCTTGACTGTGTGGGTGACTTGCAGAAGCTGGCGCCATTCACCACAGAGCTGCAGGCACTCCTAGCCTAAGACTCACTGAGGCTCAAGAATATCTGGTGAGCTGGAAGGGCTGCAGGGCCAACTGTGTCCATGCCAGTGAGGTGAACCAGCAGAGTGGTAATGATGTAGGCTAGCTTCAGCAACGACTCTACATGAACCTGCAGAGTGAGCGCAATGCTGCTGCTGCATTTTTGCTTTCCAAATCTTGTGTGAAGTCATCTTGTACCCACCCCTATCCTGGTACCATGCAGAGAAGGGAACTCCAAGGAGGGGAGACTGCTGAGCTAAGTGAAACTGGATTTTGGGTCTCCCTTACCTTCTCCTCACCCACAGAGACAAGGGAACTTTTCCCTCTGGTGGCACCTGTGAGAGTGACCTTGCCAGTACTAGGTGGTGGGTGGGGATGGAGGAGTGGTAGTAGAGAACAGAGGCTGAGGAAGTAATCCCTGCAGAGGATCGCTTGGTAAACTCTGGTGCCCAGCCCAGCTGAGATAAATGTGGTTTGGGGGTTCATAATACATAAAATCATTTCAATTCTCCATGTTACCTGTATGCACAGTTTTACGATTCCTGATTCTCTGGGGACTTTCTGGGCATTTCTCCCCTGGCCCCCTTAAATAAAGGATGATATGGTTTCCAATAATTTTTCAGTGAAATCAGGCTCAAATTAATTTTGTTTAGAGACTTAGAGGAGAGTTTCATGGTACCTCTTAATATTCCCCTTGGAGTATCACTGGGTCGTCACCAATCCAAGGCCAGGATCTTGGAAAGGAAGACAGAGCAGCAGCTACCTGGAGGGTGTGGGTGGCAAGGCCTCAGTTTTGAATTAGCTCTTGTTTGCTTTTATTTAGACCTCATTGAGACCACACTAAAACCATGCACTCCCTGGGGCCAAGAAAAAAAAAAAGAAGAAGAAGAAAATAATACCCCTTAGGCCAGATGGTCAAAGGCTTCATTTAGAGAAAGAGAAGCATCTACATCTACCTGCCCCACTGATTACAAATGATTTGCATTTCAAAACAAACCGTCTGTAATTCGGAACAAATGCAATCCCTGGTGGAAGGGCTCGGTTGGGGTAAATTCTGGAGCTGACACTGCAGCTTCTTGGCCTGGAGAACTCAGTCCTGAGGAAGCCCTGGAGGAAGGACAAGAGTGGACGAGAGCTGGGGCCAGGGCAGACTGCCTGGTTTCTCAAACTTGGCTTCACTGCTTGCTAGCTATGTGCCCTTGAGCAAGTTCCTAAAATTCTGAGTCTGTTTCTCCATCTGTAAAGTAGGGATAACAATACTGTAATAGTGTCTACCTTATAGGGTTATTGTTCAGATACATAGAAAGCCTTCTGACACTTTTTGCTAGTATTACTATTGTTGTTAATAATAACTATTATTTTTTTTAATCCTCACCCAAGGACATGTTTTTATTGATTTTAGGAAGAGGGAGAGAGAGAAAAAAAAATGTGAGAGAGAAATATCCATTGGTTGTCTCCCACATGCACCCTGACCAGGGATTGAACCGACAACTTGGGCATGTGCCCTGACTGGGAATTGAACCCGTGACCCTTCAGTGCACAAAACAATGCTCCAAACAAATGAGTCATACTGGCCAGAGTAACAATATTATTATTAAACTAGTGGCCCGGTGCAAGAAATTCATGCACATTAAAAGCGGATTAATTAGGGGAAGTATTTTAATACTAGGGGTCCGGTGCATGAAATTCGTGCACTGGGGGGGGTTCCCTCAGCCCAGCCTGCCCCCTCTCACAGACTCTTTCACAGACTGGGAGCCCTCAGGGGATGTCCTACTGGTGGCTCTGCATGAGGCAACTGGGCTGATCAGGAGAAGGCGCCAGCCCCATCATCCTACTACTGCGGCCACTGCCAGCCACCTCAGCCACCAAGGTGTTTTCATCAATATGGACTCCAGTCCCTTCACCATGAAAAAATGACAACTTTCTTTAGGCATTTTCAAGATGTGTCTTTCATAGGCTATGACATTTCTTTCTTTCTTTTTTTTTCTTATCCTCACCTGAGGATATGTTTCCATTGATTTTTAGAGACTGTGGAAGAGAGGGAAAGACAGAGAGAAACATCAATGTGAGAGGGACACTTTGATTGGTTGCCTCCTGCATGAGCACTGACCTGGGCCCTGGCCAGGGAGTAGCCTGCAACCTAGGTACATGCCCTTGATCAGAATCAACCCAGACCTTGGGGTCAGCAGGCCCAGGCATTATCCACTGAGCCAAACCAGCTAGGGCAGGATATGACATTTCTTAGCCCTCCAGCAGTGGACCTTCATTTTTTCCTCCAGGAGTGTGGTGGAAAAACCCTAGATCACCTTTTTGGATTCTTATTACTCAAGTTATCAAGAACATTACCAGTGGCATACAGGGAGCTTAGCCAATGAGCAGTCAGAAAAGGTGTTTCCTCTGCAGCTCATGCTCAGAGGCAGGACTGCTGGCAAGCTGAGGCTGGCACACACCCCTGTCTTTGGGCCTGCTCAAGCCTCCGCCGTGGCTTGGGCAGCGCCCCCCACTCCACTCAAGCCTCCGCTGCAGCTTGGGCAGGGCCCCCTGGCTCCAATCAAGCCTCTGCTGTGGCTTGGGCAGGGCCCCCTGGCTCTAATCAGGCCCTGCTCAAGCCTCTGCCGTGGCTTGGGTAGGGCCCCCCAGCTCTGCTCAAGCCTCCGCTGTGGCTTGGGCAGGGGCCCCTGGCTCCGATCAAGCCTCCGCTGTGGCTTGGGCAGGGCCCCCCGGCTCCGATCAGGCCCTGTGTAAGCCTGTGCTGTGGCTTGGGAAGGGCCCCCCGGCTCTGCTCAGGTCCTGCCAAGCCTGTGCCGTGGCTTGGGCAGGGCCCCCTGGCTCTGCTCTGGCCCTGCTCAAGCCTCTGCCCCCCTGCCCCTGGCCGCTTGGTGCCAAGGCCCATAGGCCAGGAGTGGCCAGGGGTGTTCTGGGACCCTGGCCGCTCAGGGCCTACAGGCTCAGAGCAGCCTGGGTCCCAAGCCAGGACCTAGGCCACTGGGCACCTGCATATGCAAATTAACCCACCATCTTTGTCAGGTTAATTTGCATGCTCACTCCTGATTGGCTGGTGGGCGTCACGGAGGTATGGTCAATTTGCATCTTTCTCTTTTATTAGTGTAGATTGTTATTTGCCCTTTTTAGAAGTGTCAGAGATGAAAGAAAATTAGTAAAATGTATATGAATATGTTCCTCCTGTCAGAATCTGGGGCGCGCCGCGGGACCCAGAGTTAAGTCCACACCCATCTGTGGTGCCTCAAAATCATGTGAGACCCAGACCCAGCTGGCCCCACCCCCATTGGGCAAGATCCAGACCCAGCCGGCCCCACTCTTGTCAAGCCCCGCTGGGCGGGGGGGCGCAGCCTCAGGGCCCCATCAAGCCCCATAGGGGTGGGGGGTGCAGCCTCAGGTCCCCTGGCACTGGTTGGGGGGCACAGCCTCAGCTCCTCCAGTGCATGCCGGGTGGGGGACACAGCCTCAGGTCCCCCAGCAAACCCTCAGGTCTCCTGGCCCAGCACTGGGGCGGGGGGCAGGGGTCGAGGCCTGAGGTCCCCCGTCAAACCCCGCCAGGTGGGTGGCACGGCCTGAGGTCCCCCGTCAAGCCCTGCCAGGTGGGGGGCATGGCCTGAGGTCCCCCAGCCCAGGCAGGGGTGGGGGGAATGCCTTGAGGTCCCCCATCAAGCCCCGCCAGGCAGGGGGCGCAGCCTCAGGTCCCCGGGCCTGGTGCCAGGAGAGGGGCACAGGCTCAGGTCCCCCGTCAAGCCCTGCTGGATGGGGGGGCGCAGCCTCAGGACCCCTGTCAAGCCCCACTGAATGGGGGGGCACAGCCTCAGGACCCCCATCAAACCCCGCCAGGCGGGGGTCATGGCCTGAGGTCCCCTGTCAAGCCCTGCCGGGTGGGGGGCATGGCCTCAGGTCCCCTGGCCTGGCACTGAGGCAGGGGGCATGGCTTCAGGTCTCCTGGCCTGTTGCCAGGGCAGGGGGCATGGCCTGAGGTCCCCCAGCCTGGTGCTGGGGCAGGGGGCGTGGCCTGAGGTCCCCTGTTAAGCCCCACCGGGTGGGGGGTGCAGCCTAGGGTCCCCTGCCCCAGCCCAGCGCCATGCAGCTTCAGGTCCCTGCTGATTGGTCGTTAAGGCTCATTACAGGAACTCAGCCTCCACTGTGGGCGCAGCCATCTTTGGGATGGTGTGATGGTCAATTTGCATATTCCCTCTTTATTAGATAGGATACACTTAGCACTAAGCTAATTCATTTAATGGATGGTACAGCTCTACCAGGTAGGTATAACTTGCAGTTGAAATAACAGGCTCAGAGAAGAGAATGACTAGTCAAGATTACACAGTAACTGGCAGAAAAATACTATTCCAAGTATATTGACACCTCCTGCTACATCACAAAAAGTGAGAGAGCCTTAAGGGAACTCTCAATAACTAAAAAGAGACCAGAAGGAGAGGTCACTGCCAGCTATGGTGTTTAGTGGACACTTCATAGAGGAAATAGCATTTTGACTTGGGTCTTGAAAATGGCCTGAATTTGAAAACAAGAGTATTAGAAGAAGGAAACCCAAGGCTGTGGGGACAGCACAGGATATACACGGGGAACCAAGAATTATTCCATTGTTCTGGGCCACAAACATTACACAGCTCCTCCGTTGCCTGGAGGCAGGATGCCCTAAGACAGAGGGAGATGGAGTAGGTCACCAAACAATGGGTCGGTTGGAGTTTGGAGGGAGATGGTGGTTCACGCTCCGGCCAAGCATGCCCAGGAGTTGCACCTGTGCCCTGAGTTTCTTGGGAACGGCTGAAATGGCTTTTGTAACCTTTGGGTTGTCATTGTAACTGTCCTAACTCCCTCTTGTGGTTCCCGAGTATAAATTTGCTGTAACACCTGTGGTCTGCACTGCAGTTCGGCCTTTACCGCGGTGAAGTGCTGCAACTGTGGTCGCTGGCAGCTTAATAAAGGCTCATAAATTTTGATCTCTGTCTCTAGTGGTCGTCTCTTGCGGGTCGCCCCATAACACCATTGGGCTGAGTGCATAGGTATTAGGCTTGGAGTGTGTTGAAGCCAGATAGTGAAGAGCCTTGAATCCATTTATTTAGTCATTCATACAGCCATTACTTGTTAAGTCCCTACTTTGCCTGAGCCCTTTCCTGAGTGCTGTGAACATAGCAGTGAACAGAACAGAACAAACCCTTGCCCTTGGAGAGTTGGTATGCTGGCAAAAAAGAATTCCTCAACAGGGCCTGAGCACTTTTTCCCAGCCTAAAGGCACTGAAGGCTGTCAGTACACCAAGGCCCAGAAGGCCTATGGGCACGTTGTGGGCCAGAAGGAGAGGGTCTATATGAAGGAATCCTGAGAAAACAGAACAAGAGTTGGGGAGCTTTGAGGCTCTGGAAGCTGAGCTGTTTGGAGCAAAACAACAAGCAATAGAGAAACAGGGAGGTTGTTGAGCAGCACAGCTATGCTTTAGGGAGGCTGCTCAGGAACATGTACAGGACAGACTTTGGGGGAAAGAGTAGACACCAAGAGGCATGGAGGGGAACATTGTTCTAGTACTTAGGATTCCCAGTCATAGAATGCCAGCACCAAATTACAATGCAGAACTCTTGTTCAAAAATCATTAAGAATTTAAGATGGTGACACCAGAGCATTAAGCCACACCCATGAATCTGGTGCTCCTAACCTGTACCTGGTGCTCACAATTCTGTACAGCCCCGCAGGGCCTGAACAAAACTGAGTTTAGCATCATTCACCCCACAGATACATCTAATGTCCTCCCCTTCCTTCCAATCTAGATGTCTCTAGCTGCCACTTGAGACCAACCTGTCGCCAGGACAGATATTTCATTTCAGGCCCTCCAAGAGTTGCCTGTCTTTGTTCATTCATTCATTCATTCATTCTTTTTTTCCCTTTCAATCAAACATTTAACAGGGAATATAGCAAAAAGGTCATGGAGCTTGGAATGTGACAGACCTTGGTTGAAAATTAAGCCTTATCTCTCACTAGCTGAGCAAGTCCCTTAACCACTTCTGAGCCTCAGTTTCCTAAGTTATAAAATAGGGACAATAATACCTACCTACCTTGTAAAGCTTAATGTTCAAATTAGACAACGAGTGCAAAGTGCATACTACACTTTCACATTACACAGTGTATGCTCAGTCTGTAGTTGGTAGAAAGAGTCATGGACCAGGAGTCAGAAGTCATTTTCTGGATATTCCATTTCCTAGCTGTGACCCTGGACAAGGCATTTCAAGTCTCAGTTTTAATTTGATCATTTATAAAATGGGAATAATCATGCATATTTCATAGGTATATAAAAAAACACAGACAAAGTGTCTAATAGAATGGTTGGTGATCGTAAATGGAAGTTCTCTATCCTCCTCATGATACACATCCACTCAATTCTCTCTGCCCACAGTGTGAGCCACAGTGATCCTAATTACTCAAGACAGCTTTCCCCCTCTGTGTGGGTCCCTGACTTGGTTGCCAGGTTATACCTTGGGTGCATTGGGCCCAGATACTGCTCAAGAATAGAGTTCCTGAGCCCTAAACTCTTGGACATCTGGCTCTCTCCCACCCTGGGCCTCTCACTGACAAGTCCCATGGTGGTTGCTTCCCTCAAGGCTTTCTCTATACCTCTGAAGCCAGGTCTTTGACCTGTTCCTTCCCTACAGTATCATCTCCAACTCAGCACAACACTGACCTGCCTATGGTGATAAGAGCTACTTCCTTCTAGAGCTCAGCATTCTAGGCTCAATTCTACCTGGGGAGGCTCAGACAGCATAAATTCCAAATCCTCTCTCAACCCTCTTCTCTCAAGTTCTTGGGGTGTTTTCTGGGCAACTCATCAGGTTGGTGTGGCATGGGTGGTGGCAGCATGCAGAGTATGCCTGATTACCAAGTACTAAGCCTGAGAGCCCAATGAGTCAGGAGGTGCCTGGCCACAGTTCCGAGTCTCACAGGTGTGAGATTAGATGTGGCTGGCAGGAAAGATCACGCAGGCAGAAAGCAGGCACCAGGAGGACAGGAAGGTGAGGCTAGAGTGTTAGCTAAGGTAGTGTGTCAGCTTCCAAAGGTGGAGTCAGTCAGGCTGAGCCCAGTACCCAGCAAGTCAGTAACATTAGAAAACAGGAAGCACAGAAGGGAGGTCCAGTGCTGGGGTGGAGACAGTTGGCTTTCTATCCTGTTTGGTGGGCTCAAAGGAGTGTGTTTTGAACCACTCATTCATTCAATATTTATTGAGTACTTACTATATGCCAGGCACTATTCTAGATGTTGGGGATACAGCAGAGAACAAAAGATCCTGACATATTCTAGTGGCCAACTAAAGATCACACAGGAATAAATGTACACATGATGAGAAGTGCTATGAAAAAAGGAAAGGCGGATGAGAGGGGTAAGAAGAGCTGGGTAGGAGAGAGAAATGGAGTTGCTATTTTATAGCATGTGGTAAAGGAAAAGGCCTTTGCAATAAGGTGATATTGAAGCAGAGGTTGAAGGGCATCAGGGTATGTTATATCAAGTTCTATGGAAAATATGTCTCCAGTAGAGGGAAGAGCAAAGGCATAGAGGTGGGTGATGTTCAGTGGGTTTGGGGAATGAGCATTAAAGAGAGTACTGGGAGATGAGTCAGAGAGGTGGCCTGGGAGACTGATATTGTAGGATCTTGTAAGTCATTTAGCTTTTGTTCTGAGGGGAATGGAGGTATTGGAGGGTTTTAAGCAGATGAGTGACAGGATCTGACTTATGTCTTAACAGAGAAATACAACAGCTGCTGTGAGGTGAGTGGATAGAATTGAGGGAAGAGTAAGGAGGCTCTTGAAACTATCACAATGGGAGATGAGGGTGCCTTGGACCAAAGAGGAAGTGGCAAGGTGGGAAAAAAAAAAGGTTAGATTCTTCATCTCTTTAGAAGGCAGAGACAGCAGGAACTCAGTAGAGGAGCAAGGACTATCTAGGAGGATAATTTGCCTGTGTGAAGAGAGGGATGGAGGCACCAGGCCTCCAGGGAGAGATCTTTTCCATCCAGGCTTCCAACCACACCTTCCCTAACATACTGCTTTGTACCTGGGAGAATTATTAAGCAGTCAGTGAAGCAGTGCCCTACATAGGCATGGAGTCTCAAATCAGCCTGTAAAGCACAATTACAGATAGTCAAATTTATCCATGAGAATCCCTTCAATTGCCCATGAAGTTGGAACCAACCAGTACCTCACAAGTTAAGCCCCACATATTGCTGTTAAGGAGCCATGTGGTGTGGAAAAAAATGTATAATTAAACATGCCAACTATGCTCAGTGTGGTAAGATGCTGATGTCAGGAGGGGCTGAAGGCCTGTGGGGAAGATCATGAGAGAACATCAGAACCACATAATAAATGGACATATGATACTACTCCACTAAGCTAGGTATCTGGGATGTGCAGGCTCAAGTCACAGTCCCTGAGAGAAATTAAGGAGTGAGTGTTAGAATCTTGGTTAGACTGTCTCACAGAGATAAACCATCTAGCTCATGAAGCCAGAGATTCTCATGACAGGGTGGCCAGAGGTGCCAAGGGACCATCTTCATATACTCTTTGACTTTCCACAAAGTGGACATCCAGCCCTTGATCACACACCTCTAGTGATGGGGCACTCACTATCTACCAGCTTCCCAATTTTGAGCATGGACAGCAGTTGAGAAAATTATTTCTTAGACTAAGCTGTAAACTCTGTTTCCCTGTAGCTTTCCCCAATGAGTCTCTGTCCCCTGAGGCCACACAGACACTGTCTAGTCCCTCTGGTCCCTCTACCAATGATAGCCCTCCAGAGCTCTGAGAATAGAGATCACCTTCCCTTGTCTTTTCTGCTCCAGGCCATGAAGCTTCAGTTCCTTCAGCTCCTCATGGGACCTGGGCTTCAGCCCCTTGCCAGTCCTCCTTGACTGCATCATGCACTCTGCCTTTCCTGCTCTGTCCTGCAGACCTACTCAAAAGATTGTACATAAGGACTGGCTCTTCCCACATTGGATCTCACTAGCTTCCTGGCCTACCAACCTCTCTGTATAAGGAGGGACCAGAACCATCTAAAACCTGCCCTGCCACATGCTGCTGCTCCTGGAACCCATGGATTTGGGGGTGGGGTGCTCTTCCCCAGCACCTGCTTCTCAGACTGGTTCTCAGAAAGCTTTGAGGCCGGAAGAAACAAGAGTGCGGTGTGAACATGGGGAAGCAAAAGAAAACAAGGAAGTATGTGCCCATGAAGCGAATGCTTAGTCTCAGAGATCAGAGGATTAAAGAAAAGGATAGATTAAAACCTAAAAAGAAAGAAAAGAAAGATCCCAGTGCACTCAAAGAAAGAGAAGTCCCCCAACACCCCTCCTGCTTATTCTTTCAATATAACACACAGCTAGACCCACCTTACCACATCCTGGTTGATACCAACTTTATCAACTTTTCCATTAAGGCCAAATTGGACTTAGTGCAGTCAATGATGGATTGTCTCTATGCCAAGTGTATCCCTCGTATAACTGACTGTGTAATGGCTGAAACTGAGAAATTGGGGCAGAAGTATAGAGTGGCTCTAAGGATCTCCAAGGATCCAAGATTTGAATGATTACCATGCACACACAAAGGAACCTATGCAGATGACTGCTCAGTACAGAGAGTAACTCAGCACAAGTGTTATATTGTGGCCACAGTTGACCGGGACCTTAAATGAAGAATCCCTGGAGTTCCCATCATGTACATTTCTAACCATAGGTACAACACTGAGCGGATGCCAGATGATTATGGAGCCCCTTGGTTCTAATACTTAAAAGACAAAGTTTCTCTGCTTTCCTTCAAACAGCTTTCTCTGTTGCAGGTTTATTAAACATGCTACAACAAGCATTATTGCTCCACTCACACATTTGCTGTTATGAGCTGAGAACAGTTAAATACACTCACTTTTTGGTGGTTTTGAAAATGATACTGATGTTGTTTTGAAAATGATATTTTGCGTCATTTAAAATTTTGTTACATCTTTTTATAAATCAGATGACTACTCACAAAAAAGAAAAGAAAAGAAAAGAAAGCTTTGAGGCCAAGTCAGCTGAGGATGGCTGCTTTCCTGAAGCTGCCTTGCTAGCTCCTCCCTTTTCTTCTGACTCATCCATCTTCATACTTTTGACTCACCCACTAAATGTTCCGTGTCTCATCCCCACACAGCTCCTTCCCTCCCCCACTTCTGATAGCAAGGTCCAGAGCTGTCCATTCTGGGGGTTCCCTCTTCTCCCCATGAGGTCATAGTAAGCTTGATTGCATCCAGACAGTCTGCCACTGCTGCCTCCTGGCCCACAGCCCTTGGAGGAGCCCCAGCACCCTCTTGGCTTGGCATCTGTGCTCATCCAGGCCCAAATTTCCTACCTTGCCAATAAGGAGGGGTTGGTATCCCCCAACCTGAAAAGTATGTCTCATTTCTACACTTCCTGACACTCCAGGGCTGTGATGGATTCTTTTCCATCAGCCAGGATACTCTTAGCAGTAGATCTCCTTTTGCTAAAACCTCCTGACAGGGCAGCAGGGCAAGGGTAGGGGCAGGAGTAGTGGGTTGGCACAGGGAGGCATGCATGGGTTGCAGTTTCCTCAGGATTCTGCAGATCCAGGGGCAAGGAAGCCAGGGATGGTCAGCACTAGGCCTGAGAACAGGACTGGCTTCTACATCTGGCCCATGGAGGTAGGGTGTCAGGGGTCAGGCCTAGTGAGCTCCTCTGGCCTCCCTACCTTCCTGTGCATCAGAAACACCCCCACCCACCTCAAAACCCAGGCAGCATGTGGCAAGCAGCTGGCTGGAGGTTTCTGTGCAAAGCTAGGGCTCATCAGAGTCCGGCCTGAAAATGAATGAGCCTTGGTATGCAGCTGAAGGAGGTGGTCCTAGTGGGTAGAGTTCCAGTCCCAGAGGTTGGGCTGCCTTCCTTTCTGTAGGCTAACTCTGGGCCAAAGCTGAAGGGACTACAGGAACTGATGAGCTTGTGGCCCAATGACCATTCTTTGGTTCTTACTCAGTATATCTTTGCTGCTTCTCACTACCAGTGTTAGACTCCTCTGAGACCTCCCCAGAAAGCCCCTTTGCATACAAAGGCCCAGCACAGCCCCTTCGTGCAGGGCCCACCCTGGGTGGTTGATTCTGTAGCCCAGTCAAGGTCTCCTGAAAGCTGCCAGGCCTTCTCCCAATACCAGCTCTGTCCTGAAATAAGAATAAGAATGAAAATAAGAAGAATATATGCTGCCTAATGAGGAGTACCAGTGAGGTAGGTATTATTATTAAATCCATTTTACAGTTAAGGAAACTGAGACTCAGAGAGGAATGTTACTTGCCACAGAGCTAGGAAGTCGTGAAGATAAGATTTAAACATGCATCTGTGATTCCAGAAAGAGGTTCCAGTTCTAGTACTTCCAGCTTCTCTGCATTCACAGTTCTGCTTTTCCTCCTTCCCACTTTCTCATATTCTTTCCTCTTTCCCCTCCCCTCCCATGCCCCTCATGCCCATCCCTGTCTCTGCTGTGTGTCCTCCCTCCATCTCCTACCCTTGCCCCCACCCCAGGCTGCATGCAAGCCAGCCATCAGCAGCTCACCCCCTTGGCTGAAACGTGGAGCTCAGCTGCTCCCGACACACATTTTTACCAGACCAGATAAGGTTTCACCATTGGGGCAGTGAGCAATTTACTTCTGAGTATGAAGTGGGGGAAGGGGGGAAGCAAAAGGAAGAGAAGAAGCATGTGTCAGTTGTGTGTGTGTGTGTGTGTGTGTGTGTGTGTGTGTGTGTGTGTGTGTGTAGAGGAGTGGGGGAAGGGAAAATCAGACCTTGGTATAGTGGAAAGCAATAGAAGCTTGCTGGCTCCTCTTCACTCCTAAACAGAGGAACTCAATTAAAGGGAGTGGAATGTGGCAGAATTTAGGGCAGAAACACTCGGCTTTCCCTACCTTTTTAAATACTGCAGTCCAGCTACTATGCACATCCCTGCTGAAAAATGCTTTTATGAAAGTCACCAAGGACCTTCTAATCACCGATCTGTTGGACGCTTTTCCTTCCTCATATTTGACTTCACCTTTCACACAATTGATCACTGTTTCCTTTTGGCAATACTCATTTCTCTTGGCTTTTCTGCCACTCTACTCTCTAGATGTCCTTCTTGCCTCTGATATAATCCTACTTAGTCTCCTTGACAGACTTTGTCTTGCTCTACTCATTCCTGAGAGTCTCCCCAGACCCTAACATTAGCCCTCTCCTCATTCTATACTCTTGCTTTTGACCACCTCACCTACTCCCATGGCTTCAGTGCCTGTATCTTTACTGATATCTCCTATCTCTATCTCCATTCCAAACCTACCCTCTGACCTCCAGGATCTGCCACTGCTTGATCACTAGGTCAATCTCAATGGCCTATGAACACTTCATATTCCACATGGCCAAGCCAGAACTCAACTGGTCTCCAATCTGTTCCTTCTCTTGTGATTTCTGTGCTGATAACAGGCATCACTAGCCAACCAATTGTGCAAGCCAGAATCTTCTTTCACACCTCCCTCTCCACCATGCCTATAACTAATTAACAACCAAGCCCCATTACTCCTACATCCAAAACATCAGAAAATTTCCACTTCCCTTCATAGCCACTGCCACTACCCTGGTTCAAGCCTCCGTCATCTCTCACCTGGACTACATCAACACCTTTTCAATTGTCTCTCTGCTTCCACTCTTGCTTATCTATAATCCAGTATCCACCCAGCGGCCAGAGTGATCTTGTAAATTACAGATATATTATTTTCCTTTTTCTGATTAACAACTTTCACTATCTCCCCATCAGCCTTAAGTTAAAGTCCAAACTTCCCACCAATCTGCCTCCCCAGTCTCATCCCCTGACATCTCCTCCACCACCACCCCAAGTAGCCATCACACACTCTAGACTCCAGCAATATTAAGCTTCTTTCTGCTTCTTCAAGAGCAAGCACCAAGCTCTTCCAGAATGAGGGTGAGTCCAGAACCACAGTGAGTGCCCGAGGGGAGGAGTGACCTCCACATATGGCTAAGGAGTGGCCATGGTGGAGGTGGACGCAAAGACAGAGCTTCTGAAGTGTTATTGACTCATTCTTGAGGCCTTCATGTTCTGAGCTGACCATGAGCTCCAACTGAAGCCTAAAGGAAGCTAAAGATAGCACTTCCTCCTTTTGGGAGAGAAGTTGCAGTTCTCAGCGTTTCCTCCAGTTTCCCAGGGGCCAAGATTATCTTGCTCGAATCCAGCCCCCAAGTATCAACTGCCAGAGAGGTCAAAGCCTTAGACTGGAGAAACACAAGACATAGTTGATTCCTGTGTAGAAAACAGAGGAAGGAAGGTTGTGTCAAATAGAGCAGGCCTTTAGTCAGGGGAGGCTCTAAAAGTGGGGGGTGGTTGGGGCAGGAGAGTCAGAGACAGAGAAATGGGGAAAGATAGAAAAATGGGTGGAAGGTGGGGAGAAGAATAAAGTGGGATTCTGTAAAAGTGGAACAGATGGAGAACTAAGCAAAAGAGACAGAGAGAGAAGTATGAGAAAGGGAATGGAGGGAGGGACAGACTGGAATCTAGTGAAGGAAGACAGAAACAGAAAAGCAGAAATTGAGGTGGAGAGAAAGGGGAGGTAAAAATACACAGAGAAAGATAAAAGGAGAATAAAAGATAAAAATATTAAGAAAAAATAAAAATAAAAAGACAGACTGAGGGAGAGAGATAAAGAATGGGAAATAAGAGGCCAAGTACAAAACCTGCGAACAATAATAGAAGGGCTCACATAGAAAACATGAATACCTAAGCCAATGGAAATAACTGGAAGGATTCCCAGCTTGGACAGCCATTCTCCCCCCCCCACCCGCCCCCACCACCCAATGTCTGAGACCAAGCAGCCAGCCCTACCCATTCATCCCTGGACAGCTGTATTAGAAAGTTCTTTCTTCTTGTCAAATCAGGAGGGCAAGGATGGACAGGGTGGGAGCACAGGGCAAACTACCCAAGCTGGGTTCACTTCTGAGAGATCCAAAGTGAGGAAAGTCTAGGGGCATGTACATTTGGGAGAATGAGTGTCACTCCCAGGCAGACAGGAATGTCAGAGGCAGCAGATGTGCAGCTGAGGTATAGGCTAAAGGTCTATAGCAGGGTCAAGGGTGAAGAAGATATGGAATTGAACAGGGAGCAGGTTCTATGCTTATTACAGTCTGGGATGTGCACAGCTTGGCCTCCATGGTGGTGCATAAGTGGGGCTGGGCTGCTAGTTGGGATGGTTTCAAAGTTCCACTTACACTAAACCCAATGCTGCCTACTTGCTGCCTTTGTCCATTGGTCAGTTCAGAGCAGCAGGATTTGGAAAATGTTAGATTTGATGCTGGATGACCTGACTTTGAAAGGTGGTCCCGCCACTTCCGAGATGTGTGGACCTGGGCCTCAGTTTCCTCATCTGTAAAACGGGGACAATACTCCTCACCTCCAATTGTTGTTGGGATTATTTCATATGATAATAGAGTGAAAATGCCAGCAGGGGCCTGGTTTAGCTTTACTGTTGGGACCATACAGAACACATCCCCTTCCTCTGCTCCACAACAACCCTTCAAAGGACTGAACACAAAAACTCTGGCTCCTTCATTCTACTCTTTTCCAGTTCCTCTACCATTCTTCAGGGGACATGTTATCTCTTGAACTAGAAGAAGGTCCTACAAGGAGGATGTTGGGAGGCAGACAGTGGGAGAACTTGGGTAGGCAAAAGCACTAAATTTAAAGAGACTATTTAAAGACTCTAGCCCTGAAAGAGACTATTTGGTCCAAACTACTTTCCTTTTGCTAAATTAAAACCTCCTAAAAAGCTACAAGGAAAACTGCCTAGAGCAGGCCCTCCCCAAGCAGGCTCTTCCTCTAACCAAGTCTTAATGCCAAATAGTTTCAGTTCATGTGTTTAAATATGCATTCAGAATAGGTAAGAAAAATACAAAAGAATGGCTTATTTTCATGTTCTCTTTGATGATGTTAAATTCAGTGCAATGTCAAAGATGTGCATTTGATGTGGTCTTAGCTTAATATTAAAGTGTCCAAGCAGGCAGTTTATGAGGTAGAGTGTGTGGGCCACAACCATTATTGCTCCTCCATACCAGAGACAGAGTTATAGGGCAGGACACTCCCAAGAAAGCCTCATAGAGGTGGAGCAACACTGCCTCCCTGGGTCAGCCCCAAGCACCAGCCCCTGTAGGGTGTTGGGCAGGAAGGCTCTCCAGATAGATAGGTATGGCTAGGGATAATGGGAGGTGTGGGAAAGGGCTCAGTTATGTGCTAAGGACCAGAATCTGGGACCTGCCAACAGATTGAGCCAGGGGCAGAGAAAGACTGACCCAGAAATGGCAAGACCAGGGCTCCTCATTGGGGATGATGGTAGGGAAATAGAAGCCACTGTGCAACATTAATTTTGCAGTCCCATGAACACCTGTAATGTGCCCTCTCCATGCCCCTCTACTTGCCAAAGCCTGCTTCATGTTTTGGCATAAGGAACTCAAATTTTCCTAGGAGCTGGGGGCCTATAGGAAAAGAGCTGAGTGGGGAAGCTGTTCTGAAGGGGAGAAGGGAGGCAGTGGGGAGCAAGGCAGACTTGTGAAGCCCTTCCCCCAGCTGGCACTTCAATAATCTGATTTCCATAAAGAGAACTTTCCCGGCCATAAAGATTTTATTGAAACTCCCAGAAGCCTGATAAAAGTATAATTCCACTGACCACAATCTACCTAGGAATAGCTCCAGGATATTAGGCTGAAATTCAGCAAAGCTATCCTTTCTGGAAGGCTGCTCTGCCCCCCTTCCCCCTTTTCACTCTCCTCCCATGGGTGGGAGGGAGGGACTTCCATTTGGTTCAACTATGGGCTATCCACTCTCTGTGGGGAAAATATTCATCCAGACTTGAATATAAGCCCAGCTCTACAAGCATGGGACAGAGAAAAAGCAGGCTGTGGGCCAGGCACTACAGGAGTGTGCTGACAGTCCTCCTGGAGCTCTGGGCCCATTCCAGACGTGCTGTTCCTACAGGATATGTAAGGGCCTGGAAGAGGTACCTTCAGCTCTGAGCCTCTGACTGGGACCCTGTCTAGTGTTGGAATCCTCAGAGAGCTAACTAGAGCCAGAACACCAGGGAAAGACTCCAGACCACTAGCCAACAGACCTGGATCTGAATCTTTGTTCCTCCACTAACTGGCTATATGGTCTTAGGAAAGTCGTTTTTCTGCTCTGAGCTTCAGCTTGCTTACCTGTAAAATGAGGAAAATAATACTTATTCAGAGTGTTAAGGATAATGAGCAAACATGAAGCATCTTATATAAAATGCCTAGTGTGATGTCTGGCACAAAGCAGACATTCAATCCATGCTATTTCTCACCACCTTATTACCACCTTACTCACCTAACCCCTCCCTTCTCCACATGACCAGAATTGTGCCCCCATACCCAAGCAAGAACCAGAGAGCAGGCCACTCCCAAGAAACCCCCATAGAGCTGGAGCAACTATCTTGGGGTTAGACCAGGGGTGGGCAAACTTTTTGACTCGAGGGCCACAATGGGTTCTTAAACTGGACTGGAGGGCCGGAACAAAAGCATGGATGGAGTGTTTGTGTGAACTAATATAAATTCAAAGTAAACATCATTACATAAAAGGGAACAGTCTTTTTTTTTATTTCAATAGTTTTATTCATTTCAAACATTTTTACAAGAAGAATGTAAACACTAATTATTATAATTTGAAACTTCAAAAAATGGAGGAATCATAGCACAATAACATACCTTATATTGAAGATGGCAAAGGCAAAATAAAATTGCCTAACAAAGGAAAGGTACAAAAGCCTTTCAAATTAAACTTAAATATAATAAAATATTTTAAAACTAAAACAAATAGAAAAGAACAAAATGTTTAAACAGTAAATTAAACATTTTCTTTAGTGCAACTTCCAAATTATGCCCTGGATGTAGATGTAGATGGCAATGTAGACTGGGTTGAAAGGTTTTTGGTCTTTAAAACATCAGCTTCAGTGGGAACAGTGTTGTTGGTCTCCTTTTTAGCTAATGCTCTGATACTGTGCTCTTGAGGGGCATGTCTCCCTACATCACCACGATAACGTGTCTACGCATTCCCAGGGTGATGTCGGGGGACGCGTCCACGGGCATTACAAGGAGCCTCTGGAAGATTGAGAGGTTGTTCCTTCTACTGAATGGGCGGATATAAATCCACCCACTCAGAAGAAGGAGCTGCGGCTGTGTTTCCCGACGTTGTCATGTTAACACTGCTGCTGGTGAAGGAGCGGAGGGGAGAGCAAGAGAACCCTCCGCTCTTTTGGCTCCGCGGGCCGGATAGAACAGCCGAACGGGCCGGATCCAGCCCGCGGGCCGTAGTTTGCCCACGGCTGGGATAGAGTGTCAGCCCATGGACTAAAGGGTCTCAGGTTTGATTCTGGTCAAGGCCATGTACCTCAGTTGCCAGCTCAATCCCTGACCAGGGCAGGAGGCAACCAATCACACACAATGTTTCTCTCTTTCTGTCTCTCCTCCTCCCTTCTACTCCCTCTAAAAACCAATGGAAAATATCCTCAGGTGAGGATTTTTAAAAAAATGATAAATTGGACCTCATCAAAATTTAAAACTTTTGTGCTTCAAAGGACACCATCAATAAAATAAAGACAACACATCACAAAATGGGAGAAAATATTTGCCAGTCATAGCTCTGATAAAGGACTTTTATTCAGAATAAAGAACTTATAGTTCAAGAATAAAAAGACAAACAATCCAATTTAAAAATTGACAAATGATCTGAATAGATATTTCTCCAGGGCAGATATACAATTGTCTAATAACACAGGAAAAGATGCTCAATATTATTACCCATCATGAAAATATACATCACCCAACCGGTGTAGCTCAGCGGTTGAGTGTCAACCCATGAACCAAAAGGTCACTGGTTTGATTCCTGGTCAGGGTACATACCTGGGTTGCAGCACCATCCCAAGTAGGGGATGTGTAGGAGGCAGCTGATTGATGATGTTTTTGTCTCATAGATGTTTCTATCTCTATCCCTCTGGCTTCCTCTCTCTCTAAAATAAATTAAAAAAAACATTTTTAAAAAGGAAAATATACATCAAAACCACAATGAGATAT
The DNA here is from genome assembly GCF_963455305.1 of Plecotus auritus. Lineage (NCBI taxonomy): Eukaryota > Metazoa > Chordata > Mammalia > Chiroptera > Vespertilionidae > Plecotus > Plecotus auritus. The sequence continues at coordinate 53,284,395 of NC_137784.1, read as the reverse complement.
CAGTTCACATACACTAGGATTGTTATAATAAAAAAGACAATTAAAAAGTGTTGGCAAGGATGTGGAGGAATTGGAACCATCATCCACTGCTGGTGGAAATGTAGAATGGTGCAGCTGCTTTAGAAAAGAACCTAGCAGTTCCTCAAAAAGCTAAACATGGAGTTACTCTGTGATTCAACAATTCCACTCTCATTATCTACCCAAGAAAAATGAAAACATATGTCCACATAAAAATTTGTACATGAATGTTCATAGCAGCAGTATTCATAATAGTAAAAAAGTGGAAACCACCCAAATGTCTCTCAACTAATGAATGGATAAACATAGTGTGGTTTATCCATATGATGGAACATTACTCAGCCATGAAAAAGAATAAAGTATTATTACCCACTACGACATGAATGAAGCTTGAAAACAGCATGTTAAATAGGAGAAACCAGATGCAAAAAGCCACATATTGTATGATTCCATTTATATGAAATTTTCAGCAAAGGCAAATCCATAGAGACAGAAAGTAAATTAGTAGTTGTCAGAGGCATAGGGTGGGGAGGTGGGAAAGGGGAGTGACTGTTAGTGGGTATGGGGCTTCTTTTTGGGGTTGATTAAAATGTTCTAAAATTAGATAATGGTGGTGACAGCACAACTCTGTGAATATATTAAAATCCACTGGTTGTGTACTTTAAGAGTGAATTTTATGGTTTGTTAATTACATATAAATAAAAGGTCTATTTTTTAAAGAGTCACTCAGGTTCATTTGTCTGTGAAATGGTCATGTGTTTCACAGCAAGGATAGGGGGACAGAAGGGATAATTAGGAAGTCCTGAGATGCCATTTACTGAGTGCCTCTCCTTGGTAAGCACTGTGCTGGGCACCTTATATACTTTCATTCATTTGACTCTAGGACTAACTTCTGAGGAAGGAATTAATCATCTCCTTTAAACAGCTGGGGAAACTGGGTCACTTGCAGGAAGTGGCAGAGGCAGGATTTAAACCCAGGTCTGTGCTCCATCTTCTCTTTCCAGGGGCCTGGCTACAAGAGCTCCTGCCATAGGTGATCCTGCTCCTTTGATGCCTTTCTGCCTAGCGACAGAGTGGAGGAGATGGTGGGCACCAATTGGTCTCTGTCTCTGATGTCCTGTCCAGAGCTCTCCCTGTGGGAGCTGTGGGCTGGGGCGGGGGTAGTGCAGATGAGCTCAGCCTTGGCTGGTGAAAACCTGTCTAGAGCTCAAGGTTCACATACTAGCTGTATTTTTATCATAGGTCACAGGGAATTTCCTCACCAGGAGATCAATACCAGTTCATTATTCATGGTGCGGGCTGGGGTGGAGTCTGGGGCTGGCAGCTGGTGGCAGCTGTGCTTAAGGACTCCTTCAGGAATTTTCTCCACAGGACAGGGCTCCCACCCTCCCTCGCCCTAGCTCTGTCCCAGCTCTACTGGGTGCTTTACAAAGATTCACCTCATTTATTCCCATGGTCTCAAAAGTAACATTGATCTAATGCCTAGTTTACTGAGGTGCAGAAGGGTTGAGACTTGCCCAAGGTCACATAGCTAATAAGTGGCCAGAATGGGTTTCAAATGGAGGTGGGAGAAGGGCATCAGAGAGGACCACTCTAAGGAAGTGACATCACCTTTCCAGACTCAGCTTTCCTCCCTCCCCCTGCCCTATGCCTCCACTCCAGCCTCCCCACCTGCCTGAGCTCTCTGATGACACTCTTCCAAACGATGTCAGCTGAATCAGTAAGGCAGGCAGCAATTCTCACTTGACAGATGAGGAAACTGAGGCCCAGGAATGGAGAAACCACAAAGCAGAACATCAGTGGCTGGCCCCTGACCAGAACCCAGGTCTCTCCTTTCCAGCTGAGCACTTTCCCCACAGCACACAGGTAGACACACCAGCTTTCTAGCCTAGCCTGGAAAGTTGGGGATGAAGGCTTTTAACCACATCCTCCTCACAAGGGCCCAAGGCCCAGTCAGGAGTCTAGGCTGCAGCAGCTTCCAAAAGTAAGAAGATGCCCTGAGGCCTCGCTGCCCTTCCCCATTATGCCCACCACCAGGAGACCCTGAGGAGCACCAGTTCACAGGTGGGCGGCAGGAGCAGCTCTAGATGCTGGCCCTCGGCCTCAGGTGTACCAAGTGTACTGTATGCCTGCAGGCCTGGGCTTCTCCAGCAGCCACAGGCACCTTGCTCCTCCTCCCCCAGCTGCCCTCAAGATGCAGGCTGCTGCCTGGAGCCAGGCAGTCCATGGAAGCCCCATCCTCTGTCCCCAGAGACATCTCAAATGACCATTAAGCTTTGAGCAGATGTAGGCAGTGGCAGGCAAGGGCCCAGGGCAGGAAGCATTTTGTTCTCACTAATTGGCCTCCTATGGTCACCAGAGAGTGTCTGGGGCCTATACGGGGAAACAGCCACATCAGTTCTCATGGCTGCTCCTCTGTGATCACAAACCTCAGTGCTTCGGGCCTGGTGGGTAGGCAGACGTCTGGACAACTCACACACAATCCATGGCAGGGAAGGTGAGAAATGGCTTTGACGTATGATCTCAGCCCCATGGAGTCCAGTACAAAAGGCCTCCCTGGGAGATGTGGGAGGGCCAGGCACCTTCTGGGCTCAGGCAGAGCTTCCCAGCTTTGTGTACTCTGAGACCCTGGACTCTGCTCCTGTCCTTGCATGACTACTGAGCCCCCTTCACCAATTCAGACTCTTAGGCCTTTAAAAAGCATCTATTTCCCCACCTTTTCCCATTGTTCTAATGAGGAAGATGAGGCTCAGAGAGGGGGAAAACTATTATGCAAATAGGTGGCACAACTTAGGTGAAGTTCTGCCTCCACCCCAATATCTCACCCTGCCTGTGCCCCACTGCCTTAGCTTAGAGATACCAACTCGTCAGAAGGCGAAGCCTGTGGGATTCTCCTGTTTTCCCAGCTCTGGTGTCTGGTGTTTTTTGTTTTTGTTTTTGTTTTTTTGTAAGGACTTAATACATGGTTTTACACTGATGACTTTCTGATCTGAGCAGCTCATTAGAGACGAGTTGAGTTTTGGAGAACCCTGATATCTGGCTTGAGTAGGCTGACCCCTGCCTTCAAGCCTCTCTCATCTTTTGCCCCCCAGCACCTTTGGTCTTTCCTTGTTCTGGGACATTTCACATCAAACAGGCTCTGGTTCCCTGTTTTACCCAATTCCAGTCTCAGATCCTGCCATGTCCTGAATCCCATCTGAAGAGAGTTCACCCAAGTCAATCCAAGTTTTCAGGCACCAGAAAACTCTTAGGCAGGTCTTGGTCACAGAGAGGGCCTGCCCTTTGAAATATCTTTGACCCTTTGTCTCCAGACCACACTTCATGGCTTTCAGGGTAATTAGAATATTATCAGTATTCTCAACCACTATCTTCCCAGTGCCACCCAAAGAAATCCATATCTTCCCAAGCAGTCTCTCTCCATGTTCCTTCTTGTAGGCTTGAGTCCTTCAGGGAACATCCCTGGGGCCTGCTGAAGAACCAGGTCTGCAGACCTTGCATCATGGCTTCTGCCTGGCCCAGAATCAGATCAGCACTCCTGTCAGTGCCCACTGCATGTGTCTTGCCTAAGCTTGCTCTGCCTTTCAGGCACTGCCTTGGTGAGTTTGGCTACCTTGCCAGGGCCTCCTTGGCATCCTTGTCAGTTTTCCCAGCCATACTCCTCCCTTTGTACTCACCCCATCCCCAGGCTCAAACCAAACTGGCCTCATACCTAAGCTCCATGGATGTGGAAAGAAAAATATTTACTATATGACAAGCATTGTGATAGATACTTACATGGCCATCACCTCATTTGATCTTCACATCAATCGGTTGAAGTGGGCATTTACAGTTCCAGTTTACATATAAACTGAGTCTCAGAGAAATACTCAGAGTTAAAAGGTGTAACAAGAAGTGAAACCAGGTCTGTCTGATTCCTTAGACAGAATTGGGGCAGTAGGAATAAGATGAATTGGGGCCAGGAGGAAAGCCTGGAGATGTGGCATCAACAGTGTGTGCTTAGAGATATGCTGGATGGACTTCTGAGAAGGCTGGGAAATAATAGCTGGAATTTATTGAGCACTTATACTAGGCACTGTGCTAAGTGCTTCATATGCATTGTCTCCTTGAATCCACACAAGAACTCTGTGACATAGATAATATTATTGTTCCCATTTTATAGGAACTAAAGCATAGAGAACTGAAGAACTTACTTAAGGCTACCCAGCAAATAAGTGGAATGAAGACCTGAATGCCATACATTGCACTTACTCTTTCTACTTATAGACAGGGAGGGTGACTGAGTGGCCCTGACAAACTCAGAGCCTAGATGATAGAACACTGGGTTGAGGGAGCTGCCTGCACAAGTGTTCCAGCTGGAGAAAGAGGCCAAGGAACCAGGAAGGTGAATTTTGTTGGAAACAGCAAAAGGGAATAGGAGCTCAGGGCAAGGTGCTCCCAGGTGTAGCCATGGGAGGAGGGTTAGACAGGGAGCCCTGCAAAATGGGGCCATCTGGCCAACACAGGCACTCAGAGCAGGCTGAAGCAGGGGTCCCAACCTGAATGACTTTGAGAATCCAGGAATTGAGGGTGTGAGCCAGGAGTCAGCAGCCAGCAGCAGCCAATGTAAGTTGAGGGAAGTGAGATGATATGGCTCTTTCTGGGTAGGGAGTCAAGGATCCAGTGGTCATTGGAGGTTGGAGAGGAGGTGCAGTGAGTGTGCAGATGCCTCAGTGAACTCCATTCAAGCCAGAAGCAGGAGCTCACAACCTTGTTCCAGGTAACAGCACACAGATGCCAACGCCTCTGAATCTAGGCCCCCTGGGGGAGATTGCAGAGGCAGACAGGAGTTGGGGGAAGCCAGGAGAACCGGGAAGCTGGCCTTGAAGGCTGGCAGGACTTCGGCAGATGGAGATATAGGGAAGCATTCCTGGCTGGGAGCACAGCAGGTACAAAGGCCTGGCACAGAGACCTCATCTCTAAGTACCTTTTAAAAATGTTTTTTTTTTCAATTACATTCAATATTATTTTGTATTAGTTTCAGGTGTACAGCATAGTAGTTAGACATTTACATAACTTCCAAAGTGATCCTCCCAATAAGTCTAGTACCACCTGGCACCATACCTAGTTATTACAGAATTATTGACTATATTCTCTATGCTGTACTTTACATCCCGGTGACTATTTTGTAACTGCCAATTTGTACTTCTCAGTCCCTTTACCTTTTTCACCTAGTCCTCCAACTTTCCACCTCTCTGGCAACTACCAGTCTGTTCTCTGTTCTCTGTATCTATGAGTCTGTTTCTGTTTTGTTTGTTCGTTTATATTGTTCTGTAAGTACCTACTGATTGGCATCCACACCCCCGGTGGTATGAACACAGATAGCCCCTCCCTCCTTTGTTATACCCAAACTCCTCTGGCATCACAGCACTGGATTTTATTTTATTTTATTTTATTTTTTAAATATATTTTATTGATTTTTTACAGAGAGGAAGGGAGAGGGACAGAGAGCTAGAAACATCGATGAGAGAGAAACATCCATCAGCTGCCTCCTGCACACCTCCCACTGGGGATGTGCCCGCAACCAATGTATATGCCCTTGACCGGAATCGAACCTGGGACCCTTCAGTCCACAGGCCGACGCTCTATCCACTGAGCCAAACCGGTTTCGGCACAGCACTGGATTTTAACTGCTTACCCATCGGCCTTGCTCACCCATCAGACTAGGAGCAAGGTGGGACCTGTCTTTATAGCCACAATTTATTGGGGGCCTACTCTGTTTTGGCTTCCTTATATACCTTGCTTCTCTAGTTTTCTAAAAATGCCGGGTTGTATCACACTGAAGTCCGTAGGCCTGGGGCGTTCCTTGTAGATGCCAGTGGTAGGAAAAAAATGAGGACTGAGCATGGGCTTTGGTGACTAACCTTGGTCATGGGGTGGTTCCCCAGGATGGTATTCAGGGATGAGGTGCAGAGGAGTCTGTGCATCTGCCAGTCCTGGAGGCAGCTGACTCAGTCCCTTAGGGGCCTGTGCCCAGGGAAAGATGGGGCCTGGGACCAAAACTTTCTGAATTTCCCAAGGACTTGGGAGAGACACCAGGAGCTCCCTAGGCTCTTCTCCCCTAGAACCCCCATGGTGAAGCTTGACACCCCACCCCCATCCCACATCCTCCCAGCTACTCTTCCTTTCTTAGCCCCAAATGAAATCTCATCAGCATATTAATAGGACATTATGGTTTCTGATGAGGATCCAGAAAACATTTATGGAGCAGATTATAGACAGCTCCACCCCATTAAACAGCCCTGAGCCCTGGTGGGGGGCAGTCCTCAGGTGGGGGGAGGGACTGAGCTGCTGGGAAAACTGTTTTCTCTGCTGGCCTGGCAAGAGGGAAGGCAGGAAGAGAGTCACAGGGAGAGGAGCTGGACTCAGCCCCCCAGTCTCCTGCTCCCCATTTATTTCTGGGTTCCCAATTAAGAGTTGGGCCAGTAGAGCAATGGCATTGCTGTTGTCCTTGGCCCAGGAAGGTTCTCAGAGCAAAGAGGTCTGGGGCCTGGTGCTGACAGTCTCACCACACCAGCTGGGACTGTCCTCTAGGCCTAGCCTCAGTCTTAATCATACCCAGCCATGGGGGTGACCAAGGCTGGCCACACTGCCACCAGCCTCTGCCTTTTCACTTCAGTTGGATGAACATCTATAAAGCAGGACCCACATTGATTGAGCATCTACTATGTGCCAGGCACCACATGGAGCACTTCCCCACATGGGATCTTACTGAATCCATAAAACAACTGCACAAACTAGATGTCTGCCTTCAGTCTGCTTTAGACACAAGAAAACTAGGCTCAAAGTGGGGAATCAACTTGTGCAAGATCACATAGCAATTCTGGGATTCCAGTCACAGTCTGATTCTAAAGCCCACATGCTTTCCTTTATGCCCTGTGGATAAATTACCACCTCTTCAATGTTAATGACCTTGCTGTGTCCTGGGTTTCACTTTCAACCTCCTCCTTCTTCCCCAGAGGCTGGGTGGTGTGATGGAAAATATGACAGTAGAGATAGAAAGGTCTGGATTTCAATTCCAGGTCTGCCATGACCTAGCTGTGTGACCTTGGAAAATGTCACTTAACCTCTCTAAGTCTCTGTTTTCTTATCTATCAAGGGAGGCTGGTACTCCAAAGTCCTTCTGAAGAGTCAATAACAAGTACTTGGTAGACATCGACCATTAGCACTACCCTCTATACTTGGACTTTTTTCACCTTTCAAATGGGGCTAATGTTGCCCACCCTAACTGCTTCTGTGGGCAGTTACCTTTTTCACCTAGTCCTCCAACCCCCACCTCTCTGGCAATTACCAGTCCGTTCTCTGTATCTATGAGTCTGAGAATAAAGACACAGTGAAACAACAGAGTGCTATCCAAATGCAAGGGTCTTTGCCAACAGCCCTTTCTGTCCTCAGCCAAGCTGGTGGAAGTGTCCTGTGTGCCTCAGACAGGGCCAACAAGACACCTGGGGAGCTAGCCCAGGCTGGGGCCCTACACTCAGGAAAGGAGGGAGAGGTTGGATTTTGAAACATTTCTTGGAAGGCAATTCTCAGGGCTCATAAGTCCTTGGTTCTTGGCAACCCAAAAATGGGAAAGTGACAGGAAGGATGCCTGCCTTGTGACTGATACCTCTTGCCACTACTCTCTTTCCAACACTGTGCCCCAGGCACCCAGACCTCCTTGCTGTCCCTCAGTCATGCCAGACACACTCCAACCTCCAGGCATTTGTGTTTTTTGTTTCCTTTGCCCCATATCCTCCAGCTGGCTCTCTCAATGCCTTTAGGTTTCTGCTGAAATGGCCACCCCATTTAAATTTCCACACATAACTCTCCTACCTATCTTACTTCCATCTCCCTTCCCTTTTAATTTTTCTTCTTATATGTTTTTATTGATTTTAGAGAGATAGAAACATCGATGAGAGAAAAACATCAACATCAATCAGCTGCCTCCTGCACGTGCCCCCCTGAGTATCAAGCCACAATCCAGGCATATGCCCTAAACAGGAATTGAACCCAGGACCTCCTGGTGCATAGGTAGACACTTAACCACTGAGCCACACTGGCCGGGCTATTTTTCTTATTACTTATCACCTTCTAACATAGCCTAAAATTGACTTAAATATCTTGGTCATTGTCTATCACCTCCCACTGGAATGTAAGCTCCATAAAGGCAGGGATCTTTGATTTATTCACTGCTGTGTCTCCAGTGCCTAAATCAGTGCCTGATAATAAATAAATATTTATTGAATGAATGAAATAGTTCAGGGACTCTTCCAGTTCAAGCTTGTATTCATTCTTTCTGCCCAAGCTAGACATCTTTTCTAGAAGGAAAATCTCGCTCTGGGTTTGGTTGTCTATTTATTCATTCATTTAACATTTATTCACTCAGTGTGTGTGTGTGTGTGTGTGTGTGTGTGTGTGTGTGTGTGTGTTTGCAATGCACTGTTCTAGGTGCTGGGGTTATAGCAGAAAACCAGCCAGACATGGTCCCTGACCTTAATAAGCTTTGATTTTGAGGGGTGGGGAAGACAATAAACAAGCAAGCTGATTTGAAAGCATGCCCAGTTCCATGAAGAACAGAAAATGGTGTGATGGGCTACAGCAAGCATGTCAAACTCAAAGGCTAACACGGGCCAAATAAACAAGGTTTAAGTTTATGTGGGCTGCAAAAAACCAAAAGCTTCAATTTTCATAGAAATGTAAGTTTATTTTGATAGACATGCTGAGGACAAAGGGCTGAAATAAATGAGTAATCGTTAACATAAAATAATAGAACATTTAAATAAAAATTAATATTTTTTCTTGAACATTAACTTAACAGACACTGAATAACTGCACAAATTAATAAGCATAACACAAATAAACCTATTTTTTTGTTCTCCGAAAGCGAAATATTTCCTGTTGCGCACACTAAACAAGTCAGTATAAGACTAATGACGTGGCAATTGTCTGCTAAAATATTTGCTGCTGGTATTAGTGGAGAGAAATGGTGCACCTGTGCATAAGGCGCATAAGAGAAATGAATGCAACACGATTATAGTAATCAGTCACTAGCGAACATTGTAGTTCGTTATTAATACTTATGTATAACAGGTTATTGTAAAAATTAAGTTACAAAATTTTTATTAAAACATTTCTTACATACTGTTCTATTGGCTGGGCCACAAAAATATTCATTGTGGGCTGCATGCAGCCCGCAGGCCATGAGTTTGACATGCTTGGGCTAGAGTGACTAGGTAGTCAGGGAAGGCTTCTCAGAAGAACAACATTGGAATTGATACCCTCATGAAAAGATGAAGCCAGCCTGGCCATGTTCTGGAAGGCAGAGCATTCCAGGTGGAAGGGCCAGCAAGGGCAAAGGCTTAGAGACCAGAGTGCCAATCATGAGTGAGGAGTGCTAGGCCTGATGTGCATTTCATGCATCACTCTTTTGGAAGGCAATTTTGTCTTGAAAAGTCAAATTAACATCCCACCTGGAAACTCAAGTGTGTATCAGTTACCTGCACTCATGTGCAAATGTGTTTATCTATATATGGCTTATGGGTGTTCATTTGGGGAGGGGTTACTGTAGAAGTGGTGGCATGTGTCCCTGGGCATATGGCAGGGTACAGTCTGGGCAGCAGCTCACTCGGTTCCTGGAGAGAGAAAGGTATGGTGGAAGAAGTACAAAACTTGGATTCCAGCCCTGGCCTGGCAGCTCAGTTGGTTTGAGTGTCATCCTGATACACCAAGTCTGTGGGTTCAATCCCTGGTCAGCAGGGCAAAACAGCAGTCACATACAATGAAGCAACCAATGAATGCATATATAAGTGGAACAACAGATAAATGTTTCTCTCTCTCTCTAAAATTAATAAATAAGCCCTAGCTGGTTTGGCTCAGTGGACAGAGCATTGGCCTGCGGACTAAAGAATCCTGGGTTCGATTCCTGTTGAGGGCATATGTCCTGGTTGTGGGCTCGATCCCCGGTAGGGGGCATGCAGGAGGTAGCTAATCAATGATTCTCCTCATCATTGATGTTTCTCTCTCTCTCTCTTCCTTCCTCTCTGAAATCAATAAAAATGTTTTTAAAAAGAAAATAAAAATAAGTAAATTTGCCATGCTGGCGTGGCTCAGTAGTTGAACATTGACCTATGAACCAGGAAGTCATGATTTGATTCCTGGTCAGGGCACATGCCCGGGTTGTGGGCTCAATCCGTAATGTGGGGCGTGCAGGAGACAGCAGTGATTCTCTTTCATCATTGATGTTTCTGTCTCTCTCTCCCTCTCTCTTCCTCTCTGAAATCAATAAAAGTATATCCTAATATATAAAAACCCTGGGCCCGTCATGATCGGAGGCTCAACCAACCAGAAGTCAGTCCTGCAGTCAGTACTGGGTTGCCGTGGTGACCCAGTGCTGACTGCTGTGGCTGCAGGTGCAGTGCCCCAGCACTGACTGCTGAGGGGGCTGTGAATCAGGCCCAGAGAGAAGCCTGAAGAGAGAAGCAGGGTCTGATATGTAGCCTCTGTGGCAGCTGTTGATCAGCACTTGCCTCTCTCTTTCTCTCCAGCAGCTGCGCCTCCATTTCTCTTCAGGCCTCCACCCGGGGCTGCTGATCAGCCCCGCCTTTCTGATCAGGCCCCGTTGATAGGCCCAGAGATGCTGACTGGCATAGAAACCAACCAATCAGAACCAACTCTGGATGAAGTGTGAGGAACCAATGGCTGCCTAGGAGGTGGACCTTTTGACGCTGACTGGCATAGAAAATGACCAATCAGAACCAAATCTGGGTCAACTGTGAGGAGCCAATGGCTGACTAGGAGGCGGAGCTTTTGATGCCGACTGGCATAGAAACTGACCAATCAGAACCAAATTGGCCAGCAGAGGAGGGCAGTTGGGGGCAAGATCAGACCGGCAGGGGAGGGCAGTTAGGGGTGATAAGGCAGGCAGAAGCAGTTAGGGGCGATCAGGCTGGCAGGGAAGGGCAGTTGGGGACGAGATCAGGCCAGCAGGGGAGGGCCGTTGGGGGCAAGATCAAGCTAGCAGGGGAGGGCAGTTGGGGGTAACCAGGCCAGCAGGGGAGGGCAGTTGAGGGGGACCAGGCCAGCAGGGGAGGGCAGTTGGGGGTGACCATGCCGGCAGGTGAGGGCAGTTGGGGGCGATCGGGCTGGCAGGGGAGCAGTTAGGTGTTAATCAGGCCAGCAGGGGAGCAGTTAGTGGGTGATCAGGCTGGCAGGCAGAAGTGATTAGGGGCAATCAGGCAGGCAAGAAGATGAGCGGTTAGGAGCCAGCAGTCCCCGATTGTGAGAGGGATGTCCGACTGCTGGTTTAGGCCCGATCCCTGTGGGGTCCCAGATTGGAGAGGGTGCAGGCTGGGCTGAGCGACACCCCCCCCCCACAGTGCATGAATTTTGTGCACCAGGCCTCCAGTTTAATAAATAAATAAAATTAATAAATAAAATTTTAAAGAAACAAAAACAAAAACTTGAAGTCCAGAGATCCTAAGTTCCAGCTCAGGCTGTACCATGGCTGGTAGCTAATGAAAATTGCATTTATACTTTTGGCCAAGTCCCTTTACCACCCTAGACCAGTGTTCCCATCAATAAGATGAGAGGGGGTGAGATGCTGGGGTTATAGCAGAAAACCAGCCTCTTCTCTTTGCTTCTTATATGCCAGCCTCTTCTCTTTGCTTTCCACTCCAAGGAAGTGGTATCTCCTAACTCACAAAGGTAGCTGTAGAGGTGGGAACTGGTGGGATGTTATTTGAAGGCTGATGACTGGGTTCTGTGCTGGCTTATGCCTGGGTCACCTGGCCCATGATGGGGAGGAGTCCCCTTCCCTCTGTCTTCCCACCTACCTCATTTCTTCCCTTGCTGGGAAGGCCCTTCTCCAGATGCTGGAGCACAGATGCTGTGTTTCTCAGGTTCCCTGCTGGACCTGGCTAAGCCAAGTGCCTGAACTTAGGCCTGGACTGTTCCCCTCCCCCTGCCACCAGTGCCTGCGCCAGGCCCCCTTAACTCCACCCCCCACATTGTTCTCACTGTTCTTCTCTGAACTGCCTCCAGCTTGGCTGCATCACTGTGATAATGAGGTGTCTGCGACTGAACAGTGGGCTCAGCGGGGCAAAACAGCAGGCCAGAGGCCCAGGAGACAGGCTGGAGCAAGGGCAGAGGCTGCCCCAACTGGCCCTGGAATCCACCAGGTACTCCCACGGGGCAACCAGCCCCAGTGTCATCATATGCCCCACTGCCTGGATCCCAGGGGCAAAGGCTTAAGATAAGAGAGGGCCTCTTGTGAAAAATCCAGCTCCATGACGATGCTGGTGATGATAGGAAGAATCTTGAGTTGCAAAGCAATGCCCTGCTAATAACCCCTCATATCTGGACAACATGTTAGTATTTATGAGGCACTTTCACTCATTCTGCAAACGTTTACTGAGTGCAAACTCAGTGCCAGGCCTCGTGCTGGTCAGGGGGAAATGAGGAACAAGATGGTGAGCTGGCTGCCCACTGAGGAGACAGACACAGAACCTGGCCATGATGGTACGTGTTAGTGGACCCAGACAGGGGGCACAATAAGCCAGGGAATGGGGTGTCAAAGCTAGTCTGGGGGTACAGTGAGGGTTGGGGGAAGGTTGCTCAGCAGAGGAAACTTTTAGAGCCATCCTGAAGAAAGAGCTAGTATTAGGCAGGCCAGGTAAAGTGAGGGTGGGAAAGGTGTGTCCTGTGTACAGGGAACAGCCTAAGAAGCCCAGAGGACACCTTAATACTCAAAACAAGCCCAGAAGTCAGGCATTCTACTTTCCATTTTATAGATAGTAAAACAAAGGCCCAGGTACAATCATAATGCTTTGCTTTTGGAGCAATTTTAGTTTGAAAAAATGGTTTCTTGCTTTTCTGCTAACCCTATGACGTAGGAACTTTATCTACATTCTGCAGATGGGAAAGGAGAAGGAAAGCAGCTAGAGAGACAAGTGCTCAGCTTTTCCCAAGTTTCCCAAGTTGGAGATCAGCATTTGGAGAGACAAAGTGTTCTAAGGGAGGTAGTATCATAAAGCCATACCCCTGAGCCTTCTTTCTACCTTTGGGCATCCCTACCCTCTCCTCTACCCCAAGCTGCCCCCCTCCCCAGGCTGATCTCCCCATAAATAGGTCAGAGTTTGGGTGAACAACAACTTCCCCAGAGTCCCCATTCAATCAGAGGATGACTGGAGTATTAATACTTACGTGAATCAGTTAGGAGCTGTGGCAGGCAGGATGGGAGCTGGGAGGAGGATGGTAGCTGCAGAGGAAGTGACCCCAGAGGCCATACCCTCATCAGCTGCTTAGTTGCTTGGCCTCTCTCTCTCTCTCTCTCTCTCTCTCTCTCTCTCTCTCTCTCTCTCTCTCTCCCCAAGAGAAATGGAGAAATCGCAAGCCTGTGGTGTAGAGGAGAGGACACTAACAGTAGGGCACAGTTCCTGAGCACTTCTAATACAGTACACATCAGCTCCTTTACTCCTCATGATAACTCTGCTCTTATTGTTACTGTACAGATGAGGAAAGAGAGAGCTGAAGTAACTTGCCTAGAGCCTATAATGGCCCCAACGTTTGTGTGTCCCTAGAATTCATATGTTGAAGTCATAACCCTCAATGTCATGGTATTAGGAGGTGGGGCTTTGGGGGAGTAATTAGGTTTAGATGAGATCATGAGGGAGGAGTCTTCAGGATGACATTGGTGCCCTTAGACGAAAAAACAAGAGAGCTTGTTTTCTCTGTACTCTTGTTCCCTCAACAAGTCCCTGCCCCCTACCTCTGCCATGTGGGGACATAGTGAGAAGATGGCCACCTATAAGCCTTGATCTTGGATTTCCCAGCCTCCAGAACTGGGGGAAAATAAATGTCTATTGTCATGGCCAGGTAGCTCAGTTGGTTAGAGTGTCGTTCCAATATGCCAAGGTTGCAGGTTTGATCCCTGGTTAGGACACATACCAGAAGCAACCAATGAATGCATGAATAATTGGAACAACAAATGGATGTTTCTCTCTCTCTCTCTCTCTCTCTCTCTCTCTCTCTCTCTCTCTCCTCCCTCAAACTCTTTAAATCAATAAATAAAAATAACAATAAAAATAATGTCTATTGTTTAAGCCATCCAGTTTATGATATTTTTGTTGTTGTTAATCCTCACCCGAGGATATTCGCCATTGATTTTTAGAGAGAGTAGAAGGGAGCGGGGAAGACAGAGAGAGAAAAAGAGAAACATTGATGTGAGAGAGACACATCAATTGGTTGCCTCCCACATGTGCCCCGACCAGGGCCAGGGATCGAGCCTACAACCTAGGTAAGTGCCCACCTAGGTAGGTGCCCTTGACCAGAATTGGACCCGGGACCCTTCAGTCCGCAGGCCGATGGTCTATCCATTGAGCAAAACTGGCTAAGGCTATGTATGGTATTTTTTAAATAGCAGCTTGAACTACTAAGACAGGTCATACCGCAAATAAATGGCAGTTCCAGTATTCAAATCCAAGTTTGCACACTCCAGAGTGAGCACACCCTTTCCACTGTTCCACTCCTTACCCTTGGGACTCAGGCCTCTGGGATTTAGGCCCCTGGGGACAGCCTTCTCCTCTGGCAATTCCTTTGCAATGACTCCATGGCTGCTCAGGGACCCACTAAGATCTAAGATCCAACTCTCCCTCTATTAATAAGCACAATTACCAGGTGTGGAATTGCAGGTGGGTGGCAGAGTTTGGGGTCCTGGGCAGGGAGAGAAAGACTCAACCACTTTCTCAGAGGCCTTAGAGTGTGGCTAGGAGGCAGGCGTTGTGTTTTAGGAACTGTTAAAAATGCAGCTATTGGCCAAAACCGGTTTGGCTCAGTGGATAGAGTGTCGGCCTGCAGACTGAAAGGTCCCAGGTTCGATTCCGGTCAAGGGCATGTAACTTGGTTGCGGGCACATCCCCAGTAGGAGGTGTGCAGGAGGCAGCTGATCGATGTTTCTCTCTCATCGATGTTTCTGACTATCTATCACTCTTCCTTCCTCTCTGTAAAAAATCAATAAAATATATTTTTTTTAAAAAATGCAGCTATTGGAGTTAGACTTGCTGAATCTAGAAAAAACAACAACAATACCCAGCTAAGTTTGAATTGCAGACAAACAATGAATACTTTTTAGCATAGGTATGTCATTTTTGGTTTCAGTGTATGCTAAAAAAGTATTTATTGTTCATCTGAAATTCAAATCTAACTCAAGTGGCCTGTATTTTATCTGGCAAACCTAACTGGAGTCAAGTCGCCTGGGCTTGGATACCAAGTCTGCTAAGTACCTAGCTGTTCGACCTTGGGCAAGTTGTAACCTCTCAGTGCCTCAACTTCTTCATCTGTAAAGGATTACTGAGGTGTTTAAATGAAGTGATAAAGACTGCAAAGCACTCCACAGCTGTTTTTGCTTTTTTATTCTTCTTTCTCTATGAATTTCCCCCATGGATTCCCCTCAGATGCTCCTCTGGATCCTTACTTTTTCTAGTTTGTACCCCACCCACCCAGGCCATACACTGGGGGGAGGGGGTTCATATTGCAGAGGAGGAGGAAAATGGCCCACATCTTTTATGTTCTTACAATATGCTTATCACTGCTAGGCCTTCTCCTTCACTCACTGGGCCACCACAAGCCTGCAGGATGCTCACTATTCTTTTACAGATGGGGAAAGGAAGCTGAGGATGATGAATACACTTACCTCAATTCACCTAGCTACTAACCCAGGCCGATCTGACCCTCCCCACCTGGCTCTGCTCCCCCCACCTGCATTCCTCTCACCCAGGCCCCAGTTACTGAGGGAAAATTCCTGCTTGGATTTGGGGAGCATGTGCAGGGAACTGAGCAGCCTGAGAGAGGGGGCCTGGGGCCCTCCTGGCTGATGGGCTGGCTCCCTGAATCCAGCGGCAGCACCACCTCTGGGCCCCCCTCCCTCTGCTGCTCTCCCTGGCCCAGACCACGCTGATAGCTCTATCCTGCTGAAAAAATGCACTCCTCTTCGATATGCCCAGCTGCACGTCCACTATGCATGCTAATCAGCAGCCAACACTTTCCAGCAATTTTCTCCAGTTCTGGGTTTATTTATTTTTTATATTTATACCTTGTGTGTAGAGATGGCTGACTTGGAGTGGGAGCAGAGTCTATAGAAGAGGCCTAGCAGAAATGGGAGGAGTAAAGAAGCCAAAAGCTAGAAGCTGGGAGGGAATTCAGGAGTCACTTTTGCCATTTCTCTGTCTCCTGACAAACCTGCACCTAAAGGAGAATACTACTGAAAAGGATAACCCGAACCTTTCTAGAGTATTCCTGGCAACCTTGGGAGATGGGCCCAGCTGGGCTTAGCAAACCCATGTTAAAAAGGAGAAAATCAAGGCTCTAGAGGTTATGCGATACATTGATTCTTCCAACTCAAATATTTTGACTACACACAGTAAAGACTGAGACTTCATATTGCCCCTCTGCCCCACATATTGGGAAGAAACTTGGGCCCAGAGAGGGGAAGGCACCTGACCAAGGTCACACAATGAATATGAAGCAGAACCAGGACCAACACTTGGGCTTACTAACTACCACCTCTCATGATTACATCCCTTCAGAAGCTGGCCAGGAGGCATGCATATGTCTTCCCTCACCCACCATGTCTAGACATCCTGAAAGCTCTTCCCAGAGAGTTATACACAAGTTCATGGAAATTGACTACTTAAACCTCCTCAAGTTCTTTCTAACTAACTTACCCCTTTCCCTCTGCTTCTCACTTTAAAAGCAATAAAGCAATGGCTTCTCCTGCTCTGCTGTCATACCAGGGCTTGGCACACAGTAAATGTTCAGTAAACATTCCTTCTATGAATATACTAATGAATAGGGCAATTTGGCAATATCCAGTAAGGATGAGCACACACCTCAGACCCAATAAGACACCAGAGACATGAACACATGCCTGTTCACCTGGAGACATGTGCAAAGATGTTCATAGCAGCACTCTTTGTTATGATAAGATGTGCAAAACTACCTAAATGTTCATGGTTAGTAGAACAGATAAATAAGTTGTAACATATTTAGACAATGAAATACCACGTGGCAATGAAAATTAATGAGCTATAGCTACATGTGTTAGTAAGGATGCATCTCAGTCACGATGGGGAGTGATACAGCTAGTGACTAAGTGTACACAGAGTACCGTTAGTGTAAAGCTTTTCACATATCAAAATTGGGAAAGTGGCTACCTTGGGGCAGGTTAAAAAGGTGATTAGGATCTGAAAGTGTACACAGAAAGCTCCAACTATATCTGTGATGTTTTATGTCTGAAGATGAATGATGGGTTGTTATACTATTACTAGAGGCCCAGTGCACGAAATTCGTGCGCGGGGGAGAGGGGTGTCCCTCAGCCCAGCCTGCACCCTCTCCAATCTGGGACCCCTCGAGGGATGTCCGACTGCCCGTTTAGGCCCAATCCCCACTGGGATCGAGCCTAAACGGGCAGTCGGACATCCCTCTCACAATCCAGGACTGCTGGCTCCCAACTGCTCACCTGCCTGCCTTCCTGATTGCCCCTAACTGCTTCTGCCTGCCAGCTGGATCACCCCCTAACCACTCCCCTGCCAACCTGATTGATGCCTAACTGCCCTCCCCTGCAGGCCTGGTCACCCTAACTGCCTTCCCCTGCAGGCCTGGTCACCCCTAACTGCCCTCCCCTGCAGGCCTGGTCCCCCCTAACTGCTCTCCCCTGCAGGCCTGGTACCCCGCAACTGCTATCCCCTGCAGCCTGGGTCCCTCCCAACTGCCTTTCCCTGCAGGCCTGGTCGCCCCCAACTGCCCTCCCTTGCAGGCCTGGTCGCTCCCAACTGCCCTCCCTTGCTGGCCATCTTGTGGTGGCCATCTTGTGTCCATATGGGGGCAGGATCTTTGACCACATGGGGGCAGCCATCTTGTGTGTTGGAGTGATGGTCAATCTGCATATTACTCTTTTATTAGATAAGATAGAGGCCTGGTGCATGGGTGGGGGCCAGCTGGTTTGCCCTGAAGGGTGTCCCAGATCAGGGTGGGGGTTCCCTTGGGGTGTGGGGTGGCCTGGGCGAGGGGCCTGTGGTGGTTTGCAGGCCAGCCATGCTCCCTGGTGACCCAAGAGGAGGCCATGGTATCTGGGGTTTATTTATCTTCTACAATTGAAACTTTGTAGCCTGGAGCGGAGCCAAGCCTTCTGCTTGCTCCGTGGTGGCAGCCATTTTTTTTTTTTTGGATTTATGTATCTTTTATAATTAAAACTTTGTAGCCTTAAGCGGAGGCCTGGGCTGACCAGGGTGTGTGGAAAGCTTGGCTTCCTCCATCGCCGGGGGCAACCCTAGCCTCCTGCTCTTTCCAGCTCCGTGGCTGCCGCCATTTCTGTTTGGTTTTATGTATCTTCTATCATTGAAACTTTGTAGCCTTGAGTGGAGGCCTAGGCCAGCAAGGGCAGGCGGAAAGCTTGACTTCCTCCATCGCCGGGGAAGCCCAAGCCTCCCTCCTGCTCTCTGTGGCCGTAGCCATCTTGGTTGGGTTTATTTGCATATTCGCTCCTGATTGGCTGGTGGGCGTGGCTGGTGGGCATGGCTGGTGGGTGTAGTGGAGTGATGGCTAACTTGCATATTACTCTTTTATTAGATAGGATTGAGACCTTTTCATACATCTGACATATTTCATTATAAAAACAAATGGACAGAAGAAATAGATGAATAAATGAATGAATGAATGAATGAAAGCTGCTTCCCCTCAGTCAGAGGGCTGATTCTCCTGCCTTTCCTTTGTTTTATGTGTGTGTGTGTGTGTGTGTGTGTGTGTGTGTGTGTGTGTGTGTGTCTGGGACACATGTGAGCTTTGCAACCCAAATAACCTGGGCTGGAATCCTGGCTCTGCCCATGCTGCCTTGTGACCTGAGGACCTTATTACTTCCCTGCCCTATCAACTTCAGAAAGCAATTTGTGAGCATTTACTAAGATAATGAAAATGCCCAGCTAGCATGGCTCAGTGTCAACCTATGAACCAGGAGGTCACCGTTCAATTCCCAGTAAAGGCACATGCCCCAGTTGTGGGCTCGATCCCCAGTGTAGGACATGTGAGAGGCAATTGATCAATGATTCTCTCTCATCATTGATGTTTCTATCTCTCTCTTCCTCTCACTTATTCTCTGAAATCAATAAAATATATATTTTTAAAAGATGATAAAATGTCTTGGAGTTTATCTAGTCCAACCTCCCATTTCACAAATGACAAAAGTGAGGCCCAAATGGGAACCTCAGTCCCCACTATGGGAGCTAATAAGATAATTGCTCCTTACCCCACCACTGATCAAACAGTGCCAGGGAAGGAAGCAGCTCAGATGGTGACCAGGACTTCAAGACAGCAGCTCCAGTGAGGGAGGGAGAGGCAGTGCAGTACTGAGGCTGGGTGGGGATCTGCCCTGATCAGGAGGGTCCCCTGGCTCAACCTCTAAGACTTGTGTCAAGAGTGGCTTATCCCGAGATGAGGAGCAGAACTCAGACCTGTGTATGGGGGTGAGGAAGGGTAGGGAGAGGAGTTGTTTCATGAGCACAAATTTAGATTCCATTAGAATTTTTGACAAAGGCCATAGGAGAAAGGACAGTCTGCCTAGAGAGAGAAGGAAGCAAACTGTCTGGCCTCTCCTACTCTGGACTCAATAATACTATGATTGCCCAGGTGCCGTGGCTCAGTGGTTGAGCATTGACCTATGAACCAGGAGTTGCAGTTCGATTCCCTGGCAAGGCACATGCCTGAGTTTCAGGCTTGATCCCCAGTGGGGGGCATGAAGGAGCCAGCCAATCAATGAATCTCTTTCATCACTGATGTTTCTATCTTTCTCCCCACTCCCTTCCTCTCTGAAATAAATAAAAATATATCTATAGTTTTTAAAATGATACTATGATTGTCAGAGTTTGGGAAAAGTCTAAGATGGGCAGAATGAAAGCTAATTATTCAGAAGGATGAAAAGTAATAAGGAATCAAGGTTCATCCCAGAACAGAGCAAGGAAGAAGGTCTTTATGGGCCACTGTGGCATAATGTTAGACACTGACACAGAGCTTGTTCCTCCTCCCAGGCTCTAATAGGTGTATTACCATACCAATTTTCCAGATGAGGAAACTGAAGCCCAGAGAGGCCCAGTGAAGCAACTATCAAAATTGAAAGCCTGGGCTCTTTGTACCCTTGTGCTGACTTCATGGCCCCTTGGCCCTCTTTCCTATCTGCCTGGTCCTGGTAGAACAGTGGTGGTCGGTCTAGTCAGTTATTACCATGAGAGGGGACCAGAGAGGCCACTGTGGTGGTCCTGCAGCCCAGCCACTGACCTCTGTTTTTCTTGGGCCCCAGCCGGGTGCTCCTCAGGTGGGTGGTGGGGCCTTGGAGCTGGCATTCCCTGCAAGCCCAGGGCTCCTTGTGGAGAACCCCTTCAATGACAGCCCTTGTCCCTGTTGTAATTATACAAACAATTTTCTCGGCTTCTCCAAATAAACAGTGCATGGTCTGCAGGCCATGGCATACTGGGAAATCTGAAATGAGAAGCCACTGCTAATGGGTTTCTTAGCTGCAGGGCTAAACAGATTGCTTAAAAGACTGGGACTGACCAGCCTCTGCTGCCTTCCTGACCAGCCTCTTCCACACCGAATTGTGCACCTCACTCCACCCATTTTTGGGCCCCCATGCCCTGCTGATGCCCACCAGCCTACAGTCCCCACATGATAGAATGATTAGCTGGGCTGCATAAGAACCAGATTTCTGAGTCTTGTGGACAGGGCTCCTGAAGACAGGGTTTCAAGGTAGTGGTTGTGTACATAGGGATGGGTACATGTGTGCAAGGATAGAGCTGTGCATGTGCACAGGAGTGTGTGTGTCTACAGGGAGAGGTGTGTGCATGTCTATAAGTAATGTTTTTTCTTGGGGTGCAGTGGAGTTGCTGGGGGCTGTTGGCTTGGGAGACACAAGTTCACACTGGGGTAAGCACACAGACAGGTGTACACAGGGTGTCCTAAAAACATGTATACACGAGAAACCAAGATAACGGCATAGGTAAGCACCTAAACTGCTGCCTCACACAACAATTTCAAAACTACAATTAAAGACAGAACGGACACCATCCAGAACCACAGGAAAGCTGGCTGAGTGAAAATTCTACAACTAGAAGGAAAGAGAAAAGCTCACAGAGAATTGGAGGTACGGCAAAGGGTCTTTGTGCGCGCAGAGAGGAAGGGCGGCTGAGAGCCTGGCTGACTTTCTCTGGCGGAAGGGGGAAGGAAGCCCCCGACTGCACTGAACCCCAGTTCTGACTGCACTGAACCCCAGTTCCAGGCGAGCCCCTGGCGACCCACACTCTTGTGGGGGGAATCTGGACTCTCAGGTGGAGACTCGGGAGCCAGGGAAGGCAGAGGTCTGAAGGCGCGCACGTGCCAGTGCGCACAAAGGCTGCAGAGGTTGCCACAGGCTTTCCCTAGTGGAAGGGAGTCAGAAGCTCCTGACTGCAGTGAGCCCCAGTTCTGACTGCACTGAACCCCAGTTCCAGGCGAGCCCCTGGGGACCCATGCTCTTGTGGGGGGAATCTGGACTCTCGGGTGGAGACTCGGGAGCCGGGGAAGGCAGTAGTCTGAAGACGTGCGCGTGCCAGTGCGCACAAAGGCTGCAGAGGTTGCCACAGGCTTTCCCTAGTGAAAGGGAGTCAGAGGCTCCTGACTGCACTGAGCCCCAGTTCTGACTGCACTGAACCCCAGTTCCAGGTGAGCCCCTGGGGACCCACGCTCTTGTGGGGGGAATCTGGACTCTCGGGCGGAGACTCGGGAGCTGGGGAAGGCAGAGGTCTGAAGGCGCACGCGTGCGCGCAAGGGCAAGGCTGACGGGAAGCCAAGACTGTCTGCTCCGCCCTGAGACTCCACCCCATCCAAGCTGAGCACAGAGGCTATTGCAATTTGGCAAGTCTAATCCTATAAGGCTGTCTCCAGCACCGAACTTCTCCCAGCATAGACACAGCTGATCCTTACAGCTAACTGGCCTGGAGGTCAATTCCTCCCAGTGATACCAACAACAATAAAGACTTAATTATGGCAAGGCTGTACACAGAGTCCACAAAGGGGTGCACCAAGAGTATCCACCTCAGGTTAACTGGGGAGGCCGACCCACTGGGCCATATAGGAAACCTAGCACACAAATCTACCTTACCAACTCAGGGAAGCAGTGAAAATGCGGCATCAAAGAAACAGATCACAAACGAAAGAAATGGAGGAAAACAAATGACTGGTTATAGAATTCAAAACCACGGTTATAAGGCTTTTCAAGAATATCCTAGAAAAGGCCGATAAATATAACGAGAGCCTCAAAGATATGAAAAAGGACCAACTAGAAATTAAACATACACTGACTGAAATAAAAAATATTACACAGAGAACCAAAAACAGACTAGAGGAACACAAGAATCAAGTCAAAGAATTGAAATACAAAGAAGCAAAACACTCAACAGAAAAAGCAAAAAGCAAAAAAAAAATCCAAAAAGTTGCAGATAGTGTAAGAAGTCTCTGGGACAACTTCAAGTGTACCAACATCAGAATTATGGGGGTGCCAGAAGAGGAGAGAGAGCAAGATACTGAAAACCTATTTCAAGAAATAATGACCGAAAACTTCCCCCACCTGGTGAAAGAAATAGACTTACAAGTCCAGGAAGCGCACAGAACCCCAAACAAAAGGAACCCAAAGAGGACCACACCAAGACACATCATAATTAAAATGCCAAGAGCAAAAGACAAAGAGAGAATATTAAAAGCAGCAAGAGAAAAACAGTTAATTACCTACAAGGGAGCACCCATACGACTGTCAGCTGATTTCTCAACAGAAACTATGCAGGCCAGACGGAAGTGGCAAGAAATTTTCAATGTGATGAATAGCAAGAACCTACAACCAAGATCACTCTACCCAGCAAAGCTATCATTCAGAATTGAAGGTCAGATGAAGAGCTTCACAGATAAGAAAAAGCTAAAGGAGTTCATCACCACCAAACCAGTATTATATGAAATGCTGAAAGGTATTCTTAAAGAAGAGGAAGAAGAGAAAAGTAAATTGAAAAATTATGAACAACAAATACATATCTATCAACAAGTGAACCTAAAAATCAAGTGAATTAAAAACCTGAGGAACAGAATAATCTGGTGAATATAATAGAATCAGGGGCATAGAAAGGGAGTGGACTGATAATTCTCAGGGGGAAAGGGGTATGGGGGGTTCAGAAAGAGACTGGACAAAAATCATACACCTATGGATGAGGACAGTGAGGGGGAGGTAAGGGCAGAAGGTGGGGTGGGAACCAGGTGGAGGGGAGCTATGGGGGGAAAAAGGAGAAACAATTGTAATAATCTGAATAAAGATTTATTAAAAAAATAAAAATAAATAAAAATAACATGTATACACACTTTGGCTGCCATTATTAATTCCAATGGGTTGATCTGAAAAGAAAAAAAAAACCATCAATTGAACTATCAGCTGTTAAAGTATGTATTTTGGGGGTATACCCTATATATTGGAGGGTGGGGAACAGAACATGGGGTTTGTGAGCAGGTGGCTATAAAAGGCCCCATCCCCCAGCTCTGTAGGGGTTACTAGGCACTTTCACATATGCATCAACCCAAAAGGCCTGTGATTTAGGGTCTGGCTCTGTCTGTGGTCAGGTAACCTGCCCAAGTTCACACAGCTCAGAACTGGAATAGCAGTTCCCTGACTCACTGAGTTGTTTACTTGACATCATTTGCTAGCCTGAAAGGTAGCTTCTTATTGTCACAAGGCCTCTCCTCCCAGGCTGTCCACTCTAAGGGAAGGGCCCATTTTGTTTATCTCTGCATAGCACAGTGTTGAAGTTCACTGACTCTGAAGCCAAGCTGCTAAGTTTAAACCCATCTCTGTTACTTGCTGCATGATCTTGGGCAAGTTATTTAACTAGTTTGGGCCTCAGTTTTCTCATCTGGAAAATGTATTGTTTTCCCTTTTTATTGAATTTACTAGAGGCCCTATGCATGAAATTTGTGCCGGGGGCGGGGGGGTTGTTGGAGGAGGTCCCTCAGCCTGCCCTGCACCTCTCCAATGCGGGACCCCTCGGGGTATGTCCGACAGGGATCAGGCCTAAACCGGCAGTCAGACATCCCGCTCGCAATCTAGGACCACTGGCTCCTAACCACTCACCTTCCTGACTGCCTGCCTGATCACCCCTAACCACTCTGTCTGCCTGCCTGATCACCCCTAACCACTCTGTCTGCCTGCCTGATCACCCCTAACCACTCTGTCTGCCTGCCTGATCACCCCTAACCACTCTGTATGCCAGCCTGATCACCCCTAACCACCTCTGCCTCGGCCTCTGCCCACTGTGGCTTTGTTCAGAAGGAGGACTGGACGACCAGAAGATGTCCAGTCTAGTTAGCATATTACCCTTTTATTAGTATAGATTGGGGTGACACTGGTTAACAAAATTATACAGGTTTCAGGTGCACAATTCTACAACACAACATCTGTATACTGTATTATGTGTGTTCGCCACCCCAAGTCAAGTCCATGTCCATCACCACTTATCCCCCCTAGACCCTCCTCCACCTCCCTCCCCCCAACAGAAAATGTGGATTTTATTTGTACCAACTTCTTTGTGCTGTTGCAAGATTTCATTAATTCCATGCATGTGAAACACCCAAATCAGTGCCTGGCACATGGCAAGCACTCAGAGAAAGTTGGCTGCTTACTTTCAGGAGTTCTTTCCTTTATTGGCCAATCACAGTGCTTGGGGACTAGAGATTTTTAATATGTATTTTTTAAAATCCTCACTCAAGGAATGAGGATATTTTTTTCCCATCGATTCCTAGAGACACATCAATTGGTTGCCTATCACACTCACCCCCACCGGGTACATGTCCTTAACCAGGAATTGAACCTGCGACCCTCTAGTGCACAGGCCGAGGCTCTAACCACTGAGTAACGCTGGCCAGGGCTGTAATATATAATTTTAGAGGCAAATTATAAACTCACATATATAACGTTACTGACTGGAGTTAATGCATTCATATATTCCTTCTCCAGGAGACACTTTAGCCATTTAATAGGATCTTTCACTACTCAATGCTTTCTGAACCCCTTGGAAAGTCGGTCCCTATCTGGTGTGTGTGTGTGTGTGTGTGTGTGTGTGTGTGTGTGTGTGTGTGTTGGGGGGAGGGACATGTGTTGGTGTAGATTTGATGGGCCTTCTGGGCCTCTTGAGCTTGGCTGTCTGCAAGTCCCCAGGTGTTGACTCCTCTGAGTCCTCATTCAGGGATCTCCTGGTTCAGCCCTGGCCAACAGTATCCCCTCCCCTCAGCTCATGCCCTTGGTCTCCAAACCCTTCACCCCTGTGTCCCCACCACACCATCAGCCCTATCACCATCCCCCAAACTCAGCCCTCACTATAAGCATCAGAGAAATTATCCCTTCAGGCTGAACTTTCCATCATCTCCTCCTTGAAGGAGACTATTTGAGGAGAGGTTTATTTAAATCTATTCAGACAGTTTTGAGTTACCATAGGGAACTGAAAAGGGAGAAATACTATGGAGCCAGTGAGATCCAGCTTCAGAGAGTGCACAGAGAATTAAAAATAATAATAAAAGAGCCTTAGAAAGAATGAGAATTCCTTTTCTGCTTTTCCCATGAACACTGGGAGACAGAAAATTGCCAATGACCTGGCCATACAAGTTTTTAATGTTCTTTGTGAGTGGAGAAGACTACATGAGCTATAGGAACAAGATTTGTGCTGGAGCCTTTGCTAGGCCACCCAGAATATCTGGGTTTTGGCCAAGTTCTGCCTTGAACTCATTGTGTGACCTTGGGTGAGTCTCTCTCCCCACCTCCGCTCTGTGCCTTGGCTTCCTGACTTACAGTGTTGGAGGTTTCAGGGGCTTGGAAAGGAAGGACTAGTTTCATTAGTGCCCAAGAAGCAAGTACTATTGTACTATTAGTGTCCCCATTTTAAGGATGAGGAAACTGAGGTACAGAAAAGGAAGATACTCAACTTCATACAGCTAAAGCAATAAAGCCAGAATTTGAACTCAGGGCAGTCTGGCTCCATAGGGCACACACTTAAAGACTATACCACCTCCCACCCTACTAGAATGATATTTAAGGATCCTTCTATAGCTACTATCAAATCAACAAACAACAAGTGCTGGTGAAGAAAAGGGAATCCTCATGCACTGTTGGTGAGAATGCAGACTGGTGCTGCCACTATGGAAAACAGTATGGAGTTTCCTCAAAAAAATTAAAAATGGAACTGCTTTTTGACCCAGTGATCCCACTTCTGGGAATATATACTAAGAATTCCTAAAAACCAATCAGAAAGAATATATGCACCCCTATGTTCATTAGCAGTGTTATTTACAATAGCCAAATCTGGAAACAGCCCAAGTGCCCATCAGTAGATGAGTGGATAAAAAAGCTATGGTACAATTACACAATGGAATACTATGAAGCTGTAAAAAAGAAGGTTCTCTTACCATTTGCAACTGCATGAATGGACCTGGAGATTATTATGCCAAGTGAAATAAGCCAGTCAGAGAAAGACAAATACCATGTGATCTTACCAATATGTGGAATCTAATGAACAAAATAAATTGACAAACTAAATAGAAACAGAGGTGTGGATACATAGAACAGACTAGCCAGTGCCTGAGGGGAATGAGGTGGGGATGACTGGATAAAGAAGGTGAAGGCATTAGCTGAAGAACATATATGCATATCCCATGGACACAGACAATATTTTGGTGAAGGCCAAGGGAGTAAGAGGCGAGGGTAGGTGGAGGTGGGCACAGGGCGGGGAAAAGGGGGACACCTGCAATTATGTCAACATTAAAAATCCTATCTAATAAAAGAGTAATATGCAAACTAACCATCACTCTGCTACACCCACCAGCCACGCCCACCAGCCAATCAGGAGCAAATATGCAAATAAACCCAACCAAGATGGCTACGGCCACAGAGAGCAGGAGGGAGGCTTGGGTTTCCCTGGCAATGGAGGAAGCCAAGCTTTCCGCCTGCCCTTGCCGGCCTAGGCCTCCACTCAAGGCTACAAAGTTTCAATAATAGAAGATAAATATAGCCCAACAGAAATGGTGGCAGCCACAGAGCTGGAAAGAGCAGGAGGCTAGGGTTGCCCCCGGCGATGGAGAAAGCCAAGCTTTCCACACACCCTGGCTGGCCCAGGCCTCCACTTAAGGCTACAAAGTTTCAATTATAGAAGATACATAAATCCCCAAAAAATGGCTGCCACCACGGAGCAAGCAGAAGGCTTGGCTCCGCTCCAGGCTACAAAGTTTCAATTGTAGAAGATAAATAAACCCCAGATACCAGGGCCTCCGCTTGGGTCGCCGGGGGGCATGGCCAGCCTGCAAACCACCACAGGCCCCTCGCCCAGGCCGCCCCTCACCCAGGCTTCCCCACGCCCCAAGGGAACCCCCACCTTGATCCGGGACACCCTTCAGGGCAAACCAGCTGGCCCCCAACCATGCTCCAGGCCTCTATCCTATCTAATAAAAGAGTAATATGCAGATTGACCATCACTCCAACACACAAGATGGCTGCCCCCATGTGGACAAAGATCCTTCCCCCATGTGGACACAAGATGGCCACCACAAGATGGCCAGCAGGGGAGGACAGTTGGGAGCGACCAGGCCTGCAAGGGAGGGTAGTTGTGGGTGATCAGGCAAGCAGGGGAGGGCAGTTGGGAGGGACCAGGCCTGCAGGGGAGGGCAGTTAGGGGTGACCAGGCTTGCAGGAGAGGGCAGTTAGGGGCAAACAGGCTGGCAGGGGAGCAGTTAGGCATCAATCAGGCTGGCAGGGGAGTGGTTAGGGGGTGAACAGGCTGGCAGGCAGAAGCGGTTAGGGGCAATCAGGAAGGCAGGCAGGCAAGCAGTTGGGAGCCAGCAGTCCTGGATTGTGAGAGGGATGTTCAACTGCCCGTTTTCCTGGAGGGGTCCCAGATTGGAGAGGGTGCAGGCTGGGCTGAGGGACACCTCCCCCCTGTGCACGAATTTTGTGCACCAGGCCTCTAGTTTTAATAATAAAAAAGTTAGACTCAATTGCTTGCCTCCTGCATATGCCTGGATTAAACCAGCAAGCCAGGTATGTGCCCTTGAACAAGAATCAAAACCATGATTGAGAGATTAAAAATGGTGTTGGAGTAAGTAGATGCTACTCAGACAGGCTCCCAGGATCAAACTGGACTTACAACTAAAATGTATTTTTTAAATTCCTAAATAATCAAATAAAGACTAGCTGGAGAGAACCCTGATAACCAAGAATGGAAAGTAGAGACCACATAGAGATTGGTAGGAGGGATGGAGGCATGAAAGGGCTGGCCAGGTTTCCACAGATAGGAGCTGAAGTTCAGGAGAAATATCTTAGCTATGGAGGGTTGCCACTGAGAACTCTGGGATGTAATCCCCAAGCTGGGCCCCCCAGCAGAGAGCACCAAAACCAAGAAAGGCACCCACATAACATCTGGCTTTGAAAAGCAGCAGGGTTGTTGTCTGCCAGGTAGAGATGGCTTGAAATGTAGGCACCCTCTTATAGGACCAACACACAAAATTTCATGTGTAGCCACTCACCTTGTGCTCCAGCAGAGGTAAGACAGAGTGGACTGGAGCTGTGTGAGCAGAAGCCCTGGTTGGGGGCTCTGTGGTTAGAGCTCAAAAGGCAGACACCCAGGATTCCTGTGCTGAGTCATTCCCTCACACTGTGGAGGTCACCTTTCTCAGGCAGACCTTTGCTATCCCTGTGGCTTTCCCTGGAGATAAGACAGTTGACTCACCCTATTGGAGTTTCTGAGGCCCATTAAGAGACTGAGAATAGCAATTAGCCTCCAGGGAGAAGCAATTGTCCCACCCTTTTGGAAAAACTCTCACCACATCTGTGGACGATTGCCTGAGGGCTACTCAAGATTGAATACTATCAGTCTGCAGGCAGAGGTGGTCTCTGGAGGCTTTGAGTCTTTACCTGATCTAAGTAGTCAGAAACAGCATTTGACACTCTCCTGCACTAGAGATTGAGAGGCATAGCAGATCTATCTAATACATAGTTCACAAACTGAAACAGGCATCAAAATGGGGAGACAAAAAAAAAAAAATCCCCAAATGAAAAAAACAAACAAACAAGAAAATCCTCCAGAAGAAGAAATAAAATAAATGGACATAAGAAATTTATCTGATATAGAATTCAGAATAATGATGGTAATGATGCTCAACATCATGAGAAAAGATATAGTAACTATGAAAAAAGAACAGTCAGAAATAAAGAATGGCATGACACAAATAAAGAATACATTTGAGGGAATACAGACTCCCCCTGTAAGAGCGTGGGTCCCCAGGGGATCGCCCGGAACTGGGGTTCAGTGCAGTCAGAACTGGGGTTCAGTGCGGTTGGAGGCTTCCTTCCCCCTTCCGCCAGAGAAAGTCAGCCAGGCTCTCAGCCGCCCTTCCTCTCTGCACGCACAAAGACCCTTTGCCGTACCTCCAATTCTCTGTGAGCTTTTCTCTTTCCTTCTAGTTGTAGAATTTTCACTCAGCCAGCTTTCCTGTGGTTCTGGATGGTGTCTGTTCTGTCTTTTAGTTGTAGTTTTGAAATTGTTGTGCGAGGCAGCAGTTTAGGTGTTTACCTATGCCGCCATCTTGGTTTCGGGGGGAGTCTGGACTCTCGGGCGGAGACTCTGGAGCTGGAGAAGGCAGAAGTCTGAAGGTGCGCGCGTGCCAGTGCGCACAAAGGCTGCGGAGGTTGCCACAGTCTTTCCCTAGTGGAAGGGAGTCGGAGGCTCCTGACTGCACTGAGCCCCAGTTCTGACTGCACTGGACCCAGTTCCAGGTGAGCCCCTGGGGACCCACGCTCTTGTGGGGGGAATCTGGACTCTCGGGTGGAGACTCAGGAGCCGGAGAAGGCGGAGGACTGAAGGCGCGCGCGTGCCAGTGCGTACAAAGGCTGCAGAGGTTGCCACAGGCTTTCCCTAGTGGAAGGGAGTCAGAGGCTCCTGACTGCACTGAGCCCCAGTTCTGACTGCACTGAAACCCAGTTCCAGGCAAGCCCCTGGGGAACCAAGCTCTTGTGGGGGGAGTCTGGACTCTCGGGCGGAGACTTGGGAGCCGGGGAAGGCAGAGGTCTGAAGGCGCACATGTGCACGCAAGGGCAAGGCTGACGGGAAGCCAAGACTGAGACTCCACTCCATCCAAGCTGAGCACAGAAGCTATTGCAGTCTGGCAAGTCTAATCCTATAAGGCTGTCTCTAGCACCGAACTTCTCCCAGCATAGACACAGCTGATCCTTACAGCCAACTGGCCTGGAGGTCAATTCTTCCCAGTGATACCAACAACAATAAAGACTTAATTACAACAAGGCTGTACACACAGTCCACAAAGTGGTGCACCAAGAGTGTCCACCTCAAGTTAACTGGGGAGGCAGATCCACTGGGCCATATTGGAAACCTAGCACACAAATCTACCTTACCAACTCAGGGAAGCAGTGAAAATGCGGCGTCAAAGAATCAGATCACAAACGAAAGAAATGGAGGAAAACAAATGACTGGATATAGAAGTCAAAACCACGGTTATAAGGCTTTTCAAGAAGATCCTAGAAAAGGCCGATAAATATAACGAGACCCTCGAAGATATGAAAAAAGACCAACTAGAAATTAAACATACACTGACTGAAATAAAAAATATTATACAGAGACCCAAAAACAGACTAGAGCAACACAAAAATCAAGTCAAAGAATTGAAATACAAAGAAGCAAAAAACAATCAACCAAAAAAGCAAAAAGCAAAAAAAAAAAAAAAATCCAAAAAGTTGAAGATAGTGTAAGAAGCCTCTGGGACAACTTCAAGTGTACCAACATCAGAATTATGGGGGTGCCAGAAGAAGAGAGAGAGCAAGATACTGAAAACCTATTTGAAGAAATAATGACCGAAAACTTCCCCCACCTGGTGAAAGAAATAGACTTACAAGTCCAGGAAGCCCACAGAACCCCAAACAAAAGGAATCCAAAGAGGACCACACCAAGACACATCATAATTAAAATGCCAAGAGCAAAAGACAAAGAGAGAATCTTAAAAGCAGCAAGAGAAAAAGTTAGTTACCTACAAGGGAGCACCCATATGACTGTCAGCTGATTTCTCAACAGAAACTATGCAGGCCATTCAGTAGTGGCAAGAAATTTTCAATGTGATGAATAGCAAGAACCTACAACCAAGATTACTCTACCCATCAAAGCTATCATTCAGAATTGAAGGGCAGATAAAGAGCTTCACAGATAAGAAAAAGCTGAAGGAGTTCATCACCACCAAACCAGTATTATATGAAATGCTGAAAGGTATTCTTAAAGAAGAGGAAGAAGAGAAAAGTAAATTGAAAAATTATGAACAACAAATACATATCTATCAACAAGTGAACCTAAAAATCAAGTGAATTAAAAACCTGAGGAACAGAATAATCTGGTGAATATAATAGAATCAGGGGCATAGAAAGGGAGTGGACTGATAATTCTCAGGGGGAAAGGGGTATGGGGTTTCATGAAGAGACTGGACAAAAATCATACACCTATGGATGAGGACAGTGGGGGGGAGGTAAGGGCAGAAGGTAGGGTGGGAACTGGGTGGAGCGGAGCTATGGGGGGAAAAAGGAGAAACAATTGTAATAATCTGAATAAAGATTTATTAAAATAAAAAAATAAAATCTAAAAAAAAAAAAGAATACATTTGAGGGAATACACAGCATATTAGAGGAAGCTGAGAATTGGAACAATGAATTAGAAGACAGGGTAGAAAAAACTCACTCAATCAGAGAACCAAAAAGAAAAAAGAATTAAAAAACAGGAGGACCACTTAAGGGAGCAGTATGGCAACATGAAACGTTGCAATATTTGCATAGTAAGTATGCCAGAAGGGGAATAAAAGGAGCAAGGGATAGAGAATGTGTTTGAAGAAAAGGTGGCAGAAAACTTCCCTAACCTGGTGAAGAAAAAGTCATACAAGTTCAGGAGTCACATGAATTTGGCAATGTAACAGGATACAATATCAACACCCAAAAATCTTTGGCTTTTTTATACACCAAAAATAAATTATCAGAAAGAGAAACCAAACAAACAATCCCATTTACCATTGCAACAAAAAAAATTAAGATACTTAGGAATAAACTTAACCAAGTAGTAAAAAGACTTATACTCGGTAAAGTACAGGAACTTGAAAAAAAGAGATAGAGGAAGATATAAACAAGTGGAAGAACATACTGCTTCATGGATTGGTAAAATTAGAATCATTAAAAAGTCCATACTACCCAAGGATTCAGTGCAATCCCTATTAGAATACCAATGGCATATTTTACAGATCTAGAAGAAATATTCCAAAAATTTATATGGAACCAAAAAAGACCCCGAATAGCTGCAGCAATCTTGAGAAAGAAGAACAAAGTTGGAAGAATCACAATACCAGATATCAAGTTTTACTACAAAGAAAATGTAATCAAAACGGCCTAGTACTGGCACAAGAACAGGCCTATTAGATCAATGGGACAGAATAGAGAACCCAGAAATCGACCTAAGATATTACATTCAATTAATATTTGACAAAGAAGTCAGGAACATACAATGGAGTCAAGATAGTCTCTTCAATAAATGATGTTGGGAAAATTGGACAAATACATGCAAAAAAATGAAACTAAACCACCAATTCACACCATACACAAGAATAAACTCAAAATGGATAAAATACTTAGATGTAAGTCGTGAAACCATAAAAATCCTAGAACAAACCATAGGCAGCCAAATCCCAGACATCTCTTATAGCAATATATTTATGTATAAAACTGCTAGGGAAAAGGAAACTAAGAAGAAAATAGACAAATGGGACTACATCAAAATAAAAGGCTTCTGCACAACAAAAGAAACCATCAACCAACCAAAAAGGAAGCCCACTGCATGGAAGAACATATTTGGCAATGATACATGTGATAAAGGGTTAATATTCAAAATATATAAAGAACTTAAAAAGAAGACAAATAATCCAATTAAAATGGGCAAAGGGCCTAAATAGACACTTTTCTGAAGTGGACATAGAGATATCCTGGAGACATATGAAAAAATGCTTAAAGTCACTGATCATCAAAGAGATGCAAATTAAAACAGAATGGCGGAGAAACCAAGATGGCAGCATAGGTAAACACCTAAACTGCTGCCTCGCACAACAATATCAAAACTACAACTAAAAGACAAAATGGACACCATCCAGAACCACAGGAAAGCTGGCTGAGTGAAAATTCTACAACTAGAAGGAAAGAGGAAAGCACATTGAGACTCAGAGGAGCTGCAAAAGGCTGAGGTACGGAGATGCGCATGGAGCGGACGGGCGGCTGAGTGCACAGGCAGCTGAGTGTGCAGCTGGCTTTCTAAAGCAGGAGGGAGATGGAAGCTCCCGACTGCGCTGAACTTCAGTCCTGGGCGAGACTCTGGGAACCCAGACTCATTCAGGGGAAATCTGGACTGTCAGGAAAAGAGAAAGCACACTGAGACTCAGGGGAGCTGTGGAAGGCAGAGGTCCAGAGGTGCGTGCGTGCGTGCGCAGAGAGGACTGACTGCTGAGTGCACGGGTGGCTGATTGCGTGGCTGACTTTCTAAAGTGGGAGGGAGACGGAAGCTCCCAACTGTGCTGAACTCCAGTTCCGGGCGAGTTTCTGGGAATCCAGACTCATTCGGGAAGAAACTGGACTGTCTGGCAGCGGGCGAAACTCGAGGGCGGCTTTCTCCCAGAGGTACTTGCAGTGATTACCGAGGGACACTGAGACCCAAGGGCCTCATAGGGCAGGGCTGACGGGAAGCCAAGGCTGGCTGCTCCGCCCTGAGACTCCACCCCATTCAAGCTGAGCACAGAGGCTTTTGCAATTTTACAAGTCTTGTCTCATGAGGGTGTCTCCAGCACAGAAGTTCTCCCAGCATAGACACAGCTGATCCTCACAGCCAATTGGCCTGGAGGTCATTTCCTCCCAGTGATACCAACAACAATCAAGACTTAACTACAACAAGGCTGTGCACACAGTCCACAAAGGGGTGCACCAAAAGTGTCCACCTCAGGTAACTGGGGGAGGCTGAGCCACTGGGCCCTATAGGACACCTACCACACAAAGCTACTCTACCAACTCAGGGAATCAACGAAAATGTGGAGACAAAGAAACAAATCACAAATGAAAGAAATGGAGGAAAGCAAATGACTGGATATAGAGTTCAAAGCCATGGTTATAAGGTTTTTCAATAATTTCCTAGAAAAGGCCGATAAATTTAGCGAGACCCTTGAGGATATGAAAAAGGACCAACTAGAAATTAAACATACACTGATTGAAATAAAAAATATTATGCAGAGACCCAATAGCAGACTAGAGGACCGTAAGAATCAAGTCAAAGATTTGAAATACAAAGAAGCAAAAAACACTCAACTGGAAAAGCAAAAAGAAAAAAGAATCCAAAAAGTTGAAGATAGTGTAAGGAGCCTCTGGGACAACCTCAAGCATACCAACATCCGAGTTATGGGGGAGCCAGAAGAAGAGAGAGAGTAAAATACTGAAAACCTATTTGAAGAAATAATGACCAAAAACTTCCCCCAACTGGTGAAAGAAATAGATTTACAAGTCCAGGAAGTGCAGAGAACCCCAAACAAAAGGAACCCAAAGAGGGCCACACCAAGACACATCATAATTAAAATGCCAAGAGCAAAAGACAAAGAGAGAATCTTAAAAGCAGCAAGAGAAAAACAGTTAGTTACCTACAAGGGAGCACCCATACGACTGTCAGCTGATTTCTCAACAGAAACTATGCAGGCCAGATGGGAGTGGCAAGAACTATTCAATGTGATGAATAGCAAGAACCTACATCCAAGATTACTCTACCCATCAAAGCTATCATTCAGAATTGAAGGTCAGATGAAGAGCTTCACAGATAAGAAAAAGCTAAAGGAGTTTATCACCACCAAACTGGTATTATATGAAATGCTGAAAGGTATTCTTTAAGAAGAGGAAGAAGAAGAAAAAGGTAAAGATAAAAATTATGAACAACAAATACATGTCTATGAACAAGTGAATCTAAAAATTAAGTGAATAAAAAATCTGATGAACAGAATAAACTGGTGAATATAATAGAATCAGGGGCATAGAAGGGGAGTGGACTGACAATTCTCGGGGGGAAAGGGGTGTGGGAGGTGTGGGGAGAGACTGGACAAAAATCATACACCTATGGATGAGGACAGTGAGGGGGAGGTAAGGTCAGACGGTGGGGTGGGAACCGGGTGGAGGGGAGCTATGGGGGGAAAAAAGAGGAACAATTGTAATAATCTGAACAATAAAGATTTATTGAATTAAAAAAAAACAGAGTGCCTACCATCAACAAATCAATAAATGACAAATGCTGGCATGGATGTGGAGAAAAGGGAGCCCTAGTACACTGCTGGTGTAA
Source organism: Plecotus auritus (assembly GCF_963455305.1). Taxonomy (NCBI): domain Eukaryota; kingdom Metazoa; phylum Chordata; class Mammalia; order Chiroptera; family Vespertilionidae; genus Plecotus; species Plecotus auritus. The sequence goes on along the minus strand of NC_137784.1, from coordinate 53,248,876 downwards.
ATGCAAACTGGCATAGCCACTGTAGAAAACACCATGGAGTTTCCTCAAAAAATTAAAAATGGAACTGCCATTTGACCCAGTGATCCAACTCCTAAGAATATAACCTAAGAAACCTGAAACATCAATCAGAAAGAATGTATGCACCCACAATTTACAATAACTAACATCTGGAAACAGCCCAAGTGCCCATCAATAGGCAAGTGGGTTAAAAAAGCTGTGGTACATTTACACCATGGAATACTATGCAGCAGTAAAAAAGAAAGATCCCTTACCATTTGAGACAGCATGGAGGGACCTGGAGAGTATTATGCTAAGCGAAATAAGTGAGTCAGAGAAAGACAAGTATGACATGATTGCACTCATATGTGGAATCTAAGTAACAAAATAAACTGATGAACAGAGTGGATCCAGAGACATGGAAGCATGGAACAGAGTGCAGAATATCAGAGGGAAGGCGGGAAGGTGGGTGGGTGGGAGGTGATCAACCAAAGAACTCATATGCATATATGCATAATCCAGGGACACAGATAATAGGGTGGTGAACACCTGGGGCAGTGGGCAGTGTCAGGCTGGAGGGGGTCAATGGCAGAAAGAAGGGGACATATGTAATACTGTTATTAATAAAGATTTTTTTAAAAACACAACCTTTGGTGCATGGTCCAACACTCTAACCACTGAGATACCAGCCAGGGAACCAAGGGGGTTATCTTGTCTAGATCCTGCCTTCAGGGAGTGTGGGGGGAAAAAAAGATAGACTCACTAAGGAACAAAGAGAGAAAATTCAAAGAAATAAAATCAGTAAATAAAATTTTAAAATAAAGTTTTTTTAAAAGGATCCTTCTAACTACAAAACCTTGACCAGTAACTTCCTCTTTCTGGGCCTCAGTCTACCCATATGTAATGTCTGCTTCATTAACTGTTAGGTCTGATCGAGTAATTGAATGGACACCCCCTTCCCTGAGAATTGACCTTTAGGCCACTTCTCTTTTGCTTAGACCACATTTCACTTGCTAAGACCACATTCCATTTGCTACAACCATTATCTTTCCCCTCAGGACCTGCCCAGAGAATTCTCTGCCCACCAGGAAAAGCCCGCCGAGAGTACTATAAAAATCTCTGACTCCCTGTCCCTGGGTGCTGATGCCATTTTGGGGCTCAGCCCATCTGGGTTTCCAGATGACCTAATCTACACTAATAAGAGAAATATGTTGCCCTAACCAGTTTGGTTCAGTGGATAGAGCATTGGCATGCAGACTCAAGGGTCCCAGGTTCGATTCCAGTCAAGGGCATGTACCTTGGTTGTGGGCACATACCCAGTGGGAGGTGTGCAGGAGGCAGCTGACCCATGTTTCTCTCTCATCGATGTTTCTAACTCTCTATCTCTCTCCCTTCCTCTCTGTAAAAAAATCAAGAAAATATATTTTTTTAAAAAGAGAGAAATATGCAAATTGACCATCTCTTCGCAATGCCCACCAGCCAATCAGGAGTGAGTATGCAAATTAACCCGACAAAGATGGTGGCGGCCCCACCTCCCAGCTGCTCCAGGCCTCTGGGCAGCATGCATGCAGGCGCAGAGCAGCCAGGCGGGGCAGGATGCCTGCTATGAGGGGGAGGGCGGAGGCAGAGGGAGCTACAGGAATGGTGCTCCATCTGGAGTGAAGATGGAAGGCGGCAGCCAGAGCAAAGCCCTGGGTCCTGGGTGCCAGAGGAAAACCGGTGCCGCAGCCAGGGGAAGGAAGGCCTATCGCATGAATCTTCGTGCAACGGGCCTCTAGTAAATTAATAGTTCTTTCTTTAAAATATATTTTATTGATTTTTTACACAGAGGAAGGGAAAGGGATAGAGAGTTAGAAACATCAATGAGAGAGAAACATTGATCAGCTGCCTCCTGCACACTCCCTACTGGGGATGTGCCCGCAACCAAGGTACATGCCCTTGACCAGAATCGAACCTGGGACCCTTGAGTCGGCAGGCCGACGCTCTATCCTATCCACTGAGCCAAACTGGTTAGGGCAAATTAATAATTCTTTACCCACTTTGGCCTCGTGAGTTCCTCTTTTGGCAACCCTAACAGTAAACTTCTTACCTCCCAGAGTTTTTTTGAGGAGCTCAATGCCAGATACATGGTCAACCACAAAGTGAAAATCAGAGCTAGAGATAGATTTGGTGAACACTGCCTCTGTGCCCAGAGTTGCTCTAAAGGCCTGAGTGCTTTGCCCACATTATCTCATTTAATCCTCTCACCCCTTCTAAACCTGAGATAACTAAGGCACAAAGAAGGTAAGGAACTTGCCCATGGTCACTTTGGGAAGGACCAGGACAGGGGCCTAGACTCCCAATCTCTACCCTGTAGTGGCATGCATCTAAGGTACTGGACAGCTGGAAGTGCTGCTTCTCAGCCCTGTCTGTACATTAGAATTGCCTGGGGGAGCTTTAAGAAACTTAGCCCTCTGGCCCCACCCCAAAACAATTCAATCAGAATCCCTGGGGATAGACATTGGTATTTTTGTAAATCTCCCTAAGTGAGTCTAATGTGCAGCCAGGGTGGCCTAGACAACAAGGACGAAAGTACTAGTATTATAATGATGGGGTAAGGGACCAAGTCCAGGCTAGGGGTCAGGGTAAAGGGGAGCTAGCAGGCTGAATGGGCTCTGGAGGCTCCGCATCCCATAATATCCCAGAGTTGGAGGAGAGCCTTTGAAACCAAATAGCCGTTTACAAGGGGCGGGGAGGGGGAAGGGGGCACTGAGGTCCATATAGGAGAAAGATCCTGCCCAGGAGAACAGAGGGATACATCTAGAATTTCATTCTCTCCCTGGCTCTTAAGACAGAACCCTTTCTGCGGCTCGGGACAGGTGGGATCCATCCTTTTGCTCCCATTTTGTAGACGAGGAAACTGAGGCTCAGAGGTAAGGGTGAGCTGTCCAAGAGCACGGCTAATAAGCGGTATAGCCAGAATTTCAAGGTCGTCTTGGCTGCTTTCCTACCCCTGCTTGCTCCTGTTATTGTCTCGACTGCGTCCTAGGCTGCTTGGAAAGGCAGGGGAAGCTGTGGGGTTAAAACCTGGAGCCTAGGCCCAGAGGCACCCAACCCAAAGCCAGGCCCGCCCCTCCCCACCCCACCAGCTAAAACCCAAAACCCTCGGAGTGGATTCAAAGCTGGACGAGGTGGAAGGAAGGCTTGGGGGGGGGGGGGGCGCGAGAAACCTCCCCTCTCCTTTCCAGCTACAAGGGCCTGGAATTCTTTTAACAGGAGACAAAGCCTTTAATTCTGAGAGATCAGATGAAAGGCTTCAAATGCTAATGTGCGGACAGAGAAGCTGCTGGTGAGAATAGGCTGCCTTCAAAGTGTGAATGACTAAATGCTGGACTGGCTAGGGAGGAGGGGACATAGCAAGTGCCTGAGGGAGGGGAGGCAGGCCGCGCTGGCTCCCTCATTTGCTTCCTTTCAGTAAGTGATGGGTCTCAGCAGTTGGAGCCATGAAGAGTCCCAGGAGTGAAGAGTCCCACACACCTGGGCTGGCAGCTAGGCTCAGCTGTGTGACCCTGGGTGATTCACTTCATTTTTCTGAGCGCCTCAGTTTCTTCGTCCATGAAATGGAATGAGTGGAAGTCACTCCGCAGAGGTGAAGCCGGAAGGAGAAATTGGGTCTGAATTGCCTGGCCCAGTGGTCGGCAAACTGCGGTTTGCCGCTCTGTTGACTAATGAGTTTGCCGACCACTGGCCTGGCCCAGCAGGTGCTGAAGGCAAGTTAGCAGCATTCTTTCCTTCAGATGCCCATCTTACTATTCCTCTTGCTTGATCAAGGCTCCTCACTAACTCTTCTCACTTTTTTTCATTCAATTCTCCCATACCCTTTAGGCTCCCTGCCATCATCCACCTCAAAAGACTCCCCAGTTCCCTCCCTAGACTTGAGGAAAATGTCAGCTGATTGGCAGGGCACTGGTGCTACCCTCCCTTCCAGATCTAAAGTGCCCATTTTCCTGAGCCTTGCTGACTAGCCCAGAGGGAGGCACAAGGCAAGGTGTTTAGGAGGAGGGACAAGTCAGTGAAGGCATCAAAGGCATCGTGAAGGGCAGTGTTGGGGGAAGAGTGATAAAATCAGTGTGGGGGAAACAGGAGATGCTTGGGATGAGATAGATTGGGTGGGGGAGGGAGAGCTGCAGGCCCAGATCCTGGAACACACTGAGGGCTGTGTAAGGAGCCTAGCTTTCCTCTAATGGCAAGATAAGCAGGAGGTGGGTGTTGAGCAGGGCTGTGCCACAATCTGATTTACACGTTTGTACTCCCTCTCTGGCTGCTGGGTGCAGAATTAATTGGAGGGGGGCAGAAGTGGCAAAAGGGGATGGCATTGTGCACTGGGGTGGGAACTATGGAGGGAGGGAGAAGGCAAGAGAGCCACATTCAGCATTAGTCATTCTCAGTGCTTTCTCTGTGCTCCACAGGTGTCACTCACATAGCCTCTCTGGAGCATGGGGAGGAGGAAGCATCAATTCCCTCTCACAGCCTATAATCAAAGCCGGAAACTTCCACCTTGCCTGCCAGTTCTACCTTCCTTGCAATGGGCTGATTCAAGAGGTATTCATCTCCACGCTTTTTGCTGCTCTTCCTTCCTCAGACAGGTTGCTGGGTTTTTATCTTTTCTTCTCTCTCTCCCTCAGAGGGTCTCTCCTCTAAGAAAGCTGCCTCAGTGAGGTGAGAAGCTCATGAGGATGAGAGGGGCCTGTGGAGCTGTGTGACCTTAGGCAAATTACTGCCCCTCTCTGGTCTTCACCTTTCCTTTTTCTAAAATGCTGGCATAATGATAAAAGGAGATGACAGCCTACAGATATTCTGGGTCAAAGGTGCTAGGTAAGGACATACCACTGTTTTTTTTGGGGGGGGGCAGTAAGAGGAGGAAGGTGTTCTGGGGCCCTTGCCAGATGCCTGCCTGCTGTGTTGCCATAAGGAAAGAGATTTCATTTTAGTATCAAGTCCTAGTCACTTTAGGGGTCAAAGTCTGTTACCTGCATATTGGATATGGCTGCCATAGGCCCTGCCTGGGCTCAAGATGGGTCCTGGAGTGAAGTTTGAACTTAGGAGCTTTGGGATGTAGCTTCAACCTCTATGATGGCTGTTCCCTGGCTCTGGAGGGACTAGCGCTGGGGCCAGTGTCTTCTTTCTCCTGGTCTGTTTCTCCATCTGAAAAATAGGGAAAAGTTACCTGCCAAGGAAGGCTGACCAAGCAAATGGATGAAAGAGGAGAAGAAAAGAAACCAGGCTTGGGATAGCACGGGGTGTGCAGTATGGGTGGAGAGCTGGGAAAGAGCTGGGGGAGAGTTGAAGAGAGGAGGTTGCTGTGGGGCAGGTTGTGCTGCATGGAGCTCAGGAAGGCCACTGAGGCAGGTTCAGAAAATGGAGTAGATGCTGAGCTGTAGGCCTGGAGCCCAAGTTGCTCAGGGATCCACGGACAAACAGCCAAGAGGGTACCCAGCTTTGATGTGGGACTAGGGCAGGTTCTCCCAGGACTCCAAAGGGTCTGGCCTAAAGTGGAGCCAACTGATAGGAGTGTCACAGGGAAACCCCTGAAGCAAAGCAATGCCTCAGCAGTTGTCAAGACACAGGGAGCCCTGGGAACTGGCCTGCTCCAGGCAGTTTGCCCTGTCAATAGAGCACCACAGAGAGGACAAAGGGATGGAGAAAGAAAAGCATGGAAACCTGTGACAGGAGAGTCCTTTAGGGCAGGGACTGATGGATGTTGCAAGAGAGGTTCCTTGTGGAAATCGTTTAGCCTCTTTGGTGCCAGGGCTACTGTGAAGATCCTGCCTGGCACTGTGTGGCCCAGAGCAGAGGTGAGGCGGGTTCCCAAGGCAGGTTTTTAACATTTAGGATCTTCCCTTTTCCTGCCCACCCCGTTCACCGTCCAAGCCCAGGTAGCTGCAAGCAGCTTGCTCCCTGCTGCTTTGCTTCCATTCAGTTGCTGGGTGGCTGCATTTTTTCTTTTGTATGTGTTTTATTTTCTTTCCTATTGTCAATCAAAATCCGTGTAGCCCAGGCAGAGCAGGCTAAGAACTGTGTGCAGGCCCAGCCTGGGAGGGCTCAGGCCGCCCTCGTTCACCCAATGAGTTGCATCTGGCTGGCGGGAAAGGGGTGGGGTGGGCAGGGCATCCCACATCTGCTCCCCACATTGCCCATCTCAGCCCCTGCTGCTGCCCAGGAGGAAGAGGTGGCCCAGCCCGGAGAGACAAGAAAAAAAGAGGAGAATCAGTGATGGCAGGAAAGGGGGGTGCAGAAAGGGTCCAGAGCAGGAGCACAAAGTAAGGGTGGGTTGACATAGCAGCTGCTGACAAAGCTCCCTACCCAAGATACCTCTGTGAGACAGGCTGAGGGAGGAGAAAGAAGGCCTGAGACAGATGGAGGGTAAGGAGACTGGAGACAGAGAGTCCAGAGGTCCTTTGAAGAGCTCAGAGAGACCCTGAGAGATTCACAAGGTAAGAGAAGCAGAAACAAGGAATGAAAGAGAAAGCCTAGGAATGGGAAGCAATATAAAATGCAAGGAAAAACTATGGAGTTTGGAAGCTCCAGTTTTGCTTTTTTGTGCCCTTGCACCCTGGTGAGTGAGGCTGTCCCATAAATCTTGGGATTAGCTGCTCTGATGTCCTGGGCTGACCAGCACCTAATGGAAGCCACCTGACTGGCCACAGGCCCTAACCCTGCCCCAGCCCTGAACCTAAAGGGCTCCCCTAAAAATGATTTTATTTGCAAATTTACAGTTGCGGAGCAACACTGAGACCAAGGATCAGGATGGGGTGTCCTTGTCCTCCATGAAACCAAGTAGTACCTTCCTGGCACAATACCCCCAACCTCCTTCAGCAGTTCACCCACACCAGATGTCCCCATTTATCTCTGTGTGAGCAGTTCAGAAGGGTAGAAGGTGCTCATGGGGATCCTGTGGAAGAGACTCAGGTCTGAAGGTAGATCACCTCTCTTGCTTCTTAGTCCCTGTCCCATGACACTGCCAGCAGGGCCAGCCACAGTGGCCCAGCCTGCTCCAAATCACCAGTCCAGCCCATTTCTCCTCCTCGCTGTAACCTGAAGCAGAGGTTTCAGCAATGCTGGCAGGTAGGATGTGTGTGATTACCCTCATTTCACAAATGACTTAAGGAAGGCAGAGAGAGGATCACACAGCAAGTCAGGCGCAGGAACCAAGATGCTTGTGGGGGAGGAATGAGTAATCAGGAATTTGTCCTGGGAAAGGAGAGGAGAGGAGAGGAGAGGAGAGGAGAGGAGAGGAGAGGAGAGGAGAGGAGAGGAGAGGAGAGGAGAGGAGAGGAGAGGAGAGGAGAGGAGAGGGGAAGGAGAGCTGACTATAGAGGGTGTGTGTGTGTGTGTGTGTGTGTGTGTGTGTGTGTGTGTGTGTGTGTGCTGGGGCATTGGGGGCCAGGAAGGGCTCCCACCCAGAGACAGTGGGAAAAGAGATGGAGGAAGGCCCTGACAGGAGCTAGTAGAAAGAAGCAGATCTTGAGGCTGGGAGAAAGGGGGCCAGGGCAGTGCCGTTCTCTGAGGATCACAGGTAGGGGCAGGTGGCAGCCAGGCTGCACCAGAGAGGTTGGATCCCAGTTACCCACAGGCTCCTTGCCCTGTGGGAGAGAAATCAGCCTGAGAAAAGGGGGAGGTTTGGGACTGCACAGTCTTCCCCCTGGGAGAGCACATGAACACACACACACACACACACACACACACACACACACACACACACACATTCTCTCCTCTCTCTCTCTCTCTCTCTCAACATGAGGATCTAGGCTAGATTCTAGACTGATCTGGCTCAACATAGGATGGTTTCTAGAAATGCAGTATTAAATCTGGAAGGAGCCAGGAAGCCCTTGGCATATATGGAGGCACCATGAAGACCTTTGATGGATGAGGGAAATGAGGTGAAGGGGCTGCCCAAGGTTGCACAGAAAATCCAAGGGCACCTGAATGACCTGCAGCCAGAAACTGCCTCTTCTGTGGCTGAATGGAACAGGGAGCTTCAGGACCAAGCAAGAAGCCAAGAAGATGAGAGGAGATGGAGCCAACAGGATAGTGAAGAAGGGTGCTGGAATTACCCATATTTATTGAACATTTACTATGTGACAGATATGTGCCATGCAATGCTTAGGATGTGCATTGTGCCCTTTAAGTCACACACAAATCCAAGGAAGGAATTGGGGTTAACTCCAATTTTTTACTGACAAGGAAACTTGAAGCTAGGAGAGGTGAAGTGACTCACAGCTGGTAAGTAGAAGATCCAGGTTTGTCAGAGTCCAAGTTCAGGGCTTCAACCCTAGTGGGGACCAGACCCCCATGGTGGTGAGGAGAGGAAGGCAGGGTGGATGGTCAGAGAGTTTGGGCCAGATTCCTGATCAGTGCCGCCTTCATTCTAGGGTCCTCACCCTTTGGCCCATCAGGGAAGATAGTCTGGGAACTGTCTTTCCTGTAGTCCTCTCCCGGAAGTAGGCCACCTGCTGTCCAGAGCTACCCACCAGACTAAGGACAGGGAGCTCATTCCTTCTCCTCCAGAAAAAAAGATCTCTGACCTCTTCCACAGCTGCATGTGGGTTCACTGGGGAGGTCCAGAGACATGGTAAGTAGTGCACTGAGCTCAGGGCAGCTGGAGTCCAGCCTTCTACTTCCAGCTCTGCTGAGTGATGCAGTACACATGTTCCTTCTCTGCTCCGGGCCTCAGTGCCACTATCTGCACCAAGGGGGATGGGCCTAGTTTGTCTGAGAGCTCTGCTGGCTCTGCCAATCTGGGAATCTATGACATAAACACATAGAAAGAGAACTGACAATCTCAGGTGAGCCATACCAAGCACCAGATCAAGAGGGCTCCAGCGCCGAAACCGGTTTGGCTCAGTGGATAGAGCGTCGGCCTGCGAACTGAAGGGTCCTGGGTTCGATTCCGGTCAAGGGCATGTACATTGGTTGCAGGCACATCCCCAGCGGGAGATGTGCAGGAGGCAGCTGATCGATGTTTCTCTCTCATCGATGTTTCTAGCTCTCTATCCCTCTTCCTTCCTCTCTGTAAAATATCAATAAAATATATTTAAAAAAAAAAAGAGGGCTCCAGCTCCTCACTATGGAGTTGGAGCTCACAGGGAGCAAGGTCATCATGACACGGGGGGTGTGGGGGGAGGGCTGGTGAAGACATATGGGCTTTCTTTTTTTTAAGTCAAGTTATTTTTTTAATGTTTTTATTGATTTTTAAAATTAATCTTTATTGTTGAGATTATTACAGATGTCCCTCTTTTTTCCTCCCATAACTCCCTTCTACCCAGTTCCCATCCCACCCCAAGCCCTCAACACCCTATTGTCTGTGTCCATAGGTAATGCATACATGCATATAAGATCTTTGCCTAATCTCTTCCCGCACCCCCACACACCCCTTTCCCTCTGAGAATCGTCAGTCTGTTCCATTTCCATGCCCCTGATTCTATTCCATTCACCAGTTTATTCTGTTCATCATCAGATTTTTTATTCACTTGATTTTTAGATTCACTTGTTGATAGATAAGTATTTGTTGTCACTTTGTTGTCCATAATTTTTATATTTACCTTTTTCTTCTTCATCTTCTTAAAGAATACAATTCAGCATTTCATATAATACTGGTTTGGTGGTGATGAACTCCTTTAGCTTTTTCTTGTCTGTGAAGCTCTTTATCTGACCTTAAATTCTAAATGATAGCTTTTCTGGGTAGATTAATCTTGGTTGTAGGTTCTTGCTATTCATCACTTTGAATATTTCTTGCCACTCCCTTCTGGCCTGCATAGTTTCTGTTGAGAAATTAGCTGATAGTCGTATGGGTACTCCCTTGTAGGTAACTAACTGTTTTCTCTTGCTGCTTTTAAGATTCTCTCTTTGTCTTTTGCCATTGGCATTTTAATTATGATGTGTCTTGGTGTGGTCCTCTTTGGGTTCCTTTTGTTTGGGGTTATCTGCGCTTCCTGGACTTATAAGTCTATTTCTTTCACCAGGTAGGGGAAGTTTTTGGTCATTATTTCTTCAAATAGGTTTTCAGTATCTTGCTCTCTCTATTCTTCTGGCACCCCAATAATTTGGATGTTCGTACACTTGAAGTTGTCCCAGAGGCTCCTTACACTATCTTCATATTTTTGGATTCTTTTTTTTCTTTTTGCTCCTCTTAAAATGCCTGCACCATGAACTGAATTTACAAGCTCCCACTTCTTCTGAGTTCCAGTGCCGGGCGAGGCTCTGGGGGACCCAGACACATATGGGGAGAAACTGGACTGTCTGGCATCAGGGCTTTTTTCTTTTTGCTCTTTTTTCTTTTTGCTTCCTCATATTTCAAATCATTAATTTGATTCTCAGGATCCTCTGGTCTACTGTTGAATCTCTGTATATTATTCTTTATTTCAGTCATTGTATGCTTAATTTCTGACTGTTCCTTTTTCATTTCTTTGGAATTCTCACTAAGATCCTTGAAAGTCTCACTAAGTTCCTCGGAGTTTTCTAGAAGATTCTTGAGTAACCTTATAACCGTGGTTTTGAACTCTAGATCCAGTAGTTTGCTTTCTTCCATTTATTTAATTTGTGACGTGTTTCTTTGTTTCTGCATTTTGGCTGCTTCCCTGTGTTTGTTTCTATGTATTGGGTAACTAAGTCTCCTTGAGTTGATAGAGTGGCCTCGTGTAGTAGGTGTCCTATAGGGCCCAGTGTCTCAGCCTCCCCAGTCACCTGAGGTGGACACTCTTGGTGCACCCCTTTGTGGGCTGTGTCACAGTTGTGTTGTAGTTGAGCCTTGATTGCTGTTGTTGTCACTGGGAGGAATTGACCTCCACGCCAATTGGCTGTGGAGACAAGCTGTGACTACAGTGGGAGAGCTGCTGTGCAGGAGACACCCTTATGGAGCAGGACTTGCTTCAGTGGGGCTTTGGTGCTCACTGAGTCTTCCCCTTGAGTGTGTCACTTATGTATGTGAAGAGTTGTAATCTGGTATGGTCTCACAGTGACCACTGGGTACACTGGCTCTTGGATCTCCAAGGAAGTGCAAAGTCAGCCACTGCCTGGGGCCATCCAGCAAGAGCTACAGAGAGATCTGCAGATTCCTCCTCTTTGTATCAGGTTTGGCAGTGCCCAGATGAGGCCCAGCTGTGAAGCAAGGCAGGCTAGTGCTGATGCCTGTTCTTGGGCCTTTTATTGATAGGTTTGGGGCTCTCTGGCCCATGTGCAGCTCGTTTGACAGGTTTTTAGCCTGAGAAAGCACAGACCATTCATATGCAAAAGCCGCTGCACACAGCTTAGGTGGGGTTGTAAATTGAATGAGGCGGGGTCTCAGGGAATCACCAGGGCAGAGCAAACAGAAATGTCTGCCAGTCAGCCCTGCACCAGGGAGGTCCCAGCATGGGAACAATGACCGCTGCGAGTACCTCCACCTGGAAGAAAGCCACCTCCGAGTTCCTGCCCTGATGCCAGACAGTCCAGTTTCTCCCCATATGTGTCTGGTTCCCCCAGAGCCTCGCCCAGCACTGGAGCTCAGAGGAAGCGAGAGCTTGTAAATTCAGTTCATGGTGCAGGCCTTTTAAGAGGAGCAGCAGGGTCTCCAGCAGCCTGTGTGTCGCTCAGCCCCAACCCGCACTGGTTTTTACAGTCCATAGTTCTTACAGCCCATAGAGGCTTCTTTCCTCAGCTCTGGGATCCTGGTTTGGGCTGGGATCCCTCGCTCCTCCAGGCGGCCTCCGCAGAGGCCATCTCCCTCCCCATTAAAGAAGCAGCACACCAGGGTGCCGGACTAGCCCGTCCTGCGCCTCCACACCTCCAACCAGTCTCAGTGTGCTTTCTTCTTCTCTAGTTGTAGTACTTCCACTCAGCCAGCTTTCCTGCTGTTCTAGATGATAGTTGTTCTGTATTTTAGTTGTAATTTTGATGTGGTTGTGAGAGGCAGCGAGTACAGGTGCTTACCTATGCCACCATCTTGGTTCTCTTTTTTTTTATTTTTAAAAAACATTAGTGTGAGAGAGAAACATTGATCTGTTGCTTCCCATACACACCCCGATCAGGAACCCTGACTGGGAATCGAATTGGCCATCTTTTCGTGCACAGGACGATGCTCAGCCAATTGAGCCACACCAACCAGGTCAAATGTGCTTTAATTTATTCCTTCAAATAAGTGAACATGTGTTGAGCACTTATTTTTATGCCACCCAGTCACTGTCTGGGTGCTGTTGATGCAACAGGGAACCCCGTTTCTCAAGGAACCCTACTGCCTGCCAGATCAGCTGCATTGCCTTGAGGAGCAATGAAGAGATAGATACCAAGCCTGTCCTCCTCCTTCCCCCATGCTCTTGAGCTTTGCCTCTTCCCTTTTCTCTCTGTCTCCCCACTTCTCTATCTGTATCTCTGTTTACCTTCCCCTTCCTTGAGTCTCAAGGATAGGAGTAGGGGGTGGGGATCTAAGGGGTATGAATTCCCACTTGAGCTCTCCTGCCAGCCTGGATGGGGGTCATTTGGGAACCAAGAGGGGACTATATTAGATAAGACTATAGACCAAGCCCTGGCCTGGCCCCAGGGTCAAGGGGAGGGGCAGCTGCAAGGCAGGGACACCTATGGGCACAGGTCTCAGTCAATGGGAGACTGGCTTCAGGAAGAAGGTAGGGTAAGGCTACAGCAGGGAAGACAGATCCCCAGGGAAGGATGAGGAGCACAGAACCGGGGACTGGGACCAGGGAAGGGGCTTTTGGACAGATGCTTCCTGTCCAAATTGGAATTCCAACAGGGACTGGAGTGGAGGTGACTGAGATGAGAAAGCCCTGTGCCTGGGATCAGTCAGATGATCTGAGTTCAAAGCCCCATGTGAGTACTTTGCTGAGCCTCAGTTTCTTCAAGTGTAAAAGAGATCATGGCAGTCACCAAGAGTGGGACCTAAATGATGGTGCTTTTAAAATGAGAGGGATTGACCAGGAGGCCACAGGGCTAGGAAATGGTCTGAGACTTTAGGAGATACATCCTGGCCCAGGAAAGGTAAAGCTGGGGAGGAGAGGGTGAGGGCTGAGAAGGGAAGAGTGAAGTGTGGGAGGGTCAGCATGGGGCACTGAAGTGAGGACAGCCCGTATCACCAACTGGCTGTTGGGGGTACCCAGTCCTACAGGTCAGAACTGAGTGTTATTCATTTTGGAGTCCTGCTCAGCACACCTCACTCGACACAGAGGCGGTGTCCCAGGGGTGGCAAGATCACGTGCTTTTGAATCAGAGGGCCTAGGGCTCAAATCTTGGTTCAATTATCTCCGGCTGTGTGGCCTTGGACAAGTCAGTTATCCTCTGAGCCCTCGATTTCTCCATCTATAAATCAGGCTCATCACGCCTTGCTCATTAGGTCGGCATGGCTCCTGGCAGATGGTGAACACATGAGTTTTCAAGTCCCTTATTTCCTTAAGTAGGCCTCAGTTTCCCCATTTTAATAAAAGGGAGATTGGAGTAAATGATCTGTCAGGTTCCATTCAGCCCTAACATGCAGAAACAGGCCATGATCATCATTTGTGTTTTGTGAGTGTGTCCAGTGAATCAGTTACCAGCAAGAACTTGATTGGGTGGTTTTCTCTTAGGTGCTGAACGATGGGGAAGAAGGGTGTTCCAGGAATAATAGAACAGAGGCCATGGGGCCCTGCCCCTCAGAGGAAGGCTGCATATCTGCTTTTTCCCACTGGAGGGCCTTGCTATAGCCCACAGACAGCCCCTGACTGGGCCTGAACACCACTGCCTGAGATCCCATTGGCAGGGTAAGACTGGAGGCAGATCTGGGGCTGGAACTGGGGAGCTTGGCTACAGGAGCTGGAAGCGAGAATCCCAAACTGCTCCAGCCCATGTTTCCCTTCCTCAGGAAGCAAATAGAAAGGCTTAAAGGATTTAGACCTCAGGGGGAAAGAAGAGAAGAGAATTAGAACACAAATCCACATCTGGCCTGACAATATGTCTAACCCTAAGCTCTCTGCCTACTGAGGCATGGGGTTTGGGGGAGCAGAAGAGCTGCTGGTTGCTCCCTCCAAACTGCCTTTCTGTTGACATCATTGACAACTTTGGCACCCACGTGGGGCAGGGCTGACCACCCCCATCTGGATCTACCCAAAACAAGGAAGAAGGGATGGGGCTTCTGAATAAAGGGAAGTTCCTGCTTGGGCTCAGCTGGGAACCTCTCAGGGCCTTGTTCTTCCCAGCCACAGAATAGGGCCCACCCAGCTCCCTCACGTGCAGAATGATATTGTGGTTAGGCCTCCTCAGCAGGGAAAGGTGAGCAGCAGACACACATGCAGGCCCTTGGAGCATCTTGATACTCACAGCATTAGTGGCACTGAGCCTGCCCCTGGGAGACCAGTAGGGGATAGTCCCTTCGTGTTCCCTCCAGTCATTCAGAGGCACTTCTGACAGAAACTGGCAGAATCCACACCATTGCAGCCCTCACACCTTGCCCTATAGGGGAAGTGACTAGACTAGTGAAACAAGAGCAGCACAGGCCTTGCCCTTGGGTCCAGGTGAGGCCCTTTTGCCAGCACCTCATTGTCTACTGAAGGGCAAAAGGGAATGGGTTCCTCAGAGATCAAGGAGAACTGGCCCTTTGCATTGGTGAGGGGTAGAGGTTCTCAGTCCTGGAGCTTACGGTGCTTGTCCCTTTCTCAGCCTGGGCCTGGATGCCCAGCTCCTAGAGCCTTGGACACCTCCAGACTAGAATTGCCAGCTAAAATACTGGACACCCAGTTAAATTTGAATTTGAGATAAACAATATTTTTTTTTTAGTATAAGTATGTCCCAAATAATGCATGGGACATACTTGTACTAAAAAAATTTATTGTTTACCTGAAGTTGGGATTTTAATTGGGTATACTATATTTTTACTTGCTAAATTTGGTGACTCTACTGCTGTCAGGCTGCCTTAAGAAACAGGAGGTAATGGCTGCCTTAAGATCTCTGGCCCATGGGGCAGGGACTTCCCACTTTCAAGTCCCCAGGCCTCAGCTGATCATCTGGAACAGATTGCTGGCTGAGAGAACATGTTTAATTTGGTCGCTCATTAATTTGTACAGCCCTCTCCCTCCATCCTCCTGGGCCTGGTGCTGCTGTAATGAGTTGAAGTTGGTAATGAACAGGAACCCCTTCATGTGGAACAGCACAAGCCCATGGATGCTCGGTGGGCCCTCTGCCAGCACCTCAGCTGCCCACCTCACCATCAGGCCTGTGGCAGAGAGCAACTTGAAGGGACACCCTGCCTCTCAGGTGGGCCTCAGTGGAGAGGTTGGAAGGGGCATTTGGAAGCCTCCATTGAACCCCTCTCTGATGAATTCAGCAAACATGGGGAGGACATAGAGACTACAGGGACATAGAGCAAGCTGCTGACCCAGGCGAGAGGCTGGGTGGCAAGGTCCCAACCTTCTACATTGGTACTTAAGAAACTAGGCCAGGTTCTAGTATGCGAGGACAACAGAAGAAGGCTGAGCCCAGGGCCTGGAGAAAACTCAAGGTCACATTTCTCAAAGTGAACACTTACTCTGAGATATTCTGTGGATAATGGCCTTTGTGGTCAAAGTTGTTTGGGAAACACAATAGACCAACACATACAAACAAACACCCTCAGGGATTTACTTAGTGTATGAGAAGTCCTGCAGTAGAACAAACAAAAGAAACCTATTTACATTGGTTTTACTTGGCATTTCTCATATTTTTTTGACATCGAATCTTTTTTTTTTTTATCATAATACCTCCCACCCTTCCCAGCCAGTCATGTTCTCTGGGATACACTTTGCCACAAGATGTTCTGTGGGCAATGCCTCCATTAGGACAGTGCTGCTGTGGAGTACCCAGGTTCTCTGGGTCCTGGAGGGCATGCCTACTGGATCTCATCACCCTGGCCCATTGTCCAGGCCTTAGATCAGCTCTATGTCCCCTCCCTTCCTTCATTTCACATGAACCTTTTTTTCTCAGACTCTATCTGTGCCCATGACAATGCATTTCTATGTGCACATGCCCCTACGTGTGCATGTCCCTATGTATATCTATGCACATGTGCATGTAGGGACAACAGTGGTATGCCTGCCAGTGTGGGCTAATTCCAAGAGCCCAAGAAAGAGAGAGAGAAAGAGAGGGGAATTTCAATAGATTGGTTTTCTTTCTTGGTCCACTTTTTTGGATAACTAATTTCTTCTTCCACCATTCTAGCCTCCAGGAAATATTCTAGAAGTGAGTTAGTGACAAAGTCCACACTGGTCACACCATCTGTTCAAACTTACGTACTGGTGCCTTTTAGGATCATGCAGAGCTGAAAGGCCTGAAAAAGGCAGAGCAGAGAGTGGTGAAGGCTGCATTGTGGGCCTGGTTTGAACACTCATTCTACTTCTGGCTATTTAGGAGGATTCTAGAAATGGTGGCAAGGCCTCCACCAGAGGATCAGTTCAGGATTAAATGTCAGTTTCATGGGGGCAAGGACTGTTTCTGTCTTGTTATCCCTGTGTTTCTAGTACCTAACACAGGGCTTGGCATGTAATCTTTATGTATGAGCAAATGTGTACCCACAAGCACACGCATGTAACAAGTGTTTATTGAGCATTTACTATATGTTGGACATTGTCTTAATCCTTTACATGGAATAATTTATTGAATCCTCACAACCATGCTCTGAGATAAGTATTATTAAACACATTTCAGATATGCAGACACTGAGGCACCAGGGAGTGACTAACTCATCCCAGGTTGTGCTGTCAATACAGCCAGTATTCAACACAGGTAGTCTGACTCCAGAGCTCACACTCTAAACCACTATTTCATACTTGGTGGTTCGATTAATAATTGTTGGGTGAGTGTATGAATGCATGCATGCATGAATTAATTAATAAAAGAAACACCCATGATGGTGGCCCACAACCTTCCATCAGCCTGATGATAAGCGTTCAGCCCTGCCAGGGCTTTCCTCCAGTAACACAAGGAACACACCTTGCTAGCTGCTCACACCATCACCTCTTTCATCCCTCCCTTCATCCCTCCAGGCCTTTGCCACATTTTTCCATCACCTTCCTCCTTCCCCATTGCTCTTCCCCATCCACACCCCAATCCACCAGTTCTTGGTCTGCCTGTTTGCCAAAGTCCCTGTCTTCCTGCATGTATGCAAGCTTGCATGTGCACCACAATACCCAAACAAAACAGAGCAGGGAGCCACCTCACCCACATGCTATGCCTTTGAGGTCCCCTTCCTGGCAGCTGTGGGGTACTGAGCCACCCTCCACAGGCTTGGGTCCCAGAAGGCAGGTGCTGGTTGAGGAGCTCCACACACAAAGTCCAGGCCAAAAGGAACATTGGGTCATCAGAAACCCAGCAAGCAAGAGGCCTGAGAGCAATGGCCAGCCTGTTAGATGGCATCTGAGGCATCCCCAGATCCTCAGGATCCAGGGGTCTCTCACTCATAATCCTCATGTCCAGGGTATCTCCAGGGACTAGCTGCTAGCATGATTCATAAATAGCAACACCACCCACTCCTCTCATTGGAGTAGCAATCAATCTAGAGATGACAAGGCACTTTTGCATCCATTTGCCTAATTAATCCACATTATTTCATAAATGATCAAAGCTCTGGAGTCAGAATGCCTAGGTTTGAGTCATGTTTCTGCTGCTTTCTAGCTGTGAGACATAGGGAAAGTCTTTTATACCCTCTGAACCTTGAGGACATTAATAATATCTATCTCACAGCATCACTATGGGGAGTAAATGAGCCAGTCATGTGTTGCTCTCAGAGCAGTAGCTGCTATGCATACGTATGCCAGTTAGCAAGTTTGTACTACATGCCAGTCTTCATGCTAACTTCTTTTATTCACATCATCTTTTCAACAATTACATAAAGTAGAAGAGGAAACTGAGGCTTATGGAGAAGTGACCTGCCCAGAGTTAGAAGAAGTGATAAAATTCATATTCAAACCAGGTGTGTCTATCACCAAAGCCCATGCTCTTAGGGGAAACTGAAACTAAGAAGACGGCCCTTGTCTGGGTTTGGAACCAGGCTGGCTAAACTCCACATCTTTCCACAGCCCCTCCAATACTGCCTTTGCCTCCTGGATGAGACAGATCCAGGTGTCTCCCACCCCCTCAATCTCTCCAAACATGAGCCTTCCTGTCCTTTTCTGTCCCACCCAAAGGGCAAAGGGCATGGAGGGGATAACGCTCTTCAAAGACATTGGGGGGAAGTTTGAAGCTGGGCCTGAGCAGAGTGAGCCTGTCCTATGTGTCCCTGGAATACAAGTCCCCTGGCCAGCAGGTGTCAGGCATACCTAGACCTACCTACAGATGCTGGTTATGTCTGATCCATGCCACCACTGGCCTGCCTTGTCTGCACCACAAGTGCTTTTCCCATGATATGTGTTGACACCTGACCCACAGGAGGTAGGCCCCTAGTCACCATTCCTGGCTTAAGTGCCAAGTGCCCTAGGTTGGTAACATAAATACTGGGGAACTGCTCTTAAATGGAAAGGCTATGGAATCCAGAGGAAGAGGAAGAAGCAAAGGGGACTCTGGCCCATAACCCTTGTTCCCATGCCCCTGGTTTTCCCCCACCCCATATCTTGGCATATACCAGCCCTGCTCAGAGCCAGAATCACCTCTAAGCTCCATTGTCCTCACCAAAAGGGCTGAGAACAGAGGCCCCTGTGCTGCTGTTCCCTGAGGTCCTTTCACATGGGACAGCTGGGACACATAGGCTGGGTTACAATGTCCAGACCTCTGGAAGGAGACCTTCTCAAAGGAGGAGGGAATACCAAGTAAGTCCCAACTGTGCACTGAGGGCCAAACCGTGAGCCTTGGTTTGTCTGATTTAGTCCTCAGAGCCTTGCCAGGCAGGTATGGTTGTCAACATTTCACAGAGGAAACAGCTGGGTTTAGAGAGGCATGATTAGCAGAGGGTCCCAGGGACAGTAAGTGGTAGAGCTGGTGTTGGACTCAGGACTGGCTCTCAAGCCAGCAGGCATGTCCCACAGAGTATTGGTTCTTGGTGGGATGGGGAATCCCGCCAACTTCAGCTCTGTGGGGCTTGAGGAATGAGGCACTCAGGACTTTAGAACTTGCCTCAGAGGTAAGGTTTTATTCCCATGAGTGTGCACTTCAAAATTATTCATTTTTTATGGAAGTGTTGAAGAAACATTCCTTATCTGCCCTGCCTCCTGGAACAGCATAATTGAGCTCTTTCTGAAGCTTGGGGGCAGGCAGAATTAATCCCCATCATTATTAGCACTGTGCTGCAGTGATCTCCTCAGGCCCATTTCTGGGCACCAAATGGCCCCAGCTTGTTTGCAGTCTTTGAGCTTTTGTACCTGGTTAGGGTTGTTTTGTGTTTTACTAGTTTGCTGCCTACTCCCCTGCTGTCAGGCTGTCAGCTCTCACTTCTTGACACTTTTAGTATGCCTGCTTCCAGCAGCCCCTCTACCCCCTTTTGATTTACTGCCTCTAATTTGCTGTGGGCTTGGGAACCAGATAACCAGCTTGTTAGAGTAAACAGGAGGAGAAACTCTACGGAGGGTCCTCCTGCAGGCAGAGGGCCTGAGCTGCAGCATCTGCAACTGGCCCGAGCAGCAGCCCCCAGAGCTCAGCCCCAAAGCCCATGGCCCCACATCCATACTGTCCTTCTCCTGACTTCAGGGGTGACCTGTAGGCTGGGTGAGTGTGAGTCCAGCCCTTACTTAACCCTAAACCGACTGGTTAGGAAACAAACCTTGTCCTTGGCCGCACGATGGAGGTGTGGCACACCCTAGATGACAGGACTGCTGAATCTTGCTGAGCTGCCAAGAATTATGTATGGAGAGTGGCTCTGGTATCGAGACAGAGGAATGGGCAGGAGGGCCTCTGGAGACCTCCAGTGTTCCTCCCTTTCTTATCCTGTCTCCCAGCGGCTCTGTAGAGAATTATGGGCTGAGGAGGCTCCCTTTCTCAGCCTTGTCCCTAGTCCTGCCCAGGGAAGGAGAACACATTCCAGGGTCCATCACAGCATGGGAACCATGGGAGGCCTCCAAGCCTGTGTAGGCTGGGCCTATCTCTACCGACATCCAGACCTGGTCCCTCACACTCCTATAGTTGCCCATCCCACCCCCAACTCTGGCAGGAAATAGGCCAAACTGAGGAGGGCCTGGCTTGCCACCTCAGCAGTCCAAGGCCCTCCCTCTCCCTGGGCCTGGAGGAGGGAGGCACCACCAAGGGGGAAGCACTGAGGCAGATTTAGGACTTGGGTGGAGTTTGAAGCTCCCAAAAGCCATTTTTCAACCTGAAAACTGAACCAAGCTGGTCTGGAATTGTGGTTGGAGGATAAATGTGGACCCCATGGTGTCATTTTATGGTCAATTTTCAGAGTGTAACTGCACTTTAAGCACTAACATTGAGTAGCAGGAAAAAACTTCTTAACCGTAAGATCTATTAAGAGTGCAGAGAGGGCTCCCAGGGGCGAGGTGGGAATGCATAGACGTGAATCATTGGAAGCAGGTCTAGCCCAAGCACCAGAGAATAGCCCAGACCACACTGGGCTGCAGGGAGGGAGGGGGCATTGGAAGCAGGTCTAGCCCAAGCACTAGAGAATAGCCCAGACCACGCTGGGCTGCAGGGAGGGAGGGGGCATTGGAAGCAGGTCTAGCCCAAGCACTAGAGAATAGCCCAGACCACGCTGGGCTGCAGGGAGGGAGGGAGGGAAGAGCCAAAGGGCCCATATAGTTCTTCAGGTCCTGAGGGTGGCAGCCTCTGGTCTCTTTTCCCAAGGTCCTGAGTCCTGTACCCTGGCCTGTCCTGGGCTGGCTGGTCTAGGAAAGAACAGGAAGAAGACAATACCTGGCATAGTGGTGGGCCTGGTGGGCCATGGCAAGGTGGGAGGGCCAGCTGTCTGCTGATCTGAACTGGAGTGATGACTCTGTTTCCCTGGTTGTCTTATTTTTCAAAGGAGACATAGCCAGCCCCAGGGAAATGGTACAAGAAATGGTCTAGGCTATCTGGGGTTAAGTACCTTCAGGGGCAAGCAGAGTTGGGGGCAAGGAGGTTGCGGAGGGGATTGAAGGGCACAGAGGTGGAGGCTAATGATGGCAGATGGTAGACAGAAGAGAAGGTTGGAGGACCAACTGATTTACAATATTCCTTTCAGCTGCAAAAACTCTCTGGCTCCAAGGGATGCAGGATAGAGGAGGTGAACTGACTGTCAGGGGAGCTGCTTAACTCAGTCTCAGGGTAGTGCTCCACCCATTGAGACACTTGCCAAGATCTCATCGGAGAAGATTCAGGGCCAGTGTTGACAAGCATGGGCACTGGAGGATACCCATCTGGGGAAGGACAAAAAGTGAAGCTCAGGCCTGGCAATGAGGAAACCTCAGCTGAGCCATGATTTGCTGTGTAATGTTAGACAAGTCTCTGAGCTGAAATGTACCTATTTGTATTGGGGCGAGTGGCGGGGAGGGGAGGGTTGGGGAGTGGAATATGAACCTGATTAATTTCTTTTAGTCTGGGAATATAAGGGTCTTGACAGCTACATCATTCCAGGATTCTAGGACAGGGTATCCTGGGGTTAAAAATAAAAATAGAAATACAGAAAATACTCACTAGGTGCCAGGGAATATTCTAAGTGGGCTATTATTTTTGTTTGTTTGTTTACAAATACTCTTTTAATCCTCACAAGATCTCTGCAAGGTGAGTACTAACACTGCCATTTCATAGATGAGGAAATTGAAGCACAGAGAGATTAGCAGACAGACTCAGCACCAAACTGACTCTAAAACCAAAGACTTGGTCTTCTTTCTGGTTCATTTCTCCAGCTGGAGGATCCTGCCTGGCCCCCTTCCAGAGCTCAGTCTTCACACATTGGGCCTGAGCTCCCCTGCCTAAGCCAAAGGCCTCCTTGAGATGCCCTTCACCTCCCTGTGCTCCCTCCCTCCCTCCCCTCCTCTCTAGGGGAGCTGAACCAGGCTCAGGTTTCTCCATTTCCAGGCTCAGACTCCTGCCTTGGGCTGGGCTCATTGACGAGATCTTGCTGGCCTTGCATTTTCTATCCACCCTGGGGTCCCAGGCTCTGAATAGACATATGAGGATGTCTTCATGCCATACCATGAAAAGGGACTGAGGAAAGGCTGGCTTCTTGCCTTTGCCCCTCC
This sequence comes from Plecotus auritus, assembly GCF_963455305.1. Taxonomy (NCBI): domain Eukaryota; kingdom Metazoa; phylum Chordata; class Mammalia; order Chiroptera; family Vespertilionidae; genus Plecotus; species Plecotus auritus. The sequence goes on along the minus strand of NC_137784.1, from coordinate 53,226,755 downwards.
CCCCACCCCGTGAAAGAGAAGGCACTCCAGTCCCCTGAGCAAGCCTGACTTTGGTCCCACAGGTCTCTCTGAGCAGATCTGGGTCAGGAGTATTGTTGAGGGCACTGGGAGAGTCAGGGATGAGGGCTAGGTGGGATGTCCTTGGGGTTGCATGTACTAGCCACTTCTCAAAAATCACAGTGGAGTGCTAATTTCTGCCTACCACTGGACTCATTCCCTCTTCAAGCTCTGTCTTTAGGAATCATAAAATTGCAGTGTTACAGTTAGATAGGTCTTCTAAGAGGCCAAGAGCTTTTGGTTCCAACTAAGGAGCCTGAGGCCCAGGGCAGGCAAGGATATGCTCAAAATTGCATAGCATGACAGTCATGGTGGCAAGGTAGAACCTAGGCTTCCTGACTCTTCCAGGTGACTGCCTTTTCCATCTCAGATCCCTGTGGGTCCTCCAGGGTCAGCTGTCTGCCACCCTCTTTGGGGTGGCCCTGCTTAAGGCTCCACCCTTTGCCATGCACAAGATCCCCCCTACACACACACACACACACACACACACTAGAGATGCAGGCCCTGGAGTGAAGTGGCCCTGGAGTGAAGTGGCCCAGATAAAAGGCAGAGGCCAGGATGGCAAGAACTGACACTGTGCCACAGTGGTGGGAGGGGGCATTCTGACACATAAGGGTGCCCTGTTTTTCTACTGCCTTAGAGTCTCATGCCTACCACTGGTGAAAGAATGGGAGTAGTTGAAGGGAAACCCCCAGGCTCACTGTTTTGGTCCCGGATGCCTGAAGGTCATGGAGGTCTCCAGCAAAGTCACTGGCCCATCCCCTGGGTTCTCTGTTCCACCAGTCTCCTTTCCCCTCCAAAGCCCAAGCTGGTGCCCCCTCCCACCGGATTTTCCAGACCACCCTTGCCAGGCGAGTGAGCACTGTGGCCACAAGGGGGCACTGGCGCTCTATGGCTCCTGGGGTGTTCGAAGTGTGCTCTCTTGCTGGCTTGGGTCGGGGGGCAGCAGGAGTTTATGTTAGGCTCCCCCACTCCTGGCACCCTCCCATTTTCTCTTGGAATCCTCTCTAATCCTCTTATACTGAGGGTCACATCCCTGAGCTCAGGGGGATGAGGTGTTTCATTTTCAATTTGCCCCTAGTACCCCTGGGGGACCTCCATGAAATGGGGAGGAGAGCCCCCTGGGGGGGCTTCTTCTCTCCCTTCTGCAGATCCAGTTTCCTTGTTTGTATCTTTTTGGGGTGTCTCTCGCCCACCTGCTTGCCCTCCATTCCCTCCCTGGCCAGATTCTCCCTTCTCAGAGCCCTTGTTCCCATCTCTTCTTCCTGGGACTTCCCTTTCCTTTCTCCCTTGTAAACTTTCAGCTTTCACTACCTCCTCATCTCTTTCCCCTCCTTCTCCTCTCCCCTGGCCTCCCTGCCCCTCCCTTTTCTCCCTTCTCTTCTGCTTCCTCTCTCCTTTCCCTGCTGCTCCTGCTCCCAGGCAGCTGTGGCCTCTCAGGCTGGTAACAGGGTGGAGTGGGCCTTGGTCCTGGCCTTTTCTGACCAAGGTGGGGAGTCTGGTAGGGGACATCAACCACTGCTGGAATCTAGGAGTGAAGAAGGCTCCGGGTCAGAGATTTTTTTCAGTTCACTTAGCAATGCAGCCTTTGGGGGTGGGGACGGGAGTGCAGGTGAGGGTGGGGCGGGGGAGCTTGAGAGTCCAGACACTGATGCCTGGTCTCAGCCCTGGGCCTGACTGGCTGTGTGGCCTTTCCCATCACCCCGCTGGGCTTCCATTTGCCCTTAAGACGATGGAGAACTAGATCTCTGAGGACTCTCCCAGTTCTTGTTTTGTTTCATTTTTCAGCAGTGACTGTCAATCTCAAGAGGCCTGAGCACTCTTCTTCCAGATTTGCCCTCTGTCCCATAACCACCCCCTTTTACAATGCTAGGGACGCTTGGTGGGACAGGCAGGGCCCTACCAGTCTATGTGTGTTGCACCAGAGAAAGACTGGGGTTGGGTGGGGGCCATAAGGTTAGCATGTTGAGGAATCTGTCTGGCGTATTTGCTCGCTGACTTTGGTGGGCCTGGACAGCTCTTAGGGCAAATAATTGCAGAATGTCAGTGACGGAAGAGGTTTGGGGCAGGGGTAAATAAAACACAAATCATGGGCCCGTCATAGTCCCCACTCCACCCTGAGCTCTAATCCTGAGATTCAAGCCCAAGGCCCATGGTCTGCCTACTGGTCTCATTTCAGAAGACTATACCTCCCCCCCACACACACGAGGTATGAAAAAGGAATCTAAAGAGGGGCAAAGACTTGCCCAGGTACACCCAGCAAGGGGGTGGCAAGCTGAGGCTGGGCCCCAAAGCTCCCACCTTCCCGCTGAGAGCATGCTGGGTCTCTGAGGACATGAGTGAAGAGGGGTTGCCACCTGGATGAGCACAGGGTGGCTGGCGAAGTGAAACGAGGGGGTTGTGCATGGCAGCGCTGGGGCTGAGGTTTGAGGTGGGAGTGAGTAGGGATGACTGCCTGCTCCCACCTCTTGTAATGGGCACAGGGATCCTGAGAGGGAAGCAGATCCCTGCTACAGCTGGAGGGTAGCACCTGACAGTGTGATTTATCACATTCTCCCCTTTTCCCCTCAGCCCCCCAACCTTCTTTCAGACCTCAGAGACGGCCCAGCCTGACTTAGAGGCAATTCACCTGTTTTTGATTTGAGACTCAGGTGGACTTTTCTTTCTTCTCATCAAAGAAGTGGTGAGGGGAAGGCAGGGCCCCATCCATCACCCCAGCCTCTCAGCAGCCTTGGGAAGGGAAGGAGAAGGAGAGGGGAAAGGCCCAAGGATCTTGCAGCCTCCTCAATTCCCAAAGGGAACCTCCCAGACAGCCAGGCAGAGTATTACTGGCCCAGGCATTTAGATCTCAGCCACAAATGCTCAGAAGAAACCGCCCAGGGTTCCCTCTATTGGTGCTCTGGAGCACAGCAGGTCCTGTGGCCAATTTTTGTTTTCCAATCCCTGCTGCCTGGGGATTGGAGGGGAGACTGGAAGGGGCTTGAGCCCCAAACAAAAGTAGAACAAAGATTTAGCCCTCAAGGAAAGAGGGAGAGTGATAGAAGAGGGAATTCATTTTGTTTTTATTACCTATTCTGTGCCAAACACTGTACCAATATATGTCATTTAACCCTCCTAACACTGCCCCATTCTCCAGATAAGGAAACTAAGGTTCAGAAAAGTAAGGTGATTAATATCACAAGAGAGTAAGTAATGGGAGCCAGATTCAAGGTCACAGCTGTTTGGCTCCAAAGAGAAGGCATAGGAAGGAGGTATGGTATCTGAATACTGGTGTAGCCATGAAAGAGATGAACTGTGGGATCTGGTCCCTACCCCACCCCCAATACATGCTCCTATATGTTTCTGCTCAAGGCCACTGCTAACCCACATGGAGTCTTTGTGGAATTAGAAAAACGCACCCCTTCTGGGAATGACCCAGCCCCAGGGCAGGGCACATGGTCTAGTGCAGTGGTCGGCAAACTCATTAGTCAACAGAGCCAAATATCAACAGTACAACTACTGAAATTTCTTTTGAGAGCCAAATTTTTTAAACTTAAACTTCTTCTAATGCCACTTCTTCAAAATAGACTTGCCCAGGCCGTGGTATTTTGTGGAAGAGCCACACTCAAGGGGCCAAAGAGCCGCATGTGGTTCGCGAGCTGCAGTTTGCCGACCACTAGACTCTAGTGCAAGAAGCAAGACTGAATTTCAGCCCCCACTGTTCACATCACCAGGCCCCTGGGAGCAGGGTCACCATCCACTTGGCCCTGCTCAGGCTGTTCTTTCTTTTGAGTGGGCCAAGCAAACCCTGGTCTGAGATGGGAAGTGACAGGACTGAGAGGCTTGGCCATAGCTCACACCATGCCATCTGCCTCCTTGTTCTCCCCTTTGCTCTGAATGTTATTATCATCATCATCGCCATCTTCCCAGGCATCCTTATGATACTACAATTACTAGTAACAGGGGCTCCATTTCAGCTCAATCTGTTTGGAATTCTTCCCCTGAAGCAACCCATTTTCTCCCTGTTGGGACTCTTTCCTCCTCATTACACTCCTCCCACTTTCCAGCTCCCACTCAGAAGCCCATCCCTTCAGTAAATGTGTTTGTGGGCTGGCCAGTCAGCCGTGACCCCTGGGTGGCCTGGGGAGACCTGAGAGAGATAGGGGAGCAGAGGCATTGCTCATCTCTCTGGGCCCAGCTCTAATCCAAAAGGGAAGTGTGCATGATATCCATGGTCATTTCCAGCTTGATCTCTTGGGATACTGGAATCTCTGAGTCCAAAAGTCCTGCTCCTCCGTATGCACAAAGTAAAGAGAACAGACCACCTCTTGGGTCCTTCTGGGCTTCCAGCCAGGACAGGACAACAAAAGCCAGCTAGGGGGGTAGAAAGCAAGTCCTGACTTTGCTGTTTCCTAGCTGTGACCTGGGGCAGATTACTTTACATCACTGAGCTTCAGTTTCTTCAACTGAACAATGAAGATGATTGCACACACTTTTCCTCCAAGAAGAGACTGCTGTGAGGAATCAATAAAATAATGTATGTAACTGTGAGCTGTACAGCAACTCACTCAGTTGGCATTCATTCAGTATCTCAACAAACATTCCTTGAGTACTTACTAAGGGAGGTAGAATAGTGTAGTAGAAGTTCAGGTTCTGGAGCCAAACTGCCTGAATTGAAAACCCAGTTCTCTCTTTTATTATCTGTGTGACCCTGGTCAAGTGACTTAACCTCTCTATGCTCCAGTTACCTATCTTTAAAATGGGTAGGACTCTTGTCAGATTAAGTTAGTTAATCCATGTAAATCACTTACTGCTCAGCACACAGTAGGAGCTCATTAAACTAAATTCTGGTGTTTGGCAGGAAAAGATGGACGAGGTCCTCTGACTGGCCTGTATGGAGCAGTCAGCAATCATTGGTTCCTTTCTGTCTTTCTATTGTTCTTCCCTGTGAGGGGGATAAAGAAGTGTCTTGGATAGCTCAAGCTAAAAATCATCCTTTGCTCCTTCTCTTCTTCCAACCAATCCATAAATATTCAACAAACACTCACATGCGCAGCACAGAGTCATTGAGCACATTGTGTAGCTCTGTGGTAGATGCCAAGGCTGTAGAGATTAATATGATTCAGCCTTCATTCACAAGTGCTCCGTGGGGTGGGGGTAGGGGTAGAGAAAGAGAGGGAGAAAGAGAGTGAGAGAGAGATCATTTTTCTTAGGGCTATGTGGGCAGACTTCTCAAAGGAGGTAGCCATGTGTTCTGAGTTATGCCGAGGACATTCCAGACAGAAGGAAGGGCATGAGCAAGGGCACAGAGGTGCTGAGAGATGGCCACTAGTGCAGTGTGGCTGCGACATCAGTGAGGATGGAGGGCATGCTTCATATCTTTTCTCTAAAGCACTATTTACAGGGCACCTACCCCGAGCCAGGTGCTTTATCTGGTGCTCTCTGCATGTTCTCTCACTATGGAGGTGGCAATACTTACCTGCCTTTCACACATGAGGAAATAGACTCAGAGTGATGAAGGCCACCCACCTAGCAAATAGCAGGATTGAGGTAGGTCCCCAAGTCTGTCCACTTCTCTCAACACTTCTCTACTATCTGTATATAGCAAATCATCCGGATAGCTGGGGAGGGGGTGGCTGAGAAGGGGATGCCTGAGGGTCTGGTGCATTGCTGTGAGCCCATGCTTCCTGGCCCTGGTGTGTGTACATCTGGGCAGAAGTTAGTAGCAAGGCCTACTTTATCCTGTCTCTCCTCACTCAAGAACTTACCATAAGGAAGACTGAGCCTCTCTCCCACATCCTTACACATACCCATACACCCCTTTCTATCGTCCCCTGCTCCTAAAAATATCAAACCAGTGGAGCTGCAAGGGAAATGAATGTTTGGCAGCCCAGCAAGTGGCCTAGGAGTGGTGTCAGGCTCCGTAAATATTTACCCACTGGATTAGAGCAGAAGTTGGAAACATTAGGCAGCTGAAAATTACTGTTTTAATAGCACTGCTGATAAATCCAAACTTGGGGGGTTTGTTTGGAAGTCTCAGCTTCTGGGGATTTCAGTGTGTAAACTATAGGCCTGGGGTGGCTGGGAACAGAACAGAGAGCTGTGGGTGTGGGTTGGTGGGCAGCTCTGCCTGAAGGAGAGGGCAGCCAGTCCAGAGAAGGCCCAGCACCTCAGGTTAGAGCCACCCTGAAGGTCTAATATTAATTCATTCATCCATTCACCAGACCCTGTCAAAGGGAGGAGTGACAAGTAAACATTTATTGGGGGGGGACTTGATCTTTCATCCCACATTTCATACTCACTATAACCCTGAGTAGTAGCAAGTACTAATTTCATCCCACAAAAGCTGAAGAAAATCAAGTCTCAGAGTGGGAAAGTAACTTGCTCAAGGACACCAGCTGGAAAGAGCCAGAACAGGGCTTTAAGCACAGGGCTTAGTGTCCCTGACTCCAAGGCCATGGTCTTCCCACTGCCCCCCACCACATGCAGTGTGAAGTAGACAATACATTTCTGAGAAATCTGAACCAAAAGGCAGGACAAGACAAAGATGAATCTGACACAGCTCCTCTCTCAGAGAGCTCCTGGTGTGGCAGGGATGCAGGATTGTGTATCCATCCCACCATAATTCCAGACAAAAGTGGCTAGTGCCTTAAGAGGAGAAAAGAGTTTCTTTCAGCTTGGCGGGCAGAGAAGAGGGAGGTGTCATAGTGAGGAGGACCAGGAAAGCTGCCTGCAGGAAGAGGCAGTTGGGCCCTAACTGATGGGTAGGATTTGAAGGCTGTTCCAAGAACAGCTTAATAAGCAAAGGCACGGAGGAGGAATATTGAGTTTGGTTGAACCACAGAGTATATAAAGACAAGGGGTGGGAAATAAGTTCCAGAAGGTAGATGGGAACAGATTATGAGGGACTTCATGTCACCAAAACTATAACCCTTCATTGCTGAGGGAGCCAAGGGGTCTCAGGCAGGACTCAGACCACAGTGGAACTTTCCCGTTACCTTCTGCCCTCGGGCGGGGCTGGGGGTCTGGGGAAGCAAAAACAGTTCCCTTTGAAATCTCTACCTCAACTCACACCAGGGCAGGTAGGACAAAGCTCTGAGCACTGCCCCACCCCAGCGTGTCTGTAAAGTTGCACTTCCTTCTACAAAGCTTGCTTTCCCACTGCTTCCCGCTCATGCCAGTCCCCATTCCATTCTGAGGCCGAGGTCCCAGCTCCCCACTGCTAAGGCCAAAGGCCTTGTGAGGACTGCAAACTTGGTTGGTGACAGGACAGTGAAGCTGGTTGGGGTGTGTGGGCACTCCAGAATCTGAGGAGAAAGGGGTTCCAGGTGAAGGCCAGGATGGGCAGCTAGGTTCCCTGAACAGAGGGGTGGGAAAGTGGCAAAGACAGTGGGGATAGAAGAAAGCACTGTTTTGGCACCCAATAGTCTTGGATGGGAATCCTGCTTCTGATGTGTAACCTTGGGAAAGTCACTGTACTTTTATGAGCCCCAGTTTCTGAGTCTGCCACACAGGGATACCTACTTGGGATATTCTGTAAGGATTCAATAAGATGATGCATGGAAAGCACTTAGCATGCTGCCTGACATATAGTAAGCACTCAGAAAATGTCAACCACATCACCACAAATAAGTGAACACTTATGGATCTCCACAAGGAGGGCTTTTACATATCAGGGAAACTTCCAGAGAGCTGAGTTAATTCCTGGAATCTCTTCCCTTGGAGACTTAGAATAGGGAGAACCCGCCGAGACAGGAAAATGATCCAGGGAGACTGTGGGTTTCCTTGTGCTGTCTTAACTATAAGTTTCACCACTCAGTGAAAAGAAATCGATTTCAGGTTTAGGAAATTGGGGTGTCAGGACCTCCAGTTTCTGCCTCAGGGTCCCTACATCAGGCACTGCCTTGCACTCTACCTCTCCTCACTCGGTCCTTTAGCTCTCCTTCTGCCAAATGGGAATACACTGGTGCACTGCATTCTGTGGGGTGAGGGAGACCAAGGAGGGAATGTCTGCAAGGAGGAGGTGACAGGCAGGGCTGTGTGCAAGGAGTGGGGGAAGGGTACCAGTCACCCCGGGGGAAAGGTGTGAGTGAAATGGAAGAAACTGTTCCTTGGGGCTCTGTCCTCCCCAGTCCCCAGCAAGAATGGGGGGGTGGGAGGGGGAAACAGGCCCAGAGGGGCTTGAGGCCATCCCCAAATTTGGTAATTAGGCCTCTCTGCATGGTTTTCCTGCTCCAGAAAATGTTAATTTATTGCAATTTGAAAAATGATCAAGCCAGGGCTGGGGACTCAGCAGCTGGTACAAGGGAGAGAGAAATCTATTTTTGTTCTTCAGGGAATTGGGCTGCAGCCCCTACCCCCACCCTCCTGGTCCATCCTTCTCCTGGAATGCCGAATGTCGACAGGCCCCTCCCAGGAGCAGCCTGCCTTCCTCAGGGGCTGAACCGTCAGGCATTTATCAAAAGCCTGGAAGCTTCTGAGGGAAGGAGCTGTGTGGGGAGGTATGTGAGCCAGCCCGGTGGGGGTGGAGCCCCGATGATTCTCAGCAGCCTCTGGGGTCACTGTGAAGGATACCACAGAGGGCCTGCACTAGGAATGGAGGCCTGGAGTGGGGCAGCTGGCTGCAAGCCCTGTGGGAGCCTTCTCTCCTCTTCCTCAGTCCTGTCAAGCTATGTCCCACCTGCCTGGCTGCCCTCCTCACCTCTATTGTTCAGCCAGACAAAAGATGATTATGGAGAAACAGCCTGCACCCAGCAGGCAAGCTCAGCAAATCAACAAATCCCCAAAGCCTCTGCTGCCACCGCCTCCGCTGCAGCCGCCACCGCTACTGCTGCTGCCCCCGCTGCCCCCGCTGCCACTGCTGCCACTGCTGCATCTGCCGCCGCCTGGCTAGGCCCCACTGGGCCCGGATGGTCATCAGTCCACACCTACCACTGGCATAGAGCACCATCTGCTATGCCTCCAGGGGACAGTTCCACCCCTGATCTTGGGGGGACAGGGGTGCTCCAACATGGCCACTTCTTCCAGTTATCAGGGCCATCCTTGTTATCCCTCTTGCCCCACACCACTCTCAGTCCTTGCTTCATCAGCAAGCACTGCTCACACTCACTATGCGCAGGGCACTGGGCCAAGTACTGGGACACAAAGGTGAGCGAGGCACTGGCCCAGCCCTGAAGGAGGTTCTAGAAAGGGAAACAGACATATAAAGAGAGAAGAGGGAACAGTGCCTTCATAGGGGTATGGGCAATTCAGACCACTACCCTCATCACCCACTCACTATTTCCATCTTCATCAGCTTCTCATCCACCTCCCTCCACCCCAAATCCACTTTCTAGGACCACTTCTCTGGCTTCTCCTCCTCCTCCTCCTTCTCCTCTGCCTCCTCTTCCTCTTCTTTCTCCTTATACTGTACCTACCACCATCAACCCCAGTACTATAATGCTCATCCCTGTCATCCCCTTCATCACTATTTTCAGTTCCTCATCCCTAAATATCTATCCTCTGCACTCTAGGAATTTATTGCTGAAAACAGACAAGCCAACAGGGCACAACTATTAACACACAAAAATAAAAGCCATTTGCATGAATGTGTAGGCAAGTACTTATCTGGCTGGAGCTTTGCAATGAGTTTCAGATCGGTTCCTGGACTACAAAAATATTCTTCGTCCTGTCTCTCCTCCCAGTGGATCAGCCAAGGAGTCAAAGAAATCCAGCCCAGGGACTAAGGGTGGTGTCTGTTTGCATTTCAGCTGACACCTGTGCTGGCATCTAGCCAGACTGGAATTCTCAGCATTCCCGCTGGGCCTGGGCTCAGCTCAGGTGCCACCATCCTGGCCTGGCAGACAGTAGATAAGAGGGCTCAGAAGTTCTAGAGCAACAGATGAAGCACCCCTTCACTAAGTCACAGTGCCTTGATGAACTTCCCAGAGGAGAATGGCAGGTGTCTAGGAAAGTCAGGGTAAGGTTAGAAGTTTATCAGCACCAAGAGGTAGAGGCTGCTGGTGGGCCAGCCCAGTACATGCTGTCAGGTGAGAAGAAGCGAATGGAGATTTTTAAGCAGTCTGTATAGTACTTTGCAGTTCAGAAAGCACATGTATTCCATGCATCTCATCTTAGGAGTCTCACTGGCCACTGTTAGAGGTAAGGAGGATGGTCTAGGACTACTAGTTTCCAGTTTACAGATGAGCAAACTGAAGCACAGAAAGGCCACAACCAGTGACAGTGGTGGAACATCAGGCTTCTCCCTTCATGCTGCCTTCCTTGCGGAGGGGGGTGGGGAGGGGTTTAGAGGAATTCCCTGACAAGTAACCAGAGACTTGACTGTGACAATGTCCAGGGCTTCCATGTGACACGCCAGGGCTGAAGGCAGGATGGCCTTACTGGCCTCTCTCAAGTCCCCCAAAGTCCCATGAAGAGCAACTGCAGAACTCAGCCAAGCTCTTAAATTCTTTTCTATTTGCTAAGGAGAAAGGGGCATGAGGAGAGGGTTCTCACTAACCAAGTAGCTAAGCGAGGGCAGATCTCCCCTGCTCGTGCCAGGCTGTGCTCAAGCCCAGGCCAGTGCCCTGCCCACTGAAGAGCCTCTCTGAGGCCAGGGGTTCCAGGCCTGGGCATTCCTCTCACCCAGTCCTTCTCTTTCATGTCTCCAGCTCTGCCCAGGTTCCCCTGCTTAAACCACCCCCCCTTTGCTCTGTGCCAACTCACTTCTTTCTGCTCTCAGCTTGAACCTGCGGGTGCCCACTCCACACCTGCCACAATGAGACCCCGATTCTCAGCTAATGCTCCAACCCAGTGATTTTCCAAGTAGGTCTGCAGACTAGCAACATGGACAATCTCCTGGGACCTTATTTTAGACATGCAAGCTGGGCCCCAGACTTACTGAGTAAGTGCTTTTGCCTTAGGTCCCAGCTCTCTGTGCTTTAACAAGCCCTCCTGGTAATTATGTTGCACACTAGAGTTTGAAAACCAGGAGTAGAAAGAGGACCCACCTGGATTCAAATGCCAGCTCTGCCATTACTAACTGTGTAACCGAGGTCAGGTCAGTACACCTCCTTAAACTTCACTTTCTTCATCTACAAATGGAGATCAGTGCGCCTGGCTGCCTGAAAATAGCATTAATTTTGGTTTGATATAAGGAAGAGTTTGTGAACAATTGGAACTAAAGCTGCTGGTCCCAAAGTTATTTAAGAGGAGACCAGGTGAACACACGGAAGTGTAAGGTACATTTTCTTAGCTGGCAGTCCTGGCAGACTGAGACCTAGAGTGTCCACTACATGTCCGACCTCCATTACCACTGCCAACTCTATCATGTTGTTACAGAATACCAAAGAAATACCAAGCAAGCTTCCTAGAGAAAGGGAGGGACCCCGTTTATTAACACTAGTGGAATCCAGGAATAATTTCCAAATCAGAGTGAAGAAACATGCAGAGAGCCTGTCTATATATATCCCGCTGGGGTCTTTGTCTTGCAGATATGCCCCCTGCCCCCTTCTTGGCCCTGCAGGAAGGCCCCCAGGTGTCAGGCCACATCCGATGGTCCATCCTGGCACCAGCAAAACAACACTCCCCCCCTCCCCAGGGCAGTGCATTGTTCACAGTTCCATGGCCTCTGCATTTAGATAACAAGTTCTGCAAGACCAGTTTCCTCCTCAACGTGTCACACATTTCAAACTCCATGCCTTGGACTGCTATTTCTTGTCTCAAATTATTTATCCTAAGAGCTTATGTAAATTGTTCCTTCCCTGTGAAGCTTTTTGAATCAGTTAGGAATTGCATTCAGTGTAAGGAACTGAAACTCCCCAAAATGTGGCTTAAACCCACAGGTGTTTATAGTCTCACATGCAAGAAGCCTGGAGGTAGGCAGTTTAGGGATGGCATAGTGACACATTGAAGTCACCAGGGCCTCGGCTTCTTTTGACTTTCTGCTCTAACATCCTACCACCGACTTCATTTTCAAAGTTCCAGTCATCACATCACCATTCTAGACAACAGAAAAGGAAAAAGAACAAAGACACGTATCCTAGATAAGTCAGCTTCCTTTTAAGCAATCTCTCCAGAAGTCCCACATGGCCTTTTGTTTTTTATTTCATTGGTCAGAATTTATTCACATGTTATAGGAGATGCTAGGCATTGCCATCATGGATACATTTAAGGCTCTCTCTGTCACTAAGGGAGAGGGGAGAGTAGATACTGGATGGTCACTCCCAGAGCAGTCTCCATAACAACTTCCACTCTCCTCCCAGAAGTGTTCATCAGCTGGGCTCCTCTAGCCCTGGTTCCACATGCCTCCCAGCATTTCCCACTCGGGACTGAAATCTAGCTCATAACTTCAGTAGGTGCACCAGGCAGGAAGTAGTCCCCCAGCTGCTGCTTCACTCAGCCCAGATGGAAAGAAAGGCTTGAGTGCTAGTGCTCATGAGCATAGGACCATGAAAGCACAGAGCCCCGCAAAGAGTGTTGGAGTCAGCCTCGAATTAGAATCATAGCCCTGCTATGCGGTGACTCTGTCATCTCAGCAATGACCTTTGAAGACTTGCTATGTGCCAGCCCAGTTATATACATATATTATGCCATTTAATCCTCAGCAAGGCATGTACTATTATTATCTCCATTTTGAGAAAACTGGAGGTTAAATAACGTCCAAGGTCCCCCAGTCAGTTAGAAGTGGAACCAGGCTTCAAATCAGGCAGTCTGAGCCCTAGTTCCTCCCCACTGCACCTCGTCACACCTCAGGCTCCACATTGGTGATGGTTGCCTCAGGAATTTAATGCCATCACACATGTGAATGTGCCTTCCATTTTGCCTGGCATGATAAATGTTCATTCCCCCCCCACACACCCAACTTCTACCAAGGGCCTGGTGCTGGCAAGGGAAACCTGCCCTTCAAGACCCTCCCATATCCTGGCCACCATTCCTCCTATGGAGCCCTTTTAAAAGTCAGACTTGCTGTCTTCCCATTCCTTTCTCCTCTGATCACAAGGACCTGCCTATCTCTGCACTGGGACAGAACTATTGTCACAGATACCCTCCATGCAGAGGACAACCCACATGTACAGTGTGGAGGGATGTAGGCAGCACCAGCTCTGAGAATTAGTGGAGCTGCTATTTCATTTTAGGATAGATAGAAGCCAGAGGGGGACTGTGGGTTGGCGCAGGTCACACAGTGGGTCAGTGGCAGGGCAGGGGTTCAGAGCAGAAGTGGACAATGCTCTGGGCACATCTCTTTCCCTCTCAGGATCACCCATTTCTTGAGAGCCTCAGATTGTCTGGTCTTGAAGGACATGATGACATTTCAATCCTATTTGAACTTTAAGATCTAGCCTCAAAAGCACCTCCAGGAAGTTGACATCTCCCTCACCTCTGTTGTGCCTCTCGTGTGGCTGCCCTGCTTTTCTGTTGTCATGCTGATCACACTATAATGGGGTCATTCCCCCACTTGACCGGAAGCCCTGGGAGGGTAGGGAATGTGTCCTATGGCACACACTTTCCCAGGGCCCAGCTGTGGGCAGCTCCCACAGTAGGTGCTTGACAAATGTTTGATGACAGTATAACTAAATGAATGAAGAACAAACGAGTGAGTGACAGTGTGCACCCCTTTTCTTTACCTGGGCCCTAGGGGGCTGTGTGGGTGCTAAAAGCCTGGGGCTGGCAGACTACAAGAAAAGTGAAGAGAGAAAGTGACATTACAGGAAAACCAATTCCCCATGGCGTTAATAGCCCAACTTTTGCTGTAGGAGGAGAGGTGAATGGCAAAACAGGTGTGTGAGCAGATAATACAATCTTCTGCGACAACAGCCACAATGGTGAAACAGGGCGCAGGCAGTCAGAAGATTAAAGTCCCACCGTCTCATAACAGTGCCAATCAATATTTACTATAACAAGAGGCAAAAATTGCCATCAGCCGGTGAGGGAATGCATATATAAGAAAACAAGGCATGATTTATCATGCCTACTTAGATGCAAGAAAAGGAAATAACAGCAACAACAATGAGAATAATGACAATAATAATACAAGACAGCCTTAGAAAAGGAGCCTTGTTGATTTCTTGTACTGAAAAGATAGCTCCTTCAGCAAGAGCCTCACTTAGTCTCCCTGTGTCCACCCCACTGAGGTTTTGATGTTCCACTTTCATCAAGAATATTGAGCATGAAATGCCAACATTATGTGGGCTGGCTGGCGACAACTGATGAAGAGATGGAGTGTGGAGCTGAAGAGTGCCAGGGACGCCTGCCTTCACTGCTCAGGGACAAAGCACTGGCTTAACTGGGCCAATGGGAACAGTGACAGCCCAAGAGAGCAGAGAAGGGTACGTACATCTGGGCCCTCTGCCACCCATCACCACTGAAGCCTGACTGGGGGGCCAGGTTGAGAGGCTCAAAGGCAGCTGCAGGGCCTCACTCTTGAGGGTAGCCAAGTCTGGTTGCATTGCTGCTGGCCTTCAGAAGGAGGGGTAGGACAGTTCATTCCAGGGCTCTTGAGATTAGTGGGTGAGGAGATTGTGAGCCTTGGAATTTGGCTTCTGGTTACAAATTCTGAGCTCCAAATAACTGGCTCACAGAGATTCCTGGGCTGGTGGTGAGAATCCTCTTACTTGGCCAGTACTACTGCCTCGGGACCAACCAAACTTAAGGCTTTTCTAAATGAGTTGGACCTTAGCTGCCCAAACTATGAAGGTTTGCAGTGTCCTCAGAGGCCCACTCCAAGCTTCAGGCTCCACTCCAGCTACCCAGTCCCAGGCTTCAGAGGACTCAAGGGGTACATTTGTCTTAGAGACATCTGAGTGTTATCTGGGGTTGGCAACACGGGCATCCCCTGGCACTTGTCTTCACATTCAAATTTGAGAAGCTCTACTCCAGAAGAATGGCTCTCAGCATCAGAGGCACATTAGGATCACTGAGGATTTGTTTACAAACGATGCCAGCCAGGCCACATCCCAAAATGATAAACCTCAAGTCCCTGGAGGATGAGACCTGAGCTCAGGTGTTTCTAAACAGCTTCCAGGTAATTTTACAGTGTGGCCCCAGTTAGCCTTATAGTCAGGGCTGCCCCCCTCCCTCCACAGCTGCCCACCCTGCCCCAAAGCTCTAAGCTCAGGCCTCCCATTGGGACTCCTGCCCAGAGGCTGTCAGTCAGGAGAGAGAGGTTTCAAGCACACCCTGCTCCCTAAGAACCTTCTGAGGCAGGGGTCCTCAAACTTTTTAAACAGGGGGCCAGTTCACTGTCCCTCAGACAGTTGGAGGGCCAGACTATAGTTTAAAAAAAACAAAACTATGAACAAATTCCTATGCGCACTGTGGGCTGCTAAGCAGGAGAGGCAGCGGCACCCGGCAGGCGGGATAAATGTCCTCGGCGGGCCGCATATGGCCCGCGGGCCGTAGTTTGAGGACGCCTGTGAGGTCTGCAGAGCCCTGGCCATCATTTTTCCTATGATTTCACTTCTGTAACAAGCCCCACAGACTTTGCAGAGAGGCAGGGGAACTGAGAAGCCCCATTGCCTTGGAGCTCACCTCATTCCACAGGTCCAAGTGCACTTCCTCCCAGCCAGGTTCTGTCCACACTATTGGGTGCTCTTGTGTCTGGGAGCACAGCAGGCCGAGGGCTCCCAATTGTGATGCCCCTTTCTTTGCCTCTGTACTAGAGTCTCTGATGACTTTGGGATAATGGGACCCAAGGCAGACAGATCACCTCTATTCTTTTCCCATCTTCAGAAAAGCTTGTTTTCTGGCTCACAACTTGGGAGTGCTGGCAGGAAGTGGTACTGCCTCAATTCTGGTGCTCCACAGGAAAATAACTAGGACCAAAGGCAAATATTGTAAGGAGGTAAATTCTCACATGATTTTCTTAAAGAGCTTTCCTAAAAGTTACAGCTGTATAACAGTAGGATTGTCTACCATGTGAAGAATTGAGCTCTCTGACACAAGAGGTGAGCAAGCATGGTCATCTGGGAGGGAAACTAGAAAGAGCCTGTTTCATCCAGTATGAGTGTTGGTTGGTGCTCCTCAAAGGTTTCCAGCCCTGAGTACTTACAAGATCAATTGTCAAATAAGGCTGACAGGAGTGATCCAGTCCAAGGGTTCTTTATACAGAAGCTCAGGGGAGCTTAATACCTGGAGCAAGTCTACTATAGAGAAAAAGGAAAGGGGGTCTGTGTTCTAGTCCTCACACTGCCACTGACTAGCTGGGTGTGTGACCTTGGGCAAGTGTATTCCCATCTCTGGGCATCAATCCAAGAGACTAAACTCCATCCTGACAGCTAGGGTTGCCATTTCACATGCTCTGGTGGGTGCCATTTGCACAGACCACACTCTGTCCTGTAACTATCCTATATAATAAAAAGCTAATATGCAAATAGACCGAACGGTGGAACAACCGAACAACCAGTCACTATGACATGCGCTGACCACCAGAGAGCGTGCGCGGAACATGGCGGGCCGATGGGTGTTAGCCGCAGTGGGATGGTGGAGCAGGTGAGCGGGGCTGCCAGACCAAGGTGGGGCATCGGTCGCTGTTATTGGGGTGAGCTTCTGGTGGTTACTGAAAATTCTTTGCTCCTGTGTGCCACAGTCCCGCCCAACGCTCGCACCTGCTTCCGGCGCTGGAGCCACCACTCACACCTGTTGCCAGTGCCTGGCACTGGTCCAGATCATTAGGTGCCGTCAGTGGGTGTGAGCGATGGCTGCTGGCTCTGATCACCCCTGAGGGCTTCTCCACCTCCCCCTGCTCCTGAGGGGCAATCAAGGCAGCAGCCGCCACTTGCACCCGCTGCTGACACCAGCCCCAATTGCTCCGCGCCACTAGCGGGTGCAAGCCGGGGGGGGGGGGGGGGCGGCGGAGAAGGGGGGCCAGCACTGTCAGCATGTGGGAGTGGCAGCAGTGGGAGCAGGGCTGACGGCAGACAGGGGACCTGGGCAACAGCAGGAGGGGCTGGATGGGGGTGCGGAGGATAGGCCAAGACCCGCCCCTGTGCCCACCGCAGCCTTGAAGCCCAATTCCTTTCAAGGTGCACAAATTCATGCACTGGGCCCCTAGTATGCTATAAATGTTCAGTGCAAAATAAGAATGCTTTGATAAAAAATTAAGAATTTCAAAGTGGGAATAGCAGAGCGTCACTCCATGTGCAGAACCCTGTGGACTGCACCTGTAGTGTGCCCGGGAAGCCAGCCCTGACCACATGGGCAAGGCAGAGGTGGGGCCTCATACCTTAGCATTTCCCCTCCTGCTGCCCTGTTCCCCTTGTGCCTGGCAGCCCTTCCACAAAGCCCTTAACTGTTTAGTTAAGAGGGTGGGCACAACGCCCAGGGGAGCCAAGGACCTGTTGACCCTGGAGGACTAAATTAGAAGGAAATGATTTGAGAGGTAATCAATATGCTCAACTGCAGTTCATTAACATCTAATGAACTAACTGCTCAGCATCCATGGGGGGCCTAGCCAGCACTGTCACCACTCCTTGCTTCTGCTCCCTAGTGTCATTAGTTTTCCTGGGAGCTGATCCCAGGTGTGAGGCAGCTGCAGTGGGGGTAGGGGGTCAAGGGAGCACCAGACAGCCACTGAAAGAATGCCAAAGCTGGAAGGGCCCTCAGGTGCCTTCTGGTCCAACCCCTTCAGGATACAGGTGATGAAACTGCCTGGAGGACCTCAGGCCCCAAACATAAAATTGGAATTGAGCATTACCCCTTAACCAGGGCTCTTTTCCCACTATCTTGACAACAGAATGTCCAAGCTCTCACCCCAGCCTGCCATATACTGTGGCTGTGCTCCTTTACTTCTTAGAACCTCAGCTTCCCCATCTATCAAATGGAGACAGTACTATCCATTCTCCAGGTTTGCAGTACAGTTTCAGTGAGATAACAGATGTGAAAAGCACTGCATAAAGCAAACAGCTCTTCAAATGTAAGATGTCCAATGAAATTCATCACTTAACAAGGCCCTGCTTATGTGCCTGGAGCTGTGTTCCATGCTGGGGGCCAAGCAGTGGATCAGACAGTCCCTGACCCACAGGGGAGACTTCCATGCAGCAGGGGGGTGTGCTTCAGTATAGTGCGGCCTCTTTTCAGGCCAAGGAGGGGCAGGCTGGGAAACCTTCCTGGAGGAGGTGAGCTTATGGGAGACAGAAGATATAAATTGGGATTTTCAGCAGGGGAGTGCTATCTTTGACAACACTTGTATAGCACTTACAACATGTCAGACCCTAGTCTAAGTACCTTACAAATATTAACTCACGTGATCCTTATATCAAGTCTGTGAAGTTTCCTACGGAAACTGAAGCCCAGAGAGGTGAAACAACTCATGCAGGTCACAAAGCTAGTAAGTGGTAGAACTAGAACCCACACTCAGAAAAAGTCTACCATCTTAATCCCTAAGCTACACTGCCTCTGAATCAGACCAACTGTCCTTGTGGCAGCAATGGGGTGCACAGTTGCTAAAAGGGGGCAGACCTGAGGCAGGGAGGAGAGCAGTGAGGATTCGAGGCAATAGGCCAGGTGAGAGATATTAAGAACTGACCTTGGGCAGTGGCAATTGAGTTGATGGAGAAGTGACAGATTGGCACTTTGGAGGCAGGAGAAGGGACTTGATGTTATTTAAACTTGAGCTTAGGGTGTGATGACCTTTCTCAATGGATACACACGGACAAAATTGTATCGGTCAAAGTCCATATTTAGAGTTAATCTTCACTCTAATTTTCAAGTCCAGAGAATCTGTGGTGATTATTGTTTTTTATCCTTTCTGGATTCATTTTTCTCCTTCTTTGGGTAATAGATCCAGCCTGCTTGGCCACAGGGGTGAACATGTGACCTAAGCCAACCAATCAGAGTGCTTCCCTGAGTCTCCTTATTGGTGGTGTTGGAAGGAACTCTTTCCTCACTGATACAGTGAGGAAAATGCAAGCACTGTTTCTGCCTTCCCTTGGCATGGCCCTGTGCCAGCTGTGCCTGAGTCAGGCCTCCTGCTCTACCCAGGGGGGTCAGTTCTACCACTTACTAGCTTTGTGACCTGCATGAGTTGCTTCACCTCTCTGGGCTTCAGTTTCCCTAGGAAACTTCGCAGACTTGATATAAGGATCACGTGAGTTAATATTTATAAGGTACTTAGACCAGGGTCTGACATGTTATAAGTGCTATACAAGTGTTGTCAAAGTGAGGACTGATACCTGGAATCAGGGCACCCTCTCCTTCACCTATATAAAAATTGTCACCATGTCCCTTCGATTCTACTGCCTCAATATCTCAACTCCTCTACTCTTCCCACCCATCCACCCCTGGCCCCCTGCACCTCACAGGAGTACAGACCCTGTCACCTCTCTTGGATGGCTATAATCAACTTCTAACTGCTCTCGCCCTTTGTCTAACACCCTAGAATGCATTCTCCATTTAGTGGCTAGAGGTCTCTGATAAGTCACGTACATCTGATCATGACCCATATCTGTGACTCAGCATGTTAGACTTGTCACATCCTTGGTCATTGCTCTACTCTTCCTTTTCTGAAATGGTGATGAATGAAGTTGCCCTGTATATGTCTATTCCTTCCACCCCTAATTCAGACATGGCTGTCCCTTGAACTCCTTGTCTGACTGGCAGGCCAGGGCTGACATTCGCGGATACTGTTTAGTGTATTTCCTTCCAGTCTTTTTTTAAGGTAATTGAGGCCATATTGTAGTACAGTTTTGTGTTCTTTTTCACTTCCCAGTGTCTCTGGTATCTCTCTACCAGTACATGTTTTGTACACCATAATGTCGAATGGTTGCCTGAACATCTGCCTGGGTGGCCTATGAATTTAGGACATGAGCAACTCCAAGTTCTTCAGCTTTCCATGATCAGCCCTAGTCTGAGGGTCCACGGGGAGCCTAGCACCCCCCCAACCCACAATGTTCATCCTTCAGCTTGTTGTTTGTCACCAAGAGCCCCTGCCAACTGCTCTGGGCTTTGTCCTGTCCCCTCTGGCACCCTCATCACTGCTTCTCCCTCCAGGTTTCTGTGGCCGATTCCATGCCCCTGGGTCCACATACTATGGACCACAGCCTCTGCCTCAATTCTCTAACATATAGCTGAGCCTGGCCTTTCAGTTTACCAACTTTCTTAGTGACTTCAAGTCAACACAGAGTAATTTTCCCCAAACTTCAGCTAATTGCAACCACCTTCAAAAGATTTGCCATATTCATATTCCACCTATTGTCCATGTTTACTTTAATATGGGTCTTTATCAATACCCACACACACATGCCTTTTAAAACCTGAGCTTCATACTAAGCAAATATTAAACTTCTTTTTCCTCCATGTCCCACCTAAAATCCTCTGGTGTACAGAAGGCCTCTTGGGTAACAGTGGTACAGGGAATTACAATTGGGAGCAGCCTCATTGCTCAAAGCCTCTGCCCTTTCCCAGGGCTCACTGCTGGTGGTCAGGGGCTTTAATCCAGACTGCCTCCACGTCACTGGGACCCTATCCTCCTCAGACCCAAGATTCTTTTCTTCTTTCCTTTCTATTCCCATGCCAGGGTTGTCATCCACTCCCGCCCCACCTGCCCCTATGCTTTCTCTAAGCCGGACCAAAGGAAGCTGAAAATCATTTACCATCACAAGAGAATCTGCAGAGATGCTGCTGGGTCTACAAAGAAGCCGGTCTTTTACTACGTTATTAAACAGAATGCCTACCAGCCCTGCTTACAGCATCTGCATATGGAGTCAAGGCCTCCCCAAGACAATAAATAGGTACTTGAAGTACATCTGCATGACCAAGAGGCCTGCCTGCAGGTCCCAGAGGAACAAGGTACCCTCAGGACAAATTTCAGTGGTTCCCTTTGGAGACCAGAGCAACACCCTATGGGCAGTTTCAAAAAGAAATAGAGGTTTTGTCTCCTGACTCTATCTAGCCTTCGAGAATTCAGACATGTTAAGGTCCAGTCTCAGAGGCCATGGTCAGGCAGTTTTAACACTTCTCCCATTCTAGCCAGTTATTTGCTTTTGTAAATAACACCCGAGGTGGGGGAGACATTTGGGCATACTTTTTTGTTCACATTCACAATTGATTTCTTCAGGAAAAATACCTAGAAGTGGGATTTCAGGCTCACACTATGTGCACTTTTAAAAAGCTGTCCTTTCGAAAGGCCAGCCAGATTTGTGCCTGCCACCCCTGCACCCCTCTCTGCCATGCGCACCAGGGCCGTTTTACAAAACCCTCCGCAGCATGAAGTGCTATCATTTTTAATCCCTGCTAATTTGATAGGCCAAATATGGTATCTCATTGTTGCTTTAATTTGCATTTCTTTGCATTCTAGTGGGGTTGAACATCTTTTCATATGTTTATGGGCCATTATTTTGTGAATTGCCCCTTTATTGGGGCCTTGTTTTCTCCATCTCGTGGCTCCCCCAAAGCCCAGGGCTAGCCTGGAATTAAACACACTAGACATTATTTTTAATTAATCTTCCTTAAACACAGCTCTTATCAGGTTACTCCCCTACTTACAAAACCTCGGATGGCTCATTACTGCCTACAGAAGGAAGTCCAAATTCTTTAGCCCTGCCTTCAAGGCTGATCATAGTCTGGCCCCAACATATCTCACTTCCCATCACCAGCCTTCACACCAGCTCTGCCTGGGTCCCTGGGACTTCCTGATGCCTCCCACCCTTAGCTCCATTAGAAACACAGCTCAGATGTCACTTTCTGTGCCAGGGTTTCCTACTAGCCACAGGTCAGATGGCTTTCCTCCTCCTGTAGTTGGCACTTTGTACAGATCTCTATGCAGCACAGGGCTGGGTATTTGGCACTTTCTCTCCCTGTTCGGAATGTGAATCTTGGGTGGGGTAGGGGAGAGGGTCACCTCTCTTCTCTGGGGCCTCAGAATCTTCTCTGGGATGGGGGAAGGGTAGCCACCACATATTAACACCTCTCACAGGCCCGGCACTGTGCTAGATGTGCCACTCACACACCCACAAACTTCCTCACACACGTAAACATATGATGAAAGAAACAAATCATTTTAACCTATAAATGAAAAAGGGGCCACATACTAAACCTGACAAGCTCAGGCGAGGCCCGCATAGTGGGCCTTACAGAATGAGACTGAAAGTAACCACACAGGATGGTCTGAACATAAAAATTCCAAACTAAAGCAGTCATGGTGGGAAGTCACATTCTAGGCCTGTAGCGTCCTTGAAAAAGGTCAGTTTTTACCCTTAAAATTGTCTATTGTCTTTGTGTATCTAAGATAACATACTTTTTTTTTTTTTTTTTTTTTTTTTTTTTTTTTTTTTTTTTTTTTTTTTTCAAATTTTTATTAAGGTATTATATGTGTACATATCTTATCATTGCCCCCGACCCCCACCCCACTCCCATATATGCCCTCACCCCCCAATGTTTTGCATCCGTTGGTTACTCTTATATACATGCATATAAGTCCTTCAGTTGATCTCTTATTTCCCCCACCTCTCCCTAACCTTACCACTGTAATTTGACAGTCTGTTTGATGCTTTACTGCCTCTGTAACTATCTTTTTGTTCATCAGTTTATAATGTTTTTCATTATCCCCAAATGAGTGGGATCATGTGGTATTTTTCTTTCATTGACTGGCTTATTTCACTTAGCATAATGTTCTCTAATTCCATCCAAGTGCCTACAAATGGTAGTAATTCCTTCTTTTTTATGGCAGCATAGTATTCCATTGTGTAGATGTACCATAGTTTTCTGATCCAGTCATCTGCTGATGGGCATTTAGGCTGTTTCCAAATCTTAGCTATTGTAAATTGTGCTGCTATGAACATAGGGGTGCATATATCCTTTCTGATTGGTGTTTCTGGTTTCTTAGGATATATTCCTAGGAGTGGGATTACTGGGTCAAATGGGAGTTCCATTTTCAGTTTTTTGAGGAAACTCCATACTGTTCTCCACAGTGGCTGCACCAGTCTGCATTCCCACCAGCAGTGCACGAGGGTTCCTTTTTCTCCGCATCCTCGCCAACACTTGTCGTTTGTTGATTTGTTGATGATAGCCATTCTGACAGGTGTGAGATGGTATCGCATTGTTGTTTTGATTTGCATCTCTCGGATAATTAGTGACTTTGAGCATGTTTTCATGTGTCTCTTGGCCTTCCTTCTGTCTTCTTTCGAGAAGCTTCTATTTAGGTCCGTTGCCCATTTTTTTATTGGATCATTTATCTTCCTTTTATTAAGTTGTATAAGCTGCCTGTAGATGTTGGAAATTAAACCTTTATCAGTGATACCATTTGCAAATATGTTCTCCCATACAGTGGGGTTTCTTGTTGTTTTGTTGATGGTTTCTTTTGCTGTGCAAAAGCTTTTTATTTTGATGTAGTCCCATTTGTTTATTTTCTGTTTGGCTTCCATTACCCTAGGGGCAGTATCACTGAAAAAGTTCTTTTGGCATATGTCTGAGATTTTGCTGCCTGTGGATTCCTCTAGTATTTTTATGGTTTCCCGTCTTATATTTAAGTCCTGTACCCATTTTGAGTTTATTTTTGTGTATGGTGTAAGTTGGTGATCTAGTTTCATTTTTTTGCATGTATCTGTCCAATTTTCCCAACACCATTTATTAAAGAGACTGTCTTGACTCCATTGTATGCTCATGCCTCCTTTGTCAAATATTAAATGCGCATATTGGTTTGGGTCGATATCTGGATTCTCTATTCTGTTCCATTGATCTATATGTCTGTTCTTGTGCCAGTACCAGGCTGTTTTGATGACAGTGGCTTTGTAATACAGCTTGAAATCTGGTATTGAGATCCCTCCTACTTTATTCTTCTTTCTCAGGATTGCTGTGGCTATTCGGGGTCTTTTTTTATTCCAGATGAATTTTTGGAGAGTTCTTTCTAGGTCTGTGAAATACGCCGTTGGTATTTTAATGGGGAGTGCATTGAATCTATAGATTGCTTTGGGTAGTATGGACATTTTAATGATGTTGATTCTACCAATCCATGAACATGGTATGTTCTTCCATCTGTTTACATCTTCCTCTATCTCTTTTTTCAGTGTCCTGTAGTTTTCCGCATACAGGTCTTTTACCTCCTTGGTTAGGTTTATTCCTAAGTATCTTAATTTTTTTGGTGCGATGGAAAATGGGATTGCTTTTTTAGTCTCTCTTTCTGTAAGTTCATTGTTGGTGTATAGAAATGCCATAGATTTCTTGGTGTTAATTTTGTATCCTGCTACATTGCCGAATTCATTTATTAAGTCTGTTAGTTTTTTGATGGAGTCTTTCGGGTTTTTTATGTACAATATCATGTCATCTGCAAATAAGGACAGCTTTACTTCTTCTTTTCCAATTTGGATGCCTTTTATTTCTTCTTCTTGTCTAATTGCAGTGGCTAATACTTCCAGTACTATGTCAAACAGGAGTGGTGAGAGTGGGCATCCCTGTCTTGTTCCTGTTCTTAGGGGAAATGGTTTTAGTTTTTGCCCATTGAGTATGATGTTAGCTGTGGGTTTATCATATATAGCTTTTATGATGTTGAGGTATGATCCTTCTATTCCCACCTTGTTGAGAGTTTTTATCAAGAAAGGGTGTTGGATTTTGTCAAATGCTTTTTCTGCATCAATTGATATGACTATGTGATTTTTATCTCTCAATTTGTTTATGTGATGTATCACATTTATTGATTTGCGGATATTGAACCATCCTTGCATTCCTGGGATAAATCCTACTTGGTCATGGTGTATGATCTTTCTGATGTACTGCTGGATCCTATTTGCTAGAATTTTATTGAGGATTTTGGCATCTACATTCATGAGGGATATTGGCCTGTAATTCTCCTTCATTGTGTTGTCTTTATCTGGTTTTTGTATTAGGGTGATGCTGGCTTCATAGAAGGAGCTGGGAAGTGTTCCTTCCTCTTGAATTTTTTGGAATAGTCTGAGGAGGATAGGTTTTAGTTCTTCCTTGAATGTTTGGTAGAACTCTCCTGTGAAGCCATCTGGCCCCGGGCTTTTGTTTGCCGGAAGCTCTTTGATGACTGCTTCAATTTCTTCCATAGTTACTGGCATGTTGAGCTGTTTAGATTCTTCCTGATTGAGTTTTGGAAGGTTATATTTTTCTAGGAATATGTCCATTTCCTCCAGGTTGTCCAGTTTGTTGGAATAGAGTTGTTCATAGTATTTTTTAACAATCCTTTGTATTTCGGCGGGATCTGTTGTTATTTCACCTCTTTCATTTCTGATCTTGTTTATTTGGGTCCTCTCCCTTTGCTTCTTGGTGAGCCTGGCTAGAGGTTCATCAATCTTGTTTATCCTTTCAAAGAACCAGCTCTTGGTTTTGTTGATCTTTTGTATTGTTTCTTTGGTCTCTATGTCGTTTATCTGTGCTCTGATCTTTATTATTTCCTTCCTTCTGCTTACACTGGGCTTTTCTTGTTGCTCTTTTTCTAACTCTTTGAGTTGTTGGGTTAGGTAATTTGTTACCCCTGTTTCTTGTTTTTTGCAGTAGGCTTGTAGAGCTATGAACTTCCCTCTCAAGACTGCTTTCGCTGTGTCCCATAGATTTTGGATTGTAGTGTTTTCATTGTCATTTGTTGTCATGATGTTTTTTATTTCTTCTTTGATCTCTCTGGTAACCCAGTCATGGTTTAATAGCATGCTGTTTAGTCTCCATGTGTTTGATTTCTTTGGGTTGTTTTTATTGTAGTTGATTTCCAGTTTTATGCCACTGTGGTCTGAGAAGATGCTTGATATGATTTCTATCTTCTTGAATTTGAAGAGACTTTGCCTATGTCCCAACATATGGTCTATCTTTGAAAATGACCCATGTGCACTTGAGAAGAATGTATATTCTGTGGCTTTGGGGTGAAATGTTCTGAAGATGTCAATTAATTCCATCTGGTCTAGTGAGTCATTTAGGATTGATGTTTCTTTGCTGATGTTTTGTTTAGAGGATTTGTCCAATGGTGATAGTGGGGTATTAAAGTCTCCTACTATGATTGTATTGCTGTCAATCTCTCCCTTAATATCCTCCAGGAGTTTTTTTATGTATTTGGGTGCTCCTGTATTGGGTGCATATATGTTTACCAGAGTTATTTCTTCTTGTTGGATTGCTCCCTTTAGTATTATGAAATGGCCTTCCTTATCTCTTGTTATGTCCTTCAGTTTGAGATCTAATTTGTCAGAAATAAGTATTGCTACCCCAGCTTTTTTTTCAGTTCCATTTGCCTGGAAAACCTTTTTCCATCCCTTCACCCTCAGTCTGTGTGCGTCTTTTTTTCTGAGGTGGGTTTCTTGTAGACAGCAGATATATGGGTCGTGTTTTCTTATCCAATCTGTTACCCTATGTCTTTTGATTGGGGCATTTAATCCATTTACATTTAAAGTTATTATTGATAGGTACTTATTTGTCGCCATTCCTATTCTTTACCCCTGTGTTACTTCTTCGCTTCCTGTTTCTTTCTTTCTTTTTTTTTTTTTACAGTAGACCCTTTAGCATTTCTTGCATTGCTGGTTTGGTGGTAATAAATTCCCTTAGTCCTTTTTTGTCTGTGAAGCTCCTGATTTCACCTTCAATTTTGATTAACAGCCTTGCTGGGTACAGTATTCTTGGATTCAGCCCCTTCCTTTGCATGACTTTGTATATTTCATTCCATTCCCTTCTGGCCTGATGAGTTTCTGTTGAGAAATCAGTTGCTAGTCTGATGGGGGTTCCTTTGTATGTAACTTTCTGTCTCTCTCTTGCTGCTTTTAAGATTCTTACTTTGTCGTTGGTGTTTGCCAATTTAATTATAATGTGCCTTGGCGTCGGTCTTTTGGGGTTCATTTTGCTTGGGACTCTGTGAGCTTCCTGGATTTGTGTGTGTTTTTTCTTCCCTATATCTGGGAAATTTTCTGTCATTATTTCTTCAAAGAGGTTTTCTATTCCTTGCTCAGCTTCCTTTCCTTCTGGAACCCCTATTATGCGGATGTTGTTTTGTTTCGTGTTGTCCCAAAGTTCCCTTAGACTCTCCTCCTGCCTTTTAATTTTTTTTTCTAGAAGTTGCTTTTCTTGGGTATTTTTTTCCATCTTGTCTTCTAGCTCACTGATGCGGTCCTCTGCTTCTTCTAGTCTACTCTTGATGCTTTCTATTGAGTTCTTTACAGCAGCGATGTCATTTTTCATTTCTTCTTGGTTCTTCTTCATTTCCTCTTGGTTCTTGCTCATGTTGTCGAATTTGTCTTCCATTCTTTTCAGCCACCTTATGACCATTTCTCTGAATTCTTTTTCTGGAAGGTTGCTTGCCTCCATTTCGTTTACTTCCTTTTCTGGTGATGCCTGCTTTTCTTTCATATGCGGGCTGCTTCTTTGTCTCCCCATGGTCTCTCTTCTCTGGGTGTCTGGTTATGTAGTTCTCTCTCTCCTGGGTTGATTTAAAGGCACAAAATACAGCACTACCAGGTACAACTCACAAGGCACTGAACAGGAATGTATTCACGATATTAATAACCTCTAATAAAGGTGACCACCAGAGAAAGGCAAATTAGGTGATAGGAGAGAAAGAAGAAGAGGAAAAAAGAAAGAAAGAAAGAAAGAAAAAAGGAGTGTGAAAATGAAATTGGGAAAAGGGAAAGTAAAGAGAAAAAAAAAGTAAGAGAGACAAGAAAGTGACTAAGAGAGAAAGGGGAACAGACTATATATATTGGGGATAAAACTCCAGTAGAACAATCACTAATCCCAGCAAATGCCAGCAACAAGTGCCTGGGGATTAATACAAACTACAACACCAACTAATATGGATTGAGGCAAGGGAAAGCCGAAGCACAAAACAAACAAAAAAATAAACAAAAGAAGAATAAGCAAAACAATCTCACAAAAACAGCATAAAAATTGGATATAATCTACATTCAAGCAAACAACAACAAAAGGACAGAGAGAAGGACAAGTTTATGGATAGCTCAGACAGCGAAGGGAGAGGTGTATGTGGACTTGGAGCAGGGGATTAGAGATTAGATATGTAAGTAGGGTGAAATTTTAACAAGGGGTAAACAGAAAGAATAGGGAAAATCTAAAGCAGTAAAAGGGTAAGACAAACAGGACACTGAAAAGGGGGAGGTTGGGAAGAGAGTGATGGCCTAAAGGTAGAGTTGAGATAGAGTAAAACGATGCTAAAGGAAAGATAAAAAATAGAATGTAGAACCCTAATCCCAAAATAAAATGAAGAGAAAATAAAATGACACTTTAAAAAAAAAAAGATAAAATAGCAGTAGTAATAATACGGATTGAAAATAAAAATGTAATCATTAAAAAGGTAAAATCAAGTGATGAAAAAAGAAAAAAAAGTTTCTTGATTAAAAGATGCAAAAAATGAAAATAAAAAAAAAAATAAAAAAAAATAAAAAAATAAAAGGTAAAAATAAAATGTGAAGTAGTGAAGGTCATTCACTTCCTCTGTTTTTCTGTTTGGCACGCCTGTTTCTCAGTCCAGACAGTATTGCAGTTCCCTGCGATCCACTGCTCTTCGGTGTTGTAAGCCAGTCCTGATTTTAAGCAGGCGGTGTGTCTTAATTTCTCGTATTTCTTTATTTTTGATTACGCAAGAGTCAATTTGTGATTCAGCCCCTGGGTGGCAGTGTTTCTGGATTGACTTCCGGGTCTATCTATGGCCTCTCTAGGCAGTGTTAGAGCCTTCTTTCCCTGTGGCACTGCCACCGGCCTGTGGGCGTGGTCTGCCTCAGAGCTGACTCTCTGATGGTCACTCCCCGCTCCGATCCCCAGGTTCCAGAAAAACAACTTTCCCCTGCAGTCTCCCAGGGTGTCCCCAACTGGGTGATCCTATGTATTGGGCTTAGTAATCAGAAGCAAGGATTTGAAGAGGAAAAAGCCCAAGTGTGCGAACTCCAGGACTGCGAGTAAACCCAGGCACAAAGGGAGCGCACGGGCTGCGCGTAAGTCTGGACTGCCTGAAATTCTTAGGGTGTCCCTGCACTTCAGATCAAAATGGGTTGCTTTTTAGAGTGCCCTTCTCTTAGCAGCTCTGAGGACCCCTTTCCACAATCACAGATCACGCCAGCCCCTACAGCCACGGACTTTTCTAGGCACAGACTTCCCTGGTCCTCCAGCTCCCGCAAAACGCGCGTTCCTCTCTCCCGCCGGGACCAGAGACCTCACCTTATCCCAGGCGAAATCTGACCTTTCCGTGGTGGAGTGTAGAGCTCCTCTGAACCCGTGTGCTTGCGCCAGTTGGGGAGCGTTGTTCTGGGGCTCGCAGCTGTTCCTGGGGTGCCGCAGTTGTGGATTCTCAGGCTTCAGATAAGCTCCACTTTCCGGATCAAGATGGCGCAGACTCCGCGTCCAAGCCCGCAGCTCCGGGAGGGGACCCAGCCGCAGTTGGTGCTGCCAGGTCAGGGGAACCCCGTTCAGCAGTCCCCCACCTCCTTCTGGAATTCAGCTGTCTCCCAACCAGCCAACAAACACTCCTTGTGCGTCCCTCAGCTGTTCTTTCTTTCTGCTCCGGGACAAGGCTCGGAACACGTCTGTCTATTCCGCCGCCATTATTCCCTCTCCAAGATAACATACTTTTGAAATTTCAGAATCATTTTCTTTTCCAGACCCCCTCGAAGGCACAACTGCGAGAACCAGAGCAGAGGCCACATCGTTATCTTGTTGCCCCCCCCCCCATACCATCTCTATGTGCTGTAAATGTTAACTATCCTGTACCCACCAGTGTAAAAGATGTATGTGTCTCTCTGTTTTGCTTTTTATCCAGTCTCAGAGATTTCCCAACTTTGCTTTCTCCTGCCTCTGTAATATACCACCAATGGATTTAATGTAATCTACTTATGTCTCCTCCTTTGATTCTAGTGTATAAAATAGGCTGTAAATTATTCACGGTGGCCAAGACATGAAAACAACCAAAGTGTCCTCTGATAGAGGACTGGATAAAGAAGATGTGATATATAATGGAATACTACTCAACCATAAGAAAGAGTGAAATAACACCATTTGCAACAACGTGGATGGATCTTGAGAACATTATGTTAAGTGAAATAAGTCAGTCAGAAAAAACTACAAATCATGTGATTTCCCTCATATGTGGAATATAAAACTGAAACTCGTGAACACAAACAGCAGTGTGGGAGTTGCCAGAGGGAAGGGGGTGAGGGGAGAAGGGGGTCTAATATATGGTGATAGGAAAAGATTTGACTTTGGGTGGTGGGCACACAGGGCAATATACAAATCTTGTAAATTAGGAACCCACACCTGAAACCTATATGTTCATGTTGACCAATGTCATCCCAATAAATTTTTAAAAGATTAAAAAATAAAATACGCTGTATAACTGCCATTCTCCAGAGCATTTTCTCAATCTCCTGAGATTTTGCTTCCCAGCAATTATTGTTAGTTTGACTCCAATAAACTCTTAGAAGACTTTTTCTTAGTGTTAACATAAAAAAAAACATTGAAACCTGTAAAGAATTTTTGTGAGTTTATTTGAGCCAAACTGTCGACATATGCCGGGAAGCAGAACCTCAACAAATTGAGATAATGCTCCTGAGAATGGCAGGTTTCATTTGTATTTATACATTGCAATCAAAGGAGGGACTTAGGTGGGTTACATGAAATTCATTGGTGATAGATTAAGGAGGTGGGATAAAGCAAAGTGGAGGGTGGGAACCCCTGGGATTGGATAAAAAGTAAAATGATGGACACATGCTTAGGTGGGTACAGGAACAATTAACATGATAATGAAGGAATTTGTGGCACCTGTCCTGGCGCCCACCACATTTGGTTGTGCCCCAGGAGCTCCAGAAAAAGGGAAGTTACAAGTTACCCAGACATTTCAAGGGTATGTTATCATAGATGCAAAAAGACAGGTAGGCTCAGTTAAGGTAAAGGTTGACCTGTCAGTGAAGATACCGGCCTAGGACATAACTGCCCACCATAACTGCTTTTAGTTAAAGTTTAATTTCAGACCATCCTTTGTGGTTACTTTAGGTCTCTGAGTTTGCAAGACTGCTATGCAGGCTTCCCCTGAGCTTGTCAGGTCAGCATGTGGCCCCTTTCATCCACATTAGGCTGAATGTTTTTTCGTTGACAAACCCAAATCACCATAGTCACTTCTGGCATCCAAGAGAATGAGGCTCAATTCACATGGGATGTATGAGGAGGCTAAATGTTGTACTGCTGCCTTCCTCTCGAGGACAAAGAAAAAGGGTGAGCGAGAAAGGAGGTGGTCCAGTGTTGAGGAAAGCCTGCTAATGAGTTTGGGTATACAAAGGCAGTCTTGGAGTTGTGCTGGGACCGGGGCTAGAGAAAGTCAAATTATTCAGCATAATAAAGTGTGTATGTACACACACACACACACACACACACACACACACATATAAGTATGTATATTTTTTAGCTGCCAGAGGGTAGCAAAGGGTTGAGGAGTGAAGAGTGGGCCCCTAGCAGGTTAGCACTTCCCTAGATGGTAAGAATCTCCCAGAAACATTTTTTAAAAAACAGTGTCTAAAAATTCCTTTAAAGCCTGTGGTTCTGCCATGTAAGCCCTTCCATTTTATCCAGGCTTTAGTCAAGTCTCTCTCTCGCACTCTCTCTCTCTCTTTCACACACACACACACACACACACACACACACACACACACCTCTACCTGGTGGGAGTGTGTTCTGTGAGAGTCAGGGCTGGAGATAGCACCTGCAGGACAGTGAGACAATCTGGAGTTGAACCTCTTCAGAGCAACAAGCTCAGAGCTGGAGGGCACTGGAACAGCAGGACTATCTTCCAGGGTCCCACTGAAAGGAACACATGCTTCCTCATGAGATGACACTTGAGTACTTTCACTTGAATCTCAAAGAAAGGCTCCCTAAGTTAAGCCAAGGATATCCACACCTCAACCCTACTGCCCGCAACAACCACATGTGGTGGGTGGGCGTTCTTATCATCTTATAGATGCTGAAATAAAGGTCAGGGAGGTGAAGTATTTGGTCAGTGCTCAGGCAGCTGGGAAGCAGCAGCCTGGGGTGCCTGACCCCACAGTTGGTGCTGGTTCCTCTGTGCCTTGCTGCTGGCACCCAGCACAGTGCCTGGCACAGAGTCAATACATGGTATATGCTTGCAATTGCATTCAATCTGATACAACTAACATTTTCCCAGGAATTGACTGTGTTTCTGGGTATGTGGACTAGGTGTTGAGGATTTTGGTGTTGGAGGGTTGAGGGTATAGATGGGGGAGGACAAAGAAGCTATAGGGCATGCTTCCTGCTCTCTCTAAGTTTGGAGCTCAACAAGCAAAATCTGAACATATAAATGGCGAATGAACAACCCCAAGCAACGATAATAACAGCTAACATTTATTGAGTGTTTATTATAAACTGGGTGTTGTTCCAAGTAATTTTCATGGGTTATCCCATTTAATCCTTATAACAACCCCACCAGAGAGAAAATGGGTCACAGAAAGGGCAAAAAACTTGCTCGCCTAAGGTCACACAACTAATAAGTAGCTAAGCCATATTCAAATCCAGGCAGCTTAATTACAGTCACACACTTCTAACCTCTAAGGTCAGAGCTCTGCTGCCTCCACAAGCATCCTAGCTGGGTGCAGGTACATGGTGTTGAAGGTTAAAGGTCACAGGAAGTTGGAGTGGACTGAGGTGGCCAGGTAGAGCTTGGCTAGCTCAGTGGGACTTTGAAGACCAGGGAGGCTGAGGACCAAGGGTCAGGCAGGGTACCCCAAGTAGGGGATGGGTGTGAGGACAGACCAAGTGTTCCGAGACAAACTGATGAACAGCACTCAGTTGTAATATGGTTTGTGTAGCGCAATACGAAATTTTACAAAACAACCCCTACCAAACACAACATTTGCCAACATTTAAAAACCTAGATATTTCACCTTCAAGTTTTGAGCTGACTTCTCTCAATAAATTGAAGAATCTAGCAACACTGGCCTTCATTCTCACATGGTGCAAATAGAGGGCATTGAGGAGTGTTGTCCCTTTAAACAGGGTGTGCCCTCTCCAGGTCTCTACTCCCCACCCCTCCTGACTGATCCCCAACTAAGCTCATTTCACTCACTTCTCTCATCTACCCAGTCCCTGCAAGCAAGTGACTTTGTGATCTCCACATACTAGTAAACCACAACTGTTGGGGGACTGTGAGGAGCCCTAAGTGCTCAATAAGCATCAAATGTCTGGAGAGGAAGATTTCCTGCAGAAGCAATGGGTTAAAGATTAGAAAGGTCAGTTGAAGTCAGCTGAGCAGGATTGTGCCTCCCTTGCTGAGCAATTGAGGAATCAGGAAGCAACATTGAGAGGGAAGAGGGCCAATGGGGAGGCAGCTGCTGGGATGGTTTGGACAAGAACAGTGAGGACAGAGGTGGAAGGAAATCCTATGGGAGCAGGAGACATTGCCAACAAAGACTCACCAGTTTGTGACTGAGATCAACCAATTGCCTTAGGACATGGGAGGGGAAAGCAGGGACAGAAAAGGATTTGGGGTGACTGATGCTGGTTGGACTGAGAGAAGAGTGATGCCACAAGCAGAAATTGGAGAAGATGGTTGGTGAAGGGGACATGGAAGATGCAGCTAATTTAGTTTAGACATGTTGAATTTGAGGTTCTAGAGAGAATTACAGATGAAGATGTCCACCAGGGAGATGAGGGTGTGGGACTGGAGCTTGGAAAGAAGTGGTCTGGAGAGAAATTTGAAAAAAGCCTCTTGTGAGTGAGTAGCAGTGAGGCCAAGAGAGTGAAAGAGACATACCTGGACTCTGGATGTCACCAGAAATCTTTAAGGAATGAAAACTAACTTTGAAGCCAATAAGATCGCCTTGGAGAAAGTCTGGTACCCTGCTTGGTCACATGATTCCTGGCAGTTTTTCCAGGGAAGGAGTGAAGGTTGCTTTCCTGAGAGATGACAAGGAAGGAACCTCAAGACATTTTTGGGAACTCCAGAACTTGAGCATTCCACCCAAGTCTGTAGGTATTGCAGGCAAACCTGATTTGAAACTAGGTGGCTTGGATTCTTTGCCCTAAGGAGCTAATTCCAGCAAAGCCAATTTTAAAAGAGCCTATACAATCTTATTCTTATTGTGTTCATGCAAACAATCAGGCCAAATTGAAACTGGAGTTAATACAATAAATAAATTGGTCTTAATTTGGCACTGTAATAAAAATGAGGATGATTTTAAGGGGAAAATAGTTGTTTCAGCAGACTCTGTAATACACAGTTGTGAATATTAGACTCTAGTTCAATTAATTGTCTTCAAGGTTTCATTTTTCACCTATGAATTGAACTGGATCCTGAATTTTTCTAATGTTCTTAAATATTTGGCTACAACCCTCCAAACGAATGTTTCACTTTCTTTCATCCTTTTGAAAGGGGGCAGCAATAGAATTTGGGGAACCAGCTAGTATTGTAAGAAATATTAATCATGTTCTCTTTAACCGTGATTGTTTTATTCTGATTAAATAAGACACTTCTACCCTGGCTGAAGCTGACCTGGAGATGCAGCCCTTCCTCCCCATTTGGAACTACCTATTATCATGGAAAGATTAACAAAGATTTGTTACAGAAACTAGCCCTTTTTGCATATCTGCAGGCCTTTACAAATCTCCAGCCTGCTTACCTGTTAATTTTGGCACTCCCTTTGGCTATTTCCCCATGTAACCCCAGCCCTTGCATATCACTAAGCCCTTTGAAGACCCCTAGTCCTTTTGCATATCTGTAAACTTCCCTTTTGCTATATAAGCAGCTGGTTTATGGTGGGCCTCAGAGCAGATTTTTGTGGATAACCTGCTGCTCTCCCATTCTGCTGGTGCCGGCAGTATTGGAATAAACACTCATATATGATTCAACCTTGTCTCTGCTTAATTGGCTCAAGTAGTGACTGGCAGCACAGACCCATTGTTTGTCCGGTTACACTTTGAGTTGGAATCAGTGAGGACTAAAACACTTTTCCTTCCACTGAACCATTTGTCATAAATCTGGCTGTTCTAGCTTTTTTTTCCAATAATACTAAGATTTATAAAACAGTTTGTCTCCATCAAGTTACAAGCCCTACTTGTACTCAGAAAATACCACTCCTAGACACCATCACAAGCTCCTTTTGTGCCCAGGCCTCATCATCCCTCTCACAGAATGCAAGGATTTTTGGCTCTGAAGAAAAATGTCACCCCTTTTCAGCAGGAAGCAGCTACAGAAGAGACCATGCATCCCTCTTCTGTGAAAGAAGTCAGTGTCAAAAATCCTTGAAGTGGGGGGCCTATAGACCCCCCAGAGCAAGGGCTAGGGGCCAGGTACAGAAACTCACTAGGGCAGAAAGCCCTGGATGCCTAGCAAGGGGCAAAACTGGGAAAACAAGAACCTTGCCCCCAGGGTAACCTATCCTCCCCTGGCATATCACTGGTCTGGCAGTTTAGACCCCCTGACCTTTTCCTCCCTAAAGATGACATGTAGGCCTCAGTTGTATTTCAGCTTTGGGCCCAGAAAAGCAGCAAAATCAGAAAAATGATGCCATGGATGATTCAGGACCAGCTTTTACCTCCCAAGTCACTCAACAGGTGTCCTCAGCCTTGGGTTTCACATACAAACTCCACCCAGCATCTTAATCAAGCACTGACTGTAATTAATGATTTGACATGTGCTAGGGATTTTTTTCTACATCCCTTCAACATAGACATAGTCCCCCAATAATTAGACTTTACCTGTCCCAGTAACCCATCATATCTGACACAACCAGATAATCCCTCTCCTCATAACCCTTGGTATCTCAGCAGGTGTCTGGACTAGCATAGGGGGCTTAACCACTGTTTTATCATATTTTGCAAATTCATTGGACTACTGGCTAAAAACTATATTAATTGGAATCTACTTCCCTTCATAGGACCATTAACATTCCCATTCCTCACTTTTGGCCCATGTATTCTGCATCATTTTTCATCTTTCCTTCAGGATCACTTTCAAGCCTTCACCAACCAGTCTCTTGGGAAAATCATGCTGCTCCAATCCCTTGTTCCAATCATGAGGAATCTATCCAGTGTCCCAGCTGACCACAATCATAGTTTGATCTTAATGCTCCCTCTCAGCAGAAAATAACTACAGAAGAAATTACCTCTGTCCCTATTCCATACTGATCAAATAATCAAATCGATACCCCCCTCCCTGGGAAACTGACCTTTAAATAATTTTGCAACCGACATTCACTTTTGCTTAGACCTATTCCATTTAGATCAGTAACTTTCCCCTACAGACTTGTCCAGGATCCAGCCTGCCCAGAGATTTCCCCACCAAAAAAAGCCCACCTAGAGTCTTTTAAAACCGCTGACTCCTTGTCCCTAGGTGCTGGCACCATTTTGGGGCTCAGCCCATCTGGTTTCCAGATGACCTAATAAATTTATAATTCTTTACTACGTTGGCCTCATGCGTACTTCCTTCGGCGACCCTAACACAAAAGACAGGAACAATGCCAGAACCTCGTTGGGATGCAGGGTGCTGTGACAAGTCGGTAAACAGAGAAGAGGAGGAAGAGATGGCAGTGTGTGTGTGTGTGTGTGTGTGTGCGCGCGCGCGCGTGTGTGAAGGTTGTGAAGGGCAGAGCCAGAGCAGTCAAAGGAAGATCAGAGTTTCAAGAAGGAGCCAGAAGATGCGGATGGAGAAGTCACCAATGGACCAGATTCCTAAGTAGAGCCTCACCCACCCAGCCTCGTGGTAAAAGGATGATCCATTTCAACCCTCTTAAAAATCAGCAGTCCTCCCTGGGTTGGGGCAGGAGGGTCGGGACTTCTGGGGAATGTGCTCAGAAAGCTTGTCCAGTGTCACATGGCTTTGCCCCCCAAAAGGGCAATTGATTGTGCTCTGATCCAGAGCCATCTATCAAAGTATGCTAGAGGGAGAGCTCAGGGAGCAGCCCATACTGCCAAAGCCAGGCTTTTCTCCGGCCTGGCTACACAGGAGAGTCACCGTGGGGTGTGGCCTGACTATTCCTAGTTTGGGAAAGCTTCCTAGGTGATGCTAATGTGCACCCAGAGTTAAGAAACAGTGATCTGGTGATTATTGGAATTGTCAGGGTTCCAGCAATTGGCAGTGGAGTAGACAGAGGGGGTAGGGAGCCTCCTGCACATGCTACCCCCCATCCTTGCAACAGGCTTGGGTTAGGGGGGCCTCCCATCCCCGTTCCCAAACCCAATTACTGATTCTACTTATAATACTAGTCCTCAGTTACACGTGTTTATTTGAAATCATATGTCACAGGAGTATGTGAATTTGGACAATGCTTTTTGCTACTCATTTAACCTAAAATGGATGGATTCGTAAAACCTCTGACTGCAAGGTCCCGCCATCATGGCGGTTTCGAGTCCTCTCACACAGCTTCGCATAGCCGCATAGCACACCAGCCCTGCTCCTGTAGGAGGAGCCTGAGGGTCAACACATTTTGAATCCTGTGTATAATGTTGTCATTGGATGTTTGTTTTTATTATGAAATATGTTAGACATGCAGACACGATGTAAGAAAAAACTATGTAACAAACACCTGCACACCTATCACCCAGCTTTGTGAAATCTTCACAATATTCCACATTGATTTCATATCTTATTTTAGGCATGACAAAAACCCATACAGAGATAAGGACCCTTATGTACTCCTCTGCATCCCATGGAGCTCCTCCTGCCCTTCCCAGAGCTAATGGCTCTCAGGAATCTAGTGTGCCTCATGCTCACATATGCTTTTACTGCATATTCGTTATCAACCCCATTTTAGAGAAGAGGAAAGTGAGGCTTAGGGAAGTCAAGGGACTTGCCCCAAGTCACACAAATCAATAGGTAGTAGAGACCAGAAGCCCCAGAACAAGGTACCAGGCAGTCACCTCCCAGCATGCTGGCCTTGCAGTGCCCTCATCTGGGGGCCTCCCACCCCATCATTCTGTCAACACCTCCTTTACAGGCAGAGCCAGGCCAGAGCAGGCCCAGCACAGCCTGGGACCAAGCAGAAATTGTGGCCTTCTCCTCACATCTCCCAGTTCCTGCCCTGCTAACAGTCCTGGATCCCTGAGACCCTTGCCAAACCCTCCTCTGTTTCCTTTCTAAGCCACTGCTCAGCCCAGCTATACCCCACCCCAAGCCCCAAGTAAAGGGCCTGTTTGTGGATGAGGCAGTTCTGTTCTGTGGGTCCTCCTGGCTTAATTAGCATGCTGCCTGGAGCAGCAGGCCAGAAGTGGTGGGTCACTCCCTCTGGGCCCCAAACCACCACCTGCTTCCCCCGTCCTCCCCTCTCTTTGCCAGCAACAGAGAAGGTCTGTGTGCTGGTGGGAAGGAAGGCAGTGGTTCGACACCTCCACCTCCACGTTGAGGAATTGGGTGGGGCGAGACATGCATAAGCAGAGGCAGATAATTGCTCCCCTTACACATGAAGGAAGGGGAGGGGGCAGGGGAGGAAACAGCTATTCACTAAGCACCTACCTGTATGCTGCTGCATGTTATTCTAGCTAATCCCCATGGCCACTGCATGTGGGAAATGGAATGGCCCCCTCAGTACAGAGGAGCAAACTGAGGCTGGAGCGATCGAGTTAGAGGCCCCAGACACACCACCAATAAGTAGGAAAAGCAAGTTGAACCCAGGTCCACCTGTCTACAAGTACCTTTCCAAGGACCCAACCTGACTCCACCAACTTCCCTTTTCCTTGTAGGCCTCTTCCTCCAAGAAGTCTTCCTCTTTAGTGGAGGAGTGTCCAGCTCACATGGGTAGGCGGAGTTGGAGGAGAGTGGATGAGGCAATAGGTATAAGTTTATCTCTACTCCAGAGCCCCTGTCTCAAAAGGACCAGATCTCACCCAGGAAACTTCAGGCTAAAAGCCTCCCCTCATAGCCCCACCCGACCCCAGGGCCTGCCCCATCCAGAAATTCTCACCTGAGGCTGCTTCTTCCCACCTGGTTCCACCTTGGTCCCCAGGGATCATACAGGTCTTATGATCAGCCCATGGTGCCCCAGAGCATGGATAGAACTTAGTATGTGCCAGGCACTGGGTGAAGAACTTGGCACACATTGTTTGATACTCTTGACTACTCCATGTAGATACTACTGTTTCCCCACTTTAAGAGCAAGAACCAGAACAACTAGTAAAGGAACTCGCTTAGGTCCATTAGCAGCTGGGTTCCAAAGCCTTGCTCTGAGGGTCCTTGGAGAACAAGGCTGGCTGGTGAGGAGGACACAGTGGCAGCCCAAGGAGCACGTTTGAAGGACAGGATACTCATGGGACAGAACTCCAGCAGCTTCTTGCCTCCAGCAGAATGCCCTCCAGACTTTTAAGAAATTAATTTGAGAGCGATGTATGGAGAGAGAGAGAGAGAGAGAGAGAGAGAGAGAGAGAGAGAGAGAGAGAGAGATTGGTTTGTTGTTCCACTTATTCATGCATTCATTGGTTGATTTTTGTATGTGCCCTGACCAGGGATTGAACCTGCAACCCTGACATTTTACGACAACACTCTAACCAACTAAGCTACCCAAGCCAGGGCCTTTCAAGCTTTGTGATGGGGCTCCTGCTCTGACCCTGGGGTGTCTGCAAGCAAACCCCTTCCAGAAGCACTGTCAATCCACTCCTGGGGACTAGTAGGGTTCAGAGCTATCTGCAGATGTCCTCAAGGAGCTAAGCTGTGGGGTAAAATGCAGAGACCCAGTAGGGACAGAGCCTTGGGGAGGCCCCGCAGGTGGGAAGTTCCACCCTGGGACCCTAGCTTGCAGGTTGCCCCCCATCACCTTCTCTCCATATCTGGGCCTGAGGCCTCCAGACTGTTAGAGAAAAATTGCTAAAATCAAATTGCAATTAACGGAGGCAATCATCTGCCTATTAGAAAACGTCCCCTGAGCTAGGCCTGTGCCAAGAGCTGCCTGGGCCCTCCAGAGTAGCTGGGCCCCGAGGGATGCCCCAGAGCAGGGCAGCAGCCAGGGTTTGGGGGAGGCAGGCAGCAGGATAGGCCTGGGGGGTTTTGAAGGGCCTCACTGGGTCCATAGAAGTGTGGGTCTGCACAGTTCCCTGGGGAGGGAGCCCCAGGGCTGACTGTGGTCCCGCCTCTCTAATAGGCTTTCCTAGAGGGCAGACTTGGGCACATTTGTTTGTACTGAAGAACAAAGGAAAGAAAAATCACGCAATGACCCTCCAGGGAGCAATGATAACATTTTCACATGAAAATTACCAGAGAACAGATTGTCTTATGCAAATCATATGCAAATCACACTCTAGTTGGTCTTCTCTGAGCATTACCTAGAGTTCCTCCAGCTCTTTCCCTAACTGAGGATGATGGGGTAGGGGGAGGACCCTCATGGAAATCCGGGTTTATGGGAAATTCTGCCCAGACCTAGACTAGATAAGGTGACCTCTTAGCTTTCTGTCCAGTCCACTGTCCACTCTGAGTCTTGTGCATTTGAATGAACGTTACAGAAAACTCATTGCCTCTGGGCTGGGCTGTACTCAAACCCAAATCTATTGGGGGCTTATCTGCTGCTAAGGATTGCCTGCATCACTGGGACCGGATATTAGCAGAAGATATTGGAGGTTGGCTGGGCAGAATAGAAAGAGGAGCATTAGACCAAGAATCACCAGCTGAGGGCTCTCTCTCTCTCTCTCTCTCTCTCTCTCTCTCTCTCTCTCTCTTTCTCTCTCTTTCTGCCTTTCCCTCTCTCTCTTTCTCTCTCCATCCCTGATCTCACTGCTGGGTTCCAAATACTAGAACTGGATGACCTGTAGGCCAACCTGTCCCATATTTGCTCCAGGCAACTTCATCTACCCAGGTGTCTAACCCAGAGTTTAGGAATTGTCCTTGACCACACCCACCCCTTCCATTGAATCCTTCCTGTCCAATCTATCACTCTGTCTTGGGAGATTTGTCCCCTTTCTTCTGTCCCCAGGGCCCCAGCTGTAGTTTATCTATCATCTCTTTCCTATTCCAGAGGTCTTCTGTCTGGGTTCCTGTCTCCAGGCCAGCCTGTCAGATCTATCTTCAACCCTGCTGTCATAGTGGTATTTCTAGCAAAGCAAACTGACTGTGGCAAAAATCCTCTGCAGCTCTTAGGCCCCAAATCCAGTGCAGAACCCTTTGGCTGGCATGCAAGACCTTTTAGGCACAGGTTGCATGTTCGCCTCCCACACTGTTCCCATGTCTTCCATGTTTCCCACCACATGTCCTCTC
Source organism: Plecotus auritus (assembly GCF_963455305.1). Lineage (NCBI taxonomy): Eukaryota > Metazoa > Chordata > Mammalia > Chiroptera > Vespertilionidae > Plecotus > Plecotus auritus. The sequence continues at coordinate 53,185,636 of NC_137784.1, read as the reverse complement.
TCACCACCCACTAAACACCACATTCTGCCAGGACTTCCCAACCTTCATGAGCCATTTTCCCCCTAAAATGTCTCCCTGCTATTTCCTCCCCGACCCAAGTGAAATTGTATTTATTATTTTAAAAAATATATATAGAAAAATGGCAGCGGAATAGACAGACGTGTTCCGAGCCTTGTCCCGGAGCAGAAAGAAAGAACAGCTGAGGGTCGCACTAGGAGTGTTTGTTGGCAAGTTGGGGGACAGCTGAACTCCAGAAGAAGGTGGGAGACTGCTAGACGGGGTTCCCCTGACCTGGCAGCCCCCACTGCGGCTGGGTCCCCTCCCAGAGCTGCGGGCTTGGACGCGGAGTCTGCGCCATCTTGAACCAGAAAGTGGAGCTTATCGGAAGCCTGAGAATCCACAACTGCGGCACCCACGGAACAGCTGCGAGCCCCAGAACACCAGTCCCCAGTTGGCGCAAACACGCAGATTCAGAGGAGCTCTACACTTCACCAGGGAAAGGTCAGATTTCGCCTGGGATAAGGTGAGGTCTCTGGTCCCGGCGGGAGAGAGGAACGCCCGTTTTGCGGGAGCTGGAGGACCAGGGAAGTCTGTGCCTAGAAAAATCCGTGGCTGTTGGGGCTGGCGTGATCTGTGAATGTGGAAGGGGGTCCTCAGAGCTGCTAACAGAAGGGCTCTCTAAAAAGCAACCCATTTTGATCTGAAGTGCAGGAACACCCTAAGAATTTCAGGCTGCCAAGACTTACGCGGAACAACGGAGTTCGCACACTTGGGCTTTTTCCTCTTGAAATTCTTGCTTCTGATTACTAAGCCCAATACATAGGATCACCCAGTTGGGGACACCCTGGGAGACTGCAGGGGAAAGTTGTTTTTCTGGAACCTGGGGATCGGAGCGGGGACTGACCATCGGAGAGCCAGCTCTGAGGCAGCCCACACCCACAAACCTGTAGTGAGTGCCACAGGGAAAGAAGGCTCTAACATTGCCTAGAGAGGCCATAGATAGACCCAGAAGTCAATCCAGAAACACTGCCACCCAGGGGCTGAATCAAATTGACTCTTGTGTAATCAAAAATAAAGGAATATGAGAAATTAAGACACACCACCTGCTTAAAATCGGGACTGGCTTACAACACTGAAGAGCAATGGAACGCAGGGAACTGCAATACTGTCCGGACTGAGAAACAGGCGTGCCAAACAGAACAACAGAGGAAGTGAATGACCTTCACGACTCCACATTTTATTTTTATTTTTTATTTTTTTATTTTCATTTTTTGCATCTTTTACTCAAGAAACTATTTTTTTTTCTTTTTTCCTCACATGATTTTACTTTTTTAATTATTATATTTTTATTTTCAATCTGTATTATTACTACTGCAATTTTATCTTTTTTTTTATTAAGTATCATTTTATTTTCTCTTCATTTTACTTTGGGATTAGTGTTCTACATTCTATTTTCATCTTTCCTTTAGCATTGTTTTACTCTATCTCAACTCTACCTTTATGCCATCACTCTCTTCCTTACCTTCCCCTTTTCAGTGTCCCATTTATCTTACCCCTTTCCTGCTTTAGATTTTCCCTATTCTTTCTGTTTACCCCTTGTTAAAATTTCACCCTACTTACATATCTAATCTCCAATCCCCTGCTCCAAGTCCATACACACCTCTCTGTTCACTGTCTTAACTATCCAAAAAATTGTTTTTCTCTCTGTCCTTTTGTTGTTGTTCACTTGAATGTAGATTATATTGAATTTTTATGCTTTTTTGTGAGATTGTTTTGCTTATTCTTCTTTTGTTTATTTTTTTGTTTGTTTAGTGCTTCTGTTTTCCCTTGCCTCACTCAATATTAGTTGGTGTTGTAGTTTGTATTAATCCCCAGGTACTTGTTGCTGGCATTTGCTGGGATTAGTGATTGTTCTATTGGAGTTTTATCCCCAATATATATAGTCTGTTCCCCTTCCTCTCTTAGTCTCTTTCTTGTCTCTCTTACTTTTTTTTCCCTTTTCCCAATTTCATTTCGACACTCCTTTTTTTATTTCTTCTTTCTTTCTTTTTCCTCTTCTTCTTTCTCTCTTATCCCCTAATTTGCCTTTCTCTGGTGGTCACCTTTATTGGAGGTTATTAATATCGTGAATACATTTCTGTTCAGTGCCTTGTGTGTTGTACCTGGAGTGCTGTATTTTGTGCCTTTAAATCAACGCAGGAGAGAGAGAACTACATAACCAGACACCCAGAGAAGAGAGACCATGGGGAGACAAAGACACAGCCCGCATATGAAAGAAAAGCAGGCATCACCAGAAAAGGAAGTAAACGAAATGGAGGCAAGCAACCTTCCAGAAAAAGAATTCAGAGAAATGGTCATAAGGTGGCTGAAAAGAATGGAAGACAAATTCGACAATATGAGCAAGAACCAAGAGGAAATGAAGAAGAACCAAGAAGAAATGAAAAATGACATCGCTGCTGTAAAGAACTCAATAGAAAGCATCAGGAGTAGACTAGAAGAAGCAGAGGACATCATCAGTGAGCTAGAAGACAAGATGGGAAAAAATACCCAATTAGAGCAACTTCTAGAAAAAAAAATTAAAAAGCAGAAGGAGAGCCTAAGGGAACTTTGGGACAACATAAAAAAAAAAACATCCGCAAAATAGGGGTTCCAGAAGGGAAAGAAGCTGAGCAAGGAATAGAAAACCTCTTTGAAGAAATAATGACAGAAAATTTCCCTGATATAGGGAAGAAAAAACCCACACAAATCCAAGAAGCTCACAGAGTCCCAAGCAAAATGAACCCCAAAAGACCGACACCAAGGCACATTATAATTAAATTGGCAAACACCAACGACAAAGTAAGAATCTTAAAAGCGGCAAGAGAGAGACAGAAAGTTACATACAAAGGAACCCCCATCAGACTAGCAACGGATTTCTCAACAGAAACTCATCAGGCCAGAAGGGAATGGAATGAAATATACAAAGTCATGCAAAGGAAGGGTCTGAATCCAAGAATACTGTACCCAGCAAGGCTATCAATCAAAATTGAAGGTGAAATCAGGAGCTTCACAGACAAAAAAGGACTAAGGGAATTTATTACCACCAAACCAGCAATGCAAGAAATGCTAAAGGGACTGCTGTAAAAAAAAAAAAAAAGAAAGAAATAGGAAGCGAAGAAGGAACACAGGGGTAAAGAATAGGAATGGTGACAAATAAGTACCTATCAATAATAAATTTAAATGTAAATGGATTAAATGCCCCAATCAAAAGACATAGGGTAACGGATTGGATAAGAAAACACGACCCATATATCTGCTGTCTACAAGAAACCCACCTCAGAAAAAAAGATGCACACAGACTGAGAGTGAAGGGATGGAAAAAGGTTTTCCAGGCAAATGGAACTGAAAAAAAAAAGCTGGGGTACCAATACTTATATCTGACAAATTAGATCTCAAAGTGAAGGACATAACAAGAGATAAGGAAGGCCACTTCATAATACTAAAGGGAGCAATCCAACAAGAAGAAATAACTCTGGTAAACATATATGCACCAAATACAGGACCACCCAAATACATAAAAAGACTCCTGGAGGATATCAAGGGAGAGATTGACAGCAATACAATCATAGTAGGAGACTTTAATACCCTACTATCACCATTGGACAAATCCTCTAAACAAAAAATCAGCAAAGAAACATCAATCCTAAATGACTCACTAGACCAGATGGAATTAATTGACATCTTCAGAACATTTCACCCCAAAGCCACAGAATATACATTCTACTCAAGTGCACATGGTCATTTTCAAAGATAGACCATATGTTGGGTCACAGGCAAAGTCTTTTCAAATTCAAGAAGATCGAAATCATATCAAGCATCTTCTCAGACCACAGTGGCATAAAACTGGAAATCAATTACAATAAAAACAACCCAAAGAAATCAAACACATGGAGACTAAACAGCATGCTATTAAACCATGACTGGGTTACCAGAGAGATCAAAGAAGAAATAAAAAACATCATGGCAACAAATGACAATGAAAACACAACAATCCAAAATCTATGGGACACAGCAAAAGCAGTTTTGAGAGGGAAGTTCATAGCTCTACAAGCCTACTGCAAAAAACAAGAAACAATGGTAATAAATTACCTAACCCAACAACTCAAAGAGTTAGAAAAAGAGCAACAAGAAAAGCCCAGTGTAAGCAGAAGGAAGGAAATAATAAAGATCAGAGCAGAGATAAACGACATAGAGACCAAAGAAACAATACAAAAGATCAACAAAACCAAGAGCTGGTTCTTTGAAAGGATAAACAAGATTGATGAACCTCTAGCCAGGCTCACCAAGAAGCAAAGAGAGAGGACCCAAATAAATAAAATCAGAAATGAAAGAGGTGAAATAACAACAGATCCCGCCGAAATACAAAGGATTGTTAAAAAATACTACGAACAACTCTATTCCAACAAACTGGACAACCTGGAGGAAATGGACATATTCCTAGAAAAATATAACCTTCCAAAACTCAATCAGGAAGAATCTAAACAGCTCAATATGCCAGTAACTATGGAAGAAATTGAAGCAGTCATCAATGAGCTTCTGGCAAACAAAAGCCCGGGGCCAGACGCTTCACAGGAGAGTTTTACCAAACATTCAAGGAAGATCTAAAACCTACCCTCCTCAGACTATTCCAGAAAATTCAAGAGGAAGGAACACTTCCAAGCTCCTTCTGTGAAGCCAGCATCACCCTAATACCAAAACCAGACAAAGACAACACAATGAAGGAGAATTACAGGCCAATATCACTCATGAATGTAGATGCCAAAATCCTCAACAAAATTCTACCAAATCGGATCCAGCAGTACATCAGAAAGATCATACACCATGACCAAGTAGGGTTTATCCCAGGAATGCAAGCATGGTACAATATCCGCAAATCAATAAATGTGATACATCACATAAACAAATTGTGAGATAAAAATCACATAGTCATATCAATTGATGCAGAAAAAGCATTTGACAAAATCCAACACCCTTTCTTGATAAAAAACTCTCAACAAGGTGAGAATAGAAGGATCATACCTAAACATAATAAAAGCTATGTATGATAAACCCACAGCTAACATCATACTCAATGGGCAAAAACTAAAACCATTTCCCCTAAGAACAGGAACAAGACAGGGATGCCCACTCTCACCACTCCTGTTTGACATAGCACTGGAAGTATTAGCCACTGCAATTAGACAAGAAGAAGAAATAAAAGGCATCCAAATTGGAAAACAAGAAGTAAAGCTGTCCTTATTTGCAGATGACATGATATTGTACATAAAAAACCCGAAAGACTCCATCAAAAAACTAACAGACTTAATAAATGAATTCGGCAATGTAGCAGGATACAAAATTAATGCCAAGAAATCTATGGCATTTCTATACACCAACAGTGAACAGAAAGAGAGACTAAAAAAGCAATCCCATTTTCCATCGCACCAAAAAAATTAAGATACTTAGGAATAAACCTAACCAAGGAGGTAAAAGACCTATACGCGGAAAACTACAGGACACTGAAAAAAGAGATAGAGGAAGATGAAACAGATGAAAGAACATACCGTGTTCATGGATTGGTAGAATCAACATCATTAAAATGTCCATACTACCCAAAGCAATCTATAGATTCAATGCACTCCCCATTAAAATACCAATGGCATATTTCACAGACCAAGAATGAACTCTCCAAAAATTCATCTGGAATAAAAAATAAAGACCCCGAATAGCCACAGCAATCCTGAGAAAGAAGAATAAAGTAGGAGGGATCTCAATACCAGATTTCAAGCTGTATTACAAAGCCACTGTCCTCAAAACAGCCTGGTACTGGCACAAGAACAGACATATAGATCAATGGAATAGAATAGAGAATCCAGATATCGACCCAAACCAATATGCACAATTAATATTTGACAAAGGAGGCATGAGCATACGATGGAGTCAAGACAGTCTCTTCAATAAATGGTGTTGGGAAAATTGGACAGAGACATGCAAAAAAATGAAACTAGATCACCAACTTACAACATACACAAAAATAAACTCAAAATGGATACAGGACTTAAATATAAGACGGGAAACCATAAAAATACTAGAGGAATCCACAGGCAGCAAAATCTCAGACATATGCCAAAAGAACTTTTTCACTGATACTGCCCCTAGGGCAATGGAAGCCAAAAAGAAAATAAACAAATAGGACTACATCAAAATAAAAAACTTTTTCACAGCAAAAGAAACCATCATTAAAACAACAAGAAAACACACTGTATGGGAGAACATATTTGCAAATGTTATCACTGATAAAGGTTTAATCTCCAACATCTACAGGCAGCTTATACAACTTAATAAAAGGAAGATAAAGGATCCAATAAAAAAATGGGCAACGGACCTAAATAGAATCTTTTTGAAAGAAGACAGAAGGAAGGCCAAGAGACACATGAAAACATGCTCAAAGTCACTAATTATCCGAGAGATGCAAATCAAAACGACAATGTGATACCATCTCACACCTGTCAGAATGGCTATCATCAACAAATCAACAAAGGACAAGTGTTGGCGAGGATGCAGAGGAAAAGGAACCCTCGTGCACTGCTGGTGGGAATGCAGACTGGTGCAGCCACTGTGGAGAACAGTATGGAGTTTCCTCAAAAAACTGAAAATGAAACTCCCATTTGACCCAGTAATCCCACTCCTAGGAATATATCCTAAGAAACCAGAAACACCAATCAGAAAGGATATATGCACCCCTATGTTCATAGCAGCACAATTTACAATAGCTAAGATTTGGAAACAGCCTAGGTGCCCGTCAGCAGATGACTGGATCAGAAAACTATGGTACATCTACACAATGGAATACTATGCTGCCATAAAAAGAAGGAATTACTACCATTTGTAGGCACCTGGATGGAATTAGAGAACATTATGCTAAGTGAAATAAGCCAGTCAATGAAAGAAAAATACCACACGATCTCACTCATTTGTGGATAATGAAAAACATTATAAACTGATGAACAAAAAGATAGATACAGAGGCAGTAAAGCATCAAACAGACTGTCAAATTACAGCGGTAAGGTTAGGGACAGGTGGGGGAAATAAGAGATCAACTGAAGGACTTATATGCATGCATATAAGAGTAACCAACGGATGCAAAACATTGGGGGGTGAGGGCATGTATGGGAGTGGGGTGGGGGCGGGTAATGGTAAGATATGTACACATAGTACCTTAATAAAAAAAAAGAAGCAGCCGATCTATGTTGTACCTTTAAGATAATGTTTCTCTCTCCCTTGCCCTTCCTCTCCCTCTTGAAAAAAAAGGAAATTAATAAAGTATTCTTTAAAAAAAAAAAATATATATATATATATATATATATATATATATATATATATATATATTTGTATTGATTTCAGAAAGAAAGGGAGAGGGTGAGAGAGATATAAACATCAATTATGAGAGAGGATCATTGATTGGATGCCTCCTGCGTGTCTCACACTGGGGATCCAGCCCACAACCCGGGCATGTGCCCTGCCTAGAATCAAACCCTGACCTCCTGGTTCATAGGTCGACATTCAACCACTGAGCCATGCCAGCTGGGTTGTATTTATTCTTCGCAAAACACTTTGTCTGAGAGACATTCACTGCCTGCCAGCAGCCCCAACTACACACTTCACACTTCACACACATACCCCTCCCAGCTGTCATTGTGTTTCTCCCCACTTAGTTCTTCCTTAGCATTTTGCCCATGACAGAAATTAATTCATATTTGTATCCCCAGCACCTATTATATGATGCATGAGTAAAGAAAGAAATATTAATGAATGAGTTGAGAGTAAATGGGGCCTGGGTTTGATTCCTGGATCTTCCATGGGTGAATTACCTTTCTGAACCTCAGGCTCCTCATCTATAAATTGAGGTAGTAGTGGTGACATCACCATGAGGGTTCAACAAGACAAGGCATCAAAAACCACCCAGAGTAGCCCCTGGGATCCCACAGATGCTCAAGAAATCCCACGTGAATCCTCACCTGTCCAAAGTGAGAGTTGGCTTCAAGAACACATGTCCTCCTAGCCAGAGTGGCTCAGTGGCCACTGCCTCTATGATTCTTGCTCTGGGATTGACTCAGTCCTGGATCTAGCCTCCATTCCTAAGGGCTGTCTGAAGGCCCCCTGCCAGGCTGGTCACAGGCACAAAGGCCCGTCTCTTAGAGGAGGCCTGATATACCTCAGACTTCACTGGCACTTAGGGGAATCTTGCCTGAGATTTCTGCCCCATCGGTGGCCAAATGTCTGGAGAGTAGAGGAGCCTGTGAAAGAGGAAAGGGGCTGGAACTCAAGGAACTAATCCTAGCTCAGCCAGTAGACATCTACATCAACATCGGGCCTCTCTGGACTAAATTTCTGTATCCCTCATATGAGGATGGCAATACATTATATGCTCAGTTTGAGAGCTAAATGAAGTACTGTATGTAACATGACTAGCACAGTGCTTGGTGCACAGGAACAATTGCAGCTAGCATTTAATGAGTACTTATTAAGGGCAAAACATGAAATGCTTTGCATGCATTTGCTCATTTAATTCTCTTAGCAACTCTGGGAGACAGGTACTATTATCATCACCTCCCTTTGAAAGATGTGAAAGTTAAGGCACAGAGAGGTGAAGCCATTGGCTCCTGGCTGCACAGCCTGCAAGTTGATATAGCAGTTTTATTAAGATAAAATTCACCTATCATATAAATAAGCCATTTGAAATATACAAATCAATTGGTTTTAGTGTATTCACAGGGCAGAGTTAGATTTTGAACTAAACTCTCTGAAGGACTCTGAAGGATGCAGAGAGGAAGGGCCTTTCCCTCCAATGGCTGACATACAGTTAAATGGGTGAGACAGTCACCACGCTCACCCCTGCTCAGTGCTGTGAGGCAGATGGCAGCAAATGGGATTCCAGGAAGGGACTCAAGGAGAGCTTCACAGAGATCCACCGTATATATTCTATACTCACGGCAAAGCACAGCAGAAGGAGTGGTAGAACTTAGAGCAGCACTATCCAACAGAAATACCATACAAGCCACGAATGTGAGCCATATATGTAATTTTAAATTTTCTAGTAGCCACATTAAAAAAGTAAAAGAAACCAATGAAGTTAATTTTAATATTATTTGTTCTTTAATCCAATATCTCTAAAATATTATCAAATCAACGCATAATCAGTGGAGAAAAATTGTGGTGATACTTTATATTATTTTTTTATATTGAATCTTTCAATTCTTATATGTATTCTATACTCACAGCAGATATAAGTTTGGATCAGTCACATTGCAAGTGCTCAGTACCCACATGCCGCTTATAACTGCTGTGATGGAAAGTGCAGGTCTGGACATTAGAGAAGCTAGAGGGCAGGGGAAGCACAGTGCAGGCTGAGGAAACAGTGTGCATACAGTTGGGTGTGCAATTGATGTGACACTGTTTTGTTTGTTTGCTCTAATGAAAATTGTGGTCTACACTGTTATATTTTAAATAGTGAAGTTTATATTTTTTCCATAGATAATATGTTCTCACAGTCCAGAAATTTAAAGGTAGAAGAGGCAAATAGGTTAAGAGGCAGCAAAGACATTATATTTTCTTACCATTCTTTATTTTATATAAATGGTATCATAGCCTCCATTCTCCACTTTGCTCTTTCACCAGATATTACATCTTGGAGATGGTTCTGTGTTGGTCCCCAAAGTTCTTCTTCATTCTTTTTCATGGCACACAGTATTTTGTTGTCCAAGAGTTACCCAAGCTCCCACTGATGGGCATTTAGGTTATTTTTGTTAATTTGTGATTACAAACAAGACTGTGATAAATAATCAGTGTGCATAGCTCTATGATAAATTCCTAGATGCAGAATCTGTGGATCAAATTTGTCAGTGGTGGGTTTGGAGCACAGGAGTGACATGTGCAGGGCTGTGCTTGGAACGATCCCTCCTTGCTGGTGAACAAGACAGACTGGTTCCTGCTCTCAAGCAGCTGATAGTTGAATGGAGAAGTTGGGAGGCAAGAGATGCCAGCAGCCTGGACTAGGGTAATGGTAGTGAGGAGAGATAGGTGGATGCTTTAAAGAAGCCAGAATATGGCACTAGGACAGGAATCAAATAGACATGTTCGAAGATGGGCTTTGAAGAAACCACCCTGGCAGTGGTGAAGAGAGGAGAAGCTGCCAAGAGGAAAGGTGGGAGAGAGGAAGTCTGCGTGGAGGTTCTGGAAACAGACTGCCCGAGCAGGAATCACAGCTCTGCCCTTTACTAGGTGTATGCACTTTGGCAAGGGGCTTCACTGCTCTGGGCTTCAGTTTTCTCATCTGTAAAGTGGAGCCAATAATAATAGTATGGCTTCCAGAGGGTTGGTGGTGGGATGATTAAGTGAGGCAAATACAGTAAGCTTTGAGCCTCGATTCTTGCATATCTAAGCGTTTAGTAAAGGATCAGTAGTGTTGTTGGTGTTTGGTGATCGGGGTGGTAGTAGTGAAAGGCACAAAATGGGGAAGATAGGAGAGTGGTTTAGGAGTTGAAATGGGCAGGGCTTGACGATTTATAATGATTGATTGGATGTGGGGGTGAGGAAGGGAGAGTGAGCAGCCCCACCTGCCTCCCAGATGGGCAGCTGGTGGGGATTCTGAGCACCATACCCAGAGATGGGGGGAAACAGAGGCTTCTGGCAATTAGCCCCAGTGTCTAGTGCTTACCTGGACATTAGGACTTGGGCTGGTGCGAATCCTTTGGTGGGAAGCTGCGGGAGAAGAGTTTATAGGAAGCTGAGCCCTGAACCCACCTGCCTGCTGCTTGCCAGGTTGTGCTTGGCAGCACCCTGCCCTGTGCTCATATGCTTTTCAGCATGTGCCTCAGCAGGCCTGAGAGCCTTTGTTGAGGTACAGCTACGCAGTTACTCCTTGTCCCACTGGTCCCCCTCCTTCCCTGAACTTTCTCTCCCCTCCAGTAATCCAAGTTGGAATTTCTTTCTAAGGCAGAGAAGCCTGGTTAGAAAGTGTCAGCCCTGCTTACACAGGGCTCACGGGGACCCAGCTGGTTCCTGGTGGCCGACTCTGAGGATTACAGGGTACAGGCAAGGGATGGGAAGGCACACTTCAATGTAGCTAATCTGAACACCAGGTTGGAAGACTTCATGTGCAAGGAGGTAGCAGGAGAGAATGGCAGGTGGGGAACCTGGGGGAGAGCGGAGAGTCACTGAAGGACTATGAGGAGACAGGTGGGGTCAGAGAGTGGAGTGAAAGGAGGCAGGGGCCTGGAGAATCATCCACAGGCTTGGAGAAAATTAGATGACATTTCTGAGAACCTTGAAGGTCATTCCAGTCATGTTTTCCCACATTACTCCTGGCCCACTAGGGCTCTGGATGGCCAAGGCATCTTCCTCCTTCTGCTGACCACCTATTTGTTAAAGGCCAGCTGAGGTGCTGTTGGGCCTGAAGCATAGACTGAAGGGCACTTGTCCCATGGGTGCTCATGGGCCCTTGGGATCCTAAACTAGCCAAGGAGATTAGAGGAACCCTAGCACCAGGTCCAGTCTTCCATGGAGCCTCTCCTAGTTGCAGTGGCTTCTGCTAACAGTCCCACAGTCCCCCTGCTTGATGGAACTCATTGCAGCTCTGGTTGGGCTTAGGCAGGAGCTGAGCTACCCCTCCTTCCCAAATCAGGCCCCTGAAGTCAGCAGGTTTGCCACCAACATGCCATCTAGTGCTGCCCTCTTTCCCCAAGGCAACCTCAGTGCCACTTCTGAGCCAACTGCCTGAGGAGCTCGGCTGGGTCTCCTACCCACATAGCAGCCGCTGCCCTGCCCACTCCTCCTTGGGTTTCTAAACTTACTGGATAAAACTCTCCGGAGCATGTGGCACTTGCAAAGGCAGGTCCTGTGCACTCCTTTCTGCTGAGGGAATGAATGGCTGGTGGGCGCTGTGGTAGGGCTGGAGAAGGCATCTTAGCGGTTAGCACCACTGAGGTCTCTCTTCCCCTCCAGGCTGCTTTGGAAATATCCCAGAAGGATACACACCAAAGTGGAGCGTGGCAGGCATGGGTACTAGAAGACCTCCAGCCCCTTCCTTCACCTACCAGCCTAAGTCTCCATTTCCACTCTGAGCTTCTCTCCAGATGTTCACTCCCTCCATCTTGAGCCTTAGGGAGGACCACATAGAGAGCAGGGTCTCCACTTGGGGCCAAGCAGCTTTCACTTCCTGCCTGACACTGTGTAACTCTTCAGCCCAGAGCCTGCTGGCTGTTCACCCGCCACTCTCTGGCCTTGGGTTCTGGGCCTTCTCCACCCCTCTCTACCTCAGTCTGCCCTGCCAGCAACCTTAATGATTCCCAGCTGATCCCAGCCACATCCTCTCCCCAGGGCCCTGGCACGGAGAGCAAGCCCTTCTCCAGTGGGCCCCTTAGACATTAACCCCTGGCTGGCTGGGCCTCCAAGCTCCAACAAACTGCCAAAACAGGAAACCTAAGTTGAATAGAGATAAAATCTGATAGAATGGTCAGACTTCCCTGAGGGGAGCTTGGACCGCCCCTCACCTCTTTCCCTGGGGCCAACACGCTGAAGAAATGTCCTAGGAAGGGTCTGTTTCCAGCTAGCAAAATCTTCCTGTCCTTGTCTGCCAAAGTGTCCTTGGCAAGTCTGCTCCCTCTCCAATCCTGACTTCACACCCTGCAGTGTTCAGCTCTCTTCCTTCTATTCTAGATATTGCTGGATTGGGACTTTGGGTTCTACAGGCAGTCTGCCTGACTTCAAACCCCACCTTTGCCAATTTCTAGCTGTGTGACCCTGGACCATATAGGTTATCTCTCCAAGGCTTTGATTCCTCATCTGTCTAGTGGGGATGATAGTAATACCTATCTCACTGTGTTGCTAAGGACAGTATATAAATTAACCTTCATGAACTGCTTAAAACAGTGCCTTCGTGCATTATTGTTGTGGACAGTGCCTAGGAGCTATGAGGAAAGGGACTATGTCTTTCTCACCTGTGTACTCCCAACACCCAGCATAGCTCCAGGCAAATAATAGATGCTCAGTACATCCAAGAGGTAATATGCAAATTGACCATCACTCCAACACACAAGATGGCCGCCCCCCATGTGGACACAAGATGGCTGCCACAAGATGGCCAGCAGGGGAGGGCAGTTGGGAGGGACCAGGCCTGAAAGGGAGGGCAGTTGGAGGCCATCAGGCCTTCAGGGGAGGACAGCTAGGGGTGACTGGACCTGCAGGGGAAGACAGTTGGGGGTGACCAGGCCTGCAGGGGAAGGCAGTTGGGGGGAACCCAGGACTGCAGGGGAGGGCAGTGGGGGGTGATCAGGCCAGCAGAGGAGGGCAGTTAGGGGTGACCAGGCCTGCAGGGGAGGGCAGTTGGGGGGGACCAGTCCTGCAGGGAGGGCAGTTAGGGGCAATTGGGTCAGCATGGGAGCAGTTAGTAATCAATCAGACTGGCATGGGAGTGGTTAGGGGGTGATCAGGCTGGCAGGCAGAAGCGTTTAGGGGCAATCAGGCAGGCAGGCAGGCAGGCAGGCAGGCAGACGAGTGGTTGGGAGCCAGCAGTCCTGGATTGTGAGAGGGATGTCTGACTGCCCGTTTAGCCCGATTGGACATACCTCGAGGGGTTCCAGATTGGAGAAGGTGCAGGCTGGGCTGAGGGACACACACACCCCCTCGTGCACAAATTTCGTGCACTGGGCCTCCAGTATTTGATATAACAAACAAGACTGTTAGTTCTCTGTGTCCCCTCTCAGCCAGGGACCTTGGTATTCTTCCAAATGAAGCACACAAGTGGGCACCAGGAAGAGGCCACCCTGACCTTCCCCACACCTGTCAGCCCCCAGACCAGTGTCTTCACTGGGCAATCCAGTGAGTAGGGTCCTTAGGAACTCAGCTTAAAAAAGCCATTGCCAATCAACTGATAGACCCAGTGGCTCACACAGGCCACCTCCTGGGTAGTGGCTAGGCTGGTGGAAGCCAAGCACTCAAGATACAGAGTATGGATACAGGGGAAACATGGACTCACAAATCAGACTGACTTGGATTTGATACTCGTCTGCCACTTACTGGCTGTCTGACCCCCAGAAACTCAGACATCATTCCCAGCCTCAGTTACCTCACTTTTGACATGGGGATAATGACTCCTCCTCTCAGAGCTTGGCAAAGGTTCAATGAGAAAACCGTATCCAGCGAGCAGCAGGGTACCTGGCACAGAACTCGTGCCAAGGCAGTCACTAGAAGTTCCTGCCGTGACCTGGGCCCCGAAAGCAGGGAGCACTGTCTGGAGTGGAAAGGCATGTGCTGGCTCTATCGGATCTAGCCCTTCTGCCAGCAGGGGTTTCCAGATAGTGGTTCTGAGCAAGGTCCAGGCCAAGGGGACCCAGCCAGGGCCCCCAGCCGCCCATCCCTTACACCCTGGCATGGCAGGATTCTTGGCCTCCTGCCACAGCTGACTATGTAAATAAACCAGCTTTTTGCTGGCTGGGAGTGAAACTGCCCTAAGTGACATTTCAAATTAGTTCTGCTATATTGGGCTTGAGCTCTGAAGGGCCTGGGCATTTTTCCTCCATAGCTCATCCCTTTCTCTGTGTGGTGAGAGCTCTTAAAGCACACTCGGTGCGGGCAGAAGGCCAGGATGGGGTGGGGGCAGGCCTTCTGTGGTGACCTGATGAAGCACTTACCAGGCCCGGGGCCAGAGCTTCCCTTCCTGGGGAGGTCAGGAGCCCTGCACCAGGGTGGCCCCCCTCCACACCAGCCCTCCATGGCTGCCATGGCAACCCAGCCTCCTTGCATAGGGCTCCCACATCAGCTGGCAGGAATGCTGAATGGAAGAGAGCTGCCTCCTTGGCTGAGGAGAGGAGGTTGGGCAGTGTTGGGGGCACGAGAGGGCTGGACCAGCTGCAGGCCTGGCAGAGCTGAAAGGGAGATGTGCTAGCCACATGGCCTGCCCAGCTCAGGCTGGGTCTGGGGCCGTGCCAGGAGATGACACCATGGTAGGAGAAGACCGCCAGGATCATGGATACATGCCAGTGTTTTCTTGGCAAAGTGCTATGGCTTTCATGCAAGGCTAAGGGCAGAGGGCACTGGATTCAAGTCCTTTCTTTTGGGGCAAGTTGCCTTACCCTACTTGGCCTCCATTCTTCAGACTTGAGGCCCAAGGGTGTGAAAAAACTTGGGCTGTGGAGCTGGACAGAGCTGAAGGACAATTCTTGGCTCTCACATCTGTGCCATTTTCCATCCCTGGGCCTCAGTTGCCTCCTATATAAAATAGGAATACCAGTGGCACTCACTTCATGAGCTCATTGTGAGCATGTGCTAAGATGATGCATGCAAGGCACACAGTGCACTGCCTGGAACATAGTAAGAGCTCAATAAGCAGCAGCTACTATTGCTATCACTGCTGTTCTTCTTATAATTTTATTCAAAATAAGAGTTTCTGTTGCCTGTGTCCCCCATTAGACTAGGAGACCCAGGAAGGCAGGGACCAAGACTTATTCTTCTCTCCATCCCCAGTGGCTCTAGGTTCATATCTAGGCTCAGATTCTGGGGTAAAAGGGGTGTATGATAGATCTACAACAGGAATGCTTTGAGCTACATGGCTTCAAAACTCCTTTATGGCTTGAACATTCTATGCTTCTTTTAACTCCATAGCTTCTAAAGAAGGGCTGCCCTTAAAGTGTGTAGGCCCTGAGGGAAAAAATGATCTATCAATAGATATAGATATAGATATAGGTATACTTGAGTGTCAGTGGGTCTATGTGTAGCCCCTGACTCATAAACAACTCAAGTCATGCACAGTCAGCATATTAGCACCATTCTGGCAACCTAATCTCTTCCATGATCCTGAGAAGAAAGTACTATGCCAGCTAGCAGGAGTGATCTGCCTGCCAGATAGTTCTCCAGGAACTGGGATCGGCCCCAGGGCCCCAGGAAAACACCATAAATGCAAGTCCAGGAGCTTCTCAGAGCATATGGTTGGTGCCATGCATGGAGCAGCCATTCAGAATGTCCCAAAGAGGAGAAACAGGGACTAGGACCTACATGGGTCTATGTTTGGGCTCAGAGCACTCCACTAGGGAGGTAGTGCTGACCCTGGTTCTACCAGAGGAGACATTAGCAGATTTGGAGGAAAGCCCTCCAAAGCACAGAGTCCCCTGAGGTGTGGGGCTGGAGCAGGGGCCCTGCTCACATGCGGTCATAAAATCTCTTGCTCTAAGGTGACACAGCCACTGAGCTGAACTTATTTGAACTCTGACCAAAGGAGCCTTAGCCCCATTCATGCTGCATATTGCCCATGCCTGGAATTCCAATTTCTCTGTATCCTGTACCACATCTAAGTAAGAGATCTCATGGCTGGCTAAGGGTAAGAATTTTGGAGGAGGGACAGTGAGGCTAGCATACCAGGCAGTGAAGAGGGGCTGCTATCATACCTACAATTAGTTCCTGAAGGTGCAAAGGCTCAGTCACCCCAGGTAGGCAAACTTTCCTGGGTCCTCTGAAGGACTGGGGAAGGTTACACTGAGGACTGCCTGTGAAAATCATACTAGGGAGGGCTTGATGGTGAGAGTTTCCCAGCTGCAAAATCATAGCCACCATCTAGGGCCACCCAGAGCCCAGGAAAGATGAACACAGCTACCCCATGGCAGCTGCCAGGTAAGCCTTGGGAACCTGGCAGCAGTAAGGGAGGAAAGGCTATGAAAAGAGCATGAAGACGGATGGCGGGTAGCGGGAGCCAGGTTGCTCACTGTTGGCGTGTGAGTATGTAGATAAGCAAGCAGGGAGGCTGGAATCATCCATGTGGTAATGGATCACAATGGGAGACATCCATGTAAACTCATGTTTAGCTTAACATAGATACAAATAGTTACACAGAGAAACGTGTACAGATATGTACATATACACTAATTAATGTATACCCAACTTCCTCTGTCAGTTGAGAGGGCCCAATAGCAACAAACACACCCAGTGCCCAGATGTTGTTTTCTTTTTTTAAAAATTTTTTTATTAAGATATTATATGTATACATATCTTACCATTTCCCCCCCCACCCCACTCCCATACATGCCCTCACCCCCAAGGTTTTGCATCCGTTGGTTACTCTTATATGCATGCATATAAGTCCTTCGGTTGATCTCTTATTTCCCCCACCTCTCCCTAACCTTCCCGCTGTAATTTGACAGTCTGTTTGATGCTTTACTGCCTCTGTATCTATCTTTTTGTTCATCAGTTGATGTTGTTTTCTAATACCATTCTCCAATAAAAGGAACCAGAATTCCTGGCAGAAGTGGTCAATTTCCAGGGCTGGAGCAGGAAATATACGAGATGAGCCTGGAGCATCTTGTAGTGCCAGAAAGGGAGTGCTAAGAAAAACAAAACATGTTGATGGGGGTAAGTCAAAGGGACACAGGAGCCAACTAAAGGGGATCCCAAAGGCCCAAGCTGGAATAATTTGAGCAACAAAATAAAT
Source organism: Plecotus auritus (assembly GCF_963455305.1). Classification (NCBI taxonomy): domain Eukaryota; kingdom Metazoa; phylum Chordata; class Mammalia; order Chiroptera; family Vespertilionidae; genus Plecotus; species Plecotus auritus. Next base: position 53,168,142 of record NC_137784.1, on the reverse strand, counting down.
AATGTAGTATAGTATTATAATCTAAAGTATAAAACAAATATCCATGAGTCTATAGTGATATAAATAAGTGATTAAATAAAGAAATGGGGGAGCAGAGCCAAATCTCTCATGTAGAATTGCAAATAATTTATGTAGATCATTCTCCCACAAGGAGGTGGTGAACATCTCCCCATTCTGAGCTCTTTGAGTGTGTGCTGTGCAGAGTGACTTCCTTCCAGAAAAGACAGGATAGAAAGTAACTTTCCAGTAGAGAGACCTGACAAATACACCTCTGCCAAGTGATTTCAATCAATATCAGCAGTGATAAGCCCTGTTGAGAGCATGCAACATTGATATGATATGATAAGAAGGGCATTTTATCTCTGTGGGTTTCTTCCCCCAAATCCCCAACTCCAATCTAACCATGAAAAAAACAAAAACAAAAAAACAGCAGACAAATCCCAATTTAGGAACATTCTACAAATTCCTCAAAACTGGCTTAGGTACCTTAGCCTGTAGCATTCCTCAAAACTGTGAAGATCACTGAAAACAGTAAAAGTCTAAGAAATTGCCATAGTCAAGAGGAGAGAAGGAGACATGACAACTAAATGTACTGTGGTGTTTTGGATGGGATCCTGGAACAGATAAAGAACATTAGGTAGCCCTAACCAGTTTGGCTCAGTGGATAGAGCATCGGCCTGTGGACTGAAGGGTCACAGGTTAGATTCCGGTCAAGGGCATGTACCTTGGTTGAGGGCCGATCGCCAGTAAGGGGTGTGCAAGAGGCAGCTGATCGATGTTTCTAACTTTTTATCCCTCTCCCTTCCTCTCTGTAAAAAAAAAAATCAATAAAAATATATTTTAAAAAAGAACATTAGGTAAAACTAAGGAAATCTCACTCATTAATTGTGACAAATGTTCTTTACTAATGCAAGATGTTAAGAATAGGAGAAATTGGGTGCAGGGTATATGGAAACTCTACCAATTATTTTGGTAAATGTTAAACTGTTAAAACATTTTTTAAAAAAGTTGATGTAAAAAATACACATGAAGATAAGGGTTTGAATCCCATCTCTGCCCCACCTGACTGCACGGCTTTAAGGAAGTTAATACCCTTTCTGAGTATGTTTCAACTTCTGTACAACAGGAGAGTAATTTCTTTCTTTAGGCTTCTAGAAGAACCAGAGGAGGTGATTTAATGCAATTTAAACACACGAAGAGACATTTAATATATGCTAATTTCTTTCCTCTCTTAATCCTCACAAGAGCTCTGTGTGAGATAGATGAGATAACTAAGGCTCACAGTGGCACAGGGACTTGCCCAAAGCTGGGAATTAGAGGAAGCTAGATGTGACATTTCCTTTAAGGCATTATGCCTATTTGTAAAGCTTGGGCTACAGTGAGACCTGTCCAGTCAGGGCTCTGAGAGGCAGGCACTTCCTTTGAGAAACTGTACAAGGTAGTATAGCACAATGGTTAGGTATGTGGGATTGAAAAATCAGCCTGCCTTCTTCAAGCCTCAAATATACTACTTCCCAGTTGTGTGACTTGGGTAAGTTGTTTCACTTCTCTGAACCTTAGCTTTCTCATCTGTAAAATGGACATCTATAAGAGTAGCTACCTTTTAACATTGTTGTGAAGGCTAAATTTGTTAATCTCTGTGCAATGTTTAAAATAATATCTGGCACAAAGTAAGTGCTCTGTAAACTCTAGCTCTCATTATTTGCAGAATGGAGGCCTTGGGTTCAATCTTCTCTGAAGGTCTTTCCAAGCCTTCTATTACTAAGGTGAATAGAGTAGAAAGGGTGGAAGGGGGGTGGTAGGAATTATTTGTTTGAAAGTACCTAAGAGTTTTTGTATAAAATAACTCTCATTTGCACATCAGTCAATGAATAAGTTCTTTGAATCCTGAAGTTTGAAGGAAGCTTCAATATCATCTTCATCATTTTTAGGTGGATCAGCTGAGGCCTGGAAACAGAAAGGTACTGGCCTTAAGATCACACTGCAGGTTAGTGGCTGAGCTGAGCCAGAATGCAGAGCTGCTGTTTCTCTGTCCTAGACTCCTGCCACTGTTTCTGCTCACTGCTCTGGGTCTGCTGAACACCTGTCCAGTCCCCAATCCTGTGCAAGGCACCATAGGGGACTAGGAGGAAAAAAATATCAACCAGGTCCCTGATTTCACGGTTTTAAAAGTAAGCTTTGCCCTGGCTGGTGTGCATCAGTTGGTTGGAGCATCGTCCTGTACATTGAAAGGCCTTGGGTTCAGTTCCCAGTCAGGGCACATATCTAGGTTGTGGGCTCAGTCCCTGGTCGAGGTGCATATGGGAGGCAATAGATCAATGTTTCTCTCTCACCACTCTCTCTCTCTCCCTCTCTCCCTCTCTCTAAAATCAATAAAAGCATGTCCTTGGGTGAGGATTAAAAAAATAAATAAATAAAAATAAAAGTAAGCTTCAGGGATAACATTCCCACGTTTGCCTGGAGTAAAAGACAACAAAAATCAATATATAGAAATGCTGGCTTAGGTACCTTAGCTTGTGGCACTGAGGCTATCACTGAGGAGTGAGCTCAGGGAGGCGGCATGGCTTTCTGGAGGTCAGTGTTTGATGTGGGTCTTGATGGCTGGCAGGCAGAGAACATGGACAGAGCACTTTGATAGGGCAGGGGAACAGCAGGGTAAAGCCTAGTGGTGGTATACTGGTAAACTGGCTCTTGAGGGGGGTGCCCTGATTTGTACTGTTTGCCAATTTTTGTGGTGTACCATAAATACTCCTGCCATGTCCTCTCTTAAGCTACCAATAGTTTAACAACCTGCTTGTAAAATTCCTGAATATTTAACAATGTGCTTTCAACTCCACCATAACACTGCCTATGGGTGAGAATGGGTTTGTTTCCAGGAGAGAAGGAGTTGGGCTTTGCAGGGAGCGGGGTAGTGGGATGGAGGACTAACTGTAGGGTGTGGTGGCCCAGGGAATAGCCAGCGGGTCACATGCAGAGTCAGCTATCAGCTATTGAGCTGTGCTCTTTGCTGGGCTCTGTGCCAGACATTTAACATGCATTAGCTCATTTAATCCTCACAAGAGCTTTAAGAAGTATTCTTTATTCATTGTTTCAACTATTCACTCATCTATCTATATAACAAGCCTGTATTGAGCACCTACTATGTGCCAAACACTGTCTGTGGCAGAGTGGTGATGAAAACAAAGTTATTGCCCTAACAGTGCTTACATTTGAGTGGGAGGAAACAGACAGTAAATATACTTTTAAAAGTAATAAAAAACAATTACCAATTATGATATTTGGAAGGAAACAAAGAGTACCAAAATTGGGAAAGAAAAGGGTACTTTTATTTAAGACTAAAGGCCTGGTGCATGAAATTCATGCATGGGGATGGTGTCCTTCAGCCCGGCCTACACCCTCTCCAATCTGGGACCCCACAGGGATCGGGCCTAAACCGGCAGTCGGACATCCCTCTTGCAATCTGGGACTGCTGGCTCCTAACTGCTTGCCTGCTTGCCTGCCTGATCACCCCTAACCGCTTCTGCCTGCCAGCTTGATTGCCCCCTAACTGCTCCCCTGCTGGCCTGATTGACGCCTAACTGCTACCCTGCGGGCCCGATGGTCCCTAACTGCCCTCCCCTGATGGCTATCTTGTGGCAGCCATCTTGTGATGATGAGAGGGCATTGCGCGAGGGTGTGAGGACCACCTAGGCTTTTATTAGTATAGATAGGATGGCCAGGGACTATGCCTCTGAGGAGGTGACATTTGAGAATGAGAAGGAGCCAGCGATGCAAATCCCTGGGGCTGGAGCACTGAGGTGTGGCAGAACAGCAAGTACAAAGTACTGAGGTAGAAATCAGTTTTTTTCAAGCAACATTAAGGAGGCCAATGTGGTTCAGTTTGTGAGTGAGGATGTGGTCTGGAATGAGGCCAGAGAGGTAGATAGAGATCCAACCACAAAAGCCTTGTGGACCATGGTGAGGACTTTGAGCTGGGTTAGCACATGAGCTCATGTTCAATAGCTCATTGTAGTTACAGTGTGAACAATTCCAGAGAAACAGGGAACCCAGTTAGGAAAGTGTGTGTCCAGGTAAGAGTTGTGATATTAGGTCCAGAATGGTGGCAGTACAGAGAAACAGGGGGATGTGCCTCAGATCATACAACTAATAAATGGCAGAACCTAGATTCAAATTGTGGCCCCACAGTTCATGCTCCTCCCTATGTCCCAGCAATCTCATGGAAAGAAACCCAAATTTGCTGACTTAGGGCCTCAAAATGTAGGAAAAAATTCTAAGGAGAAGAATGACATGATGGTAGAGAGATATACATCTTCATATATACTTTTATACTTAAACAACTTGTTATTCAGATGTTCATAAGCTTCCACTGGAATGTGAAGCCCTGGTGGGTTTCTGAGTCATCCAGGATTCCCAACCCAGAGCCTTGACCTGAATCACAGGAGGATGGGTTCTTGAATGGAAAAATGACCAACTCTCTCAAGTACTATGCAAACTCTGGTTGTGCCCAGTTTGGCCCACTCTGGAAAACATTTTGTACCACAGCAAAGGGAAGACACTGCCTACTCAAGTCCCTCTTGAGTAGCATGAATCTCCTGAGCCTGTCACCTGGAGCGGCAGCAGAAGCTAAAGACAGCAGCCCTGGCCTTGGAAGCAGATCCAGGCCCAGCACCACCACTTCTCTGTGATATGAGCTTAACTTCTGTGCTTCTCAGTTTCCCCATCTATGAAATGAGGGCAATGAATGGTTCCTGCCTTTGAAGGTCGTTGTGAAGAGCAAATGAAATTCTGCAGATAATATGCTTGGTACACTGTCCTGTACACAGCAATTTCTCAAGAAGCTTCCTTCATCCCTGATGGGTGACATGCCTCAGGTATCACTGAGCTTGGGGTTCCTGGGGTAGCCAGGCCATGAAAGCTGAGAAAGGGGAGTTTGGAGACCTTCCCTTTCCCTTCTCCACCTGTGTTCTACTCTCCCATCCCCACCGCTCCCCCTTGCCTCTGTCTTAAACACATAGGACTTGCCTCAGTAGAGCTAATTAACTTCTCCTGCAATAAAACCCCAATGATGGAATGTGGCTCAGGCCTTTGACAATAATTGTGTTAAGTAGATATTTATTTATCTGTTTAAGCAAGTCAATTAGCTTGTAATATTTGAGAAACTGATTTTCAGGCCTGGGAGCTGGGCACATGCTCTCAAGAGTCAAAAGCCCCACTTGGGGCTGTTTAATGTCTTGTCCTCCCTAAACCCCAAAGAATTCAGGTCACAGGATGGCAGTGTTGGAAGAGCCACTGGATACATCTGTAGAGATTGGATACTGAGGCCCAAATCAGGGATTGAGGCTTGCTTAAAGTCACACAGTGGGATGCAAGTGACTGCTTGAAAAGGTAGAGGACATTAAGGAGTCCTTGGTACCCACTCTCTGCAAGGGGGATTCATGGGAAAATGCAATCACTTCAGGCTCAGACAGGGGATAGTCAGGGAAAGCTTCATGAAAGAAGCAGAATGTGTGTTTTGACAAGGACATTGGGTGGGGAAGACATTCCTGGTAGAAGGAATGGTGTGAGCAGAGGCATGGACATAGGGAAGTGTAGAACTTGTTTGAGAAACTGTGGTTTGGTGGGTGGCCTGGCAGTGTGAGGACAGTAGAGTGGGCAAGAAGGTCTCAAGGAGAGTGGGGTTGCTTCATTCATTTTTTTCATTCATTCATTCACACTTGTTGAGTGCTACTATGTGTCCTGGACATGCTCACAGTTGAATTAAGGAGGCAACCATACTAAAGAAGGAACATCAACACAGTACCATAAGTGCTGTGATGGAGGAAAGGAGAGGTCAACTCCACCTACTGCCCTCAGAAATAGCTTCTAAAGGTATTGGCAGACGCCCAGAGGATTGACCAGAGCTTGAGAGTTATAATTATCTAGCATCTGCCCAGCACTTATGGACTTAGACATCACTTTTGCACACAGGATGTATGTCTTTAACCCTCTCAATAACCCTGTGGGGCAGAGAGTATTAGCCCCTTCTTACAGATGACAGAAACTTGGGTTGACACAGTGAAGCAAGAAGTAACATGATAAGGTAGGAAAAGTGGAGCCTTTGGAACCTAGGAAATCTCGGTTCCAGTTCTAGCTCTACTACTTACTAGAAGGGTGAGAGTAAGTAAGAAACTTAACCTCTTGGAGCCTCCTTTTACCTATCCATAAAAGGGGAATAATATCTACATTTGATTCATTCAACAAGGCGAGTTTGAGTATATAGGAAGTGCTCCACATATGTTAGTTTACTTAATCCCTGCCTTTAAATGACTTGCCCAAGGTTGCACACCTAGTGAAAACTCAAATCCAGGCCCTTCAACTCTAAAATATATTCTATCTCTGAGGTTCTCACTGTCTCTTCAGAAGTGAGAGGAAGGCTGATGGTAAGACTGAACAGAAAGCTCTTGTCTATAAAAGGATAACAACTTTCACTTTCTCACCTCCAAGCAAAGCTAGAAAGGTAAATACTGAGCTTACTTAGGCTTACTGCAAGGAGAATGGAGGCTAGATATTGGGATGATCTTGCTGACAAAGTTGTGAGTCACCCATGGGAAGAGTTGTGGCTTTGGATCCTGGAAGATCTTTAATGACAAGAATAAGCTCAATGAATCTGAGCTGGAGTGAGGCAGCCCTGACTAGAAGAAGAGGGATCAATGAAATCATCAAGGCTGCAGACTGGAAAGAACCCAAATGGATCATCTGGTCCAGCCCCCTGCCTCTGGGCAGAATTTTTCTAGAATCAGACAGATGAGAATCTCTCCTGCTTTTCAAGGTCTCCAGGGAAAGAGACTCCTCAGCCTTCATTGGCCATCCTAAAATAGTTTCTCACAGCTCATATCCAGAAAGTTATTTATTTTGGCTGATTACAGTTTCTCCTGTTGACATTCAGCTTTTAGTGGGAAGGCTGCTGGTACACTTTGGGCCACCTGCCCCACTAAGCAGGAGGAATGATCATGTCCCCTGTTTGCAGATGGGCAGCCACCAACTCCCTAGGGAAGGCAAGGCCTGCATCTAAAACCCTCCACTGAGCTCTCCAAGCTTCTCTGCAGTGCATTCACCAGGTACATAGGCCATCCTCATCCCCAAAAAATGCTCCCCCTGAACCTACCCCACACCTTTGTTGACACTCTTCCTCCCCCACCCCTGGCCTGAAAGGCCTTTCTTTCTGGTTTGCAGTCCAACCCATCTTTGAAGACTCAGTTGAAACCTTCCTCAGTGAAACCTTCCCTAATTTTTCCAGTGAGAGACAGTCATTCCATCGTCCATTTCCATTTTGTATTTACTTCACTTGGCCTGATGTCAGAAGTAGCATTGTGTTATGGGCCAAAATTGTGTTATGGTCCAACCCAAATTGTTTATTTTGTTCTGCTCCTAGACTGTAGAGACTGTATTATATTAATCTTTGCAAACCCCTCTATGCCTGTCGCTTCCTCTCCTCCCACACCTAAGTGCTTAGAATGATGCCTTGTATTCCAAAGCATGCTTATTAAATTTGTTGAGTAGTCATGATCATAAAAGGATAATATTTGAATTTCCCAAAGTCCATTCATACATTTTGTCTCAGTTTATCCTCATAACCACTCTATGAAGACCCTCTTATTTTCTCTTTTGTAGAATGGGAAAACTGAGGCACAATGAAGTTACTTGCCTAGGGTCATGCAGCAATTGTGATCCAAGATCCCTGACCTTATCAGCTATATAAACTTGGCTTAAACCTTGAGAAAATCCAAAGGCCTCCCCAGGATTTCTGTAATATTCAGACCATTTGCTGTATGGATTCTACCTTCTTTAGTCAGCCTCAAGACCCAGACCCTTTCCTCTTTGCCTCAAGCCTTCATTGAGGGGAATGACTTGGCCAGAAATGGGAAGAAGGGGGAGGGGTGGTCATGAGAAGGAGTCACCTGGCAGTGTGCAGGATCTTCCACCATCTTGCCAACTGCACTACCTCCTTTCTTCCTCCTCATCCCTCTGGAATAACAGGCCTTCAGATGGGCCCACTTCTGGGCCCTGGAGACTCAGGGTCTAGCTCAAAGCAGTATTACCCAGGTGACTTCTCAACAAAGGTGGTCTCCATGCAAGCTCATCTCTGAGTGGCTAATGGAATCATGTTTTCTTTCTCTTCCAGTGTTTCCCCAAAGTATGGTATGAAGAGAATTTTAAATGGCACCTAAATGAAAATTATACATCAATAGTGATAATTCATCTTAAGATTTATTAGGAAAAAATTCAACCAGCATACCACAAATGATTTCATGGATATCATTGCTCAGTATGACACTGAGGGAAAGTAATAAAGTTTATTTTTCAGAAGTGAGTCCATTTAAAAAGAAATAGCAATTTAATAGTGAAACAGGTAGGATGAGACTGTGGCCAAACTCATGATGGTGGCACGTGAACAACTGACATTTGGGAAGCATGTGCTCTTCTTGCCCACATTCCTGGGAAGACCCAGCCACAGGACAGCCCTGGGAAGTTTCACTTGGAGCTGGGTGGCGGGGGGGAGTAATTTGCATGTGTGGCCTAGGAGGACTTGTGGACTCAAATGGACCTGACTTGCTATCCCAGCTTGACCTTTTTCTAGAAATCTCCTTCCCTGCTTTGGGACAGAGTACAATCTCCAAGAGGGGCTGGACCTCAATCACTTCTATAGAATCAGCACCTAGCAAAGTGCCTGGCATAATAAACACTCAATAAATACTAGTTAAATGAATAATTGAACTTTGAATTCTTCCTTCCTTGTGTACTAAAGTGAGCAGAGTGCTTTCTACTGTAAAAGGTGTTGTGAGGACTAAATGAAGTATCTCAAAGCATTTTGCATTGGGCCTAGCTTATAGTTGGTCCTCAATCAGTGGGGTAGGAGGGTGCATCATTATTGTAGCTACAGCTAGAGAAGAGTCTGATCCGGGCCTTGGAGAAATTAAGACAGGCAAGAAGAGAGCCTGGGGCCTCACTAGGCCTGTGCACACACATGTCCTCACTCACAATGAAGGGGACCAGAACCACTCATCTGCTCATACCTCATGCTGATGGCTGGAACTGGGTTGACTCTCTAAGGACTCCCTACTCAGAGTCTGGTCTAGGCACCAGAGCCAAACTGCCCTGGCATGTGGTTTCCCAGGCACCTGAGGGTCATTCCCTGTAGCCCCATCCCCTGCCTGATCCCCCAGTGGGGTTTGAGTTCTTTTACCAGATAACCTGCCAGGAAGGCCAGGTGATGGCATCTCCAGAGCACATGGATGAATCTCAGGCAGTGCTGAGGGAGGCTCTGGAGGAAAAGGGGGAGGGGCAAGGAGGCCCCCTACACCTGGGAAGGCCAACACCAGCAATTCTGCCTCAGAGGTCAGAAAACCCTCTGCATCCTCTGGAGTGCAAGAAGGGTCTGTTTCTGTGGATAATGCAACAGGCTTTCTTGGGGTGTGAGGTCTGGTTGTTTCAGGGTTTGCAGAACCCAAGAGGGGCCAGCACCCATTGAGAAAGGGGCTTTGTGCAACTCTTTACAGGTAACTCTCATTATAGATGCAGGCAGGAATCTAGAATGCTAGAGTTGGCCCAGTGGTTCCCAACCACTTCCTCAGGGACATGTTAAAAATACAAACTTCCAGGCCTAAAAGTCTGCTTAGGGCCAGCGGTAGTGTGTGGGTTCTTGACTTCGTGTGGGAAAGATTTCACAACACGAGTCCAGGTGACTCTGAGGGTATGTTTATTAAAGCTGGGAACAGTGAAACAAAGAAGGGATTAGCATAGAAGAAGCAACAGGAGAGCACAGGCTGCATTGCTTTAGCTCACTGGGAAGTCAGAGAAAAGGGGGCCTTGGAGACAGGTTCATGAGGTTCACCTGGGATGAGCTGCCACTGCCCATCCCTGGTTGCAAGTCTTGTGGGGTGCATAGGGAGGTGAGCTGGGTGGGTGGGGCAAAGTGGGGGCATGGATAATTCAAACCTGGGCCTAACCTATCAATTATTTCTATTTGCCTTTGGTAGATGGCTTCTTTTGATCATTATGCCCATTTCAAGCAGCTCCAAACAGATTCCTTTCCTGATAACCCACTAATACCTGAAGATGGAAAGTGGCCCCAAGTTTAAATCTTGTCTACAGATGAAGATGAAGAATCCATACCATTGTGCATCAACAGGCTTTGCTCTGTGATACGTAATGGTCCACAGAGGGTGAGAGAGGGCTGAGAATACTGGCTCAGGGACAATAAGGAGCCCAACTGGATCAAACCACCCTTTTGAGGTGTGAACATGCCTTTGTGTTCATGAGCACGCCTTTCACATTTCAACTTCAAAGCAAAAGGAGGCTTTTCCTCTTTCACTTCTTCATGTCAAACATCAGCAAGGTAGTGTTAAACCTGTGGTGGAAATTAACCAAAATTTACACAAGAATATGCACACATAGACAATTAGCCATTTTTATGACTTGTCCCTTTGCTTACACTTCGATTAAGAGAGTTCACTATAATTTTAGGTAATTCCAAATATTTGAGCAAATTCCCAAATTTCTTTGTTGTTGCTTGTGTGACAACTTTCTTGGATAGCTTTAAAAGGTGGCAGGTATTGTAGCATGGCCACATACAAAATGAAAGTGAAGTTGGTTATGTTTTAAAATTATTTGAGAATTCCATGGTATTTAATTGCTTTGTCTACAAATGTTTATTGAGGACTTTGTGGGTGTAGGGCCCTATGCTAGGTGTCAGGGCTACCTTAATTTACTTTCTGAGCCTTAGTTTCCCCCTTTGTAAATTGTAGGGATGGGTTCAATCAGGACTTTTTAAAACTTTTTTTTTGGATAAGGAATATTTTTTTTCTGGAAAAAAATCTTATCTGGCCCTAGCTGGTGTGGCTCAGCTGATTGGAGTGTCATCCCGTACACCAAAAGGTGGCAGTGGGTTTGGGTCCTGGTCAGAGCACATACCCAGATTCCAGGTTCGATCCTGGTAGGAGTGGGTACGGGAAGCAACCAATTGATGTTTCTTACTCACATCAATGTTTCTCTCTCCCTTCCTTTCTCTGAAAAAAAAAAAAAATCTTATCTGGAACTGTAATAAAAATAACAGACCAAGAAGAGCTGTTCTGGGATAGGGGTACCCATTGAACACACCACCCACGTTTATACCCAGTGGTCTCGGAGCCTCTGTAAGTCCTAGAAGCAGAGCTGGAAAGGCTGAGCCTAGCAGTGCCCTGCCCTCAGCACCTTGGATCCCTGTTGCTGAGATTGCTCTCACTCTTTCTTATACCTCCTCATGACCGGAAAAAAGTCTGGTTGGACATGTTAGAGGCTATACTATATACTGGAGCTGAGCCCCTCTGCTCCTTCCTCCAGAACCAAGCCTTCTCCTTGCCCCAGCTCTCTGTATCACTGCAGTTTTCCTGGAGGCCTAAACAAACTCCAAGCCAGAGGGACCTTGGAGCCCATTGCCCACATGGAGGGAGGATCCGCAGGAGGCCAAAAGGGGAATGGGGACTGAGTATCATAGCTTTCTGAGGCTGATTTTTGGTTCCCTCTCCCCGCAATGCCTACTTCAGCCCCAGAGGGGGATGAAAAGGGGGGCATTTCATTTGAGACTCAGGTTACTCTTACCTCATTTTGCTCTCTACCAGGCTTAAAGAGAAATGTGGCACACAGCAGAATGAACAGGGAAGAGGGTAGAAAGCAGGAAGTCAGAAGCAGGGTGTAGGAACCAAAGAAAGTGGGCATTGGGAAAGGGTGGATCCCATTTTCCCTGTATTTTCAGGGACTGGTCAGCAGCTCATGTATTTCCAGGCAGGGCCTGAAGGTTAGAGTTTTGGTCTGGGAGGTATGGATGGGGCCAGAGCCTATTCTCAAGGAGGGGGGAGGGGCAGTTGGTCGACTGACTTGGAGGACTGGCCCTCAGACACCCACCATCCCCTGACTCCACAAATTTCCCCAGACTACCAGGAAAAGCAGAGGGTGGCCAGGGATATTTTCCCATTTTTCAGATGGAGAAAAGTGAGGCTCAAGGAGGGAAAGGCCTGGCCATTGGCAACAGAGCCTAGAGAAAGCCATTTAATGCCCAATGGAAAGATGGGGTTGGGGACCGAGGTTGAGCTGAGCCTATTGAGACTCTAACCGCCTCTCTTTATTTAGGCTTGGGTCTGAAGCAGCTAAACCAATGGAAATGAATTTCCACAAGTAAAAAGAGTTTCTCTGGTGAGACTTCTAGGTGGGTCCATGAGGCCAGGTAGGCGAGGACCTACCCTAAGGAAAATTGGCAAAGAGCCCAGGAAACCACTGGGTGGCGCTGTCTCCCCACCCAAATTATTCAGGCAGTTTTCAGATGCCAGGGCAAAGAAGTCACCCCATTCATGCCCTATCTTGCCAGGGCCTTAACAAAGGCTGTGTGGGTTAGAGCAGGGAAAACCAGTTTTGAAAAAACTTCCTATCTCCCCTGGCATGTGGGTGGGGGATGAGGGGGTCTATACTGCAGGGCCCAAGAAAAGCAGAGGGAAGGAAGAGGCAGATATGTTGAGGTCCCAGAAGGCAGCTCCATTTCTCAACAGCTCTTGGAGCTGAGAAATTTCAGGTATCCTAAGTCTGCAAACGAGAGAGAACAGTTCTCCCCATTTCATAGGCAAACAGACTGAGGCCTAGAGAGGTAAGGACCTAAAGTTAAGCTGTTTTAGCCACCTAAGAAGTACACCCTCCCAAAACATATGCTTCAAAGTGAGCCCCTTTTTGGCTGAGGCCAAAGTGGTGACTAGGAGAAGGGGCTTTAGAAATGCTAATGTCCTGCATGAGTGACAGGTCTGGGACAATGGAGGAGGGCTCTGTGAATGGGGCAGCTAGGCCTGGGAGCCGGGCTCCCCAAGTGGGAGCCGAATGGTGGAGGGGGCGCTGGGGGTGCGTGTGGGGGGGAGCCTTTCCCAGCAGAGGGGATAGAGACTCCGCTAATTGGAAGGGGCTGGAGCTGCAGGAGCAGGAAGGGGGAAGGGATTACCTGTGGTAGCCCCACTGCCTGGGAGGGGGGGGGCGGGGCTCCCAGGAGGAGACCTGCCAGGAGTGGGGATGGGGCCATAAGAGAGCCTTGGGCATGGGGCCAGAGGTCGAAGGCCAACTGAGCTGGACACGCAGAGATAAAGGATGGGGGAGCTGGGCCTGGGGCAGTTCTCTTTAGACTGGGGTCAGAGCAAGCCAAGAATTCAGGAAGGGGACAGCAGGTGCCTTGGGAAGGGCTGAAGAAACCATTGCCCTCACTTGTTCATTCAAGGTCACAAGGAGGTGAAGAGGCTGCTCTCCAGCCAGACTGAGCCCAGCTACTTTTCCTGGTCCCTAACTGATTAATAATGCAGCATTGGGTATATTGGGGTAAGAGCATCTGCTTCATAGGGTCCTTGGGAAGATTCAAAGAGATGATGCAGGCAAAGTGCTTAAAGTACACAAGTGCACAGTAATGGAACTGTGAGCCCTGGGCTTGGCTTGCTTGTTCTGTGGGAAAAAAGTTGGCACCTCACCCTGTGAAGCTGATTGTGGTGCAGAAGAGAGGAAGGAGTCACATGAGCCCAGGCTCTGGCTGAGGAGAACCCCTGGGCCTGGGGTGTGGGCAGCGGAGCCTTTAGGCTGTGTGTGAGGTTCCTGCACCTCTCTCGCCCTCAGGGTCTGGGGAAATGGGGATTGCTTTGAGCCTTCAGCTTCCCCCACCACACAGAGTGGCTGTGTGGTGACAGGTAGGCCCAGGTCCAGGTTGACATCCTGGTCAGTTCAAGGTGCCTAGCCTCAAAGTCAGTAAAGTAACACAGCAGGATTCTCCCCTTTCGGCTAGAACAGTGGTCAGCAAACTCATTAGTCAACAGAGCAGCAAACCGCAGCTCGCGAGCCGCGGTTTGCCGACCACTGGGCTAGAAAGATGTGACCACTGCTGAGGACATGGGATCACAGAAACAGCCACTCCCCCAGACTTTGAAGCTGTCTGGTCTCACTCCCACCTAGTCTCACACCCCTCTACACCGTCACCAGTAGCGGTCAGCCAGCTTCTCTTGTATACATGTGCACACGGGCCTCACTAGGCCTTGAGAAGCCCAGGCCCCTGTGAAGAACCTCTGTGGCTAAGAAGTTCTGCTTGGAATTGAGCTGAATGTTGCTTCTGGGTGGGTTTCACTCATGTGGCCCAGTTCTGTCTCTGGGAGCACCAGAACCCCCATTGCTTCCTCTGCCCATTGGCAGTGTGAAGGCACAGACCACCTCCCCAAGTCTTCTCCTGGCTTTCTGGGTCCTGGAGCTGCTGAGGCTCCACTAGAAGCCTCTCTTTGCCTGGTGGCCTGGGCAAGGTCTCATCTAGGGCCCCTCCGGCCTCAAGCGTGTTCCAAGGCCTTGACGGATGCAGCTGACACAGTTGCCCTTGCCTTTGAAGAAAGGCGTAGGGTTGCTGGGCTAGCAAGGAAATAGGGCTCCTCCAGAAGCCTCAGGGCTGCTAGGGGAGACAAAGAGTTTGAAGGCAGAAGCAGTTCTCTGTCCCCAACTTCCCCCTGCTTCTGGCTTGAGGCCTCCCCCACCCTATATCCCCTTTCTCTTCTCTTTCTTTCTCTTTTTCTCTTTCTCTGTCCCTTTTTCTGTTTCTCATTTTCTAATATCTCTCTCTCTCTCACATTCATTTTCTTTTCTCTCTATCTCTTCTCTTCCCTCCTCTCTTTCCCCCTCTAGCCAGTCTTGGATTTTTCTCTTAGCCTTTTTGTTCCTGTCTTCAACCTGGAGAACTTGCACAGATGGTCTGGTGAGAAGAGCTGAGCAGAGGGCAAACATCCTGTGGATTCGTAGTGATTGCAACAACAACAAAAACACAAACACAGAGAGGTGCATGGGGATAGCATAGTCCCACTCTGCTTTCACTGACCCACTGCAGCATCTCTCATTGTTGTCCAACTAGCCTCTACTTACACACAGCTGGGGATGGGGGTCTCATTAGGCCCCAAGACAGTTCAACCTGACAGGAAGTCATTCTCTGAAGTGGACTGAAATCTCTATCCCTGTGGCTGCCACCCTGGGTCCTAACCATGGTCCTCAGGGTCCCTCTGCCCTTTGACGGTCCTTCACATGTTTCTCTTTTCTGCCTATGTCCTTTCAATGTGGGCTCTCAGGAAAGAACTATAAGTCTTCTGGCTTAGAGTAGTTGCACTGCATGCTGGGAGAGGACACCCCCACCCAAACCATCTTGGGGAGGCAGTTGGTAGGAGCATCAGGATTATCCCAGGGAGGGGCCACTAGTCACAAGTGAAGCCCCACTAGGTCATAGCTGAGAAGTTCAGCCTGAGATAAGGATGGATGGAAGATGGCCCAGCTTGAGGACCTAGGGAACACACCAAGGAAGCTAGAAAGCAGGCTGGGCAGTAGGGAGGCTGGACTGTCTCTGCCTGAGATCCAAAGCCAGTGACTAGACATTTCAGGTCCCCATGGAACTGGGCAGAAAGGAGCCAGAGAGCAGAGAGTCATGCCCTGGGGGCACATTTGGGACTCAGTGCTGGGACTGGGGAGGAGCAGGAGTTCCTTTCAGCTGCATACCCCCAGGAGAGTAGGCCTAGGTCTTGAGGTTCTGCCAGCCTGGGCTCCTCAGCCTGCATAGAACTAGGCAGGGGCCTGGACTGGCTCACTAGTTCCATACCTACCCCTTAGCTCTGGCAGAGCTGTCATGCCTGAGCCCCTTGTGAAAGATGCCACTCAGACACTGGCCTCAGGTGCTTCCTGACCCCATGTGGTGACAGGGGTCTCTTCCACGCCTGGAGTCCTCAAGGGCAAATTACTGACCTCCTTGGAACTCTTCTCAGCAGCCAACCAAGAGCTTTCATCTTGCAGCTGTTTCTCTGGCCTCCCCTCAGTGGATTTTGCTGTTTGCTGCACATTAGCAGGCACCCT
This sequence comes from Plecotus auritus, assembly GCF_963455305.1. Classification (NCBI taxonomy): domain Eukaryota; kingdom Metazoa; phylum Chordata; class Mammalia; order Chiroptera; family Vespertilionidae; genus Plecotus; species Plecotus auritus. Next base: position 53,152,242 of record NC_137784.1, on the reverse strand, counting down.
CCTCCTCCATGCCAGGCCCTATGCTAATACTATATCACTGATGAAAGGGTTAACACCATGTGCCCCACCAGAAGCTCTGCCCCCCTTCTGGCATTTCCTCTGTACCCCAACCCCCAGGCAGCAGGAGTCATATTCCCTAAGGCACAGCTTGACAGAAAGGGGCCTTCTCTGCCCGCTTGTCCACATGTCCCTCCCCACCTCCCCTTTCTGTTCCTCATGCAAGTGTCAGGAAACAGGATCCAAGGAGAAAGCAGGCACCTGTTCCTGAAGTTCCTGACAAGCCCCCTCTTCCCAGCCCTAGCGCCTGGGGCCCCTGGGGCCTGATGCGAAAGAAAGGCCTCAAAGGCACAGGCCATCTCTTCCTAGTTGTCTTTATTTGGTCTGCCACATTTGGTCCACCCTGTCAGCAGAAGAGAAGCAGTAGACTGTAGTAAGTAAACAGCACAGACTTCATGACCAGATGGCCACATAGCAGTTTTGTAACCTTGCGCAAGTAAAGTGAGCCTCTCTGAGTCTCAGTTTGCTCATCTATAAAATGGGCATTACAATAGTATTCACATCATGGGGTGATTTTGAAGATACTTGAGTTAATATATGTATTCAGAATAGTGGCTGAGACAGAGTAAACAAATAAACAAATCCTTAAATTTCACCTCTGTCCCTGAGAGCCTGCGGAACTCCTGGTCTCAGGGTTTCCCCAGTTTCTGCTCTGTCTCCTTGTTCTCCTTGGACAGGTGTGTAAACTCTCCTTTTGGCTCCTGACCTGACCCCCTCTGTCACCCTTCCAGGGTCCCCTGAGGCTGGGTCCTACTCCGTGGTGCTCAGATGCCTCTGAGGATGCTAGAGGGTCCAAGGAGAGGCCAGAGCCTGCCTGGGAATGGGCCTTCCTCCACCTGCAGCTCAGTGGGGGTCTCCCCCTCCACAGAGTGGGGCAGCTGCTCTGCCTCTTTAAGGCCCTAACTAGGTCACCACCCAGCTGAACATCCCCCTCACACTAAACAATCTGATCTGATCGCTGGTGATGAGGTCAATTTCACAAGGCTTTGTCCCTGCAGTGAGCTTGTCATGACCAATCATTTCCGAGTGAGGAGCCCATAATCCTGCACTGGCTCCCTTGCCCCCAGAGGCTATGGCCCCTTTCTTGCTCTCCAATGTGAGGTCGCTAAGGGCTGGCTCAGCACGAGTTTCCTCATGGCCTCTGTGTGCCCTGCTGCTCTTCCTGGCTGGAGTGGGAAGGGGGTCTTGGGTGGGGTCAATGATGCAGCAACTAAAAGAGAACAGAATGGGTGTACCAAGTTACCTGGAGAGAGACCAATTCCCAGAGAGGGAGGTGGGTTGCTGATGCAAGAGGGTGGCAGTAGGTATATATTTCTGGGCCCTGGGCCCATCCCACTCAACTTGGGGAATGAGCCCCTCCTCTGGGGTGATCCAGGATAGAACCTCATTTCATGTGGACAGGGGCTTGTGAGAGATTCTGAACATAGATATCTCCAAGTCCCCTTGCCTGTGCCCTTAGGTAGCATAGTAGACACAAGTGGGGTGCCCATGCTCACATGCCAGGCATGTACTGGCTGGGCAATAGGCATGCACTAAAGGCAAAAGCAACTTCTGCAAATGAAAACTTGACTTCATTTCTGGCCTGGCCCTACCACTGCTTAGCCGTGTGCCTTTGGCCAAGTTCCTTCTCTCTGTGCCTCAGTTTCTCTGGGTTACCATGAGAGTGGTGTGCTAGCTAGCCCACACTTCCTTTCAGTGGGCAGCATTCCTAAACCTCATGGGAGGAGACTCAGAAGCTTGGGATGAGATGGGAAGGTGGGGCAGATGTTCTGGTCCCTGTCTCCCCAGAGGGACTTGTGCCCCCCGCCCACAGAGTTATGTCAGTTATGTTTGTTTGTGGATAAAAAAACATCATGCCAGAGAAAATGAGCGTCTCTTCTTCCCTCTGAATCCTTTTGGCATGATAGGGCTTATCCCATTTGCCTGAGCCCCAAGGAATGGACAGTAAGAACCCAGAGACAGAGCCTGACTGGGCCCTGCCTAGGGGTGCTGGCTCTGAGTGGGGCTCGTGTGGGGAAGGGAGCTTCAGGGCTTCTTGCTGGGCATCTTGGCCCCAGGTGGAGCCAGTAACCAAGAGGGAAGAGGGGAGAGAGCATGCCGGGCGCTGGGCAGGGAGCTTTGGACACCTCATCTGGTGTCTCATTCACTCCTCACACTACCATAGAGGCCACGGGCCTTTCCTGCATTTTACAGATGAACATGCTAAGGCTGCTCCCCTTCAGCTGCAGACATGGCTGATCTCAGGTGTGAGGGAGGAGATGGGGTGGGCAGAGCAGGGCTCAAGGCCAGGATTAGGACATAGCAGTAGCAGGAGACACCTCTTTAGGGAACTGATCTCTGGGAAAAGCCTGGCCTAGCCCAGGCCTGCTGAGTGATGCTGTCAGGGAAAGCACACACATTTCAGAATCACACAGACCTATCTAACTTCTATTTCCAGTCTGCTGCTTTATTGCTGTATGACTTTGGACAATCCACTTGCCTCTCTGAGCCCCAAGTTCCCGCCTCAGTCTAATGGAGGTAAATCAGCTTTTCCTCACAGGGCAGTCAGGAAGATTCAGTGAGATGATGGCTACACATATAATAGATGCCAAGTAAGTATTTTTTCTTATTCCAATTCATTAGCAAGTCCTGCCATCTTCATCTTGAAATAAATCCCAGATCTGACCACTTCTCCACATCTCCACTGCCATCCCCTCACCCCCAGGCCACTACTCTTGCCTGAATCACTGCAGAAACCTCCTCATGGTCTCCCTGCTTCTACTTTTTGTCCCCTGCCAACTGTTATTTACACAAAAGTCGGATGATCTGCTACATTCCTAAATCAGTCATGTAACTTCCCTGCTCCAAACCCTCCCAGGGCTTCCCATGTCAGAGTAAGATGTGAAGTCCTTACCCATGGCCTTCAAGGCTCACCATAGTCTGCCCCTGCTGATTCCTCTGGCTCCATCTGGGATCTCTTTGCTCTTACTCACTTTGCTCCAATTGCACTTATCTCTTCTGTGCTTTGACCCTGCAAAACTGCTTTCTGCCTCAGGGCCTTTACACTTGCTATTCCCTCTGTTTGGAACACTCTTTCCCCAGTTCTTCTCATGGCTGATTTCGTCATGCCATACAGGGCTCAGCTCAGCTGTCAAGTCTTTAAAGGATGCTTCCTCTCTAGAGCTTTCTTGTTTCTAAGTCCTTGTCATCTGGGAATTCTTTCTAATGTCTAACCCAGTCGTGGGCAAACTACGGCCCGCAGGCCAGATCCGGCTGTTCTATCCAGTTCTCTTGCTCTCCCCTCCGCTCCTTTACTTTGAATTTATATTAGTTCACACAAACACTCCATCCATGCTTTTGTTCTGGCCCTCCGGTCCAGTTTAAGAACCCATTGTGGCCCTCGAGTCAAAAAGTTTGCCCACCCCTGTAACCTATGGCAATGCTACAGTCACTCAACCTTGTATCTTTGTGTGCTGTTCTTATAAAATGTCCCTTTAAAATCTCATTACTCAACTCTGAGGCCCTCAACACTTACTACTTGGGTCCTGCTGGATAAGGCCCCCAAACAGACTATAAGTCCCTGGGAGTCTGGGGGGAGGAAGAAATGGTAGTTTATTTGGATGCCTAAGGAATGCCAAGCATTTGTACACAAGCACTCTCACTTAGTCCTCACACAATGCCATTTATTTCTTGCAACAGCCCTGTGAGGTAAGGATTCCTATCCCCATTGTACAGATGAAGAAACTGAGGCTCACAGAAGTCAGATGACTCAGTCAAGATCACGTGGTCGTGTGGTAGTTTTCTGATTCCAGAGCCTGTTTTCTATCCCCCAGATTAAAACACACCCCTTGCCACATACACAGCAGAAGTATTCCAGGGATCCCTGACAAGCCTCTTTAAGTGCTTGTTAAATACCCTCAGAGTTGCCTATAGTTGTCTCTCCAAGTGTCCTCTGACCACATCTGACTCCGTGCTACCTACTGCCTCTGATTCCTCCACAGAAAGGAGCCCCCTTCCCTGGCCAGTCTGTGCTTGGCCTTGGGGGAGGACACTCTACCAGCCTCACTGTCCTTGGTACTGACCACCCTGGTGCTACTGTTTAATTCCATTGCACTGGGCAAAATGCTGCAGGGCATCTCCTCTGGGTGAGGCTCCAGGCTGGCCACAGAGGACCAGAGAGAGGCCAGACACACTGCTCTCTCTGATACCAGGAGGGGATGACACACAAGTCCCTGGGAATGTGGCCTTGGCAAGGGTTTCCTTCACAGAGTAGGATATACTTCAACTGGGGCCTGAGTGGCGAATGGGGATCTATCACATGGAGATGGAACAGAGGGTGAGAGAACAGTACAAGTCAAGGCTTGGAGGTGGAAAGAGATCACAGAAGTCAGGGAGTGAGTGGCAGGGTGTGGCCAGAGCTAAGGGTGTGTGAAGAGAGCAGCCTGGCTAATGGGGAAGGAGGTGCAATTGGGGCTGGGCCTCCTCTCAGCTCCCCAGCCACCTCAGGCTCTGACAGCTATCCGTTCTGACCAGGTCCCCTGGACAAAGTAGGCAGGCAGGCCTACTGGGCTTGTGTGTGCCAGGTTATGACAGCCAGAGTAGTGAGGGGCTGCCAGCTCTCAGGCTTTGGGAGTTGGTCTTGGGCATTTTTACAGACAAAAGCTTCCACCATGGTGGGAAGGGCCAGCTCTGGGGCTCAATGGGTCTTGGCACTTGGGCCAGGAAAAAGGGAGAACATGAGCCTTGTTGAAGGCAGATAGCTTTCACCCTTGGCAAGAGACAATTACCACTGTTCAGCCCATTAACAGCTTAATAAATTAGAAAGCAAGCATTAGCACTTGGGGGGAAGAATGTGGTGTGGGAGGGTAGGCCTAATGAACCAGGAGCCAAATTCCTTACTCATTGTGGGCCAGGGAGGGGAAAGGGAATCTGGCATTCAAAATGACTTGAGTACCCACTGAAGACCAGGCTGAGAGATTTCAGTTTTTCACAGAATTCTCATGCAGCCTGTGGGGCAAGTGTCAGTGTCCCTGTCATTCTGAAGGGGAAACCAAGGTACAGAGGAAGCAAGAGGCCTGCAGGAGTTTCCCAGGGTCACACAGCTGGTTGAGGAGAGGCCCAGGAGCCCTCCACCACACCTGGGATGGGGGAGGGTTTACTAGCCCACCTGAAACCTTTCAATTACATCCTTGTGAAGTATAAATGTCTGCTATAAAGAAAGACTTGCTCACACATGTTTTGGGTGGCCTCACTGTAAGAAGATAGCAGAGTGCTCAGAAGATCTAATTGCTTATGGAATCTCTGTCAAATTTGGTCTCTCAGGAGATGTATCTTCAAAGTGTTTGTCATATCCCATGATATAAATAGCCAAGCTCCGCTCTGCTCTGTGCCATCCCATGGCTGCCTGGGAGCTGGGTCTGGGGAGGAGGACACCTGCCTGGGACCCCGGCTCTGTAGGCAAGTGAGGAGGACCCTGGCCATTGTAAAGCACGGATTCAGAGCAGCCTATCATCTTGCCCAACCCGCATCACATCCCGAGAGGGTGGGGGGGTGTCTTAGCGTTTGCAACCCAGAGAGGGGGTGTGACAGCGTTCGCAACCCCCTGGGATCCCTTGGTGTTAAAAGCAGCAGCCCATTCTTGTCTGTGAACATTGGTAGACAAGAATTGTGGCAACAAAGAGAACCTGGAAAATGAAAAAAATGTCCTTGAAAATGATGCCAATATGGACACACCCATTGACTGACCAGGAGACTGAGGCTCAGGGTGGCAGCAGGCACTGATATGTAGGGGTGCTGGGTCCGGAACTAGATCTATCTGATCCCACATCCAGGCTTTTTTCCCAGCATTGGTGTTGCTCATGTCTCTCTGGGTGGAAGGTGAAGTGGTAACTTGGCAGGATGTGGCCTTTTCTCTCTCACACACACACCCTCTTTTCTCTGCAGCCTCAGCATCTTCTGGTCATCCAGGCCTGATCTGCCCATTTCCATAGCCCAGAGAGCCCTGTCTCCCATGTCTTCCTACCACTGCTCTTAAGGCCCCCCTTCAGGCCTTGCCTGAGATTTGTAGCCAGTTTCCTGTCCTTCCCTGTCTTGGCCTGGATCCCTCACCTGCCTGCTGATCTTCCTCATTGCCTGCACTAGTTTCCTGAGAATGCTATAACCAGTTGCCACAAACTGAGTGGCTTTAAACAATACAAATGTATTCTCACACAGTTCTGAATGCCAAAAGTCTGAAATCAGTATCACTGGGCTGAAATCTAGCTGTTGGCAGGGCCATGATCCTTCAGGAGACTCCAGGGGAGACTGTTTCTTGTTTCTTCAAGCTTCTAGGGGGTGCTGGCATTCCCTGGCATGTGGCTGCATCACTCTAATCTCTGCCTTCATGGTCACATGGCCTTTTCCTCTTTGTGTGTCAAATCTCCCTCTGCCTCTCTCTTATAAGGGTACCTCCCTCCCATAATGTGATGGCATGTGGGGCCCACCCATATGATCCAGGCTAATACCCCACATCAAAATCTTTAACTTTATCACAACTGCAAAGAACCTTGGGTTTTTTCCAAATAAGGTAACACGTGTTCCAGGTATTAGGATCTGATATCTTTTTTTTTTTCCGCTTTTACCTCAAATTTGAGGTAAAATGCGAATGCTTTTTATTTCTTTTTTAAAAAGATCTATTGTTGTAAGTATTACATATGTCCCCTTTCCCCCCATTTACCTCTCCCAGCCTGCCCCCTGCCCCCACTCCAAGCCTTCACCACCCTATTGTTTGTGTTCCTGAATTATCCATATATGATTTCTTCCCACCCAACCACTCTCCCCATGCTTTCCCTCAGAGGTTTGACAGTCTGTTCGGTGCTTCTATATCTTTGTACCTATTTTTGTCCCTCAGTTTAGGTTATTCATTAGATTCCACATATGAGTGAGACCATGTCATACTTATCTTTCTCTGACTGGCTTATTTCGCTTAGCATAATGCTCTCCAGGTCCCTCCATGCTTTTGCAAATGGTAAGAGTTCTTTCTTTTTTACAGCTGCGTAGTATTCCATTGTGTAGATGTACCACAGTTTTCTAATCCACTCATCTGCTGATGGGCACTTAGGCTGTTTCCAAATCTTAGCTATTATAAATTGCTCTGCTATGCACATAGGGGTGCATATATTCTTTCTGATTGGTGTTTCTGATTTCTTGGGATATATTCCTAGAAGTGGGATCACTGGGTCAAATGGGAGTTCCATTTTTAATGTTTTGAGGAAACTCCATACTGTTTTCTCCAGAGGCTGCACCAGTCTGCATTCCCACCAGCAGTGTATGAGGGTTCCCTTTTCTCCACATCCGCACCAGCACTTGTTGTTTGTTGATTTGTTGATGATAGCCATTCTGACAGGTGTGAGGTGGTACCTCATTGTCATTTTGATTTTTATCTATCAGATGATTAGTGGCTTTGAGAATTTATTCATTTGCCTCTTGGCCTTCTGTATGTCCACTTTAGAGAATTATCTATTTAGGTCATTTTCCCATTTTTTAATTGGATTGTTTATCTTCCTTTTGTTACTAGTAAATTTTATGAGTTCCCTATAAATTTTGGAAATTAACCCCTATCGGATGTATCATTGGCAAATATGTTCTCCCATGCAGTGGGTTCTCTTGTTATCTTGTTGACGGTTTCTTTTGCAGTGCAGAAGCTTTTTTATTTTGATATAGTCCCATTTGTTTATTTTCTTTTTAGTTTCCATTGTCCTAGGAGCTGTATCAGTAAATATATTGCTACAAGAGACGTCTGAGATTTTGCTGCCTATGGTTTCTTCTAAGATTTTTATGGTTTCATGTTTTACATTTAAGTCTTTTATCCATTTTGATTTTATTTTTGTGTATGGTATAAGTTGGTGGTCTAGTTTCATTTTTTGCATGTATCTGTCCAATTTTCCCCACACCATTTATTGAAGAGACTGTCTTGACTCCATTGTATGCTCTTGCCTCCTTTGTCAAATATTAAGTGAGCACAATGGCTTAGGACAATTTCTGGGTTCTCTGTTCTGTTCCATTGGTCTATATGCCTGTTCTTGTGTCAGTATCAGGCTGTTTTGTGTTCAGTGGCTTTGTAATATAACTTGTATCTGGTAATGTGATCCTTCCAACTCTGTTCTTATTTTTCAAGATTGCTGTGGCTATTCAGGGTCTTTTTTGATTCCATATAAATTTTTGGAGAGTTTGTTCTAGGTCTGAAATATGCCATTGGTATTTTAATGGGGATTGCATTGAATTTATAGATTGCTTTTGGTAGTATGTACATTTTAATGATGGTGATTCTACCAATTCATGAACATGGTATATTCTTCCACTTGTTTAAATCTTCTTCTGTCTCTTTTCTCAACGTCCTGTAGATTTCTGAGTACAGAGGACCTGGTATCTTTAGGGGACTTTATTGAGCTTACTCCATTGCCTTAGGAACCCATCTCATCTTTCTTCTTGTGAGACTGGAAGCTCCCAGAGGTCAGAGGAAGTGACTGATGTATTTAGATGTTCCTCATCACACTCAGAATCGCCAATAAGCCTCCAGAAAGGTCATCTCGCTGAGTGCTGACCAGGCAGAGTGATTGACATTTTGCCCCTTTTGTCCATGGGTCCACCATCAACTCCTGGGTATACTTGGTACCTCCTTCAGGATCCCGGGGCTGCAGGACAGTGTGTGTGGGAGGAACTGACTTCTCACCTCCAGGCATCTGACAAGGTGTTTTAGGACAAATCTGCAGAGACAGGTGCCTGGTGACACATGTGCAGACATAGATGCCCACTGATCAGGTTTGACCATGGGCCTAATTGTAGGTGGGAGAGCTAATTTCATCAACATTCAGAGTCTGTTTTAAAAAATTCCTGACAGACAAGGAGGGGCTGAACCTTACAAAGTGAATGTGATGGGTAGAAATGTCAGGTCCTACTCTGGGATCCTAAAACTCAATCTCCAGATGCCGCCTGGCCAAAGGGAGATGGGTGATAGGGCAGAAAGCAGAGGGCAGGACTTGTTTGCTCCCAAATAGGTCCAAGGAGCTTTAGGCTGCATCTGTAAGGAGCATAGAAAATTTCAGAACAAGGAGATGACAGACTGCCCTGGAATATGGTGTCAGCTCTCAGCCACACATTAAGGGAGCCCCAGACACAGGAGAATGGCCAGGGAGGCAAAAGCAGACAGGGAAGGAAGCCGGAGCACTGGCCTCATGAGGAACAATTGAAGGATCTGTGTGGCTTGGAGAGACTCAGGGATTATGGTGATGGTGATGCTTCAGACTTCTAAAGGGCTATTTGATAGCAGAGGGAGAAGACAGAGTCTAGGTGGCCCCAGGAGGCAGCACTGTGACCCACGGGCAGACACCACAAGGAAATGAATTTCAGCCCAATTAAAGAAATAATTTTCTTGGTTCTGGCCAGTGTGGCTAAGTTGGTTGAGCATCGTCCCATGCACCAAGATGTTGCTGGTTTGATTTCAGTCAGGGCACATGCCTGGGTTGCGGCATGATCCCCAGTAGGGGGTGTGCAGGAGGCAGCTAATCCATGTTCCTCTCTCACATGGATGTCTCTCTCTCTCTCTCTCTCTCTCTCTCTCTCTCTCTCTCTCTCTCTCTCTCTCATAAATAAAAAAATTATAAAGCAAGAACTTCCTTAGAGTTAGGGGTATCCTGAGATGATCTTTCTTGAGAGTGAATGAGCTCCCTGCCTCTGGAAGTAGGAAGAGAGAGTTTGGTACAGCATTTGAATGAAATATGGTAGAAGGGGCTTGAGCATCACATGGGGATTTCAGCAGACCAGACCAGCCCCTGGAGGTCTGAGAGGGCCTTCTGCCCAGAGTCTTTCCCCTCTTATCCAAGTCTCCTCTGTCAGTCCTTTCCTTACTCTCCCAGTCCTACCAACCACAGACTTACTCTTTCCTTTCTCAGAAGATTCATAGCACCAACCATGGTATATTGCAGCAAATCATTTAGGCTTTGTATCCCCCATGGGACTGAAGGCCTTCCAAGCAGAAAGAAGATTCCTTCAACTACAGGTCCATTTCTCCCCTTTCCCAGACATCACCCCAGGCCTGGGCCACACTAGCCACCAGAGAAGAAAGAGAATGGTGCCATGGAGATGGGCAGGGAGAGTGGTCAGTTGCCAGCCAAGAACCTTTGGAAACTGGAGAGATTCACCCAGATTCAAAACAGTTGAAGTGCATCCTGGATGGAGACAGGGTAAATGAAGGTGACCACTGAATGTGTTTTCAGGCTTTGGAAGGCTCTCATGAATGCCAACCCAGACACCTGGCTTTCCCTTTTATTCTTTTTTTAAAATATATTTTATTGATTTTTTACAGAGAGAAAGGGAGAGGGATAGAAAGTTAGGAACATCGATGAGAGAGAAACATCGATCAGCTGCCTCCTGCACACCTCCTACCAGTGATGTGCCCGCAACCAAGGTACATGCCCTTGACCGGAATCAAACCCGGGACCCTTCAGTCCGCAGGCCGATGCTCTATCCACTGAGCCAAACCGGTCAGGGCTCCCTTTTATTCTTTATGCCATTCTGAGAGTTCTCCCAGTCCAGGCTCTGTTCCTAAGGGACGTTCCCTCCCTGCTGGCCCCTCTGGCTCACTTCAAGTCCCCTCCAGATGGGCCCCATTCTCCCTTAACCCCCCAGCTGGGTTTACCAGCTGGACCGTCTCAGAGAGCAAGGCCCCAGGAAGGTACAGAGCCCACCCAGCAGGCTAAGAGAAGAGCTGCCTGTTGGGTGAGAGGGATGTGGGAGAAAGTTCTCCCATAGGCAGTCTGCTTTGAAAGTGGATAAAATGAGAATGGGGATGAAGGTGGGAGTGGCTTTCTTGGCCACAAAAAAAATGTGTCAGGCCCAGAAATCCCAGGCTCAGAATGCTCATTCTAGTCTGCAGCTCCATTGGCCCTGTGCCCACTGAAACACTATGTGCATGTGGTGGTCAGTGGCCCACACTGAGAGCCTGAGCCTGGAGATCCCTTTTGGGTTTGCCCTGTTCCCTCCCCTGGCCTGGGCCTCACTCAGGCACCCTTCAAAAATGTTTGCAGTGCCAATTTATGGAGTGAATGACACTGGACTAGACAGAGTCTGGGCCCCAGCATCACTCTCTGTCCTTACATGGAGATAGTTTTGTTTGCTTATTCATTCACTGACTCCCCCTGGAATGGAAACTCCTAGAGGCAGGGATGTCTGTCTCACTCATCACTGTACTTCTACTGCCCAATTCAGGGCCCTGCTCAGAGAAGGCATTCTATCAATATTTACTAAATAAGTAAATGAACAGTAAAAGCTGTGGATAATCACCCCAGGAAACAAATCCTCACACAATATGGCCTACAATTCTAGCTGATTCTCAGACCCCAGAAATGCATCTCTCATATACCCTATAGGTGCATGGCTCCAGGTTAGGAGACCTAGGAAAGAACCAAGAAGGTAGTACACATTCATTACATTATGCATTGTGTAAAAAAAAAAAAAAAAAGGTTTCCATGGGCCTAGTTGGGGATGAGAATGGGGGTGATCAGGGGGCTGGGAGGTGGGAGGTGTCTCCAGTTTTGGCTGGAACAGAGCAAGTCTGAGGCATGGAGCTGCCAGAAGTACCAGGTTTTCTCTGTCTCATCTGTGGTTTTGCCTTATATAAGAGTTCAATGAGAACAATGCGTCTCCTCGATGGTTTGACACTGTACTCCAAATATATAAATGGACCCTATGGTTAAACCTCAGAATCTTGAGCTGTGGGCCAGTGACAGTCAGTGGCCATGGGTATGGCAAACTTGATGGGGAGGAGGAACAGCTCCTGGGTCATGGGACCCCACCAAAAGGCCATCCCTCTGGAAGCTCGGCCTGGGCAGCCAATGGACCTTCCTCCATCCTCCTGCCTGACCTCATACCGACTCTCACAGTTCTCTCAGTCCTCACCAGCTTCAACTGGGATCCTAGTCACTGCCCTGCTTACCTACCAGGCTCATGGTGGCTATGCAAATGCTTTGGACACTCTCAAGATCTGTGCCATGGGTGTGGTTTTTGCTGTCACTGTTTGAGTTCTGTGTGCAGTGCTCTCTCAGTGGGACAGACATCCTCTAGTCTAGAGGATGTCAGGCCACAGGGAAGCTGTTTGCCAGAACAGGGAAAAATATGGGCTTGGAGCCAGCCTAGCCTAAGTTAAAAATCCTGCTTCTGCCACTTCGAGCTATGTAACCTTTGGAAAGTCATTTGCCTTCTCTGAGCCTTAGCTTGCTCATCTGTAAAATGGGAATCACAATACATATCCTCTGGGACTGTTGCAAAGATTTGGTGAGAAAGTGCATACAAGCCATTTAGAGCAGGGTCTGACCCTGGCTTTTCAGTAAACAAGAACTCTCACTGGTAGCTAATATTGGCAAGGGCTCCTCCAAGTGTGTCCCTGGCCCAGGAGCTTCAGCCCTGCCTGGAAGCTTATTAGAAATGCACCATCTCCAGCCCCACCCCAGTCCTGCTGAATCAGAATCTGCATTTTATTTTATTTTATTTTTAATATATTTTTTATTGAGTTCAGAGAGGAAGGGAGAGGGAAAGAGAGATAGAAATATCAATGATGAGAGAGAATCATTGATCGGCTGCCTCCTGTACACCCCATTACTGGAGATCAAGCCCACAACCTGGGCAATTGCCCTGACCGGGAAACAAACCATGACCTCCTGGTTCATAGGTCGACATTCAACCACTGAGCCACACTGGCTGGGCATAATCTGCATTTTAATAAGATCCCTGGGTGATGCCTATGCAAGAGAAAGACTGAGAAGAATTAGGCTAGTGCCAATCCTTCAGATGGTCATATATGAGGAATATCCATTTCTGGCAGACTGTATGGGAGATAGCTTTTTACATCCTTGACTGAAAATGCTAGTAGTGATGTTACAGTAGTGAACACAGATTGAGCACTTAGTATATAGCAGACACTATTTTGGGCGCCATGACAGCAGCCCCATAAAGTCAATACTACAAGCATCCCCATTTTACCAAGGAGCAAGGCAAGGCTTTCAAAGTTGAGTCATCAGCCCAAAGTTTCAGTTAGTGAGTGATGGATCCACAATGCAAACCCAAGCGGCCTGCCTCCAGAGTGCATGCACTGAGGGCATACACCGAAAAATCTGTATTTAGGGAGCAAAGCAATGGATTCTATGCCGCAGGCACCCACTGAATTGCTTCTTTGTGTCTATCTGGTCTAGAACCTGAAGAGGAGAGAATGAGAGAACACAAGCTCTGTCCTCAAGGAGTCCCTAGTCCAGTGCAAGAGACAGACACAGCAATAAATGATGAGAGAAGGCGGCCTGTGATCCCTGCTGTGCAGGCAAGGGTGAGCATAATGCTGCAGAACACAGAGGAGGGGAGCTGGCTGGGTCTTTTCCACTTATAGCTTCCTTTGTAAATCTCCAGGCTATCAGGCATGATTAAAGTGCCTTCCAGCTCATCCAGTGAAGCTAGGATTCTAATGAGAAGAATTTTGGCAAGGGGGTGAGGGGGTGATAGTCTGGAGATCCAGATTTGAGCCTTGTATTAGATTTTAGCTTTCCTGGACAACTGGACCACAAGTTTCTCCAGGTTTTCAGGAATGAAAGGCGGATGCTGTGGCTGGGATTTTAAACCCAAATTGAGGTCTCAGGGACCTGTTGCAATTTCTCTGGGACAGGGGCCATGTCTTCTTTGCCTACTGCTGTATCCCTGGCACCCAGCCCACCACCTGGTCCCAAGCTGATGCTCCATAATGATGTGTTGAATGAATGTCAAGCAAGTAGTTGCAGGAAGAGAGGCCCAAGTTTACCAGACCCCAGTCCCTGTTATGCCCAGAAGCCCTCTGTTCTTAACAGAATCCAATCAGCCTCCTCTCTCCCTGCAGGGCTCTGCTCCCAGCCCTGAGCTGGACTCAGTTCTGCTTCTCTCCATCAAGGAAATGGGGCTCTTGAGATGCCCAGCCACTGCTGCCTGAGAGCCATGCATTCTTGTGCTTGTACAGGGTTCCTCCCCAGCCCTCTGCCTGCCTGGCTGGGGGCTCCAAAGGGCCAGGGAAAGAAAGGGGCAAAGGGTGAATAAAGAAAAAAAGGTCTATCATGCAGAAAGATTGACCATCATGCCCAGGGGGCAAAATTGGGGGTGTGGGAGGGCCAGAGGTAGCAGCACCAAGGACAAGGCTGTACATGGACACAAGCTGGTGGGCAAGCAAGGGGAGGGTCAGGGAGCAGGCAGGCAGGAAGCTGCAGCTGGAATGTTGAGCACACATGTTTCCCATTAGGCGCTCCTCCCCTCCCGCCTCCTCTCTCTTCTGGGAAGTGCAGGGAGAAGAAAGAGGATGTGATGTCTAGGTGAGCCCCATTATTTGGGGATGTATTGGCAAGAGCTCCGCAGGTAGCCCCCTCTGCAGGCCACAGCACCAGTTCCAAGGCCCTCCTCTGGGACAGGGGCCACATCTTCTTTGCCCACTCTGGGCCAGATCCTCAACCTGCTTGTCCAGCTATTCTGTCTTCATTATGACTCAGGGACCTGTTGCAATTTATCTGGGACAGGGCCACATCTTCTTTTCCCACTGCTGTATAACTGGTAAACTTGGCCCTCTCTTCCAGCAACTGTTTATGAGCATTATGGATTAATACCCTCAAGGTCCGTGTTCTGACACACACAAGATGCCCTCAACCCACTGACTTTGGGTTAAACCCAGGTTTGAATCTCTCCTCCAACACTTTCCAGGTTATGTGACCTTGGTTAAGTCATTTCTCTGAGCCTCGTTCCCTGCATATGTGAAGTGCCCAATGATCACAGCCCTGCTCCCTCTCCAGGCAGAGTATAGGGAGGGAGCAGAGACTGAGAGCAGAAGCCCACGTGGCCTTGCCTCTCCATGGACAGCCACAGAGCTCAGGTATCCATTGCCTCTTTCTTTCTCTATATACATCCTGGCCCTGCCTTGCAAGAATGCAACTCAAATGTCAGGCCCACTATGCAGTGGAAGTACCTCTGGCCTCAAAATTGTCGCTTATACCAGCCATCCCCAAAGCAGCCTTTACAAGGCACAAAACACAGCCACACATTCACTGTCTACACACACACACACACACACACACACACACACACACACACACACACGTACACACATGCACATGCATGCACAGGCTAAGGAAGAGGAGGCACCCCAGAGTCTTCAAGTAGCAGGGCCTCCGCTGCTAAGTGCTTGCTGTGTATCATCTCCCCAACTCTCGGCCACACCTGTAGGAGGACTTGCCATAACCCTCTCCATTTTGCAGATAAAAAGACAGAAGGTAATGCCTTTCTCTAAATCCTCCTGCTCTGGAGTGGTTGACCCCACGTTACAACCCACATCAGTTGGACCCCAAACTCAGGCTGTTCCTGTGGTTCTACACGGCCATCTCTTGGGCTTGAGGAGAGACTGGCAGGGACACAGATCATTACAGTTGAACAACCAGGGCACAGTCACATGAGGGAATACTGTACAGCAATGAAAAAAATCTACTGTGATGTGCAACCACCTGGTTGAAGCTCCAAGACATTATGTTGAGTGAAAGAAGTCCAATGCTGACAAGAACGCACCAACGCATGCCCCACTTACATCCCATGTCAATGAACTTCAAAGAATGGCAGATCCTAATTGTGAGCATAGAAGTCAAAATAGTAGTTGCCCTTGGGGCAGGATGGGGGAATACTAATTGGAAAGAGGCTGGTGAGAGCCTTCTGGAGTCCTGGCAATGTCTACATCTCCGTCTAGGTGGTGCTCCCATAAGTTGATACATACATAAAAATTCATGGAGCTGTAACACTTAACATCAATGCACTTGACTGTATGTAAATTATGCCTCAATAGAAAAAGTATTTTGAAAAACCCAGTGTGCCAAGAGCTTTCCCCACATATTTTCATGGCTGGCTCCTTGTCATTCAGGTCACCCTCTAAATTTCACCTTTTCAGAGAGGCATTCCCTGACCCTCTCTCCCTATCCAATCTAACCTAATCTAGTAACATCCCCCCACCTCTGAGCCCCAGTTACTCTCTCTTCTATTAACTTGTTTTCTTTTATGTTTGGCATATACCAGCAGTGTGCTGAAGTTGCCTCTCACTGGCACTTACCAACTCAGTGTTCAGGGACTTCCCGTTGGTAGTATGGAATTGCCAAGCTGGGAGTATATACAGCATAGAAACCAGCAGATGCTGCAGATCAGGGTTCCCTGCCTTCAGAGCTGCATGTTCAACAGTTACCCACACACCCTATACACCTCACCTTCTGAAATTACCTTGTGCATTTATTTGTATGCTGAGCTGTTATCTGTCTCTCCTGCCTATAAGCTACAGGAGGGCAGGGTCTGCAACTTACCATCTTTACCATTCAGGCACCCAGAACAGGGTTTGATGTATATTAGATGCTCTATAAATACTGATGGAAAGAATAAAGGTGTAATGGTAATGCTGTGGAAGTGAAAAAGAAGGAACAGTTTACTTTGTATCAGAATTGGGAACATTTGAGCTGGAGCTTCAACAATAAGGAAGAGTTCACCAAGTGGACAAGGGAGAAAGGATTTCCCAGGCAGAGGGAACAAAATGGAGGGATGAAGGAGCATGGTAGAGTCTGGGGAAACCCAGCAGCCAGGGTGCTCATTTTGCAGGGTGGGCGGGGCGGGGATAGATGTGGGAAGTGATATAGAAAGGTAGGCCAGCCAGGTGCATTGTGAATGGCCTTAATTTGAATGCAGGGATGTTTTCCCCTGGAAGTAGAGGGCCATTAAAATATTTTAATTAAAGTAAGACTCCAATCAAGTCTTTGCTGGCAAGTTTGATGGTTGGGTAGTATGGAGGGCAGTTGAAGGTGAAGGCTGGAGGTCCAGTCCATTGCCTAGGATCAATAGCTAGTCTTTTAAACCCTCAGTCATTCTCACTGTTTTGCCCACCTGTTTCCTCTTCCTCAGCCCTCAGTGAAGATAGAAAACAGCTGCCATGTTCCTCAGAGCCCAGTGGCCCTCCAGGCCCTAGGCCTTAGTTTCCATTTGTCACAGTCTTTCTCAGCCTGGCCTCACTCAGAGTGGGCAGCCCATGTGGCCCTGCCAAGACTCTTAGAAGGATGTGCCCAATGTGGGCATAAGGATGGTCTATGCCTTCCTCGTGTCTGACAGCCACCCTATCCCCTGTTCTGGGCCCTGTCCCACTAAGCCCAAAGCATCAGCAGCCACTACCATGGTCACCACTAGAGGGGGAGGGTTAAGGGGCTTTTGTTGTCTGGGATGTTGCTATGCAGGGCTGGCCACAGGCAGCTCTGAGATTGGGCTGTGGTCTGGTGTGGGGCTCATGGTTGGCAGCTAAGGCAGGCCACCCCAGCCTGGGCTCCCATTCCAGGCAAAGAGAGCTAAATTAGAGCCTCCAGCCTTCCAATTTAGAGGACCAAAATAAACCCAGAAACATTCCTGCTAGATCCCCAGTGCTCCATCCCCCAGGCAGAAGCAAGGCTCTGCCCTTAACCGTGAGTTATGGAAGTTGAGGAGCTGGGTAGCCAGTGATGACTAAAGGCTGGGCCATAAGGCAAATAGGCAGCATGGGAAGGACTGGATTGGAGCATTTGTCTGTTACTATAATCTGTCCACTTAAGTCTGATTGGACTCATCACATCTTTAATGTCAGGCAATGGGCTAGCTCAGCCCTGGAATGACCACAGGGAATAATATCAGGACTTCCCCATCTGGGAGATGCCTTACAGACCACCTGGCCACACTTCTTATGTTACAGATAGAAAAATGAGGCCCAGAAAGGAAGAGGGACTCACCCAGGATCACACAGAAAATCAGGGCACAGAGCCAGGACTAGAGGCTGGAGCTCTAGTGTGGGACAATTTCCACCCCAGGCAGACCCGGGAGAACATGCTGCTGGGGCTTCAGATGGCAGGTTGGGGTACCCTTGTTGATTCCTGGAATTGAGTTGATATGCAAGAACTGGTGGTGGGGGGGGGGGGTCTTCCCAAAAGTAGGAAGTCTCACAGAATCTGGAACCTGAGGTGGCCCAAGAGTTGCCTGGGTACATGGGTGTCCGTCCCTAGTATCAGTTCTGGTAGAGACCTCTCCCCTGGGGTGCCTGGTGCCTCTCTTTCTGAGGAGGACAGAAGCTGGAGTGATGACAATCATCATCACAAGAATAGCTAACATTTATTGAGAGCTTATAGTGTGTCAGGCTCTGTGTATCTCATTTGATCCTTGTGACAATCCAATGAGGTGGGGTCATAATAATGGCCCTTTTAAAGGTTAGAAAGCTGAAGCACAGAGGTTATGTGACTTTACTGAGGTGACACAGCTAGTGTTGGAGCCTGGATTTGAACATAGGCAATGTGGTTCTAGGGTCTGTGCACTCAATCACTACACTATAATAGTGTTGATGATAGTGATAATAATGGAGTTCATGTTTATGGAGTACTTATAATGGACCAAACATTGTTCAAAGCTTTTCAGAGGGAATAGTTCATTTAATTCTGAAAACAATTTCCTGAGGTGGGTATTATTATTATTATCCCCAAATTATGGGTGAGAAAAGCGAGGCATAGAAAGGCGAAGTAAAGAGCTACTACTGTTTCTATAAAACCTTGCCAAGTGCACAAGGGAGAAAACAAAATGGAGGCATGAAATAACATGGGAATGTCTTGGGGAACCCAACAGCTGGAATGTATTGTAAGGTGAGGGGGCAACATGGGATGGTCCTGGAGGTTTCCCCCTGCCCACTGAGGGGGGACTTTGCAATGACTCAGATGAGAGCAAATGAGGGACTTCCCTTAATTGGTCAGGATTTGAGAGCTGGGCTGCTAAGAAACCCCCTTGCCTCAGCAGACCAATCTGGGCCAGGGAAGACAGAAGTGGGGAAGCAAGAGGTATAGGACTCAAGCCACCTCCCCATGACAGGAAGGGCCAGAGGGTGTTTCTGTAGGGTCTGTCAGTCCTCTTCAGGAACTCACCATCCTGGGAGTCTGATAATTCTCAGGGACCCAGAGAATGTCAGGGCCATAAGTGGGGCCTTTAGTATGACCATCCAGTCCCCAGCTCTCATAGCAGCAATGTCAAAGCCGAGTCTCAGAGTGATGAAGGGACTCATCCAGTGTCACTCAACTTGGAAGTAGTAGAGCTGCGGTTCAACTCCCCATGCCCAGAGTTCTTTCTCCTCCCTGCCCTGCCTCCTTTTGACCAGGACCTTGGAGTCAGAAGACACCTGGGGAGGAATGATGGCAGAGCTCTCACCTGCCATACAGAAGCCACAAGAAGGTGTCACAATTCTTCTAAAATCCTAGAAGAAAAGAACTGTCAACCCAAAATTCAATGTCTAGTGAAAATATCCTTCGGGAATGAAGCAGAAGTAAATACATTTTCAGACGAAATAAAACTAAGAGAATTTATCGTCAGCAGATCTGTTCTATAAGAAATGCTAAAGACAGTTCAGCTGGGAGAGTGAAGAGGGTAGAGACAGGGGTAGATTTATTCCTATTTGTCATATGGGCCCCCAGAACCCTCCCCCCATCCCATGTGTTTTCCAATGATCTTAGGCGACCCTGCTAGCGGTTCTCAACTTGTGGGTCGCGACCCACAGGTTGAGAACTGCTGCTGTAGAGCCTAAGACCATGGGAAAACACAGATATTTACATTATGATTCTTAACAGTAGCAAAATTACAGTTATGAAGTAGCAACGAAAATCATTTTATGGTTGGGGGTCACCACAACATGAGGAACTGTATTAAAGGGTCGCGGCATTACAAAGGTTGAGAACCACTGGTGTAGGGGATGGCTGGACTACTAATCTCTAAAACCTCTTCAAGCTCTGATGCACTAAGGTTCCAAGTAAATGAGTTAAGGCCCGAGGCAGGAGGCCCAGGGGAGGAGGGGGTCCTGAAAGCTATCTGGAGGAGTTGATACAATGTGGTCTTTACTAGAACACTTAGTTGTCCCAGTGAGGACCTGGGAATTCCATCTCTGCTCATTATCATTTTACATAACCTCGAGCAAGTCATATAATGTCCCTAATGTCCCAAGCCAGATTTGCTTTTCTCCCACAGCTCCCTCCTTTGTAGGTCATTGCTATCTCAGTGGGCCATGTGGAATATAGGAGATCCCCTTTGCATCTGATGGGAGGGTTTACAGAACAGCTATGAGAGGAGGTCAGCATCAGTAGGTCCCCAGTGTGGTTCCCATAGCCAGCTTGGTCTAGCCCCCTGCACAGCCTGGCTCTTTGACAAGCTGGCACTAGGCTCTCTCAACCCCTGGGGCTTTGAGCAAACCAGCTCCCTTCTGACTGATTCTTCTGGAGACAGTCACAGGTCTAGACCTTACTGTTTTACCAGCAGGTGCCCTCTTCAGCAGATGGCAGAGGGTTTGGGTACCCTACTTTCATTGTTTACCTTGCAGTGACATCACATGCTAGTGCACGACTTTGAATTAGCCTGGGGTCAGACTCAAGGTGATCAGGATTAGTGAGGGAGATGGCAATGTTTTTCCCTCCAGATGTGACCCTAAATGACACACAGGGAGAGGAAAAAAAGAGTTGTTTGGAGACATAGCAAGTTCAGAAAGCTTGGAGGTTTGGGGGGTTCTGAGAGAGGCCCAAGGGCTTGGTCAATTAGAAAACAAAGTCAGCTTGGGTTTGGCTGGAGTAGTTGGAGAAGGGGCAGGGAGTAAGGGGAGTCTGTGAGGGCAGAAAGCACAGAATTCCCTCTACTAGCCCCCCTAACAGCCAGTAAGTTGAGCTCCACGTAAAGAAGCAGGGACATTTAAGAAATGATTCCCAATTTCAGTGTTAACTGGTGGGGGTGGCGTGGAAGAGGAGCAGTGCTAGAGGCAGCTCCACTGGCCCTTGGCTCTATAACATTCTTCCCTGCCTCCCTGGATGCCCTTTTCCTGAGGTTGGTTTTTTACCTTCCCCATCAGACTGTGAACCAATCTAAAGTCTTCCAGTAGAGCCTGTTTCAGTTTAACTTAGCTGGAGTCAGATTCAACCCAAACTTCTGCAGCATACAATCCTTGCCAGGTGAAAGTTAAGAACCAGCACCCCCACCTAGCTTTAGAACAGACTCAATGTACAATGAAGGGTTATACCAATTCAGAATCCAAGTTCCTTGGGTAGTGGAGCAACACATTAAGGTGCCCTATTTCCAAGACTTCAGACTAAGGCACACAGAAGGTGTTCAATGATGCATGAATGAATAAATGAATGAGTAAATTGCCTCCACTCTCAGCTATCGCACCCACCATGTCCTCGGTGCTAGACTATATCTACCCCTGACCACCAGCCTGCCCTGGGCCTCCCTGCCTACCTGACCTCAGAGAGAAGGAAGAGAAAATCACAGAGTCACTACAGAGCCTGGCCCTTACTCTGTAGTGTCCAACTGGCTCAGTTGGGATAGCCAAGGCCCAGAGAGGTGAAGCAACTGGTCAAAGGTGTTAGGACTTGGCCCTCCTGCCTCCATCATAACATGTCAGGAATTTTTGTTATGTTTGTGTTCTGGAGGTCTCACTCCAAAGCAGTCCCTTCCCAGAATGCACTGGGACTTCAAAGCATGGCAGGATGGCATCTGGGTTTCCCTACTCCCCTTCGCCTCCCGCACTCCTGGGGCTAGAGGGTAGGAGTTCCTTTGATCAGTCAAGAGTGTTGACTGTCCTTCACTAGGCCTGACAGCAGAGATGAGCCAGAGGCTGGCCCATGCCCTCTGTATGCCGGGGGAGCACACAACATCACTAAAGAGAAAGTCCAGCCTCTAGCCCGGGGCCTCCCGCATCTGGGGCACGCCACCCAAAGCCTGCACAGCTGTCCAGCAGGGAGGCCCCCAGCTGGGGGATGTTTGTGCTAATCCTCAGCAATGGAAGCCTTTTTATAGCTAGGCTGATGTCTCCAGGGTGGGCTGCCACTTAGCGCTGGGGGCTTTGCTTCCCAGAGACTTTCCATTTCCACATTTCCTCCCTTCATGTCCCTGCCTCCCGCAGCCCGCAGCCCCAGCTTCTCCCACCAGTTATCACCACTTCTTCATATAAGGTTATGGGTGTGGGAGAAAGGGCCCTGAACTGGTAGTCTGGAGATCTGGACTCTGCCACTGTCTTGCTGTCTGATCTCAAATCAGTCCTTCTGGACCTCAGTCTTCCCAGCTACAATGAAAGGGGACTGAGGTAGAGGCAACTGTCATGGCATTGCTACTCTGTGAGTCTGAATCAAGGAATGTGATTTGTAACTGATGATGACTCATCCATATCTAAGGGTGGTTTCTGTTTGGCTCAGTTTAGTGGTCTCAGCACTCTATCCCCTGGCTGTGTCCCTAAACCCAGTGTTAAAGGAATAGGGAAGTGAGGTTTTAGGGTGGCCTTTGATCAGGCTGAGAGAAAAGAAGAACAGAGGGAAGTGCAGATTGTGTATTCAAACCCAAATATATCCCCTCTGTCCTTGGACCCATGCCCAAGAAGATTGATGGTCAATAAATCTAGGGACAAGTTGTTTTCCATTAAGAACAGGTTTTCCAGGTTCAGAGCTCATACCTTGTTCCCGGAGCTCAGTGATGCTCAAGGAAAGTGCCATTTCTTGGGGGAGAACACGATGCCATGAGACCTTCCCAGTCAATGAAGGATAGAGGCCTGTGCTTAGCCTCCCAGGCCAGTCCAAAAGACTCCTGAAGGCCCTGGTGCCCAATGGAGCCTGAAACCACCATCATCACCTGCATGACTGGGGAAAACCTGTACATCAAGCCCCAAACTGAGACTGTCTGGCAAGGGGGTTCCACACCAGGCTTTTATCCCTTAGGGATTCATCAGGACTTCTGGGTACTGGGCTGGGAGGAAAATGAAGGGGTAGAAAGCCTCCTGGGTGGGTAGTTATAGAACCATCCTTGGTGATGTGTTGTGGACCAGAGGCCATTGGGAAAAGGAGAGGGGCTATCATATAGCATGTTTTCCCTGCCCCATCTATTTTTTCATCTCTCACAACCCAGAGGAGAGATCTTCTTAGCTACATTTTCTAAGCAAGAAAATGGAGGTATAGTGCAGTCAAAGGGCTTTCCCAGATGTCCAACAGCCCCGAGTCAGGAGTCAGCTCTACTTTTGTCTCCAAATCCCCCTATCTCTCCCAACCCCATATCACATTGTTATCATCCAGAAATAGTAGAGCATATCCAACAGGAGAGGCGATGAGGGCTTCACAGAGGAGGCAGCATTCAGAATAAGGTTTAAGAATGGACATTTGGTATAGATCCATGGTCAGCAAACTGTGGCTCACGAGCCACATGGGGCTCTTTGGCCCCTTGAGTGTGGCTTTTCCACAAAATACCATTGCCTGGGCGAGTCTATTTTGAAGAAGTTGCATTAGAAGAAGTTTAAGTTTTAAAAATTTGGCTCTCAAAATAAATTTCAATTGTACTGTTGATATTTGGCTCTGTTGACTAATGAGTTTGCTGACCACTGATATAGATGAATGGGAAGGAGAGGACTATTCCAAGGGTGTGGAGGAATGTGGGGGATGGTATTGTGTACACTAAAGATAGAGGGTCAAAGTGTGGAAAGGCACATTGGAAGGACAGCAAGGAGGTCATATTGTCCAGAAGGGGCGAATAGGAGAGCAAAGGATAAAGCTCAATAGATAGTTTGGGCTCCAACTGTGGGGAGCCTTGAATGTTAGGACAAGGAATTTGGCTATGGGGATCCATGGGAGAATTTCAAGTGAAGAAGTGCCCTGGGTTCCCCTGGTGGCAATGTGGAAGATAGGTTGGAAGGGAAAAGATGAGAGCAGAAGCATGAGATAAAGAAGACCTGAAAGAGGGAAGCAATTCTGATGAAGAAGAAAAGGAGGAGGGAGATTTAAGAAACTTAAATGGGTAGAACTGAAGAGTCTCTAGGTGTTACAGGGATTAGAGAAGGAATGTGAGATACTGCTCAGGGTTGTAGTAGATGGGAGAGCCCCCATGGGAGGCAGGGCTCTGGGTAAAGGAGGAGGAGGTTTATGGCTGGGTGTGGGTACAGGAGAAGCCCCAGTTTTTCCATGGTGGGTTTGAGGACCTTGTGGGGCATTCCAGTAAAGGTATGCCATGAGCAGTAGAAAGACAGAAACCAGTTCTAAAGAGAGTGGTGTTATCAGCTTATTACTAGCTGGGCAACCTTTGGCAAGTTCCCAAATCTCCCCAGACCTCAGATTCTTGGGCTGTACATGGGATAATAGTAATGGCAACCTCTCTGGGTTGCTGTGAAGTTTAAATTAACTAACACATATGCAATCCCTAGAACAGTGCCTGACATAGAGTATGTACTCAATTAACATTATTACTATCAGCACAGAAGTAGCAGTTGCAATCTGAGGGTGGGTGAGGTCATGCAGGAAGTGTTTGAAGGGTGAGGAGAGTAGCTGTCCTGGCAGAGCTTGAGGAGTCCCAGCCTGTCAGGAATGGACAGAGACAGCTGTCCAGTGACTCAGGCTGAGAGGGTTGGCTTTTCAGGTCTAATCTCGCTAGGTTCTAGCAACAGAGTCGGCCTGTCTTGAGATCCACATTGCTAGCTGTGGACATCTGGGGCTCCAAATATCCCTCCTCACCTCTGCTCACTGGCACCCTATTCTCTCACATTGAGACCATGATCAAGCATCTCTGTGTGCCATGGCACTGAGCAAAGGAAGACCCCTCTCAGCCAGGGCTTCCATCCTAGGCCAGCTTGGGCATGAGGCTGGCCTCCTCAGATTCCCATTTGTGGGGTAGTTGGGATATGCTCCCTTGTGCACCCTAGGGCACAGGGGGTAAATGAGCTCATGACTTTGAAGTCCTTTGGGCACCCTCAGGAATTCCCAAGGCAGGCCCAAGCCATAACTGTCCCCCAGAGGCAATGTAAATGCAGGCTCTTCCAGAGGAGGAAGGGTCTCCTGCTTTCTGTGTTCTTCCTGAGAGAGCAGGGAGACCTACTTGCAGGCTCCAGCCCTAGGCCTTGGGAAGGCTGAGGTTCCATGGCAGCCTCATGTTCCCCAGTGATCACAGCTGTGCAGCCCTCCCAGTGTGCAGCACTGGGCAGAGCCGGACGCCAGACTCACATCTGTAGTAGGGTCTAGGGATACAGGTGAAGCTACCTGGGCATCCTTGGCCTATTATGCTTGTGTCCAGCAGCTCAGCCAACCCAGCTCTTCCAAGAGTCCTACAGAGGCAAGCAGGCTCTGAAGGAGGATGCACAGAGGCCAGAGCTTCAGGCTCCTTGGCTTCATGTCTTTGTTTTGGCAGGAGGGAACATAGTGGGACAGAAGGACAAGGAAACATGTGACTGAGGTAGGCTGGGGCTCTTGCACTGAGAACACTGGATATGGAATCTGGGCAGGGTGAGTCCCAGCTGACAGGCTGGGCAGGCTTGGACAAGTGACCTTTCACCCTTGTTGTCAGAAACAAATATTTGAATCTTTTTTATGTGCCAGGCACACAGAATTTTTTTCAGCTCAATAATACCTTTCCAAGAGAAGCTTTATTATCCTCACTTTACAGATTTAGAAACCAAGGCCCAGAGAGGCAAAGTTACTTGCCCAAGCTTAAGCAACAGGAAAGTGGCCAAGCTGGTATTTATTTTTAAAAATATATTTTTATTGATTTCAGAGAGGAAGGGAGAGGGAAGGAGAAAGAGAAACATCAATGATGAGAGAGAATCATTGATGGGCTGCCTCCTGCATGCCCCCTACTGGGGATCGAGCGTGAAACCGGAGCATGTGCCCTGACCTCCTGGTTCATAGGTCGACGCTCAACCACTGAGCCATCCCGGCTGGGCAACCACTGAACAACACTAGCCTGACCAGATCTGGTATTTAATTCATGTCTATCTGGATCCAGAGCCCATTTGTTCTCCAATGTGCCCCCTCTTGCTGAGAAACGAGGAGGAGGAGGAGGAGGAGTCCCTGGCTGCACACTAGTGAGCGGCCCAACCCAAGTAGCAAAGCCAGCACTTGTCCGCCTCCCCGGGGTGGAAGCTGCCCTGGAGCACCTAAACCCAGACATCTAGGCATTGCCCACAACCCCTGCATGCCATGGCCCCATGGAGGGGCCAAATTTCTAAACATCTGGATCAGAGAAAGTCTCCTCTCTGCAGCTCAGTGATGGGAACATCCAGGCTGCTCCTCAGCTTCATGTGGACTCCTTCCTATCAGCCTTAGCTTAGGGGTTCATCTTATGTCACAGAGCCTCAGCTTCCACCCAGGCAAAATGAGGATAATGTTGCCCCAGCCTATTATGATGTCATGCAGATCAACCGAAATAATCTGGGAAGGACCTGAGGTCCCAGGAGAATCAAGAACAGGGAAGAATTGGTCTGAGAATGCCTCAGCCATGCACACCAAGTTACAGTTTGCAAAAGCAAAGTCTCATTTATTTCCAGGGCCTATTTCGTTCTGTTCAACAGCCAGATGCTGGTGACAGTATATTGGTGGTAGTGGTGATGGTTGGGGTGCTATATATGAAATGAAACATGTATCCCCTTTGATCCAGAAAGTTTCCATTAGGAATTAGACAAGTACCTGAAGGGTGTTTATTGCCTTCTTGTTTGTAATAGCCCCAAATGGAAAACAACCTAAAAGTCCAACTCTAGGGGATTGGTTAAATCATTTATGATTATGATACATAGAGTACACACAATAGAATTAGAACACACTTCCAGTGAAGGTGATCACAGATGCTTTTGTAACAAACCCATTTGGAGGGGTGATCAATACACTATAAAAACAGAAAACCCTCCTAAACAACCTAGCTCAAAAACTGAGATCCCAGCATGCACAGAGGTGCACAGCAGTGAGCACTGTTGCAACCTGCCAGTCCCAGGTCAGAGCATAGGTGATCAGGGGTGGGGGGCCTAGAACTCAGCTCTTGGCATGCTGCAAGTGTACCGTGGGGCCAGAGCCAGGCTCTCTATGGAAATCATTGGGAGGAGGGAGAGGGCTATCCTAGTAAGAGCTGGAAACAACAGCTGCTTCTGGGAGTTCTGCCTCCAAGGCCAGGCCATGGGAAGCTGAGAGGGGCCAGACCCAGCCTCATGACCAAGAAGTGAACTGAGCCCCAAGGGCTCTAGGTTAGAGCAGGAGATCCCTGAACCCCCTAGGGCAGAGCCCTCAGCTGCCATTATAAGACTCGATTCTAGATTGGGAAGATAAGGGGACAATGGAGGCAATCACAAAAGCACCGGACAGGGAGAGAGGAGTAGCACTGAGGGAGAAAGACAATGAAACATAAGTACACAGACTCTCACTCTGCAAACGAGGCTGCAACCCAAAATTCCAAAACACATAAAGAAATCTAACACAGAGAGAGCCAACAAAAATCTACAATCAGCAAATAAATTTACTCCAGATGAAGTTTTGGAGAGCAGGCTGACAGATTTTGAAAATAAGCATGTCTAGGATGTTCACAGAGATAAATTAAGGCATTATATTCCTTAAAAGAATGAGATATTATTCAATAAAAGGAGGAAGAGAAATGGGAAAAGAAAATCAATTGTTAGTCTTTGATATAAAAAAAAATGTGGTCATTGAAATAAAAAAGGAAACCTCAATAAATAGGGTAGCTATAGCCTGGATCCAGTCATGGAAAGAATTAGTGAATTGGAGGGTAGGACTGAGGGAATCACACCAGCATAGAGACCCAAACTTTGAAAGAGCAGGTAACAGGCATGAAGGCAGGTACTAAGAGACTCTAGCTCAAGTTTAATAGAAGGTCCACACAGATAATCGGGAACGAATTCAGAAAAGGCAACACTTGAGAAATTATAGCTGAGAATTTTCCAGAATTGACAAAAGGTGTCAGTTCTTAGGGAGAAAGGGTACTCACTCTAAGGAGTGAGCAGAATAAATAAAAATACGTCTATATCTGGACACTTTGTAGACAATCAACTGACTGTTGAAAGTAAGAGAAGAACTTATAGGCAGCAGCAGAGAAGAGACAGCTCTGTCCAAAGGAACAAGCCCACCTACCATGCTGCACAGCTGTGAGTGTGAGGCAGGGCCATGCATGGCCCATGGCTGCCATGATGCATGGTGTGGCAGGGTGTTGTTGAGGCTTCTCTGGTAAGCCACCTCTAATGATGACAAAGGACACCGTTTTGCTAGCTTTGAGCTGTGCCTCCTTGGGATCCTGCTGACGTGCCATTCCCTTTCCAGTCCTTGTTGTGACTGTGCCCAATGGCTCCTCCTTTCCCAAAGTAGTCTGGCCATTTTCCTTTTTTCACTGCTGCCATCGAGGAGTGAGTGGGCCTGTTAGCGATGTTCCTCATGAAGCTGTGTCCTCAAAGAGAGCCACCCAGTACACCAAGCCTTGCTGTGGAGCAGGTGATCAGGATAAACCAGCCCTTTCTAAGACCACCACCATCTTCCCAGACCTGACACATGAGGGCAATGAAGGGCTGGCCATGTGAGATGAAGAGGGTGTCCCATCCACTTGAGAATCACATGCACTCAGCTTTGAATCCCTGTGTTATGACTTCCAGACATGCCTTTGATTGGGAAAATTATTTTCTGATTGATGAAATGGGAACAATAGTTCACCCCAACAGGACGGTTGTGCAAATAAAGGGGATCCTAGCAGCTGTAATGCAGGAGATTATTATGACCATTTCTTCCTGTTGTTAGCTTTCCTGGAATCCAGTGTCTTCCCCTGAGTCATTTCAATTATCCTCACTCACAACAACCTTATGGGCTGGGTGGTACTATCCCATCTAAGGAGGACGAAACTGAGTCTCAAAGTGGTAGAAGGTCTACCTCCCTAAGAAGTAAGTGGAGGAACCGGGACTTACACCCGGATCTGTCTCACACCCAATCTTCTCTTTCATTCAGGGCCTGGCCTTGACCCGAATTCTGGGGTAAGTGGCAGAAGCCACTCTTCCTCAGGGAGATTAAAGAGATAGGGCCCATCACCCAGGTGGATATTTGGGGAAAGCTGCAGAGCAAAGGAGCTTGGGAGACTGGTGTGGGGGAGGGTAGGCAACAAAGGGGAGGGAGCTTCTGATTGCACTCAAGCCAGGGACCACACTAAGCAAGCTACCTGCTTTGCTGATCCCTGTATGTTTCAGCCCAGCTCCACTCCACAATGCTCATGTCATATAGGCAAGCCATTTACTGCTCTGTGCCTTAGTTTCCTCATTATTCTGTTAGGAATAATAGCAGTCCCTGCCTCCTGGAGCTGTGGGAAGGGTGAAATGAGGTCATGGGTGTATGTAAAGCACTTAGCAAGGTGTTTACAACTGGTGGCCTCTCTGCACCCCTTCCAATCATCTTCCCAGTCCTCAGCTCAGGGCTCTGCCCAGCCTTTGGCCCCAGCAGTCTCTCTCTCTCTCCCTCTCTCTCTCTCTCTCTCTCTCTCTCTGTTTCTCTCTCTCTGTCTCTCTCTCTCTCTCTCTTTCCTTGTTCTTCCATGCTTTATCCTTGCCTCACACTATCAAGAAGCCAGTAGGCTAGATTGCCTAGCTATTTGAGAAGAGAAGTTTCGCTGGGCTGGCCTTTGATAAATGAGAATGGACTATTCATTCATTCTTTTATATGCTTATTTATTCCATTATTTATTAATCACCCACTATGTGCCAGGTACTGCTATAGGCACTGGTGATAGAGCAGTGGGCCAAACAAACAAGGGCTCTGCATTCACAGAGCTCATGTTCCAGTGGAGATGAAGTCCATCTTTCCTGTGGAGGCCCCTCATACAATCTTACCCCAGGTCAGCTGCCATGTTAGACATGGATCTTCAACTCCCACCCATCTGCCCGGCTCTGGGCCACTGCAGAGAACCTGAGAGATTGTGTAATTTGCTCCCTGCCACCAATCAACTGCTCTTTCCCAGACTGCTAAAATTTGCTGCTTTCTATCAAACCATGGCTCTGGAGTCCGAACACCTAGGATGCAAGCCTGATGCTGCTGTTCATTTGCTTTTTGATCTCTAACAAGTTCTGTAACTGCTCTAAGCCTCTGTTTCCTCATCTATCAAATGGGCAGAAGAACAGCACCTACATCACAGGTCATTGTGAGGATGAAATGACAACACATAGTGTGCTTGAAAGATGCCTGGTACATGGTAAGTACTCAAGGCAGGATAATGGTACTATTCTTGTTATTATTACTATTGATATTATTCTCATTACCTGGCCCAGGGTGTCCCAGGCCTTTGATTTTGTGCCCAGCTTCAGTTTTGAAAGACATGCCTATTCCTGGCCCCGTGACCAGTCCAAAATCTATATGGCAGCCTCCCAGGAAGCCCTCCAACTATGGCCCTGGGGAAAGCCTGTCTGAGGTTGAAGCCCACTCTCAGGTATCCCCAGTCGCTGTTAGAGAGAGCACTGGCTCACTCGTTCACCTCCTGTGGGTTTGCCTCCAATGCCCTCTTCTCCAAAAGGCCTGTTCTGACCACTGCATCTAAAATTGCCAACCCCCCGCCATACTCCCCATCCCTCTTCACTGCTTTCTTTTTCTCCATAACACTTATCACCATCTTTCATATTACATGTTTTACTTATTTATTCTTTTTAAAAATTGTGTCCTGACTCTCTCCTCTAGAATGTAAGCAGGAAGAGAATGTCAACTCTGTAAGGTCTAGTAGGCCCAAGGCCAAGAGATAAGCCAGATTCCCCAGCCTGCTGGTTAATAACCACAGGACAGTCTCTGCCTTAATCTCAGCCTTAGTTTTTCTATCAGAACCATGAGGTGGGTGGGACAAATGGTATCAAAGAGCCTCCTCAGCTCTGACTTAGAACATTCTGTGCTTTTGTGAGGTTCTCATGGTACACAGAGCAGGGCCCTGGCTTTCACTCAGACCAGCCCATCATAAGAGGTCATGCCACAGGCCATGTCAGGGCTTCCCAGGAGGGTGGCCTGGTCCCCCCTCCAAGTGATATTCTACCTGAGCTCCCTGTCCTGGCTCGTGGGGCCTCAGCCTGTGCCCACATTCCCTCTGATGATATTACCATAGGCCATGGTTGGTTGCATGCTCCCCTTAAAGGCAGCATGGCTGGACATAATACTAGCACATGTTCTTATGAGCTGCCCTTTCTGTTCAAAGGCTGTCTTGTGGTTTACAAATGGGGTGAAACAAACCCCATGGTATAGTTAGCTTGTTCAGAGAGCACCAGCTCTGGGGTGTAAGGTCTGACTAGAATTCTGTCTTCCCCTTATTCTGAGGACAAGACATTTCCTAGGGCTCCACACAGAAAAGGCCAGGAAAGACCTGGCACCTAGCACCCAGCCCCTCTCTATGCCCCATTGCCCTGCCAAAAAAACAGGTCCCACCTGGAGGAAGCAGCTGTCTCCATCCTAGCATGGGGCCCTGCCATTCGAAAATTTGACAATATTTCTTAGGTGACTACTGTGTGCCAAGCACTGCTTTAGGGGCTGGGGAGACCATAGTAAGCAAACAGAGACACAATCTCTGCTCTCTGGCTCCACTTACATTCCTGGGGCAGAGGTGGCACTAATACAGGAGCCTTTCAGAGAACCAAAGTTTGCACATATATGGTGGTAGAAGCTATAAGCATGGATAAGGCATCTGAAGAGAGAATATATACAGTGAGAAGAAATGGGACTTGGATGGAACCTGAGAAACCCAACCATGTCAGAGGTGAGCAGAAGAAGAGATGGTAAAGAGGAAGTAGTCAGGGGGAGGGGGCTCCTGGGCATTGAGCCAAGATAAGAAAGCGGATTTCCAGGAGGGAGGAATGATCAACCATCAAATGAATCCAGTGAAGGAGAGGGAGGCCCGGGCAAGGGCTGGGGTTTTGTGGTAAGAGAGCAGCATTGTTGAGCAGTGCACATAAAAGGCAACCTGTCATGGCTCCAGAGCAAAGAGGAGACAGTGAAAGCAAGAAGGGAGGAAAGTAATGTTTATTGAGCACCTACTCCATGTCAGCTCCTCTGCTTGGCCCCCTGTTTGCCTCATTCTTTCATTCATTCAGTCAACAATCTTCCAGAAGCTTCATGAAAGGCAAAGACATAGTTCCCAGGGGGCAGGGAGAGGCAAGGGGAATAGAAGCCAGACATGAATCAAAGTATCAGACAAATAAATGTGAAATGACTGCTGGAACATGGTTAGGAAGGAGAAGCATAAGGTGTTACTGAGGTCCTATAATCCTGAACTGAAAGTCAGTCAGCAGGAGCAGCGTGGAGAAGTGGGAAGGAAGAGTGGGTCAAGGCAAGGTTAGAGGCAGGCCAGGGGAGGCTAGATAAGGCTTCAGTGGACCATCATGAGGGATATTGCCTTTACCCTAAAAGCACGGGAAAGCCATGGAAGGATTTTAAGCAGGGAATGACATGCTCAAAGTTGTGTTTTGGAAATGCCACGCTGGCTGTTGTGTGAAAAGAAGGCAAGAGACAATTTGGGCTTGAGCAATTGGGGAGCAATTTGCCTGAGTCCAGTAAATGATAGCCGTAGCTTGTACTAGAGTAGAGACAAAGAAGATGGAAGCAAGTGGATGGATTAAAATATGTTCAGGTATTATTTACAATAGCAAAATATTACATATAGCTTGTGCTCACAATTAAGGGACTGGTAAAATAAATGATGGTAGATCCTAGTCCTTGTAAACATACTGAGGAAGGTTTCTAAGTGTGGAGCAGAAAGATTGACAAGATACATTGTGAAAAATGCCAGGTACCAAGGGCATGTATAGCATTGTATATTTGTGGAAGAAAGGGAGAGCTAAGAATATTTTTCATTTTCCCATAAAGATGCAGGGCAAGGCTACCCACCTCACCCCCAGAGACTTAGGAAGTAAAATGATCAGGATTGGCTATGAGGTTGGTAATGCAGGAGATCTGGAGAATGACTCTCAGGCTGAGGAGTCACACCTGTGTAACTAGATGTAAGGGGTGCCCTTTGCTATGTATGGTGAGGCAGAGCAGAAAGCAGCAGGTTTGGGGAGGAAGATGGTGTGATGGTGTGATGGGTTTGGGACACGCTGCTTTCTTACCACAAAACCCCAGTGCAGCAGCTGGAGAAGGAAGTAGGGTCAAGGAAGGTGGTTTGTTTGTTTCAGGGGAAGAGACCTGAGCACTTTAAAAGCAACTGGGAAAGATCCAGTTGAAAGGGAGAGTGGTTGTCCTTAAGAAAGAAGGGGTCACTGGCAGGGTTATATTCTCCAGGGGAAGCAGAATGACAAGAGACCCAAAGTACAAATAGAAGTTTGGTCTTAAATAAAAGGAAGTTCCTCTATTATAACAGGAGGTAACTGGCCAGGGAGGGGAGTCTCAGGAGCCCATCTGGCTTCAGCCTTTAGCCCAAAGACTCATGGGGATCCCTATAGCCTAGACACCCCAGCCCTGTACAGATGCCTGCAGTGGGTTCTGTAAAAGTGGTGGCTGGGGAGCCATATCATCCCATCCTAGTAGGTCACTGGATTCTGCTCTTGACTGATTACCTCCCACACCCCAGGCCTATGCTCATTACTTTAGACATCTCGCCTTCACATAAGCGCCATGTTATTATTATTAACTCCATTTTAGAGTTGAGCAAATGAGGCTCAGAAAGACTCACGGCCACATAGCTAGGAAGTAGGTGACCCAAAATGTGGCTTTGCAGCATTCATCTCCTGACTCCCAGACCAATGGAGCCCAGGAGAGGTGCTGGCAGAAGGCCATTTAGGAGATGGGATTAATGAAGCAACCAGGCCCAGAGGCTCCAAACATACCTGTGTAACCTGAAAATCCCTCTAGAGTGGTGGTTCTTACCCTGGGGGCCATTTTGCTCCCCTAGCAGACATATGCCAATGCCTGGAGATACATTTTGGTTGCCACAATTTGGAATGGAACTGCTACTGGCACCCAATGAGTAGAAACCAGGTATGTTGCTGAATGTACTTCAGTGAACAGGACAGTCCTGACAACCCAGAGGTGGGGGCCCAAGTGCTGAGGTGCAGAAGGCCTGCTTCAGAAGCTCTGGGGCCAAGCAGCTTGTCATGGAACCCCACCCCCACTCCACAAATGCAAGTATCTTCATTGTTCATTGTTGCTACTGACTTTTTACTTCTGTGATCTGCATAGATTGTAAGACATTCCAACAATGTGAGAGTGTTTAAAGTATTCAGTAAAAGCTGTGCCTGCTCCCTCCAGCCTCACTCCCCAGAGATAATCCTTGTTATTGTAACCTCTAGTGAACAGGTATAACTCCTGAAGCAGAAAAAAAAAACAAACCAAAATTTTCACCCTCAACTCTCTCTGTAACCTATTTCTCCTCGCTTCTTGGATGAAATCTCCTGAAGATCCATAACTTTTCCAGCCATTTTCAAAGATGTAAAAAACCCTCCTCTAATTACTTCAGAAATGAACCCATCCAGCCTTGTCACAGTAGAAACCCCAAACTTCACTAAAGGTTAAAGTGTTTCCCTTTCCTCGCCTGGACCTGTCAGGCCCTGAAGCAAGACTGCCACAGGGGACAGGGCTGTACTGTCTTATCTCTGCCTACTGCTTGCAGAGTAAGCCCCTGTCAGGCTGTGCCACCATTTATTTAACCAGTTCCCTACTAATCCTCTATGAGGCTGTTTCCAGGTTTTTACTCTTATAGGCAATGGTGTAACATCCTTGTACAGATGTCTATCTATACACACTTGTTAAATGATGTCATTAGGATAAATTCCTGGAAGTCAAAGTGCCAAGGAATGCATATTTAAAAGTGAAACATATTTCCAGATTGTTCTTCACAGCAATTATATCAGTTTATGCTCCCACCAGCAGAGTATGAGAGGGTCCATTAAGAATCTTGGTCTCTCTGTCTCTGTCTCTGTCTCTCTTTTTCTTTCTTCCAGTGCCTTGCACATGCAAATAAGGCTGGGCTGACATTAACTGTAGAATGAATGGGCATTGGTAGAGTTAGCTGGGCGTTTTAAGCCTATGAGGAAAGTGCAAACTCTTTCTCCCTACTGTCTTCTTCCTCCCCAGTCATCTCATACTCCTTACACTTCTATAGATTCTCTTGAATCTGTCATCTCCTGTCCGTCCATGACCAATGCTGGAATTCAGGCCTTACCATCTCTTTCCCAGAAGAGTTCCTTGCTGGTCTCCACATCTCCAATTTTGCCATCTCTGATCCATTCTTGACACCTCCAGAGTAAAGGTCCTAATATACCATCTGGTCAGCCTCTCCCTCCCCCTTCTGCGGCCGGCTCTCCATGGCCCACTCCATGGGGCATGCTGCAGTCCATCTTTTCCCTGCTCCTATCTCATCAATTAGGGAGCCTTACCTTCCCCCCTCTTACACTCCAGTCACATGAGGCTGCCCTCTGCCTCAAGCACAGCAGGCTTTGGCTTTTTGCCCATTTGGTTTCCTCTGGCTGGACCCTCCTCATCCTCTTTCCCTGTCATCAGGCAAGGAGTGGACATTAGTTGGTTTGTGGCTCTGCAGTATTCATTCTTCTCCCTTCCTTAGACTCCTGTTTCCTTTAAGTGAATCGTCTGTGCCTCATTGTGGGTAATGTTGGTTGAATAGTAAATTAATGTGTCAATCTCCTACCATGGAAGCCAAAGGGACATAGCCTAAGGGATATAGCCGTCCTCTTCCCAGCCCAGTTTAGCCAAGGAGCAGGCATGGGACTAAGCTTGGTCACTGGACACAGTCTTTGACCTTCAAATCTAGAGCAAGCAGTATAAGAATAGAGGAAACAGCCTTTTCCATTTCAGTGGAAGCATTCTGATCAAACCATCCTGCTACCTATGCCTTCCCCCAATGCTTCCTTTGCTTACTAGTACATCTATTTCCCAGCCTGGCTCTCTAGCCTTTTCCTTGATTCTGTAAGGTCCCTATAGCTTACCCCAAACTCTACAATTCCCTTTTCCTTCTTTTTAAAAAATATTTTTACTGATTTTAGAAAGGGAAAGGGAGGGAGGGAGGGAGGGAGGGAGGGAGGGAGGGAGAGAGAGAGAGAGAGAGAGAGAGAAATGTCAATGTGAGAGCAAAACATCAACTGGCTGCTTTCCCTTACAAGGGGTTGTTCCACAACCAGGACATGTTCCCTGACTGGGAATCAAACTGGCAGCCTTTTGGTGTAAGGGATAATGCTCAACCAACTGAGCCACACCAGCCAGGGCACAAATTCCCTTTTCTTTTCAATTAGCCAGAAATGGTTTCTGTTGCTCACAACCAAGGATTTCAGATAGAAAGCCTAGCTCAAATGTCCTTTCCTTTGAGACAGATGGGAGGGGAGAGAGATAGAAAGGGAGAGACGAAGAGATAGAGAAATACAGACCCAGAGCCCTGGTTCTGCACAAGCAAACTTCTTTATGCATTCCCATAGCACCCTGTGTAAAGTGGCAGCTCACACTAGGGTTGTTTTCTTTTTCTGTACCGCTCATTAGGGTAGGTTGGTCCTATGGTCCCACCCTTGTGGGCTCAGAGCTAGCTCAGTGCGAGGTCCATAGTCACATATTTAAGGCAATAGACATTTAAGGACTAAACTAATTGGCTGGTAGTTCCCCTCCCCCGTCTATCAGCCTCAGTGGCTTGGACAGACTCTCATCAGGCCACAGAAATAATGCCAGCACTTGCCTCCCTCATGAGGCTGGCTGGGAATAAAATGGGCTAACTTCTGTTTGGAGCCCTCACTCTGTCTGTGCTGTGGGAGATGGGGAGGGAGGAGGAATGAAAGCAGACAGGAAGTGGGGGTAGGAAGGTGGCTGTTGGAACAGCTCAGGTAGAAGATGATGGAAAGCTGGATTAAGATGGTTGCTGTGGGAATGGAAAGGGGAAGGGGCTGACTGAGGAGATCCTGAAGTGAGCACTAAAAGTGAATATGAAACTCAATTGTTTCTGGTAATTCTCAAAGCAAAAACTGGCCACTTGAGATGGCTTCCCTCAGGAGGTGGCAAGGGAACACGTGTGTGCGCGTGTGCATGGGGGATTGTTAGGGTTGGGTGTTGCACCATCTCCAGCATCCCCCTCTGGCCAACAGCCATGACCATGCTGGCTGTCTGGCCTGTTTTCTAAAGAGCTTCCCCAGGCAGCGGGGGAGAGGGGAGAAGGGGGGCTGGCCACCCACTCCACTAGGCAGAGGTGAGCTGAGGAGCATCAGTCCTGCAGGTCCCCTCCCCCTGCCACTACAGACTGCCAAGTGCCTTGTTTGTGATGAAAGCTTTTAAAACCCCATGTGCATGCATTCATTTTTGTTCATTTACTAATACTCACCAAGCCTGGAGCACGCTATGGTGAGCAAAGCCTTCCATGGACCCTGTTCTCAAGAAGCTACTGAGCTGGCAGGGGAGAAGATGCGTAATCAGGCAATTAGGAACCAGTGTGAACGGGAGGTAAGCGCTGGTTGCTATGGGAACATAAAGAGAGGCCACAGCTGCTGTTCCTCCGGAAGTGCGGTGGCAGGCGAAAAAGGATGCGTGAAGCAGACTGACCTGCTTGCCAGGCCCAACTCTGCACAGCCTGGCCAACTAGTCCAGGATGAGAGCTTCTGGCACGACAAAACCTGTCAGCTCTCTGCACCTGCATTGCCTCGCCTAAGAAATGAGAAGGATGTGTGATGCAAAGGCCACATGAGACCCTGTATGTCTGTGCCTGGCCCCTGTAGGTCTGTGATATGTGGTAGCTGCTAGGAATTTTTTTCAAGAAATATTTGTGGGTTGAAAGTTTTCTAGGCAACTGGACACCAGACGTAGAGCTGTGAACAAGATCAATGAGACCTCTGCCCTCACAGAGATTACAGTAATTTGAGAGGAGGGACAGATACGGAAAAAAATCATGGCACAAGTAATTACTATTGTGATGAGTTTCATGATGCTATAATGGTGGTTCAGAGTAGGAGCTGGCCTACCCTAGGGTGCCAGGAAGAAAGACTTCCTGGAAGAGGTGACATTTCAGCTAAGATCAGAAGCAAGAGTAGTTTACAAACAGGCAGGGAAACTGCATTCCAGTGTGGTGAACAGCAAGCAACAGGGAGTTTGGTCCCTGCAGGAAAGGAGGTCAGTGGAACCTGGGGTGGGCAGGCACAACAGAGGTGGGAAGAGGGGAGACTGAAAAGATATGCAGGGCAAAGCGAATTCAAGCCTCCAGGCTATGGTAAGGAATTTCATTGGCTGCTAGATGACTCCAAAGTCCAGGTGTTACTCTGACTCCCAAAGCTGATCAACTCACCATTCAGTACCCGAGGAAGGACTGAGCTCAAGGGGCTTGACTCAGAGCCGACATGTAGAAGATTCTGGAATATGAGAGCTATCAGAGCCCTTGGAGGGCATTTAGGACCAAATTCTCATTGTGTAGATGGCAACACTGATGCCCGGAGAGGAAGAAGACTTGCTGGGAGCGCAATTTAAGAGGATGGGCTTTGTTTTGTAGGAGCCATTTTCTCTTCCTCTCAGGGCAACCAGCAGTATTTACAGCTCTTTCTTTCTTTCTTGCACTTACCCCAGTGTTCTTCTTTTCAAAAGACACATTTTCCATAACCTCAGTTCCCCATTTGCTCATCCTCCACTCTTCTATTGTGAACAGAGCAGGGAGGGGGCAGGGGTTGGCTTCTGGGCAGGGCCCAAAGCAGCTATTCCCAGGCCACCAATTCATGTCTTCCAGGTTCACTGGAGCTCCTGCCCCTGCCACAGCCCCAATCATGTTCTGTGGGCAAAGCACTCCTGCTGACATGGCCACAGCAATTCCCTGCCCTGAAAGGCCCCAGGACACACACTGGCAGAGTTGGCATGGATTTCAGCCATCACCAAATCCAATCTCTCCATTGCTGGGATGGGAATAGTGAGGCCCAGGGAGGGGAAGGGATCCATCCAGGGTCAGGCCCAAGTTCTTACATGTGAACTAATTGTGTTCTGGCCTTTTGACTCTGCCTGTCCCTTTCCCCACACCCCCAGCTCCCATCTCCCACACCCTCAGCTCGCCATTTCCCGCACCATCGGCTGATTCCCTTCTCTCTCTGTTGATGGAAGCACAAAGGTACCAAGGATTGAGGGGAAACCCTATGGAAAGAGGGTGGCCCAGTGCTCCCTTAGCAGAGGCTACAGGGGTAGGGTGAGAGGATCCTGTTTTCTGTCTCTCTAATATAGACAGTGACCCACCCAGGTTAGCCCTCTCACTTCCTGCATCTCAGGGCAGGGAACTCAGCTGTGGATCCAGTTAGTGTCTCTAGGCTTATACCAGGGAAAATCCCTACCTAGTAAGCCTGTCTTTTATTTGGAAACTGAGGCTACCACATTCCTCTCACCTTAGCCCTGGAAGTAGCCAGTTTTAGAGTAGACAGTCCTGGCTCCAAATTCCAGCTCTGCTACCTCTAGCTGAGTAGACTTGGACAAAGCCCTTACAATCTCTGAGTCTCAGCCTCCCCATTTAAACATAAGAATTGCTACCTTACCACCTTGCTGTGAAGATTAAATGAAAGAGCATATGTAAAGTACATGGCATATGATAGGTGCTTGACAAATGTTAGTTCTTTTCCCCATACTCTGGGCTTGTCCCTCCAGCTCCACACTCAGCAAGCTCTGCCTGATTCCTGCCAGAGATCTGTGGAGTGAGGCTGGGAGCGGATATTGGCAAGAGTGTCCTGCCTCTGGGGAGAAGTGAAGGGAGCTGTGTCCCCAGTAGACAGTCTTAATCCTTGAAACTCAGCAGGAAGCACACAATAGGAAGCCAAGTCAGGGGAAAAGATGAAGGGTGTGGGAGATTGGAGGAAAGGAGATGGAGGTAGGTGGCTTCTAAGCTTGTGGGAAGTCAGAACAGAAAGGAGAGGGCCAGGCAGCATGGACACTCATCTCAGTGGTTCAGGAATTGCTAGACAGTTGGTAGAGACAAAGAATGAGGCCTCTGGGACGTAGGCTGCTTGGATCTTACTTGATGGCAACTCCTCTTAGCTCATCCTGGAGCATAGGATCTCTGTTTCACTGGAACCCACCCAGGCTCTAGCTGGGGACTCAGTCCAGCCCCATCTAGCTCCAGACACCTGTGCCCTCCCATCCATGCTCTGCCCCACTACCTGAGCCAGGCTCAGAGTTCGCTGCCCTCATCTCTGCCCCGTCCCCCCCCCGCAAACCAAACCCCTGGCACCCTCCCCCACAAGGTTCCCTTTGGGTACATTATTCCCTCCAACCCAGAGGTCCCAAAACATCTCTGACTTAGACTTTGCCAATTGTTCTTCACAAGGAATTCCCCTGTCTCCAAAATCATCAGGATTAGTTGCCAGAAAGAAGCCTTAACTTTGGGTCCCAGGATACCTTTGGCTGAAATATATCCACTGGCTCACCTGGCCCCCATTGCAGCCAGGAGCACCCATCAGAGAGATGCCAAGCAGGGGTCAGTGAAGTCTGGGGACAGGAATGGTCCTTAGTCTTCAACTCAGGTAAGGACTGAGTCTGTGGCCTAGATCAGAGCTGAATCTGTAGCTGGGCTCAGTCTGTGGCCAGGGTATGGAAGTTTTTTTGGTTGCAAGTAACAGAATTCGACTGGCTAACTTGGGCAAAAAGTAAGATATTGGGCTGTTTTTTTAGAATTGATGTAAACATGACTCAGTTCCAATGTTCCCGGTCTCCCTGTCTCCTTTCAAGTTTCAAATCTCTAGGAAAGGAGTCCAATTGGCCCAGCTTAGGTAAAGAATCTCTGCTCCAGTTTCAGTCAAGTTACAATGCCGGTGGAAATGCTAGAGAAAGCAATTTGGCACCATCTACTAAAATTAAAAAGATATGCATCATTTGACCTAGCAATTCTACTTTTGTGACATGATTCCATGAAAATGAAGGTCCTGGCACCTAAGGATCTATAAGTACAAAGATGTGTGTAGCAGCATTGTTCATATTATTTAAACACCCCTGAAAATCCTAATGATCTATCAGTAGTTGATAGCTGAATAGATTATGGCACACCCACATCATGAAATACTAGGCAGTCATTGAAAACTAGAGCCATACCAGTTGTTTTCAGGTGGTGTTATTTTCTTTTTTTGTTGTTTAGGATTTGACCATCTCTCTTTTTTATTTTCAGTTTTCAATTAGAGTTTGCATTCAATATTATTTTGTATTAGTTTTAGGTGTACAGTATAGTGGTTAGACAGTCATATACTTTACAAAGTACCCCCCCCAATATTTCCAGTACTCACATGGCACCATACATAGTTATTGCAATTATATTACATATGCTGTACCTCATTTTATTTTTGTTTTTGCACTCCTTTTCCACAGAATTTACTTTACATCTATTATTCCAAACAGCATTTTAAACACTGACATATAAACTCACTAATAAGATAAAACAAAGACAAAAGCATTTATCTTGTGACAAACAAGATACACCATCACTTACAGTCTTAAAAAGTTATTGCACTTTAACTTTCATAGTTTCCTAATATATTCATAAAACAATCTGCAGGCCAACTCATTTTAACAAATGAAAGAACACTTTTAAGCAGACATGACTGCCCTAAATTGTTTATTAGATAAGAATTTGACAAACATTACTTATATTGGCAGTAAAGGTGGAGCTGGAGAGTATTGAGATTCCTCCAAGCTGCACGGGGAGAATCACCAATAGTGTGGTGGAACTCATGACTCTTCCCAAGGCCACGGCTCTTGCAGATGTCAGCCCTCTCATCTCCCTGTGCTTGTGGACTGTTTTGGGTATTAGGATTCCTTCTAATAGCTTTATAGAATGGATCCATGAGGATAACCTCAGAGAATTTGTATGTGGAATCTTCACCAACCCAGTAAG
This sequence comes from Plecotus auritus, assembly GCF_963455305.1. Classification (NCBI taxonomy): domain Eukaryota; kingdom Metazoa; phylum Chordata; class Mammalia; order Chiroptera; family Vespertilionidae; genus Plecotus; species Plecotus auritus. The sequence goes on along the minus strand of NC_137784.1, from coordinate 53,110,557 downwards.
AATTCAGGACGCTCAGAGCCCCACAACGATGTCCAGTTCACTTCTCAGCATCAGACTGAAGACTTCAAGTAAACTTTTGCTGGTTAACACCATGATGGACAGGCTTGCTGTAGGATGCACCATTAGGAATAAGGTATTTACAGCCACCATTGTGCACACAAATCCAATATATGGCATAATCTTGTTTGGCCTTATATTCCAGCCTGTGATCTTTATCGACCAGGTGGGGCTGGGGCCCTCTGGAATGCTGAGAGATGGCTGTAGTGCCAACAGTCTACCCTGAGAAGGAAGCGCATTACATCAGACTGATTCTTTCTCCATAGCTCCTGGATGTACTTGTAAGCATCTATCTTGGCTTAGCTCTGAAACAAAACTGATGGCTGTGGCCAGGCAGAAAAGCCCTATGCTGTACTTTACATCCCCATGACTATTTTCTAACTATCATTCTATACTTCTTAATCACTTTACCTTTTTCACCCTGTCCCCTAAAACCCCTCCCCTCTGGCAACCACCAGTCTGTTCTCTGTGTCTATGAGTCTGTTTCTATTTTGTTTGTTTGTTTGATTTGTTCTTTAGATTTCACAAATAAATGAAATCTTATGGTATTTGCCTTTCTCTGTCTGACTTATTTCACTTAGCATAATACCCTCTAGGTCCATCCATGCTGTCACAATGCTAAGATTTCATTCTTTTTTATGGCCAAGTAATATTCCATTGTATTCCTGTACCACCACTTTTTAAATTTAAATTCTTTATTGTTTAACGTATGACATGGGTCTTCTTTTTCCCCCATTGACCTCTCCCTAGCCACTCCCACCCCCAGCACATACCCTCACCCCCCTAGTGTCTATGTCCATTGGTTATGCTCATATGCATGCATACAAGTCCTTTGGTTGATCTCTTAACCCCTCACCACCCACCCCCGCCTTCCCTCATAGGTTGGACAGTATGTTCCATGCTTCTGTGTCTCTGGTTCTATTTTTGTTCATCAGTTTATGTTGTTCATTATATTCCACCAGTGAGTGATATCATGTGATATTTATCTTTCTCTGAATGGCTAATTTCACTTAGCATAATGCTCTCCAGGTCCATCCATGCTGTTGCAAATGGTAGGAGTTCCTTCTTTTTTTTACAGCAGCGTAGTATTCCATTGTGCAGATGTACCACAGTTTTCTAATCCTCTCATCTGCTGATGAGCACCTAAGCTGTTTCCAAATCTCAGCTATTGTAAATTGCTCTGCTATGCACATAGGGGTGCATATATCCTTTCTGATTGGTGTTTCTGTTTTCTTGTGATATATTCTTAGAAGTGGGATTACTGGGTCAAATGGGAGTACTATTTTTAATTCTTTGAGGAAGCTCCATACCGTTTTTCACAGTGGCTGCACCAGTCTGCATTCCCACCAGCAGTACAAGAGGGTTCCTTTTCTCCGCATCCTCTCCAGCACTTGTCATTTGTTGATTTGTTGATGATAGCCATTCTGAAAGGTGTGAGGTGGTACGTCATTGTCATTTTAATTTGCATCTCTCAGATGATTAGTGACTTCGAGCATGTTTTCATATGTTTCTTGGCCTTCTGTATGTCCACTTTCAAAAAGTATCTAAGTCCTTTGCCCATTTTTTTTTATTGGATTGCTTATCTTCCTTTTGTTAAGTTGTATGAGTTCAGTATAAATTTTGGAGATTAAACCCTTATCGGAGATAACATTGGCAAATATGTTCTCCCATACAGTGGGCTTTCTTGTTGTTTTGTTGATGGTTTCTTTTGCTGTGCCGAAACTTTTTATTTTGATGTAGTTTCATTTGTTTATTTTCTCCTTAGTTTCCATTGTCCTGGGAGCTGTATTGGTAAAGATATTGCTATGACATATGTCTGCTATTTTGCTGCCTATGGATTCTTCTAGGATTTTTTATGGTTTCCCGTCTTCTGTTCAAGTCCTTTATCCATTTTGAGTTTATTTTTGTGTATGGTGTAAGTTGGTGGTCTAGTTTCATTTTTTTGCATGTATCTGTCCAATTTTCCCAACACCATTTATTGAAGAGACTGTCTTGACTCCATTGTATGCTCTTGCCTTCTTTGTCAAATATTAATTGAGCATAATGGCTTGTGTTGATTTCTGGGTTCTCTGGGTTCTGTTCCACTGGTATATATGTCTGTTCTTGTGCTGGTACCAGGCAGTTTTGAGAACAGTGGCTTTGTAATATAGCTTGATATCTGGTATTGTGTACCACCACTTTTTTATCCACTCATATATTGATGGGCACTTGGGTTGCTTCTATATCTTGGCTATCCTATCTAATAAAAGAGTAATATGCAAATTAACCACCACTCCACCACACCCACAAGCCATGCCCACAAGCCACGCCCACCAGCCAATCAGGAGCAAATATGCAAATAAACCCAACCACGATGGCTAAGGCCACAGAGAGCAGGAGGGAGGCTTGGGTTTCCCCGGCGATGGAGGAAGCCAAGCTTTCTGCCTGCCTTTGCTGGCCCAGGCCTCTACTCAAGGCTACAAAGTTTCAATGATAGAAGATACATAAACCCAAACAGAAATGGCAGCAGCCACGGAGCTGGAAAGAGCAGGTTAGGGTTGCCCCCGGCGATGGAGGAAGCCAAGCTTTCCACACACCCTGGCCATCCCAGGCCTCTGCTTAAGGCTACAAAGTTTCAATTATAGAAGATACATAAATCCCAATAGAAATGGCTGCCACCATGGAGCAAGCAGAAGGCTTGGCTCCGCTCCAGGCTACATAGTTTCAATTGTAGAAGATAAATAAACCCCAGATACCAGGGCCTCTGCTTGGGTCACCAGGGGGCGTGGCCAGCCTGCAAACCACCACAGGCCCCTCGCCCAGGCCACCCCACACCCCAAGGGAACCCCCACCCTGATCTGGGACACCCTTCAGGGCAAACCAGCTGGCCCCCACCCATGCACCAGGCCTCTATCCTATCTAATAAAAGAGTAATATGCAGATTGACCATCACTCCAACACACAAGATGGCTGCCCCCATGTGGTCAAAGATCCTGCCCCCATGTGGACACAAGATGGCCACCACAAGATGGCCAGCAGGGGAGGGCAGTTGGGAGGTACCAGGCCTGCAAGGGAGGGCAGTTGGGGGCGATCAATCCTGCAGGGGAGGGCAGTTAGGGGTGACCAAGCCGGCAGAGGAGGGAAGTTGGGGGCAACCAGGCCTGCAGGGAAAGGAAGTTGGGAGGGACCCAGGCCTGCAGGGGAGAGCAGTTGGGGGGGACCAGGCCTGCAGGGGAGGGCAGTTAGGGGTGACCAGGCCTGCAGGGGAGGGAAGTTAGGGGTGACCAGGCCTGCAGGGGAGGGCAGTTAGGGGAAAACAGGCTGGCAGGGGAGCAGTTAGGCATCAATCAGGCTGGCAAGGGAGTGGTTAGGGGGTGATCAGGCTGGCAGGCAGGAGTGGTTAGGGGCAATCAGGAAGGCAGGTAGGCGAGCAGTTGGGAACCAGCAGTTTTGGATTGTGAGAGGGATGTCCGACTCCCCTCGAGGGACACACACCCCTGTGCACGAATTTCGTGCACTGGGCCTCTAGTTGTAAATAATGCTGTAATGAACATAGGAGTGCAAACAGTCTTTCGAATTAATGTTTTGGGTTTCCTTGGATAATTTAACCAGAAGTGGAATCACTGGGTCGTAAGTCAGTTCTGTTTTTTTATTTTTTGAGGAAACTCCATATTGCTTTCCCCAGCGGCTGTTCCAATTTGCGTTCCCAGCAATGCCCCAGGGTTCCCTTCTCTCCACAGCCTTGCCAACACTGTTGCTTGTTGATTTATTGATGGTAACTTTTCTGATACTTATGTGGTGATAGCTCATTGTTTTGTTTTTATTTCCCTGATGATTAGAGATGTTGAGCATCTTTTCATATGTCTATTGGCCATCTGTATGTCCTCTTTGGAGAAGTGTCTGTTCAGGTCCTCTGCCCATTTTAAAAAATGGATTGTTTGTTTCTGTGGAGTTGAGTTGTGTGACTTCTTTATAAATTTTGGATATTAACCCTTTATTGGATGTATCATTGGTGAATATTTTCCAATAGGTAGGTTGTCTTTTCATTTTGTTGATGGTTTCCTTTGCTGTGCAAAAACTTTTTAGTTTAATGTAGTCACATTTGCTTATCTTTTCTTTGGTTTCCCTTCCCAAGGAGATATATCAAAAAATATATTGCTAGGAGAAATGTCAGAGATTTTACTGCCTGTTTTCTTCTAGGAGTTTTATGGTTTTGAGTCTTACATTTAAGTCTTTTATCCATTTTGAGTTTGTTCTTGGATATGGTGTATGGAGGTCCTCTAGTTTCACTTTTTGCATGTATCTGTCTATTTTTCCAACACCACTTATTGAAGAAATTGTCATTACCCCATTGTATATTCTTGCCTCTTTTGTCATAGATTAGTTGACCATATTTGTGTGTGTTGATTTCTGATCTGTGTTTTGTTCCATTGTTCTATCTGACTGTTGTTGTGCCAATACCATGCTGTTTCAATTACTATGGCCTTGTAGTATAGTTTGATATCAGATAGCATGCTTCCAACTTCGTTCTTTCAAAATATTGGTGTGGCTATTCAGGATCTTTTGCAGTTCCATATAAATTTTTGGATTATTTATTCTAGTTCTGTAAAAAATGCCATTGGTATTTTGATGAGAAATGTATTGAATCTATAGAACTAATGATGTTACCTCTTTCTATCCATGACCACAGTATATGCTTCCATTTTCTTGTATCTTCTTCAATTTCTTTCTTCAGTGTCATAATTTTCAGAGTACAGATTTTTTTACCTCCTTGGTTAAATTTATTCCTAGGTAGTTCTTTGGCTGCAATTGTAAATGGGATTGTTCTCTTAATTTTCTTTTCTGATAGTTCATTACTGGTTTATAAAAATGCAACCAATTTCTGAATATTTATTTTGTATCCTGCTACTTACTGAATTCATTTATCAGTTGCGGTAGTTTTTTAGTAGAATCTTTAGGGTTTGCTATATACAATATCATGTCATGTGCAAATAATGACAGTTTTATATCTTCCTTTCTAATCTGGATGCCTTTTATTTCTTCTTCTTGTCTGATGGATATGGCTAGGACTTCCAGTACTATGTTGAATAAAAGTGGTGAAAGTGGGCATCCCGTCTTGTACCTGATCTTAAGAGAAGTGCTTTTAGTTTTAACCCATTGAGTATGAAGTTAGCTGTGGTTTTGTCATATATGGCCTTTATTATGTTGAGGTATGTTCTCCATATTCCCATTTTGCTGAGGGTTTTTATCATAAGTGGGTTCTGGATTTTGTCCAATGCTTTTTCTGCATCTATTGATATGATCATATGATTTTTATCCTTCATTTTGTTTATGTTGTGTATCACATTAATTGACTTGAGAACGTTGTACCAACCTTGCATGTCATGAATAAATCCCACCTGGTCATGGTGTATGATCTTTCTAATGCATTGCTGAAATCTGGTTTGCTAATATTTTGTTGAGGATTTTAGCATGTATGTTCATCAGATATATTAGCTTATAATTTTCTTTCTTTGTGGTATTTTTATCTGGTTTTGGAATTAGAGTAATGCTGGCCTCGTAAAACTCTCCTCTTGAGTTTTTTGTAATAGTTTGAGAAGTGTATATGTTAGTTCTTATTTGACTGTTTGGTAAAATTCACTTATGATGCCACGTTGCAAGAAACCAAAGCCTGACAGCAACCAAGTGGTTGAATTTGGAAGTGGATCTTCTGAGGCCTGCCAACAGCCATGTAAAAGATCTTAGATGTGGAAATCCCACCCCAAATGGACCTGCAAGTGAGATTGCAACCCCAGATGACAGCTTGAGTACAACCCCATGAGAGACTGATCCAGAGGCACCCAGCTAAGCCATTAATAGATTCCTGACTCACAGAGACTATTATATAATAAGTGTTTGTTTTATGTAAATTTTAAATTGCTAAGTGTGGGGGCAATTTGTTATGCAGCAATAGATAGCTAGTACATGTTCCTTGATGCAGAAATTTAATTTCAATATACATATGCTAGAGCAGTTTCCCCCCCAATTTTTTCACATCAATACATATGTTTAAATTGATAATATGTATATCAGCTCACTAGGATGAACCCAGTCTGCTCTTAGCCAGAGACAACAGTCTTTAGGGTAGCAGTAAGTCAGATCCATCTTCCTGGAAGATTAAGGGGATCAATATATAAGATCATCCATTACTTACCTGGGAAGCTCTGCCCAAGAGAAACTCTTCCATATGGCCACAAGGAACCATGTTCATTAAACCCCATTTATAATGGCACAAAACAGAAACAACCCAAGTCCATCAGGAGGGAAAGAGAGGAAAGAAATTGGATAATTCATGCAACAGAAGTCCATACAATAATATATTATAGTAATATCATGTTGGAAAATTGATACAATAGTATTCAGCAGTTAAAATACATGACCTAAATTTAAATATATGAAACTGCTAAATTTCTAAAAGAATAAGTAAAAATTTAAGCTTCAAAGAATGTATTTATTATGATACAATTTACAGAATTTAAAATACATAAAATAATAATGTGCATTAATTACAGATATCTACATATGTAGAAAAAGAAAAGCAAATATGGACAGAAGGAAAAGTCTAAACGGTGCTTCTTTGGGGAAAAGAAGTAAGATGAATAGGATAAAGTGAGGGCTTCAACTGTAATATTTTCCTTCAAAAGCAGAAGGATCTGAAGATATGCAGAAAATAAAATTTGCTCAATCTCTGTGACAGTTATGTGGAAATGTGCATTTTATACTAGGTACTTTTCAGTATGTTTGAAATATTTTAAATATTTGTAATTAAAATTTATTCTTTCTTGTCTGGCCAGTGTAACTCAGTGATTGTGTGTCAACCCATGAACCAAGAGGTTGCTGGTTTGATTCCTGGTCAGGGCACATGCCTAGGTTATGGCTTGATCACCAGTAGGGGGAGTGCAGGTGGCAGCCAATCAATGTTCTGCTCTCACATCACATCCATGTTTCTATCTCTTCCTTCTCCCTCTTAAAAAAAAAAATCAATAAAAGCATATTTTTTAAAAATGCATTCTTTCTTGAGTACATGAATACATATACATTAGAGCAAACTTATTAATATTATTAATTGTATTGTTCAATCTCTCTATATCCTAATTTATTAGTCTATTTGATCTATCCAGGGGTCCTCAAACTTTTTAAACAAGGAGCCAGTTCACTGTCCCTCAGACCGTTGGAGGGCCGGACTATAGTTTTTTTAAAAAACTATGAACAAATTTCTATGCACACTGCGGGCCCGGGACAAGTCGGCTGCTAAGCAGGACAGGCAGCGGCACCCGGCGGGCCGGATAAATGTCCTCGGCGGGCCGCATGTGGCCCGCGGGCTGTAGTTTGAGGACGCCTGATCTATACCATAACAACTGTGGCTAAGTCTTCCTCTATAATTGCAGACTTTCTGATATCTTTATATTTCTAACAGTTTTGCCTCATATACTTTGAAATTACATTGTTTGGCATGTAAATTTTAGCAACTATATCTTCTTGGCAAATGAAGCAATCTGTTTTGTTCTCGTTAATGCTTTTTTTTTTCAAATTTTTATTAAGGTATTATATGTGTACATATCTTACCATTGCCCTCCACCCCCACCCCACTCCCATACATGCCCTCACCACCCAATGTTTTGCATCCGTTGGTTACTCTTATATGCATGCATACAAGTCCTTCAGTTGATCTCTTATTTCCCCCACCTCTCCCTAACCTTACCGCTGTAATTTGACAGTCTGTTTGATGCTTTACTGACTCTGTAACTATCTTTTTGTTCATCAGTTTATAATGATTTTCATTATCCCCAAAAGAGTGGGATCATATGGTATTTTTCTTTCATTGACTGGCTTATTTCACTTAGCATAATGTTCTCTAATTCCATCCAGGTGCCTACAAATGGTAGTAATTCCTTCTTTTTTATGGCAGCATAGTATTCCATTGTGTAGATGTACCATAGTTTTCTGATCCAGTCATCTGCTGACGGGCACCTAGGCTGTTTCCAAATCTTAGCTATTGTAAATTGTGCTGCTATGAACATAGGGGTGCATATATCCTTTCTGATTGGTGTGTCTAGTTTCTTAGGATATATTCCTAGGAGTGGGATTACTGGGTCAAATGGGAGTTCCATTTTCAGTTTTTTGAGGAAACTCCATACTGTTCTCCACAGTGGCTGCACCAGTCTGCATTCCCACCAGCAGTGCACGAGGGTTCCTTTTTCTCCGCATCCTCGCCAACACTTGTCCTTTGTTGATTTGTTGATGATAGCCATTCTGACAGGTGTGAGATGGTATCGCATTGTCGTTTTGATTTGCATCTCTCGGATAATTAGTGACTTTGAGCATGTTTTCATGTGTCTCTTGGCCTTCCTTCTGTCTTCTTTCGAAAAGATTCTATTTAGGTCCGTTGCCCATTTTCTTATTGGATCCTTTATCTTCCTTTTATTAAGTTGTATAAGCTGCCTGTAGATGTTGGAAATTAAACCTTTATCAGTGATACCATTTGCAAATATGTTCTCCCATACAGTGGGGTTTCTTGTTGTTTTGTTGATGGTTTCTTTTGCTGTGCAAAAGCTTTTTATTTTGATGTAGTCCCATTTGTTTATTTTCTCTTTGGCTTCCATTGCCCTAGGGGCAGTATCACTGAAAAAGTTCTTTTGGCATATGTCTGAGATTTTGCTGCCTGTGGATTCCTCTAGTATTTTTATGGTTTCCCGTCTTTTTAGTTTGAGTTCTTTATTTTTCCTATATTAACATTAACATTACTATATCTCTTTCCTTCTTTCCTTTCTTACTTCTTCCCTTCTCTTTCTTTCTTTTTAAAAAACTTTTTTCTGCCCTGGCTGGTTTGAACGTGGTTAGAGTGTCGGCCCAGGGACCTAAGAGTGGTGAGTTTGATTTTCTGTCAAGAGTACCTCTGTTGCAGGTTCAATCCGTGTTTCTTTCTCTCCATCTCCCCGCTCCCTTCCACTTTCTCTAAAAATCAATGGGAAAATATCCTCATTCCTGGGGTGAAGATTTAAAAAAAAATGTTTTCCTCCCCCTCCCTCCACCTTCCCTCCCTTTTTATGCTTTTCCTTACTTCCTTTCTGTCAGTGTTTAACTGCTGCATATTTTCCATTCTTATTTTGTTTTAGGTGAAATTCATATAAACAGCATATAACTAGATTTCTGAAAAAGAAATGCTCAAAATGAGATTTTGTTTTTTTATAGGAGAACCCATGATGCATGCTGATATATTTGGATTTATTCCTGCCCTTTGTCTTTTTTTTTTTTTTTTTAACATCCATTCTTGTTGCCTCTCTACCCATTTCTGCCCTTTGTTAAACTGAGTTTTTCTCTTCATTCTACATATGTTTTAATGGTTTGAAAGTCATACATCTTACTTTCATTCTGTTGGTACCCCTAAAATTTCTTGTTCTTCTACTATGCATTTTATTTCCAGTCAGAACAAAACTTCACTATTGTTGTGAATCTATTTGCTATTGTTGCAAATATTAGAGATACATTGTAAAGTGCAATTTTAAAAAAGAAGTTCAGAGTTCAAATCATATCAACCCAAAAGGAATGACTGTAATGTTTTTAAACTGCAGTGTGTTTACCAGAATGCGAACCCATGTTTGTGCTTCATGATTGATCATTTCTTTTGTATAGAGTAGCTTGATTTTGTGATTAACAACAACAAATTCTACTGTAAACAGCTCAGTTTGCCTCAAGCGGGTAAATAAAACACCTTACTGCAACCTTAAGTATAGTTTCACATTTTTAATACTTCCATTACAAACCATAAGATGTAACAGGATATATATTAATATAATTACTTTCACATTGGAATTAATCAGAAAGAATTTGCAGATTTCATTTTATTAAAAGGAAAAAAAAAACAGAAGGGAATATGGCTAAATGGTTAACATTTGTTAAAACTGGCTCTTGGTTACATTTCTCACTGTCCTTTTCTGTATCCTTGGCGAATTCATCATTTAAAATGAAATAAAGCTCTTGGGCCCACCCTGACTTGTCTAGAGCAGATGCCACCCCCGCCACATCTCGGGGGCGGCCCCAGCTATAGCCACCGTCACTTCCGCTGCCGCCTGCCCGCTGTTATCTGGCTGAGGAGGAGCCAGACCCGGAGCAGCAGCGGCTTTGGCGGTCTTGGCGGTCAGAGGTCCCAGAGCACGAGGGCGCGAGGGTGTCCGGACTGGTGAGTGAAAGGCTGTAGACGTCCTGCATTTATCCAGACAGGGCGGTGGGGCGACTGGCCGGCCCGGGGAGAGGATTTGGAGGAGCTCTGGCTCACAGATTTTCCGGCTCGCCCCTCGGGAAGGGGTGGGGCATTCTCGGGACCTGACTGCAGTGGGAGGCCTGTGTCCTCCGTTGGCCTGTTTGGGAGCCCCATCCTCAGCCCCTTTCCTGTGGTGTGGCCCCCCACTCAAGTAGCTTTAATCACTGAGGGGACTAGTGATCCCAGCACTCTCCCACCTCTCCCTGCCTCTCCTCCCTTCTCAGCCCCTTTGCAGCTCCCATTTTGCATTTGGTTTGCTGAATGTAAATTGTTAAGATTTTTAGGTAAATATCTTTTTTGTTAGAAAAAACAAATTATTCCCAGGGGAAAACTATCCCCCCATCGGTTCTTTCCCCCTTTCCCTGCCACATTGGTTTGGATTTGCCATTTGAGCCGATAATGTTTTCCTGGCTCTCATTTTGACATTGCAGCCTGCTCCCCCTCCCCTTACCTCTCCCTCTACTTCCCGGTGTCTTCCCATCCCCCTCCCGTGTCTCTCGCGTGCAAGGACACACACAAGCACGTACATACACATACATGCATGCCCGTGGGTGCACACACAGAAACATTCCATTGAAGCCAACCCCCCCCCCCCAGGACTCAAGGTTCCTGTGTGGCCCTTCCCCCACACATGCATGGACACACGCTCAAACAGTCACACCCTTCAGTGCCTTTCCCCAGATACACATACATATACACACAACCTCATCCTCCAGGACTGGCCACATACATATATAAGGATATAGTCAGAATGCTGGCTCCTCTTTCATAGGCCCCTTACATACAAATACACCCCACACACCCCTCCCAAATGCTCCCCTCTCCTGTCTACTACGCATGTGCACAGACAGCCCTCTTTTTCTGGTCCCTGCAGTGCACTGTTGCCTTCCATTTTGACGAACACACACACAGTCATGGACACACCTGTCCAGTGCCACCGTACCCTTCTTTGCCTGCTACAGAAACATAAACCCAGGCATCTCTTCACACATAGAATCACACAACACACATTCTGTTTCTCTCATACTTATACACGCCCCTCTCCTCTGAAGCCATCCTACCCACAGCTGTCATTTTTATACCCACATCCAGAATGGATCTTATTCTTTATGACACAGTTCTTCCCAATGCCACTGTCACCTGCACCTTCCCCCTACAAACATAGCCATCTCTCCATTGCATGATTGCTGTTCCCCTTCCACCTGTCCCTCTGCTTCTGATAGACACGTATGCACTCAGTGCACACACAGTGATCTATATTTTCTACCCTGTTCCAATTCACAACTCTCCTGTATGTCTGCAGGGCTCAGAAAAATGCAGACACTCCATAAAAACCCACAGCAGTCTTTCCTCTTCCCATGTTGGCACAATTTCACAGTTCTTCACCCACCCACCCAGCATCCAGTCACCCCCCCATCTTCTGTCAGATTCTCCCCTCAATTTCACTTTTCTACAAACCCAGTTTTGTAATGATTTTGCCAACATTAAAAATGTATTCCAATCTACACCTGACAGTCACTGGAATGCTACTCCAGGCTTTAAAAGAAAGTGAAACTAATTTTAAAGGCCCCTTATTCTTTCTGTTACCTGCCTGCTGAAGTGGAAAGAAATCTCCCTGCTCCTTTATTCTGAACTGATTTGACCTTCCCATCTCCAAAATGTGTACAGGGAACAGGAGCCTTTCCACTTGAGCCCCAGCTTTATTGTAAACCCTCCTAAGTCAGAGCAGTGGGTCAGCAATCTAGCAAGTCTCTGTGGCCCAAGCCAGCAGCAGGGTATCAGTCCCATACAGGAAGGAGGTATGGAAGAATGCATGCCTATGTCAGTTTCAGGCCATCCACGAGCCAGCAGGAAAGGATTTCCAGCTAGAGAAAGACGACATCCGAAGTCCCAATGCACAGATCAGCCCCCAGTCAAACCACCAAGAGGAGTCGATCGCCATTTTCCACCAATCGTCATCGTTGGGATGACAGTGAGAATTCAGGAAGCAGCCTGAATGTTGATAATGAGGACTACTCCAGGTACCCGCCCAGAGAGTACAGGGGTCTGGGTAGCAGAAGAGGAATGGCTTATGGACATATTGACTCTTTCGGGGCAGATGATAGCGAGGAGGAGGGGGCTGGGCCTGTGGAGCGAGTGCCAGTGAGAGGGAAAGCTGGCAAGTTTAAAGGTGATAAGCTGTATGACCCAGAGAAAGGGGCAAGGTCTTTGGTTGGTGTGCCCCCCCAGTTCTCTAGTTTTAACAGTGATGTGAGAAAGGAGCTTGACCCAGCCCCTACAGTGATACGCTCTACTGGCAGAGCTGAGTTCCTGCAGCAAAAGAGCATGGCTCCTCAGACCTCTGCTGCTGACACGAAATTGGTTACAAAAGGCGACAGCCTGGAGAGGGACAGACAGGAGCAGAATGTACCTGTGCGTCCCAGCAGAGGTCCTGTGATTGTTCGTGCTGGTGGGGAAAACACCCCTAAGGCTGCAGAGGAACCAGTAGTGAGGCCCAAAATCAGAAATCTGGCCAGTCCAAACTGCGTGAAACCAAAAATATTTTTTGATACTGATGATGATGACGATATGCCACACAGTACTTCCAGGTGGAGGGACACTGCCATCACTGGTGAGTGCCACTTGGGCAGCCAGGCAAGGAGAGGCAGAGGCGAGAGTTCAAGTGGCTACTCTGAGCTGAAGTATCCTGAGGATGAGAGGGAAGCCAGGAACGACCAAGTGAAGCCAGAAAAGGTGCCAAGACGGCGATGTACCATGGCCGACCGTGACTTCTGGACATTCAATGATGATTACTACAAATATTGCGATGAAGACTCTGACAGTGACAAAGAGTGGACTGCTGCTTTGCGTCAGAAGCATGGAGACTGGGAGAAAAACCCGTCGTCCAATGGCGAAAGCTGGGAGACTCTACTGGGGAAAGAAGAGCACGAACCTGAGCCAGCCAGAGTGAATACCGGAGTGATTGTCAACGCTGGCGCTAGCCCCAGTGCTTGTGCCATCACTGGCAGCAATGGCAGCAATGAACTTGAAGAAGTTCAAAGACCAGCTCTTCAGGAAGTGGAGCGGGCATTGCCGGAAGAAGAAGTTCCTTGGCTCCAATACAACGAAAATGAGAGCAGCAGTGAGGAGGATAATGATTCTGGTCAGGAGTTTCTGCATCCTGGGGTCTTCATGCTGGATGGCAACAACAACCTCGAAGATGACTCCAGTGTGAGTGAAGACCTAGAAGTGGATTGGAGCCTCTTTGATGGATTTGCAGATGGGTTGGGGGTGGCCGAAGCCATTTCCTACGTGGATCCTCAGTTCCTCACGTACATGGCACTTGAAGAACGCCTGGCACAGGCAATGGAAACGGCCCTCGCACACTTGGAGTCTCTTGCAGTGGATGTGGAGGTGGCCAATCCACCAGCAAGCAAGGAGAGCATCGACAGTCTTCCTGAGATCCTGGTCACTGAAGACCACAGTGCAGTAGGGCAAGAAATGTGTTGCCCCATATGTTGCAGTGAATATGTGAAGGGGGAGGTGGCAACCGAGCTGCCATGCCACCATTATTTCCACAAGCCATGCGTGTCCATCTGGCTTCAGAAGTCCGGCACTTGCCCTGTGTGCCGCTGCATGTTCCCTCCCCAACTTTAAGACCAAGGCTCTTTCCTCCTGGTCTACTGATTTTTCCCATCTGAAACCCACAATACTGCAGGATCCCTCTCAGAATTAACAATTGAAATGAAACCAATCAGTCCATTAATCTAGTATATCATTTGATTTCTTGTGATCATTTCCAATGTGAAACTGTTGTGTACGATTGCATTAAAAATCATACTGTGTTTTAGAGGTGACAAAGGGAAAACTAAACTTTCTAAATGCTACTTGAGATTGCAATAAGAACATACATTTTCTAACCTGAACATTGAAATCTGTTGCATTTGTTTTTTCAGTAGCTATGTTGCTGTTAATTATAATATCAAGTTTACCTGTTAAATATGTCCATAAGGCATACCCATTTCTGTTGCATGTATGGGTTAATGTTCCTGTAATTATAGTGCCAGAAAAACTTATTAAAGTTCTTCTTTTGGTTTTACATGCTACAGTGGAATTGTTTGGTTTTGTCTAAAACAATGGTACTAAGTGACTTTTTAAATGGATCCCTTGCATTTGCATCAAAATAGGGTTTTGTGTTCCAAATAGTAGAAAAACTAGTTTCCCTGGAAAAACTGACTCTGACAACAGCAAAATTAAGGGTAATTATTTCTAAAAGTAGGAATAAAGTATGTTATTAAACTACTATGGGGCAAAGGCTGCATATAGAATACTCTGTCAGGAAGGAAGGAAACGAGAAAGCATGGCAAAATGAAAGAACAATGGTAGGAGTAAATCCAAACTGAGTGTAGGAGTGAAGGAGTTAAAATCCCCTTTCAGAAAATGGAAACTCCCATAGGGAATGGGTAACAAATATAAAACTGTATGTGGATTATATACCTTAACACAATGACACAAAAGGAATAGAAAATTATATGCCAGACAAGTGCTGAGGAAAATATATAGGCACCCACCTACACAGTGAACAGGCACTAGCATTTGGCCATATTGGTTTCAGCTCCCTCTTTCCAGTAAAGATAATTTTTTAGGTACAAGTGAAGTTCCTCACCTGTCATATTTATCTTCCTCCACAGAGGTAAGCACTACCCAGGAAATGGTGTGTTTACTTCTTGTCTTTGTTTAAACATATATGTGTGTATACATATATGTACATATTGATGTATATGTGTGTGTATATAGGCATATCTGCATATATCTATATCTAATGTAGACTGTTTCTATTCTTAAATGGACATAATTGATAGAATGTGTGTATTGTTTTACAACTTGATTTTTTCACTCAACATTGTTTTTGAGATTTAGCTATTTTCATACATGTTGATCTAGTTCATACATTTTAAATGCTGTATACTAAGTATTCATTTGTATGAATTACCACAATTTATTTATCCATTCCTATTGGTGGACATGTAGGTTCTTCCTAGTATTTTGTGGCAGTGAACATACTAACAGATTCTCTAGGGGTCAGTATATGGAGATGAAATTTCTGGGTTTTAGGGTTGGAAGTAAAATTTTTGGGTCTTAGGGTCTGAGCATCTTCATCCAAACTAGATGTTTCTAAACTGCTTTCCAAAGTGTACTCATTTATGTTCCTCCCAACAGTTTCTGAGAGCAGTTTTCAGCTCCAGCAGCCTGGATATTGTTAATGTTCAACCTCACCAGCAACCAGTGACATGGAAATTAACACAACAATGAAACATTGTGTCCATCAGAAAGCAGTGGTATTTCTTTGTGATAATATCTAGTTTGGGCTAGGAAGAGAAGAAATGGAACACTCCTGCTGTTGGTGTGAATATAAACCATAGCAGCCTTTTTGGAGAGCAGTTTGGGGAATTGCTATTTTTCAAAATCTTAAGTGGGGTCTGTCCTTCAGCCTGACTTCAGTACTTGGGTAGTGTGGATTAATACTATGCAGCAGTTAAAAACTGTATGTACTGGTATGGAGAGGTCTCCAAGACATAATGTTAAGTAAAAAAATGCATGTTGTAGAATACGTACAGTCTTTATGTAAGATAAAAACCAAACTATATACAAAAATGCAAAGAAATGTGTAGAGGCTACACAGCTAACTAATTGCAGCAGGTACCTCTGGGAAGGGACAGGGGGTTAGGGGAAAAGAGTGAGGAAGGGGGCTTTTGATTTTTTCACATGAAATAATTAATTTGCTTGATTTTTTTTTTACAGTCTCAGTGTATTTCAATGAATATTAACAAAATAAGTAAAATAAAAAATTTCCCAATTAAAAAAAACGAAAGATTATTATTCTCTCACTGCAAGTATGGAAACATGGGTAGAAGCCACAGTCCTTTTTTTGCTGCACCTGGTCAAGCTGGTATTTATAACTTCGTCCCCCAAAGACATTCTGTGTTCCCCTTTGGACTTCTGCCAGCACCTCAGCTGTCATGAGACTCCACAGTCTGTGTGTGACCTTAGAGGCCCTTGCTGGGCAGGGTTGTGGTGGTTTGCCTAATATTAACCTTTACTGTACCAGACAGACACCACATGAGGAGGTAGGTTAGGGGCACCCAGGGGTCCTGGTTGTCTTGCTCCCGGGCATAAAAGGAGTCTTAATTTTCCTTTGAGTCTGAATTAGTCAATCCAGGGAAGGAGACTCCTCCCCAGCGCCTGCAGCCCCTTGCTGGTGATGGAGAAGCCTATCACTATAGAGAGCCCTTCTTGGAGATGAGGCTCTCTCAACCAGGAACGAGACCTGGGCCCCAGGCCCTGAGCAGCTGGGACTTGGGACCTCAGCTAAGAGCATCCAACACTAGTATTCAGAACCTTAAGTCTGGAGGGAGGAAGTCAGAGGAGCCGGGGTCACCATATGTTTGCTCCCAGGCTGCTGTGGTGATGACAGTGTGGTCCAAGCTGATGGTGCTGGTGGCCAGTAGCTCCTGTGCAGGATGTGGCTGTGTCCTTGGCTGCCCAGTTCCCTTGTCCCTGCCAGTTTCTGATTCTTCAGCCTCCCAGAAAATTTCTCAAGCCCCACTCCCTCATAGCTTTCCAATAAAACTGTTCTGCTTAAATTAACTAGAGTACGTTTCTGTTGTTGGTAATAAAGAACTCTAAATGGTGCTTGACAATACCATAGGCCACTTTTGTGCCCGTTTTCCTAGTCATATGAGATATTCCAAATGGCCAAGGGTCAGGAAATTTCTGTTTACAGCGCAGTGGACCCATTATTGGCACCTGGAGCCATCGTTCTAGAACAATAGGTCATGGGGACTGTTACTCACAAAGCAGACTTCTTTTTATCTTTCTTCATTTTTTTCCATCACCATTTATCGCCTCTATGCCTTCTTCCACTCCCCATGCCCCTCCTCCTCGCAATCACCATACACTGTTGTCCATGTCCATGAGCTCTCTCTCGCTTTTTTTTCAAAGTAGTCATTTTTGAGAGTAGGTTATTTGGCGGATTCATTGAAGGTGCCACCCCCCGTACTATACTTTTTGGTTTCTGACTTTTGGATAAATAGCCTCACATTTTGGTCACTGATTTGTAGCATAAGCTACTACATCTTACAAGAGTGCACCTCAGCTTCCTGAGGTGGTCCCCCCAGCTGGCATTGCAGCAGAACTGTCATAATACCCTTCCTGGATCAAAGACACTACCTTCTCTTAGCCCTCTATTCCAGCTAGATCCTTCTATGTTTATTCCTGGACCACTGACCTGAAATGTTCTTTCTAGTCCTGTCAATTCTATCCATCCTTTAAAGAGTCCTGTTCACAAGCAGGCTCCTGAAAATATTTTCTGATAGCCCTAGCTCCTTTCCTCTCTGTGTCCCATCTCTGTGGTCCCTAAGGTCAGGAGCTATCTATGTCTGAGTCAGTTCCATAGTCATTGCACCCAGTGCTTGGCTCAAGTGTTCAGCAACACTTGCTAGCAGGATGAAGAGTTCCTCTTCTAGGGTAGGTTCAGGGCAGGGGTTGTATTCAGAGAGCCCAGGAGAAGTCATGGAGACTTGGCCCAGCCAGGTTAATTGGACCCAGCCTTAGCCTTATTCCCACCCCCAGCCTCTGTGGGCCCTGGCCCCCCTTTTTCTCCCATCCTATCATCCTCTGTCCCCTTTTCTGTTTGTCCACAGTGGTTCAGAGGCTGGTCTCAGGCCCAGGGCCTGTGGCTAGGAAATGGTGCTCATCTTGACGATGGAGGAATATATGGCAACCAGCCTCAGCACACTTCTCTTTGGCTTTGATAGAACCTCTGACAAACACAGAGCTGATGGGGTGTTTGTCCATCTGCTGCCTGGCCTCAACCTTTGATGAGACCTGGTATTGAGCAAGTCAGGTTCTGGAACCCCTGAGCAATGCTTTTAGCCTGCCTTGACATTCACTTCTGCAGAATAGGACTTTGCAGCTAGGCACATAACTGCAGGTTTCTGCTGACCTCTGTGTGTCTCCCATCCTATTTCCTCCCTCCAGAATTTACTACCTTAAAGAGGGTGGTTAAATGTTAGTGAGGCCTCATCAACCCTTACATTGATATAAGATTTCCCCAGACCCCTTCACACTCAGTGATGTCACTTGGTCCACCCATCAGCCACTCAAAAGGTGAATGATAAGGAGGTTCAGAAAGATGGTGGTAGTTCTGAAGAGAGAGCAATATTATGTGTGCTTGGTGGGCGAGGGCAGCAGGGGTGTCTTCTCAGCAATCCTCCCAGCCCCAGGGTGGTGAGGAGCAGGTGGGGGTCTGGTCCTCAGCAGAAGAGCCCAGACCAGCTCCAGATAGACCCCCTTCCGGTGCTCTGGTCACCAGCAGCACAGGCTGCCACCTCCCAGCAGCATGCAGAGAGAACAAGTAAAAGCAGCCTGGGGACCCAGACAAGAGACACCAGGCCTTTGGGTGGGAAGAAGGGGAGAAACCAGACATAGGACCTGGGGTGGGGAGTGGGTTCTTCCATAAGAGCTGGGGACTAGGAGACAGTAACTTCTTATAGACTCAGAAGAATGCTGCTGAAGCAGGGCCTGGGAACCATCCTGAAAGAAGGTAGAGAAAGGGCCCCAAAGGCCTGAAGACAAATCTCCAGGGATCAGGGGAATCAAACCCAAAGCACTGCCCAGATCAGTCTTGCATTCAGCAAACATTGCTGCCCACTGTGCACTCGGAGCTGGGGATCTGAGCCAACTAGTCTAGTTCAACCAGTACAAGGTGGGCAAAAGTAGGTTTACAGTTATAATACAAATAAATAATAATACAATAATTAATAAAGAATAATACAAGAATAAACACAGTCTAGTTGTCTAGTTTTGTGTACTCATGATTGTAAACCTACTTTTGCCATACTTTTGTATTTATGGACCTGCCTGTGGAGTGTTGGACAGGGCCAGCAAGAGATGAATAAAGCTTAGTGCTTTCCTCAATGAGCTCATAGTCTGGTGTGTGAAACAGGCCTGTAGAGAGAGGACTGCAACCTTTTGTGGGCGGTGCTACATGGAGGCAAACGCAAGGTGACCTGGGAGCAAACATCCTGGCTTGCCATGCTGGGAAGGGAGGTTGGTCACTGGAGACATCCTGGGTGAGGCCACTTGGAAAGCATGAGTAGGCATTAGCCAGGTAAAGAAAGAGAGGGTAGGCTGGGCCTTTTGAAGCACTATCAGTGGGAGTGTCAATTTGGTTTGTCGGAAGGGCCTGTTAGTGAAATACATTAACATTTAAAATCCCCACACTGTGTGACCCAGCAATGCCACTAAAATTTCTCCTACCTGAGCAGAAGTACAAGGTTGTTTGTACAAGAATATTGACTGTTGCATTGTTTGTAGTAGCAAGAGACTGGAAAGCATTTCAATGTCCATCATTGGGGCTTGCTTACATAAATGATGGCACAGCCATCAGACGCTTTGCTAGACAGCCCACAGCCAGCATGCTGCAGATCCACAGCTATTGCGGTGCAAGAGTATCCAGAAACCAAGAAGTTACATGAGGCACAGAACAATGGGCACAGTTACCACACATGTTCATAAGACGTACATACACATAAATACTGCCTATCCCTAGAATGTCTCTGGAAAGATACACAAGAAACAGGTGCTGAGGTCAGGGGTGAGAAGGAGCCTCACTTTTAACTGTATGTTTGTCCCTCTGGAGTTTTTGTTAATTTTATTTTTTAAACCGTGTGTAGACATGGAGGGAGGGAGAGAGAGAGAGAGAGAGAATGAACAAAGGTGGGGTGGGGGTGTATGAAATAGTATGATAGTATGGCATGTGTGCATGACCCCCTGAGAACCAGAAACTTTGGCTCAAGCTTGCCTGATAGGGAGAAGAGGAAACACAGTCTAGCTGGCTCATGAGGACATGGGGTGGGGACTGGAGGGTGGCCCCGTCCCTGGAGCAGGTCCACTACCATCTCAGGTATGTGAAAGACACCTCCAGATTGTATATGTGTGAAACAGAGAGATCATCAGGAAATCCCCCATCATGTTATCTAACTGTGCTCTCTCAACGGGGAATTAGAGGTAATTTTATTTTTTTTTTCCATTTGGAGGGCATTTCTCAAATTTTCTTCAACAGGCAAGTGATCAGGGAGAAAAAGTAAAAATAAAATTGGACTGGTACTGGAACACTGACTCAAGCCTCTGAAGGCTGGCTCTTCCCGAGGGAGGCCAGGCAGGCCCTGGCAGCCACCCCAGTCCTGATCAGTGGGGCTATTGGAAAGACCTGCCATTGAAACAGTTTTCATGCTACCCTGGCTGGTTTTCTCAGTGGGTAGAGCGTCGGCCTGTGGACTGAGGGTCTTGGATTCCATTCTGGGCAAGGGCACTTTCCCGGGTTGTGGGCTTGATCCCCAGTTGGGAGCGTGCAGGAGGCAGCCAATCAATGATTCTCTCTCATCATTGATGTTTCTATCTCTCTCCCTTTTCCTTCCTCTCTGAAATCAATAAAAATATTTTTTTTAAAAAAGAAATAGTTCTCATGTTAATTAACTGTGAGTGTTGAGCAAGGCACATACTCTCTTTTTAGCCTCAGTTTGCTTATTTATAAAATGGGACAAAAGAACCCCTATGTCATAGGGTGGTTGGACTGAGCAAATTAAATAATGGATGGACAAAATCTGCTATACGAGCATCAGGGGATGATGGTTGTTGGTTTTTCCCATTTCTCCTGGCTCTCTTTTTCTGGGCTGGAGCAGCAGGAGTGCAGGGCTCAGAAGAAAACCCACTAGTCCCTGGTGGAAAGACCCCCTCTACACACATCGTTCTCTCTTCAGCAACTTATCAAGGCTCCGGATGCTTCTCCTGGTCTGGAGAAAAATACTTAGCAGGGAGTGCAACGTTCCCTTTGGAAGCAGAGTGTGGCAAGAGGGGGAGGAGGAGGAAGCAAAATGTTTGCTATTTTTTTTCTGTGCAATTGACTCTGCCGGCTGAGATTCTTTGCTCACCGCTGTCTGTGTGCACAGATGGTGGCTGAACCCCTCTTGGTAAAGGGCTTGGCTTCCTGTGGAGCATGCCCACCCCTCCAGGCCCAGTCAGGAATGTGGGCTGTCCTGGCTGGACGGGCTCTGTGCCTGCCCTGGCCTCTCCTTGAGCCCCAGTGTGACCCCCTCCTCAGGCCTAGATGAAGGAGCTTCTGTGTCAGGGGCCCCGCCTGATTAGGCAAGGCTGCCACATTGATTCCTCCCTCACAGGCTGGGCACTAGGGAAAGAAAAGCCCAAGGCTTGCCCAGAGTTCTCCCAGCTAGGAGAGTGGCTGCCCTGGATGGAACTCAGCTGGGTCTGTGGGGGTCAGAAGTTCCTGCTGGTTGTTTCATTCCTAAGAGGAAGAGTCCCAGGGTGCCAGGGTCAGGCCAGTGAGGGGTGGGGGCCTCTGTGGCCCCAGTCCTGGGGCTGTCAGCCAAAGCCTAGAACATACACATTTTCTGATGGATCCGACAGACTCCAAATCCTGAGCTAGTGTGGGTTCTATAGAGGTAGAGCTGGTTCATGGGCTATAAGTGGGCGGCCTGAGGTAGAAGTGGCAAGGCCCACCATCACCAGAGGGGTGTGGACCTGGAGTGGTAAAATGTCCCTTCCTCCTCTGCCATGGATGGGAGGGGATCTTTTTTTCTTCTCTTCTTTGTGTTCAAAGAGCCACTTGACTACTTATTAACTCTAGGTCTTGAATGGGCCTCAGTTTCCTCCTCAATAAAATGGGGATGATAACCTTGTGGGACTGCTGTAAAGATTACATGCAGGACTAGTGCAGTGGCAGTATGAAGGGGACACTCTAGAATTGGTATTTCCTTCCTATATTTATTAATTGCTTCCTTTTGTGGAGCACTGGGGAATCCAGAGATGACCAAGATGGTCTCTGACCTCATGCAATCTCAGAGTTTTTTTTATTTTTATTTATTTTTAATATATTTTATTGATTTTTTACAGAGAGGAAGGGAGAGAAATAGACAGTTAGAAACATCAATGAGAGAGAAACATCGATCAGCTGCCTCCTGCACACCTCCTACCAGTGATGTGCCCGCAACCAAGGTACATGCCCTTGACCGGAATCGAACCTGGGACCCTTCAGTCCGCAGGCCAATGCTCTATCCACTGAGCCAAACCAGTTAGGGCCAATCTCAGAGTTTTGAATCCCCATGGCCTCTAGTCAGACTTAACCTTAAGGCCTATTTCTGACCTGGGGTTCTGACCTATCCCTGAGACTCTGACACTCATCAGGTCCAGTTAAATGCCTGGGGCCCAGGCTTTCTCTTGCTGGTCCAGCCTCTGTGGCCTCTGCCCGGGGCTGGAACCCACAGCCTGGAGACAGTCCTCCCTGGTCAGTGGGCCAGCCTGCTACCAAACACTTCTGGAAGTGTATTGTGTAATTTTCACAAAAGGTGTATAGGAAGGTGCTTTGATCATTAGTCTCAAAGGTACTTCTTTCAGGTCCCAGCTCTTCATTTCACTTTCTCTGTGACCTTGGGCAAGTGCCTTAACCTCTCTGTGTCTCAGTATTCTCACCAATAATATGGGAGTTAAATAATAGTAACTCCCTTTGAGGAGAGCAGTTGAAGTGCTCATGCCTATTAAGCTCTCAGTACTTGTTAACTGCTATCCTTAAGAAACCTAGGCTCAGAAAGGGAAATGACCTACTCAAGCTAATCAGGGCTCTCTTGGATTTCCCATACTGACTTCTTGACGGGTCATTGCAAGCACCTTCTGCCAGATCCTTGTGATCCAACCCCTTGCCTCCCAGGCAGGCCTCCCTCTGGGCTCCTATAACTCGGTCTATCATCAGGCCTTGCTTCATTCCATACTTAATAAAAACAATGATACTAACAGAACTCTGTGCTTGCACTTTAAAATATTGGTCATATTCAATCCTTTGAGTACCTCTATGAGGTAGGTGCTATAATCACCCCCATTTTCCCTGTAAGAAAATTGAAAGGCAGACAGATTAAGTGATTTTCCCAAGGCCACATAGCTATAAGTGGTAGAATAGGAATCCAAACCCAGGCAGGCTGGCTCCAGAATCACTGCTCGTATCCATTATGCTCCGGAAGGAAGAGTTTTAGTCAGCCCCACCCTACTGTATTGAGCCCAGCCACATTTGACACAAAACTCCTCGGGAGCATGAGCCAGATCCGATTTGTTCACAACTCAATGGCTAGCACAGTACCTGGCACATGGTAGGAGCTTAATAAATAGTTGTTAAATGAGTGAATGCATGAAACTAAAATAGGGTGTCAGCCATGGGGAGGGAGAGAAAAGATAGACTGGAGAGATAAAAGAAATGACCAGACTGACCAGATTAGAGACTGATCCAATTGGGGATATGAGGACGTTTTGGATGATTCCCAAGATTTGGGCTTTTGGGTGACTGGATGATGAGGTCATTTACTGAGATAGGGACCCTATAGGAGGGTCAGAATGCAGGGGTGGGAGAGAGGCATTGATGAATTCCATTTAGGATATCGAGTTTGAGGTGCTTTGAAGACATGAAGGAGATGTCCAGGAGGCTGTAGGGCACAGTGGTTGGAGCTTAGAAGAGGGATTTGGGCTTTCTGCCCAGCTCCCTCCTAATGACCCGCCCCCTTCAATCATACTCTAAACTGCTGGCCCAGCGGCCTTTATTCTTCCTACTGGGAAGGAAAGGAAGGGAACTTTGATGGTGGGAATTTTTTTTGTGTGGGGGGGACTTTTCTAAACCAAACAAATACACACACAGTGCCTGCTTGTTGAGGATCAGCTTGCCTGGCTCTGGGCACATGTAGGCTAACTTCCAGGGTAGACCCCCTCCCACCACCCACCAGCCCCTGCTGCCTGCTCCCTGCCAAGGTGAGCTCTGACAGGGCGACTTGTCATCTTTTCAACACCTCATTTTTCCCTCCTTACTCACGGCTCGGGGAGAGGTCCTTCCTGTTTGCACACCTCGGGGGCTAGGCCAGGAGGAGGAACAAAAACAGCCTTCATGGGGCAGGGGGAGGGGATGGCAAAGGGAGAAGGCTGAGGGGAGAAGAAAAGGGGGAAGAGATGGAGGGGAGGAGAAGTTTAAGGACCCAGCTCCTGCCTCCCCTCAGCCAGCCCATCACACACACACACACACACACACACACACACACACACACACACACACGCACCTGGGAGCCTGATTCCCAGGTCAACCCAAGAAGGTCAGGATTCCAGCTGGGTTTAGTAACTAGTTATCACATCTTTCCTACCTAGAGTTGTCCAACCCAAAACACCCTGCTCTGTCCCCACACCCAGCCAGCCCAGGCCCAGGGTCTTTTTTTCCCAACTCCCTCACCCTTTATCTCTGCGTGTCCAGTTCAGTTGGCTTTCGACCTCTGGCCCCATGCCCAAGGCTCCCTTAGTGCCCTATCCCCACTCCTGGCAGATCTCCTCCTGGGAGCCCCGCCCCCGGCAGCGGGCTACTGCAGGTAATCCCTTCCCCCTTCCTGCTTCTGCAGCTCCAGCCCCTTCCAATTAGTGGAGTCTCTATCCCCTCTGCTGGGAAAGGCTCCCCGCCCCAAATTCCTCGCCCACCCCCCACCCCGTCACCCCCTCCACCAGTTGGCT
The DNA here is from genome assembly GCF_963455305.1 of Plecotus auritus. Taxonomy (NCBI): domain Eukaryota; kingdom Metazoa; phylum Chordata; class Mammalia; order Chiroptera; family Vespertilionidae; genus Plecotus; species Plecotus auritus. The sequence goes on along the minus strand of NC_137784.1, from coordinate 53,085,635 downwards.
CCCACGTGGGGAGCTGCTCCCAGGCCTAGCTGCCTCCTTCACAAAGCCCTCCTCCATTGTCCGAGACCTGTCACTCACACAGGGCATTAGCATTTCTAAAGCCCACTTCTCTGAGTCACTGCTTAGGCACAGCCTGGGCAGAGGAACTGAGCCCTATAGAACAACAATTACAACTAACCTTCAAGAGCACTTTAGAGTATATAATTCATGTTTCTACATAGCCATTTCATTTACTTCTCACAACGGCCCTTAGCAGTAGGACACTGACATCCGGAGAAGTTTGGTGAGTTGCTCAAGGTCACAAAGTAATTTCTAAAGCCAAGATTTCAACTCAGGTTTATCTGATGCCAGAGGCCACATTCTTTTCACTACCCTCCCCGCTCCTTACCTCTGTCAGGCTGAGCTTGCTTCTGCTTGGCTGGACTTTCTTAAGAGGTGAGCATAGTGGTTTGAGGCTCCTGGAGAAGAAGTGCTGGATTCAGCCTACAGAGGAGGTCCTGGGTGGTACCCTATATAGACGGTGACTCCTTCAAGCCAACACCTGGGGAACATGGTCTGGCCTAAAATGCAGCATGGGGAAGTGGTTACAGGCTCCAGCAGTAGGGTGGCCTTAGATAAGTGACTTAACTTCTTTGTGCCTCAGTATTCTCTTCTATACAATGGGTTGGACTGAGCATTAAGTGAGTGGCTATGCATAAAGAACATAAACTGTTAACATTATTATGTGCTCCGCCAATAGTCCTCTTGGGGTCAGGAGCAGAATAGTGTGAGCAGAAAATAGCTTTCTTATCAGACAGCCTAGGATTCAAATCCTGGCTCAGCCATTTACTAGCTGTGTGACTTTGGATAAATGACTTACCCTCTCTGGCTCTCAGTTTCTTTGACAGTAAGCTGGAGATAATAATAGTTTGCACTTTCCAGAGTTGTTATAAAGACTAATATCTACTCAAGCATTTTCTCAAAAAGTAGATTGCCATAGACACTACATGCTTTAAAATTATTATTAATAATTCTGTTCAAGATTCTATTCATGATATTTACCTCTTTTGCCTCTTTTTGATTCACCTCTGACTCAGGGATACCTCTGATTCCCCCTGGACTGCAGTAGACGAAACATTTCCTGAGCCTCCCCATTAACACTGAAATACAGGACACAGGGATTTCCTCGTTTGTATCCTGGTTCTCCTCTGGGTGGGGAAATAAGCCCTCACATGTGCTCAACACTTGAAGCCTACAAAGTCCACTCCCACCTGTTAGTTATGGCATCGGGCCCTCCCTCACAGGCTCTGCTTAGTCCCTTACAGATAAGGTTCAGAGGCTTAGAGAAGGGAAGAAACTTGCCTACAGCTCCTATAGCCAGGAGCTGAGACCATGTCTGAAAGAATGCTCTTGGGGCAATGTCCTAGCACAGTGGTCGGCAAACCGCGGCTCGTGAGCCACAAGCGGCTCTTTGCACACAATATGCCACAATTGCCTAATCCTCACAGCTTCCAACTACATGGTAACATTTAGTCTAGTCCAGTGGTTGGCAAACTCATTAGTCAACAGAGCGGCAAACCGCGGCTCGCGAGCCGCATGTGGCTTGTGAGCCGCGGTTTGCTGACCACTGTCCCAGCAAAGTGTCCACTTTTCTGTGTTCTGGTACCCATTTACAAGGTTTTGCCCCTATAGACACATATGTTGGCCCATTGCATCCTCATAAAGTCTTGAGTCACCAAAGAACAATAATTTAATAACCTGGAAATAGAATACTTATTTTAATTCTATGGACTTGTGACCTTGGTGATAAGAAGGTCATTTGACTGCAGTGATGACTTAGGCTATATTTTCTTCAGAAGAATCATTTTAATAGGCCAACCTTGTTCCAGTTGTATTATACCTCATCCAAATCACTTGAAAACTCCTTTGTCTCTTCAAGTCCCAGGCTCAGAACCCTAGTAAAAACCCTCCTCTAATGGCTGTAGGGATTCAGTTTAGGCCAGTGATCCTGAGCTGGGCCAGGAGGTAAGGGTGTGAGGGTGGTGGATTGCAGAATGCCCAAGGGTGAGTGTAGTTGGTAAAAGCATATTCAATGTACTTATCCCCCCCTTCCCCATGGTCTAACCTCCAGAAAGTCAAGCTTGTATCCAAACCTTTTTTGGTTGGTATTGGATACATAGAACATAGGGGGTGGTGTGCATGAATGAAGATTGAGAGGTACTGAGCCAGCCAGGTTCTCTAAAAGGCTGAGAACCAATTGCTTGGGCCACCACTGGGCTCCCTTCTGCTTAGACTTTTGTTATGGAAAGATGGCCTGATTCGATTTGCACCGATTTAGGAGTCTGTGATAGTGCAAGGCATCCACTGGTCATGTGGAATGAAGTGCCCAGCTCCACTTAAACAGGGATAGTTCAAGAAGAGGCAATAGAGTCCACAGTTTTAGGTTCTGGAAATAGGGTGCTCATTACTTTCTGGATTTGGTTTCCATTGATAACTAGTACCATGGGCATGTAGGGGAGACAGGAAGGGTGTGGGAGTAGGATGTTCAAGCCAGTAGGTTCTTTAGGCCAACTCTCTCATTGTAACTTCCAGAGAAAAGAGGGGTTTACCCAAGATTGCCAATGACTTAGCATCAGCACCAAGAGTAGACCAGGTCTCTGAACCTCTGAGTCAATATCCTTTCCCACTCCCCGCACAGAACACCCACCCCACTAGCCAATTGTATTTGTTATCCTCTGTTTCTGGGCTTCCTCCAGGCCCACGCTCTTTCTCTGGATCTGTGCTGTTCAATGTGGCAGCACCTCTGTTGGAACTGAGATGTGCTGGGTGTGTAAAATATATACTGGTCTTGGAAGACTGAGGGTGAAATAAAGAAAGTCAAATAGCTCATTAATAATTTTGATATTGGTTGTATGTGGAAATGATACTATGTGAGTGAAATAAAATGTATTATTAAAATTAAGTTCACCTTTTCTTTTACTTTCTCAACATAGCTACCAGAAAATTCTATATGTGGCTTGCATTATATTTCTATTGGTCAGAACTGCACTAAATCTCTAGTAGAAGTTGCTATGTTTTCAGTTCCAAAGAGAGGACCAGACAGGGCAGGACAGGTAATGGAGGAGAGTTCCAGCAGATGAAAGAAGCTAAGGCCCAGACTGGCATGCAGAGAGGCCAGAGACCCCAGAGTTGGAGCCTGCGCAGGAGTCAGGCATGTGGTGGCATCTGGTAAGGAGGCTCTGATGGGCAGGTCATGGAGGCAGAGCCACAGTTCATGGGATTGGGAGACATGAATGCAATCCTAGGAAGACTTGGAGGACTTGGAGAGGGCAGTAGCCCTGAAAGGCAGTGATTATATACTTGGGGGCCTGATCTCTATAGTGAGCTGAATCCCAGTTCTGCCACTTGCTGTGTGACCTTGGAGAAGTTCCTGTCTGTGCTTCAGGTTCCTCATCTGTAAAACGAGAGTAATGCTAAGAGTTCCTAAGTCTTAGATATGTGTAAAGATCTTGAGTACAACTTATGTACTCAAAAGGTGTGAGTTTCACTATTATCATTACTTGTCAGGGAAAGAAGCCAAGACTGTGCTCCTTTTACAGCATTCTTCTGCAGTCCTAGAATGGGCCCAGGCTGAGGGGCTAGCTATTGGATATGGGGTACAAGGCAGAGGCACAAGCTGGTATGAGGCCAGTGGCAGATGATGTTGATCCCCCTCCAGGAGTCTGGGTAAAGCTTCAGACGAGGTTGGGGGTCAACCCTAGGGCCCAAGGTGGTGGCTCTGTGGCTAGAGCTGTGTGCATAAGAGGCTGCAGGTCCAGGAAACCAGGCACCTTTCCCCAAATCTGTCTCCATTGCTCTTTCTAGGGACCATCCCTAGATGTGAGAGGCTTTGCCATGCATAGGGATTCTGGGCCTCAGCTCCACAATGGAAAATCACATGGAGTCATATAAATCCCTCTGTCTCTAGCTCAAATAACACGGCCCTGCTCTTGCTGCAAAGCAAGAAGTAGCACTTGACTGCTCCAAATGCTGCAGTTTCTGTGTGTGCTTGTCTCTAGGCTTAGAGAGCTTGTATAGGCAGACACATACTCGATTGATATTCTCAGTCATGTCCAGGAATGGAGCTCTTCTTCCCCCTGATAATGGAGTTGCAGCCTGGGTCTGGCTCTGTAGATAGCTGAATCCTAGAAAGTGTGTCCTGCTCCCCTTCCTCCTTCCCCACCCCACTATGTCTGAGGCCCTGCAGAGAGGAAAGCACAAGTGTCAATAGTAGACTCAGAACAAAAGGATGTAGGAAATACTTTTTTATGTCTGGCCAAATCCAGTGAGGCATGAGACATTGGAACAGGAGACCCATAGAGGCTGGGATGATCCAGTGTGAGGAAGCTAGTGATTTCTGGTCCTCCCGTGGCTGATATTCCCCCTCAACTTCTGAAGTGGGAGAGAAGACTTGCCCATCTGTTTGGAATTTACTGTAAGAAAAAAAAAGAGATGGGGAGGGAGGGAGGGAGGGAGAGAGAGAGAGAGAGAGAGAGAGAGAGAGAGAGAGAGAGAGAGGACATAAACTAAAAGAGAATCTCATCTCCTTGGCCACCATTTCCCCAAACCTGTTCTTTAACTTTGATCCTTGGCAGCATTGACATGGATACAACACAGTCAGGAGTTTCAAAGCCCCCTAAGGCAAGGGCTTTGAATGGACAATGTGCCCTCGGTTCCTGTCAGGCTGGGATTCTTAATGGTAGAGTGAGGCTTTGCCAGCCTCCTTGGCCTAAGTAGCAGAGCAACCATCATCAGATGCTTCTGGAAATGGGATGTGTGTGCACACACAATGTGTCTGCAAGTATGTGTTCTGGGGTACATTGCCAGTGAAGCTCTGCCAGAGGGCATTCAGAAACAGACTTAGCCTGGCCTCTGGTGGGCATGGTTGGAGATGAGGGCTACAGCAGACTTGGCAAGGAGGCAGGCAGATCTGAGAGGGGGGAGGAGCTAGGCAGACCATAATGGAGCTGAGCATGAGACTCTTGGTGCCTCAGGGAAGGCCTCGTTAGTGGTAGGCTGGAAGCTGTGTTGCCAGAAATAAGGCCACTGGCCAGGACACCTAAGCCCAGGTACTCACCATTTGACCACACTGCCCACAACCAATTGTGGGTATTTGAGGCTGGCCTGGGCAGGGGGAGAGGGAGTATGGGCACTAGTAGAAACCTCCTCATAGGGGGCCATGATTTCCAAGAAAATCCAGAGAGAGGTTTCAGACATCACAGAGATCCCAGGAAAGATTATGCCCAGACCCTAGGTTTGAGCCAGAGCAAGACAGACTGAGAGGGGTAGGGAATCTGCTTGGCTATAAAAATCAGAACACCAAGAAAAGGGGGCAGTGGTAAACGAAAGGAGCATTGGATGAGGAGGCGGGAGGCCTCCTATTTTCAACTTAGTCAAGAGTCTGATCTGTCCTGTGACCTTGAGCAATGCCTTCGCCTATCTGAGCCTCAGAGTCTGTCTCTGAGTGAGAGTCGGGCTCTAGGGTCTCTAATGCCAAGACTCGCTGAATCAGGATATATAGATTCTCTTCATGTCTACAGACATCTTTGAATCCTTTACATCTGAGACTCAGTCAGACCTCTCAGAGCACTCATACTTCCAGGCACACCCCTCCGCCCATCAACTGCCCAAACCCAGATAGGAGTCTTTATGAACTTGTCTTTAGGAGAAGGGGTGAGCTGCTACCTCCCACCTCTCCCATCTCACCTGCACCTCTGGAAGTCCTTCCTGTGTCTCCCTTTCATCTCTTCTTTATATTAGGGTTCTCCTGAAAGTTGTGTCTCTAGGGTCCCATTTTTAATTTCTTTTGTTTCCTTCAACCAAGGAGGGGAAGAATCTGACTGCACATCTGTTTGGAATTTGGGGATGGGGGTAGGGAAGTGAGGCAGCTTGCTTCTTCTACACTCCATGAGTTCCAGGGTGGGGAGAACTGGTGAGAGCCAAGGCCTCCCTACATCCTTCCCCACCCCCATGGTCCTTGTCAGCTGCCTTCTCGGCCTTTCTCATCTCTGAGAGAAACAAACAATCAGGAGGCAGACCTGAAACCTTGTGTTCAGACGGCAAACAGTGCAGCCGGGCTCCGGCCTTAATGGGCCCCAGCCCTGGCCTGTCTGCTTCTGCCGGCCTGCCTGCCTCCAATGTGTTTCTGATTTGTACTGAGCTAGGGGCTCTGCCACACTGAATGTGGCAGCTGCCTCAGCCCCGCCTTTTGGGTATCCAGGGGTGGGAAGGTTGGGAGAAGCCAGCTTGGTGCAGAGGCCATGGCAGGAACTTCTGAGACGTATACACAGATGTGGCTGGGAGTAGGAGGTGACAGTAAGGACGGATTTCATCTGACTATAAACAAACATGCTTCTCATTTAGGGACCTAGGGGTGCCAGTCACCAGATCCCCCTTACCCATTTTCCAGGGGGTAGGTAGAGTGAGGATTGGAGTGGGGATACTTGGAGACTAGAATGGGTTCTTTTCAAGGAGTCCCACTCCCAAAAGGTGGTGGTAACTTTCTGAGGATGGGAAGAGTACAGGTGTGTAGGAAGAAAATAAGGTTCCAGGAAATCCTGCCTCCAGAAAAGGCATAATAAATGAGCAGGGGCCAGGGAATGCAATATTTCTGACCCTCCACTAACATCCCATATCCTAGAGTGGAAGAATTTCAGGTGTCATGGGGCCATTCACTATACAGTGTCTTTGCTTTAGGGAGCAAGCATCCATCAAAAAGGTGGTCTCTGGGTCTGGACAGCTTGGCCTGGGCCACTAAGGGAGGACATCATGTCATCTCTGCTCATTTGCCTTGCATACCTATCCTTATATTGAGATGGGTATCTTCTGGTGCACTTCCGTTAAGCAACCTGGCACATTTTCCTTTGCCTTTTTATCTTGACCCTCTGTTTAAAAACAATACCTATTCATTCTATAGTGCTGAGGAGCCATCTGAGAAGACAAAGAAGTTGGCCACTTTTTGGCCAAAGTAGTTCTCCCAAATCATCTGATAAAATCAGTTTCCTTTTTATCATTTGCCTCACATTTTCCCCAGGCCCTTAAGTCACTGCTTCCCATCTCAGAGATCACTTTATTAATGGAATTAGGTCCAAGACTAGGCTCAGGGTTGAATTGGAACAACTGGCTTCACTATGTAACCAGGGTGTGTGGAGACATCCCTTAGTCCCCTGGCCCAACAGTTGTCTAACCAATGTCCTCCCAGTCTCACCCTGCCTAGAGATTGGACCTGGTGGAAAGCCAGGCCTAGAGGGCAGTGGGGTGCTAGGACAGCTGGGAATAAAGATGAAGCACCATGGAGACCCTCAGGCTCTATCCACAGAGGAAAGCCCTGTGAGTCATTGGGCCCAGTTAGGGAGTCCACCAGAGTTTGTTTGACCCTTCAGCGTCCTTTCCGGCCCCCCAGTCATGTGATTGTGGGAGGGTAGGGGAACAGAATGTCCTCAGAAAAGCAGCCCCTGGGACCCTGTGGCTTTGTGGCAATTTATTCCTCCTTCTGCTTTTTCTCAAGACCTAAACATTTCTCACACTGTCTAGCCAGTTCCAGTTACGCAAGCAGCATTGTGTGTTAACAAGAAAAATATCCATCAGTGGCCTGTGGAATCCAAAGGCCTTTGTCCCCCACACCACTGAGTACTACTTCCCTTCTAGCTGCAATGCCAGGCCCTGCTGTGTGGTGGGGGGAGAAAGACTGTCTTCATAATCATTGCCTCTGTCACACAGTGGGATATAGTTGCTGGGCCTGTGTGTGTGTGCAAAGTGTGGAGTGTGGGGAAGACCCACCTTGCCTTGTGGATCTTTGAGAAGGAGGAGCACCTGGCTTGACCTCAGCCATGTATGTGTTTGTGTGTGTGTGACGGGGGGGCACAGAAGGGGCTCTAGCAGACATTTCCCTCCTATATGCACTGTCCCTATTGAAGACCAGGCTGCCCCTGCTCTGCTTCCCCAGAGAAGTTCATCTCTCTTCTTGTTCTTTCTCCACCCTTCCTGGTTCTCCGGCCTGCTTCTCCATGGCTCTACCAGGCCCAGAAGCCATTGACTCTGGGGCTGAGAGTGCCGCTATAGAGGCAACAGAGACAAGGCGGTAGCTGGGGGAAATGGCAGGTCGCCCACACCAGGTGAGAAAAGTAAGCTCCAGGCTGAGCTCTGGCTACCAATGGGCTGTGGGACCTTGGAAAATTCATCCCCCAATCTGGATATGTTTCCCCATCTAAAACGTGGAGGGTGGGGGGAAATTAGAGTAGATGGCCATGAGGGGCGCTGTAGCCCAGGCAAATAAGCCAGGGCCCCACCTGCTGTGGGCCACAATGCCAGGCCACCTGGTACTGCTAGCAGTGACCAGGGGCTCAGGTTCTTTTCTTGAGGCAGCAGTTCCTTTAACCCTCCCTTACGCAGCCAGCCACATCAAGCCAGCCCTAGCTGTGCAGTGGGCTCGGGCCCAGTCTCCTTCATGATGATAAAGGGAGACAGAGCCCATTCATTCATTAACTCATTCATTGGTCTAGTAATCATGTGTTGGCACCCACAGTATGCCAGGCACTGCCCAACCACATACAGCCCAAGAGACTTAACCACCCTCAGATCTCTGTGGTTAGAGGCCTGCACCTGGCCTCTCCTCAGCTCAACTCAGCAACTTCTTCCCCTGGCTCTATAGAGGCTGCCCTCCACTCACACTCCTCCTCCACCCCAGTCCAGGCTAAGGTCAGGTGGCCCCTGAGCTCCCACTTTCTGTATGGCTGCCCGGCTGCTTTTCTAGGATGGATCCCACCTCTGCCTGAATAGGCTTCCAGGCCTCCCTCCTGGGTTTATCTTTCACAGGCTCTTTAGCCCTGTCTCCTTTCTCTCTAAAGATTCCTTCCTTTGCTTTGCTTTGTCTAAGGTGAGGCTGGGCCTCAGGCCTCCCAGTGGACCCTTCTGGATGCAGCCTGCAGTTGTAGGAACACCACACACACATACAGCTCTGTGGCACTGAGCCCCCCACCCCTCCCTGAACATATCCCAGCCTGCTCTTCTCTGCACAGCTGTGGATAGTCACATCGACAGAGAGACCCAGGGGCAGCCAGCAGGGAGGGGCACATGATTCAGTGTGGGACTGGCTGTTCACTCGGCCAAGGATTGTGGAGGGGATGGTGGAAGGGTTGGGGGGTGGGTAGGTGCTGGTGAGTAGCGATGGCGGAGTGCATGTTAGGGGACAGCCAGCTTGGGTATGTGTCAGAGTGAATGGGCCGGTGTGTGGCTGCATGTGTGACCCTCCCAGCAGCTGTCAGCCTTCATTAGCACACACATGGGTGAGTCTGCATGTGGCCACAAGAGGCGGCAGGGTATAGGAGAGTGTGGAAAAAACAACAACCATTGGCTGCAGGGGCCAAACCAAGAGGTTTTCTGGTCCTGGCTCTGCTGCCAGGTTTCAAAGGCCCATCCCTGTCTCTGGACCTCAGTTTCTCCATCTGTAACTTGAAAGGGTTGAATTGGAGGTCTCTAAGGACGATTGCATCTCTAACATGCTCTGCTTCCTGGATGTTCTGGTACTGGGGCAGTCTCAGACTACTCCCTCTGAAATAGTCATGAAATCCCCACTACTCTTTGTAAATCTCAGACTCTTTCTTGTACTTTGTCTTCCTAGAACCAATGAAAGGGCAGAGGTGGAGGAGAGTGGGGCTGCATCTGAGAACCTTCCTTTGGTAAGGAGGGCTGGGGGCCAAAAGGAAGTATCCAGAGGCACTTTGGATTCACAAATGCAGAGTTCTGGAAGGAGTGCAAGGAACCCAGGCCTGCTGCATCACCACCCATGTTTCTCTAGGAGGGCCTTAAGGACCACAGCACATGTCTGGAGGCCAGCCAACACTGTGACTGCTTAGAGGATGGGTGTTACAGATAAATAAAAATTAAGAAAAATTCTGAAGATGCTTTTATTCACACTCTACACAGGACTTAAAGTATGCATTTATTATTAGTAGTATTTCACTGGGAAGGCTTAGGGGCTGGTGGGAATTTATAGGAGGTTAAAATCGACCATACCACCCTTGGTACCATCACTACTAAGCTGGATTTGAATTCTAATCTTACTACTAGCTTCCCTGGATGACCTTGTGCAAATCACTCCTCTTTCCTGTGCTTTAGTTTGCCCACCTGTACAATGCGGGAGGAGCAGGGGATAGTTTCCATTGTCCCCAGGGCCTTCCTAGGGAGCCCTCACAGGCAATAACTCCATAGTTCTCCGAAGATCTTGAGCTGTGGAGGAACTGCAGAGGAGGAGATCAGTTCCATTCATATTCCAATGAAAACAAGAGGCCAGGCAGACAATTACACTTTCTAAGTATTGATTTGAGGCCAGAGAGGTAAAGGGACTTGCCGAAGGTCACAGAGCAAGTGGGTGGCAGAGCCAGCCCCAGACCAGGTCTTCTGGGTAACAGTCCACTGCTCCTCCATTGCCCTCAACCCATATACAATTGATTTATTTCCCTCAGGGGATCTAGGAAAATGGGTGGGAACTAAGAGCTCTCAGGATCCACAGCTGGGTCTGAGAAGGTTAAATTCCCAGCTGGAAGCATTCATAGAGGCCTCCAGAAACCGGGCAGTCCTTACAACTTGCAAATAAGTACGTCAGGCCACAGGAAATGATCCCAGACCACAAGTCCCAGGATTGCACCAGAACAGTCCTGCCTACGTGTCAGCCAGCGTGTGGGAGAGGCAGCCTGGGGTAGGGAGGGGAAGAGGGCATCCTACAGAGCTTGGCTTTAGGCCTTTCTCTGTTATTTTGCTAGCTGAGGATCTTTGGGCAAGTAATCCCCTAGCCCCATTTGTGAAATGGTAAGAATGGACAGTACCTCCTTATGGGGTTGCTAGAGGAATGACTAGACTCACAGATGTGCAAACACATTGCAAACTGTAAAATGCTGCTCAGGTGGGAGGGACTGTTCTGTTCTTAGAATTGCTGCTTGTATGTAGGTCTACCTACGAACTCTGAGTCTACCATGATGAGTGTAATTTTGGAGGAGGTCACCGAGAAGGGCCTTGTTCCAGGGCCACTGCCTCCAGTGTTGGGAGAGTGGGGAAAGCACTTGATTATCTATTCTGGGGTGTGTGCTGGTGTAAAGGGATTTGCCCTTGGGGTGGGGAGAGTGGGAGCTGGGGGCCTGTGGAGCAGCCTTTCATGTGGGGGCTGAATCGAGGGGTCCTGAGGCAAAGCTGGGGCCTGTGGGCAGGAATGCAATTACACAAAGCCACCCCACATTGCTGAGTCCCACCATGACCACAGCAGCACATGAGGAACCAAGGGGAGGGGGCGGGGCTTCTGGCCTTTTCTCTGAGAAGAATCTCTTTCCAAGAGCGTCCAATTAGAACACAGGATTTCCATTTCAATACTCCCTGGCAAGCTGCCCTCCCCAGAAAACACTGCCCTCCCCAGAAATCTGCTAAAGGCTCATGGAAAAGCCTTTAAACACACACTAATTACAAACAATTCCTCGGCTTCTCCTAATTTCCCTCCAGGAGACACGGGAGGGGGGGTGGGACGGGGGGGGGGACTGGGCTAGAATGGGGCGGGTGGTAGAGAACAGGAGGGCTCACTTACTTGTGACTGCTGCTTTATGCGTGAAAGCTCATTCGGACCCCAGCCAGAGCACTGGCCCAAGGGGGACAAGACTCGGTCTCCTGCTTCCCTTTGGGAGCCCCAAAGGCCTAGCTGGGCCTGGGTGGCTGGGAGAAGCGATGAAAGCCTGAGCAGGTGACTGGGAAAAGGCAGTGCGTCTCCAGGAAGCTTGTTGCAAATGGGTCCAGAACAGGACTTTCTTGGGGCACTGCCTGCCCTCAGCCTGCTAGGTTTGGACCCCAGGTGCTGGCCCTTGATCCTGCCCAGCCCCCTGCTGCCGCTGGGCTGGGAATGCCAAGCCCCTGTAGCTTGTATAAACACAGAGGCCAGAATTAGGTGCCTGAAAGATAGAGTTATTCCCTAATTCCTAATTCCTAACTCTGATCCCCCAGGGAGGGAGTGGGATGGCAGGTCATGGTTCTGAACTCCCCAAGCCCACCAAAGCTCTTTGCAAGGGCTCTCAACAGTTCTGCCTAATCCTGAGGAGAGCTTGGGGTATCTTTGCTAAAGTTTGGCCTGCACACAGCAACCCCCACAAGCAGGGTCCCAGCCCTGGGAGGGGTCATTCTGTGCCTTTAGGAAGCTGAATGAAAGGAACCCCATTAATCTGTTCTGACTGGACTCCACTAATGTCTTTGTTCATGGAGGAGATGTGGTGCCTTGGGAGCAGGGGAGCACTATTTTATGCCTCTTGGTCCTTTGTCTGAAAATAAAAATAATCACCTGCACTCCTAGAGAATGTCCTCTGTGCCATAGGCAGTTCTAAGTACTTTACACATACTCCCTCATTTTATCTTTGCAACAATCTCTGTGAGGAAGAAACCGAGGCACAGAGAAGTGAAATGACTTGCCATGTATCACACAGCTCAACAAGTAAAGGTACAGACGCTGGGTTTGGAACCCAGGTGGTATGGCTCCAAAGTTTTAATGACTATGTCTACCATGAGTGCCTGCCCCGTGCCAGCCATTCCACACAGTTACTTTCAGGTACAATTCTGTAAGGCAGACACAATTGTCTCCATCATGCAAACGAAACAGGAAAGACATAACAAGGTTACCTGCCTTTCTCAAGGCCAAGGAATTGGTAAGGGGCCAAGGTGATACTTCAAAACCCAGCTCTATCTGCTTTTTGACATGCTGACTTCTGTGGAACACCTTTATCACTATTCCAAGCATTCCACAAATTCAGATGTAATCTTGTATCTGTTTAGCATGCACCAGGCATTTATTTGTCTGATTGTTTTGCCTATATCATTCCATTTGAGACCACACCTGTCATGGGAGGTTGGGGGTGTCATTCCCATTTTCAGATGAGAACTCTGAGTCTTAGTGACCTTCTATTTCATCTCTCCTCCATCTAGGTGGGCTGCCCCAAACCACTGCAGAATTCCCATTTCAATTTCTTTGGATAGAATTCTCCCCAGCCATAGTCCTATTCTCCTCAGACCTCTAGCTGAAGTGAAATGGGACTTGTTGAAGACTTTATGTTGATAAAATGTTGGGAGTCCCAGCTCTGCCACTCCAGAGCTGGGTGACATGGGGTAAATCACTGCCCTGCCTGAGCCATCACTACCTCATCCCAGGTACGTAAGGCAATGACAACATGAGATGGGAAAGTATTCTGTAAAGTCAGGAGGACTACAAACAGGTAAGTGGGGGTTCTAAGACCAAGGGACTCACCTCTGGGTTTCCATCCCTGGCATTCTGGCATGACCTCAATGCACACATGTTCAATACATGCACTGGCACCACTATTGAAACACACATACCAGCACCAGTAAGCTTCAAACAGATGGGTGGGAGGAAATTGTCCTTGCCCCTAAGTCGTCGCTCCTTCTGGCAGACCATCCACTCATTCCTTTAATCTTTCGTGTAGGACAAGGTTTCAAGACTCTCTCCCCTAAGACAGTGAGGTCAAGCAGAAAAGATCACGGGGTTTGGGAATCATGCAGACCTGGGTTTACATCTATGTTCTGCCCATTTCTAGCTGTGTGATCTCGGGAAGTTCCCATTACCTCTATGAGCTTCCATTTCTTCATTTGTAAAATGGAGGTGATATTAGAGCTATCAGGCTGCTCAGAGACTCAAGTGAAAGTACTGGGCTAGGAGATAGAGATGTAAAGACAAATAGACCTTAGTGCTTGACAGCAAGTAGCAGGAGAGGAAGGTCAAGCAGTAGGCAGATGGTCTCAAGTGCCATGATGGAATTCAGCCAGGGCTCTAGGGGCCCAGAAGAGGGCCACTTAGCTTAGTCTCAGAGGAAGAGGTAGCTTCACAAGGATAGTAATGTCTGAGCTGGTCCTTGAAGGAGGAATACTAGCTAATAACAGCTAGCACTTACACAGCACTTAATATGTGTCAGGCCATTCTAAGTGCTTTATAAGCATGATCTAATTTGCTCCCTTATGAGATGAATACAACTGTCTGAGATAAACTACTATTGTTATCCCCATTTTAAAGATAGGGAAAGCAAGACACAGAGAAGGTAAGTGACTTGCCTATCTAGGCAGTCAGACTCCTGAGCTCACCCTCTTACCACCCCACCAAGCTGCCTGTGTGAGTAGGAGTTTGCCAACTGAACAGAGGCTGATAGAATTGTGTGACATAAAGAGCACGGTATATGCTAGGACTACGAGATGAGGTAGGTGAGCAGGGCCAGACACTACAGGGCCTTGTGTGCCAGGGTGGGGAACTTTGACTCTGCTCTGGAGACAATGAGGAGGATTTTAATTGAAGGACTACATGCTTAGATCTGTCTGCAGAAAAGGTCTCTCTGGCTATGGTGTGGAGGCTGGTCAGAGGAAGACGCACTCTGGAGGCAGAAAAAATGATAAAGGCCTAAATTAGGACAATCTTTGTAGGGATGGAATGCTTGGGATAGATTCCAGAGCTATTAAGGAGGTAGAATTGGCAGGTCATGGTAATTAATTAGATATGAGGGGTGAGGGACAGGGAGGATTGAAGGTCTAGCTTGAGAGCCTGGGTGGGGCTGCCCCTTGATAAATGAAACTAGCAAAACTGTGACCTGTGAGGATAATAAGTCCTATTTGGGGTGAGGTGGCTTTTAGAGTATCTTTGGACATGACCATGGGGTAAATGTCTATACTGGCTGAAGCTCCTGGCTGAGGAGCTATTTAGAATTCACTTGCGGAGAGGAGGTGGTGGAAGCCACAGGAGTGGCTGAGCATACCCACGGAGCATCTGTGGGGAGAGGAGGGGTATGAGCAGCACTTTGGGGGACCCAACATATAAAGGGTGTGCTGAAGAAAAGGCGCCTGGGAGAAGGATTGAGAAAATGTGGTCAAAGAATTAGGAGGAGAGCCAAGAAAGCCACGTCTAAGTAGAAAGTGCAGGGGTGGGCAAACTTTTTGACTCGAGGGCCACAATGGGTTCTTAAACTGGACCGGAGGGCCAGAACAAAAGCATGGATGGAGTGTTTGTGTGAATT
The DNA here is from genome assembly GCF_963455305.1 of Plecotus auritus. NCBI lineage: Eukaryota > Metazoa > Chordata > Mammalia > Chiroptera > Vespertilionidae > Plecotus > Plecotus auritus. The sequence goes on along the minus strand of NC_137784.1, from coordinate 53,070,582 downwards.
AATATAAATTCAAAGTAAAGGAGCGGAGGGGAGAGCAAGAGAACCGGATAGAAGAGCCGGATCTGGCCCGCGGGCCATAGTTTGCCCAAGGCTGAATTAGGGAGTAGAGATTTTCCTGAAGCAGGAGGGGAGTCCAATATCAAATTTGGCTGAGAGGTCCATTTAGTTAAGGATAAAAAAGCATCCACTGACTTTTGTAATTGGCTCTGAGGTCAAGGTGAGAGCTAACTTAGGGATGGGAGACTAAGCAGTGATCTAATTTGGAAAGGGCAGGAGAAGTGGGGACAGTCTGGTGAGGCCCCTGGAAAAAGGAGATGCAGAGTAATAGCTAGAGGGAGACACAGTGTCAAGGGGAAGCCAAGAGCTTGTTATGGAAACGTTAGGCTCTTCCATCTGAGCTCTTTTGCTCCTTGACCCCCTACCCCCCAATTGAGTCTCTGCCCTGGGCATGCTGGGGTTTGTAAGTGCCTTTCAAAGCACTGGGCCCTCCACCTCTCCTCAGGTTCCCTCAAGTCTCGCAGCAGTAACCTCCCTTTGCTTGGTTCTGGAATAGAGCCCTGGGAAATCCTATGAGACAGCAATTAGACCAGTTGCAACGGCCATCCGCTCACATCTTTGTGCCAGGGCAGGCCTGCTGGCACCCGGCCACACTGTTCCTGGGCCAGCCCCACTGCCTGCTCTCTCCCCCATGTGGCCCCCATTGCCACTATCTATGGAGGGGCCTCCAAGGGGCTAAGGGGTGGCCTTGCTAGCCTCTCTGGCCTTTGCCAGAGCTAGAATCAATGCTTTCAGCAACCAGGTGCAAGCCTAAGAACTCCAGGACCCAGCCAGTGGCCATCAGTTTAAGGACAGGGAAGGTAGAGTGAAAGGAAAAAGGCAGGAGCAGGGCTCTCTTCCACACCCCTGCCCTTCATTTCTGTGTGACTTAAGATGTCACCCCCCCCCCCACCAGGCATTTGTGTCTCCCCCTCTGCAAATCTTCAGAGGATTCCAGTTCCTAGAAAGAAATGTGCCTTTGTCTGTGGGGCTGGTCCTTTTGGGCCTACAACATCTGCATGCTGTGCTATGTTGCTGTGGGACCTGATTTTTCTAGAGCTTCTCAGCCATGGGAGGAAGACTTCATCTCTCTGGGAGTCATCCATTTCCTATCACTAACCCCAGCCATAGCCCACTCTTCTCCTTTCCTGTTTCAAGCCTGTACTCAATGGCAGCCCTCTGCCCTTGACTTTATCCTTGTAAAGCTGACATATCCTACAACTATCATAAAATGTCCATTTCAACAGTTTTTGGTAGAATGAAGGCTATGAATACCCCAGTCTCTGTTGCATGGAAAAGACCCTCCCTCTCTCCTTCCACAAGCATCTCAGTCTCTGGCTCTGTGTTCCTAGAAAAGAGAAATTCATCAGAGATCAACCCTGCCCTTATGGAGCTCACCATCTGCTGGGAGACACAGACAGCTCACTGATAATTCGAACATCTTATTTAGGTGTTATGCTGGGAGACTGTTCAGAGTACAGGGATGACATTCTCACTGGGTGCCTGGGAGACCTGCGAGGTCAGTAGGTGTGCGGGAGGCAGAGGAAGCAGTGTGGAAACAGACCCAGAAGCACATAATGGCCTGGTGTTTTTGAAAGATGGGGCTTGGGTCCTAAGCACCTATTGTGATACAGATGGGACACTCAGCTTCAGAAAGAATGTCCTCCCCCAAGGTTTATCATTATAATATCAGGTGCAGAAGCAGGGGAAGGCTGCACAAGCCACAGCTTGAGGACTGGGGTCACCAAGGTGGCTGTGAGGGCTGAGGGCAGCTAGCCCTGGCAGAGATGGAACATATGGTGAGCTGGGGCCAGGCAGTAGCTATAGAGTAAACTGGTACCAGATACTTGAAACTCTCAGTCTTCTCATCTCTAAAATGGGGATAATAGCACATACTTTATAGGCTTGGTGTGTGGGAGAAATGACAGAATCTCTATAAAAGTGCATTGGAAATGTGAAACTGTGTTCATGGGAAAGATTGTTGTTATTGGGACCTCTCTTTCCAGCCCTTAGGTTAAAAGCTACTACCCTTAGGAAGCCTTCCTTGGTTCTTGCCAGCTGGCAATCATCACCCCTCTTCTGACTGCTCCTTGTACAGCATCCATGAGTTCCTGGAAGGCGGAGCCCCAAGTGTGACTTCTCTATGCATGTGCAGGGCCTAGCCCTGGATAGATTCCTGCAGATCACAACTCAGGTGCACTCATGTTCTGCCATGCACACACATGGTTCAACGTATGAGCATGGGCAGGAATTCAGGTACCACACTTGGAGATGCCCCTGTGGGCACAGGTGTTCTCAGGCATGTGCACCAGTGCCCACATTCACATCTATTTCTCTCCTATGCACAGCCTCCCCCTCACACGTATGTGGCCCCTTCCAGTTTCCCTTCACTCCAGTTTACAGACAACAAAGTGAGACTGAGAGAGCTATGCTGCCCACAGAAAAGCCTCATGTGGAAGCTCTGGTGGGCACATGCTTTGTCTGGGCATGCCCTCAGCCTCGTTTGTGCACATGAGCCCCCCCCGCCCCGCTGACTGACTTTGGCTCCACATTGGACACCAGAAGGCATCAGTTTGACCTTGGGAAATGCTCACAGAACTGGTCACTTGCTGGAAGGGCAGTGCTGCTGGTGTGAGTGAGGTGGGGAGGGTGGGGGCAGGGGTGTCAGGGGAAAACCTGATCAAAATCATGACACAAAAGAGGGAGGAAGGGAGGAGAGAGAGAGAGAGAGAGAGAGAGAGAGAGAGAGAGAGAGAGAGAGAGAGAGATTTCCATTCACAAAGAAATCATTATGGTTAATTTAATTCATTGTAGCGTTTAATACAGAAAAGCTTTTCTACAGACTGGGCATCAGGCCAACATTTATATATAAATGGGTTTTATTTTAAAAGCGAATGCAGTGAGGGAGATAGACTGGGGCTAGCCCTCTCACTCCCTCTCTCCTTTCCTCCCCTCTTTCTTTAACTACCTTTCTGAGCCTGTATAGATGAGGAATCAGGTCTCCCAGAAAGCAGGAACCCCCTACTCTGCACTCCTGTGACCCAGAATTTCTCTTATTCCTCTTCCCAAGCCTTGGTTCCTCCACTTGCTCAGAACCATGGGAAGACTCTAGCAGGGGCTTAACTGAGAGCTGCATTTAGAAATTAAAATCCTCGAATACTACCCTTAAGGTAGCACTTGGAGATCACTTCATCTGCCTTGTCCCCATCATCCAGGGCAGCCTCTAACTACCACATAGACGAGGACACTGAAGCTCAGAAAAGAGGTGTGGCCTGACTGTGATCATATCACTTGGTCAGTGGCAATGGCAGAACTCAAACCTGGGTCTTCTGTTTCTCAGTCGAGTGTCCCAGGAGGCACAGTCCTCTACCCTGTTGGCTCTTCATTTATTTATTTACTAGAGGCCAGGTGCACAGATTCATGTGCCGGTGGGGTCCCTCAGCCTGGCCTGTGCCCTCTCGCAAAACGGGGCCCCTGGGGGAGGTCAGATTGCTGGTTTCGGCCCGACATCCCCTGAGAGTTGTAGTAGTGCGGGAAGCGGCAGGCGGCTGGGGAGGAGTCCGAGCCAGGCCTGGCGTGGCTCCCACTCATCCCAGCCCCACTGCGTCTGCTGCCGCCACCCGCTCCGTAGCACTGCCATGGAGGTGGGAGAGGCTCGTGCTGCCACAGCTGAGTAGTGCTCCCACTGTGGAAGTGCACTGACCACCAGGGGGCAGCCTCTGGTGGTCAGTGTGCATCATAGAGACCAGTTGACCGGTCATTCCGTCACTTAGGCTTATATACACTGAGATTATTATGATCTCTGAACGCATAATAATCTGGCCACTCAGTGTATATCCTATATAATAAAAGGCTAATATGCAAATTGTCCCCTCGACCAGGAGTTCAACCAGCAGGCAGGACGGCCAACCGCCTATGTCCCCTCCGGCTGGCCAGACCCCACCCATGCATGAATTCATGCATCGAGCCTCTAATATATATATACTAGAGGCCTGTTACAGGAAGATTCCTGCAAAAATAGGGCTCCCTGCAGCCGTCTCTGCCGCCCCACCTGCTTCCCTCCCATCTCTGCCACCCCGCCTGCTTCCCTCCCTTCTCTGCTGCCCCGCTTGCTTCTCCGCAGCTTCACTCCCTTCTGCAGTGCTTGGCTTCCTTCTACGCTGTCTTCAGTCTTTGCTCTGTGCCTGGATATGCAAATTAACCACCATCTTGGTTGGGTTAATTTGCATACTTGCTCCTGATTAGCTGGTGGGCATAGCAGAGGTGCAGTCAATTTGCATGTTTCTCTTTTATTAGATAGGATACTGAGTGGCCCGATTGTTATGTGTTCAGAGATCATAATAATCTGGCCACTCAGTGTATAAATAGATTTGTTAATCCTCACCCATGGATACTTTTCCATTGATTTTTAGGGAGAGTGGAAGAGAGAGGGAAAGACAGAGAGAAACATCGATATGAAAGAAACATCAGTTGGTTGCCTCCTGCACGAGCGCTTACCAGGGCCTGGGCCACTGAGGAGCCTGCAACCAAGGTACGTGCCCTTGACCAGAATCAAATCTGGGACCCTTTGGTTTGCAGGCTGATGCTCTATCCACTGAGCCAAACTGGCTAGGGCACCCTGTAGGCTCTTCAGTCTGTGCCCAGCATCTTGGGGGCCTAGCGCTGCTTCCTCCTGCACCTGAGTCAGCTCAGATCTTCCCTTCCAGGCAGTTCCATGTGCCTCTAAAATGACCCTCCCACTCCCATCACTCCTAGTCCTCCAGTCAGCTAATCAACTAATCTGCACTGTGGTATCAGTGGCAAAAAATAACTTACTGTAAAGTGCTCATGGTGCAATTTCACATTTTCTGGGATTGTTGGAGGCTGGAAAAGATCTGTGGGGATAAGAAGACCTTTTAACACATTATGTTACAAACCATTTATCCAGCACTCTGTGTTGCCATATATTCATGAAGGGCCATTGGTCTGGGATCACAGCATACTGATAGACATACTGCCATGGGTTGAGTGGCACTAGATCTTTATTTTACATCTTATATAATAAAAGCCTAATATGCAGGTCTGCCAACCACCTGCGGCCCCTCCCCCCAGCTGGCCCCGCCCCGATTGGCCCCCTCCACCTCAATTGGGGGTGGGGCCAGCTGGCCAACTGCCTGTGGCCCCTTCCCTGGCATGCCCCACCACCATAAGCCTCCCCCACCCCAATAGGAGGCAGGGCCGGCCAGCCAACCACCCACGTCCCCTCCCCCCACCAGCCCTGATCAGGGCAGGCCAGCCAGACCCCACCCATGCACGAATTTGTGCATGGAGGGGGGGTGTCCCTCAGCCTGGCCTGCACCCTTTCCAATTTGGGACCCCACGGGGGATGTCCAACTGCCTCTTGCCATCGGGGACCACTGACTCCTAACTGCTTGCCTGCCTGCCTGCCTGATCGCCCCTAACTACTCCCCTACTAGCCTGATAGTCCCTAACTGCTCCCCTGCTGGCCTGATCGCCCCTAACCACCTCTGTCTCACCCTGCACCTGGGACCCAGGATTCCCTCTTCCAGCAGGTCACAGGCACCTGGGACCCGGGCTTCCCTCCCTCTGGCCGGCTGCAGGCACCCAGGAGCAGGGCCAGCTTTGCCCGGGCTGGCTGAAGCCACAGGGGACTGTGGGCATGTGGCTTGTCCCTCTCCCAGGCCACAGCCCCAGCCGCTGGGTCCCAGGACTGTGGGGCGGGCGGCTTGTCCCTCTCCTAGGCCACAGGCGCAGGTGCAGCTGCTGGTGCCTGGACTGCAGGGTGGGCAGCTTGTCCCTCTCTCAGGCCTTAGCCTGGCTGGTCCCCATTCCTCTCTCCCCAGTGTTTGAGTGTCTGAGCCGTTCCAGCATGAGGGTGCGAGGGCGCAAGGGCACAAGGGCGTGATGACCATTTGCATATTAGCCCTTTATTATACAGGATATATATATATATATATATATATATACACACACATACACTGAGTGGCCAGATTATTATGATCTCTGAATGAATGATAATCTGGCCACTCAGTGTGTGTGTGTATATCATACCTAATAATGGACAAACATGTAAATTGACCATACCTCTGCTACCCCCACAGCGAATCAGAGTGAGTATGCAAATTAACCCAACAAAGATGGAGGTTAATTTGCATATGTAGGTGCCCAGTAGCCTGGGTCCTGGGAACTTTCTCAGCACCCAGGTCACTCCGAGGTAGGCCCCCGGTGGGTCCTGAGCAACCTGGGAAGGGCCTGAGCCAGGGGGCTCCTGGGCAGGGGCAGAGCTGGGCGATCGGAGGGAGCTGGGGGTCCCATGCCCAGGCCCCAAGCCCTGGCCAGAGGCTTGGGACCTGGGCAGGGGTGGAGCCAGGCAATCGGAGGGAGCTGGGGGTCCCCTGCCCAGGCTCAGAGGCTTTAGGCCTTGGCAGGGGTAGAGCCAGAGATCGGAGGTGATTGGTGTGAACTGCAGAGGAAATACCTTTTCTGACCGCTCATTGGCTAAGCTCCCTGCTTGCCACTGGTAATATTCTTAGTAACTTGGGTATAAGAATCCAAAAAGGTGATCTAGGGTTTTTCCACCACACTCCTGGAGAAAAAAAGGAAGGTCCACTACTGGAGGGCTAAGAAATGTCATATCCTGCCCTAGCCAGTTTGGCTCAGTGGATAATGCCTAGGCTTGCTGACCACAGGGTCCAGTTCGATTCTGATCAAGGGCATGTACCTAGGTTGCAGGCTCCTCCCTGGCTGGGGCCCAGGTCAGGGCTCATGCAGGAGGCAACCAATCAAAGTATTCCTCTCACTTTGATGTTTCTCCCTGTCTTTCCCTTTCTCTTCCACATTGTCTAAAAATCAATGGAAACATATCCTCAGGTGAGGATAAAAAAAATAATAAAGAAAGAAATGTCATATCCTATGAAAGACACATCTTGAAAATGCCTGAAGAAAGTTGTCATTTTTTCATGGTGAAGGGACTGGAGTCCATGTTGATGAAAACACCTTGGTGGCTGCGGTGACTGGCAGTGGCTGCAGCAGCGAGGTGATGGGGCTGGTGACTTCCCCTGATCAGCCTGGTCGCCTCAGTAGGACATCCCCTGAGGGCTCCCAGTATGTGAGAGAGGGCAGGCTGGGCTGAGGGATCCCACCCCCAGTGCACTAATTTCATGCACTGGGCCCCTAGTGTGTGTGTGTGTGTGTGTGTGTGTGTGTGTGTGTGTATGTATGTGTGTGTGTGTGTGTATATGTGTGTGTGTGTGTGTGTGTGTGTGTGTATATATATATATATATATATATATATATATATATATATATATATTTTTTTTTTTAGAGGCCCAGTACATGAATTTGTGCATGGGTGGGGTCTGGCCAGCCTGGCCAGGGGAGGGGACATGGGCAGTTGGCTGTCCTGCCTGCTGGTAGAACTCCTGGTTGAGGGGACAATTTGCATATTAACCTTTTATTATATAGGATATACACTGAGTGGCCAGATTATTATGTGTTCAGAGATCATAATAATCTGGCCACTCAGTGTATATATATATATATATATATATATATCCTATCTAATAGAAGAGAAACATGCAAATTGACTGTACCTCTGCTATGCCCACCAGCCACGCCCACCAGCCAATTAAGAGTGAGTATGCAAATTAACCCAACAAAGATGGCGGTTAATTTGCATATCCAGGCGCAGAGCAAAGAATGAAGACAGTGTAGAAGAAGGAAGCCAAGTGCTGCAGAAAGGAGTGAAGCTGTGGAGAAGCAAGCGGGGCTGCGGAGAAGGGAGGGAAGCAGGCGGGGCTGTGGAGAAGGGAGGGAAGCAGGTGGGGCAGGAAGCAAGCAGGGCTGTGGAGAAGGGAGGGAAGCAGGCGGGGTGGTGGAGAAGGCCACAGGAAGCCCTGTTCTTGCAGGAATCTTCCTGCAATGGGCCTCTAGTCCTATATAATAAAGGACTAATATGCAAATCGACTGAACAGCGAAATGACTGGTCGCTATGACACACACTGACCACCAGGGGGCAGATGCTCAATGCAGGAGCTGCCCCGGGTGGCCAGTGTGCTCCCACAGGGGGAGTGCCGCTCAGCCAGAAGCTGGGCTCACAGCTGGTGAGTGCAGTGGTGGTGGCGGGAGCCTCTCCCACCTCCACAATAGTGCTAAGGATGTTAGAATGCAGGCCTAAGCCATCAGTCGGACATCCCCCAAGGGCTCCCAGACTGGGAGAGGGTGCAGGCCGCGCTGAGGGAGCCCCCCCAAGTGCACAAATTTCATGCACCGGGCCTCTAGTGTGTGTGTGTGTGTGTGTGTGTGTGTGTGTGTGTGTGTGTATTTCAGAGAGGAAGGGAGAGAGAGATAGAAACATCAATAATGAGAGAGAATAATTAATCGGCTGCCTCCTGCATGCCCCTATTGGGCATTGAGCCTGCAACCCCGGTATGTGCCCTGACCGGGAATCAAACTGTGACCTCCTGGTTCATAGGTTGACGTTCAACCACTGAGACAAGCCAGCCAGGTGGCACTAGCTCTTAAAGGAATATGTATAAGGAGGCCCCTGGACTTCATTGCCCTCATTTTCTTCCCAGCCTTCCAGCTCTAGCAGTATGGTCCCAGACACACCCTGACAGGCACTTTCCTCCTTCTTAGTGCAACCTAGCCCTGGGGGTGAAGGAAGCATGTAAGAATGAGGAACCAGCTTTCTAGAGAGTTGGGCTCCTCTCTCTGCCCCAGCAGGTGCCAAGTTTAGCTTTCAGGGCCAGGGTCTATGCTTTGTCACATGGTAGAACTGCCTCCACATGCCCCTACCCTAGAAAACGGAGGTAACATGCCCAAGGACATGACACTAAGACACAGTGGAACTGGCATTCAAGTGCTGTGACCCTTTGGCTGACCAAAGGCCACCCTCCCCCCATCCCCAGCTCATTGTCAGAGGATTTGAACAGGAGCATGTGGCCTTGAGGGTGGGCCTTTTTACGCTACCCCAGGCTGTCCAACTCCATGGGGAGGGAGCTGGTTTTCCCAGCAGGCTTGGCATCAGGATGAAACACAGCATTGAAAGAGGAAGCAGAGGCCTGGGCCCAGGTCCCCAGAGAATAACTAGAGGAACTTGAGGCTGGGTTCTAGGCTTCAAGGAGGCCAGAAGTTCACCCTACAGATCTCCTGTGCATCCCCAGGTCTCCCAGGGGCCCGGCTGGTATTTGGGGTTCAAGCCCAGTGCTGTCCTACATCTGGATTGCATTAGCTCGCAGAGTTCCTTCTTGGCCAGGAAGAATGTGTGCAATGCTGGAGGAGTTGCTGGACCTGGACTTGCCACTGGGACAGGCTATCAAAGCAGAGTGGCGGGCAGCAGGGCCCCTGGGGAGGGGCTTCCGGGGCTCTCCATCATCGCGCCCAGCCAGTAGCTCAGGGGTGGAGCAGGGCCCTTTCAGCAGGCGCTGGCTGTTGCGTAGGAGTGAGCCAAGTGGTTGGGCTGTGCCTGGGCAGGCCCGCTGCTTCTGATTAGCAGATCACCCGCTTCTCCTGCCCCCCTTACCCCGCAGCCAGAGCAGACAGGAGCAGCCCAGATGCTCCCCAAAATCCAAGGTTGTGGGTGGGGAAGGGGCCCTCCACCCCTACTCAGGGAAGGCCAGAGGGAGCTGACCTTTGCCGACTTCTACCAGCTTCAGAAATCAGGCACTTGGGTTTTCCATGCCACATTATTGTTAGAGCCCTCTCTCTGAAGTGCTCCGGGCACATTCAGCCTTAGTTAGAGGCAGGTCTTAAAAAATAATACTGAGGTCTGTGCAGTCTTTTATAGTACAGTACAGTGGTTAAGAGTGAAGGTTCTGGAGCCAGGACTCCTGATTTTAAATCCAGGCTCTGCTACTTCTTTGCCCTGTGATTTTGGGCAAGTTAGTGTCTCTAGGCCTTAGACTTAGATCTTCCTCAAACCCTCTGTAAAATCCCAAGAACAATAGGTCCCTAAGTATTGCTGTGAGGCTTAAATGAGTTGATACTTGTAAAGTTCTTAGAATAGTGCTTGGCACATAGTGAGCCCACAGTAAATTATTATTGTTACAAAGTTTATTTATATCATTGACTCATTGGAGTCTGGAGTAAACCTGTGATGTAGGGGTTGCATTGGGAAGCTAGAGGGGGAGGATCTTACCCCAAGCCACACAGCCCACAGAGGCAGGGTTCTGTTGCAGCAGGTCTTTTTGTCCCATTCCCACCAGTCATGCATCTCCTTGCATTACCCATGGGGCTCTGTCAAGCAACAGTGGGAAGGAACTTATATCCAGGCCAAAAGTCTCATCTTTGCCACATGGCTGATGGGTCAAGAGAAACAGGTTAAGAATTTCCAAGTGTTGAGTATAGAGAATTTCTAATACTGTAGGGCAAAGACTTCAAAACCAGTGGCCTACACTTGCCTGGAGCCCTGAAAAGACCCACCCAGGGTCCCTAAAGGGGACTCATTTTCCTAAGGGGGCAACTCACCTACTGCGAGTGACAAGCCAGCAGTCCAAGATGAAGCCAAGTGTCTTGGGGTGGGATGGAAGTAGGAATTCCACCAAGGTGGCTGATGAAGCATTGGATAGTCATCTTAGAGGAGGGGTAGGATAACAAGCGAACATAGGAGCCCACCCTCTGGCCCAAAGGATACCCCCCTTATCTTTTGAGTAGTGTGGAGTAACTTCTGCAGCCATCTTCCACTCCCCTGCCTTCCAGGCAGCTCCCGGCTTTCCTCCTTGATGCCTGATGAGGTAGGAGGTAGGTTAGAAATGGGAATCGAAGTTCCTGTCCTTCTCCCTCCAAGGCACTTCCCATAGCCAAAGGATCCTGACATGCCCTGCAGGGAGCTTATGAGAGAACCTCTAGGGAATATGATGACATCTCACCCTGTCTTTGCCCACAAGGCAATCTGGCACCAAAAGCCTCAAGCCCACATTCTAAATTGATTTGCTTAGGATTGTGTTCTGGAGACAGGAGAGGGAAAAGAGAGAGTTTGAGAGGGTGCTGCTGATACAGAGCTCTCAAGACATAGCCCAGGGGCTGCTCAGACTGCACCGGTGGCTCCTGCCCCACCATGGGGAGGTGGGGCAGGGAGGAGGCAGAACCTGGATCCTGGGTTCAAGTCCAGATTCAACCACTTGGGTAGGTGATGACACTGGACAAGTCACTCCCTGCTTCTGAGCCCCCAGGTCCTCATCTGTACATGGAAGTAATAATGCCTGTGTCTTGGGGCTGAGGTGAGCCTACCAGAGAGAGATGGTATGTGGGAAGAGCCTAGTACAAGGCCAGCACCAAAGAGGTGCCCAATAGCCACTCCCTACAGGCCCCGTGCACCCATTACCCATGCCCTCAGCACAGACAGCTTTGTGGTCCTGGGTCCCAGCTTCCTTTGTCATGGTCATTTGTCATTTTGGGGCTGCTCATACCCCCATGGCACCCTGATTTCTTTTTGAGAAATTCCCTTTCTCCATTTTATGTGGTTTTAATGGGGTGTAATCTAAGGCAGCTGCTTCAAAGATCAAGGGGGATAGCATGGTTGGAGTTCAGGGAAAGGATTCTCCTTCTTTGAGCAAGTGCCATTATGGAGGGTGGGTATTGGCCACCATTGGCTGTATGGCAGTTAAGGCATCCTGGCCAGGCTATTTCTTGGCTGCTCAGAGCTTCTCTGGCTATCACTCACTCTTAAGTCTGCCTCTGCAGCTCCCATGAGTTCTGAGCATGCCCCTTCAAGAATATTGGTACAGATTCCCTTTATGCTCAGTGGGACTCAGTTTGGTTTCTGTGTTTGCCCTCTAAACCCTCCCTCCTTCACCTCCAGCCAGACTGTGGGGGATGACACCCTGTCCTCTGGGTCCCTCTCAGGACCTAGAAAGACACACAAAGTGCCCTCTCACTTGCACATTCCAGGTCCCTGACTAGGGAAGGGACCTATGCTTTGTCAGAGGCTGGGCAGATGCCTTCAGTACCAGGGAGACCCTTCTTGACCAAAGGTGTGGGAGAAAGCCATCTTCTGTGGAGGCAAGGGTCAGGATGGATGACTTCCAGAGGTGTTAGGCATCCTCACAGACTTTAGCCACCCTCCAGAAACACATGTTCAGTCCTAGCAAAGGCTTGGCCCAGAGCAAGCACCAGCTAGCTTACTTTTTGTTCTGCCCTGTAGTTCTGCTACTGTAGACTAAGAAGATGAAAGTCAGTGGAAAAGGGTCAGGCCCATGTGTAGGCTGGGCTAGCAGAGCAGTGTAGGGACCCAGGAAAAACCCAAACTTTGTTTTATGCATCTGCACACATACATAAGGACATATGGAGTGTAGAAGTGGTTTCACTTTTCAAATGGGGTTCTACTCTATGTGCATGTGTGTTTTACAACTTACTTTTAAACCTTAACAAGAGGTGTGGCACATCTTTGCACAGTGCATGTGTTAATATATCTTATTCTTTTGAGCAGCCACATTGGATCCCATAGTATAGAATAGTCTGTCAAACCAATCCACTAATGATGGCCATTTAGGTTGGGTACACTGTACCCCTCTTATATGCACTACCATTTTCCATCTATCACCGTGCATCAGTCCTTCTGTAGGATGATTCCCCAGAAAAGGAATGCTGGGTTAAATACCTATATTTTTTCTCCTTATAATTCTGTCCCCCCAACTAGACTGTAAGCTCTGGGGATAGGGTCAGTGTCCCACAGCACTGGGAGAAAGGGAGGGAGATGAGGAAGAGATTGAGGAGGCGACTATGGAAACCTTCTGACTTGCAGGTAGAAGGATGTTGATTTCCCACCTGGTTCTCATGGAAAAACATTTCCAACACCAGTTCTGGCCTTCTGAGGATGTAGGGCACTGAATCAAGAGCCATTTTCCTGGGCCTCTGGATCAGGCCCACTTTTAGGCACTCTGATGAGGAGTCCTGACTTGGTTGAGCCAAGGCAGGAACAGGCAGGCTCCCTCCCCACATAGAGCTAGCACAGGCTCACAGGCAGGGTAGCATCTCCAGCTTCATGTGGCCCCTGGGACCTGCATTGCCTCCAGACTTCAGGTCCCTCATCTCCTCTATTTGCCCAACAGAGACCTGGGTCTTAACCCCCCGCCCCCACCCAGGGCTGCACGCCTCCAGAAGGCACGCCTGGGCATGGTACAGCAAGGAGTCCAGAGAGCTTGCAACGTATAGAACCCATTGGCTGCACCTGGAAGGGGGTGGGCGGAGTGGTGGCAAGAAGCTGGGGATTTTTCCTTAATAACAACCTGGTGTCCCAATTCACTGGCAGCTTTGCCTGGCTTGCATCCCCTCCCTCCTGGAGGAACCTTCATCTTCAAAGCTTTTTGGGAAACAGCTAATTAACTCCCACAGCCCTACTGCCTGCCCAGAAGGTGGCTGATTCCCTCATCTCTGTGGGGCAGAGAAAAAGGGAGGATTGGTAAGACTGAAGCCTAGAGAAAGGGTGTGGAGCTGCGATCCAGGTGATCCCTGGATCCCAGACAATGAAGCTGCTTTCTCGTTCAATCCCCCAGTGCCTCAGCCCCACTCCTCAAATGGTTGGTGAGACCCCCAGAGGCCATGCCATATATCCAAGGAACTGAAGAGCTTATTTTGCAACACAGTTCATTTTGTATAAGTCATATCATCTCTCTGTGCTTCAGTTTTCTCATCTATTAAATAGAGACATTACCAGCATCTAGTTGTCAGGACTATGGGGACAATCTAATGGGACCTAGGAAGAGCAAACACTCTGGGAACTGTGTCCAAATAACAGTTGGATTGGAAGAAATCAGGAGTATCTGGGAGCTGTCTCATGGATGGACACAAGACAGGCTGAGTGGAAAAGAGGGACCATAAGGGGGCAGTGAGGTGGGCCCCTTGCACTGTGAGCAGGGGCTGCTTCCCAGAGTCAGGAAGACAGACAGATGCTGGGAGAAAAGAGGGGCGGGAGCCTTGCTCCCAGACATCTTCTTCTCTTTCCTTGTCTTCACCCACTCTTTTTCTTCTCCAAGTTTTACACAGGTATATATTCATGTCTGTCTTTGTGTGCATATGTGTGCGCGCGCACACACACACACACACACACACACACACACACACACAGCTCCCAAATGAAGAGGAGCAGCCTTGTAACTTCCTATGCTAGTATGGCTATTCACTTAGGGTCCAGCCACAAAAAGATACCTCTGCCCAGGTGTCCAGGGTCTAATGAAGCCAGGGAGGGATGAATGGGAATTGGGTGGTGAGCTGAGTGCCATATGAAGCAGCCTCCTTAAGTAAGCCTACCTTCCTGCACTTGTTTTTCTGCCCACCTTCAATTCTTTGTGTCCCCCTTTCTTAGGGCAAGTATCACAATTCTTCTCTTCTGGTTATTTCTCTACATATCCTTTCTCCCCTATGAGACTCGAAGCTTCCCAGAGGCAGTGACAGGATCTTGTTTCTCTTTGCTCCACCCATAGCACATTGGGAATTACCATGTAGTTAGAGGGTGTCCCTCTGGTGCCATGTGAGGATGTGGGGAGGGGTTTAATCTTCACATCCAAGTGTGAAGTCAGCTTCACCTTCCACATTCACACATAAGGAAACTGAGGCTTAGTATGGGGAACTGACTTGCCCAAGGTCGTGCAGCTAAGGTAAAGTGAGTCGAGACTCCAACCAAAGCCAATGCTCCTTCACCTCCTCTTGCAGCATTTGCTTTTCCTCTGGGAGTTTCCAAGGGGCTCCCTGGGCTGGGCCTGCAAAATGGGTAGAGCCAGTATCTCTTCTGGGGGTTCAACAGAAGCTGGCAGCAGCCTGACTTAGAGGACTGCTTAGTTCTCAGATACCTGCACTCACTGTGCCCCTTCTGTGCAAGGAGCTCAAAGGCAGCAGCCATTTTCCCTTCCTTGGGGCAGGGTGGAGTGGGGGAGGAGGGAGGCCCAGTGAGGAAAAGCTCTGGCCATTGGCAGCTAAGCCTCCACACTCCCCCAGTTGGAGCAAGACCCCATGGGGATGGGCTGGGAGAGGCTGAGCTGGGGCCAGCTGGTGCTCTAACCCCCTCCTCCTTGGGTACCAGTGAGAAACAGCCCCATTGAAGTCAAGCCAGGGGCTGGGCCACTGTGGCCAGGCCCTGTGGGCAGAGGAGGAGGCAGCCTGGCGCCTAATAGGAGGGGCAGCCAGGTGAGCAGCCCTCACCCTAGAAAAGGAGGGGACTGGAAGTTCAGAGCAGGAGGCTTGTTTCTCTGGAAGGGAAACCTTCAAACACTAATTGGTAGTTGCAAGTAATTAAAGTAATTTAGTCAGATTATAAAGAAATTTCTTAAGAGTGATTAAGCAACTCCGACTGTGTATGGTTGTTGGTAATGACTTCCCCAGGGGGATTAGTGCACTTAGCAGGGTGTAATAGAGATGCTCACACCCGATGGGTTCTGATTCCTCAGGGTGGGGGTCGGGTCATGGAAGTTGGGGGTGTTGGGGACTGCTGAGACTCACTGGTGGGGATTGATATCAGCCCTGAGTATGCATGGTGCTCTATGTGTACCGGAAGCCCTCGGCCTCAGATGTGTGTGCAGAGATACTTACTCATGTGCACAACACACACTTGCCATCACACAGAGCCCCAGAACTGGATACATGTGTGTAGACTTTCCACTAGCTGCACAAAGAGACGCTGGCAGTGATGTTCTTGTTGACACAGCAATTTGTATAAATCACACACACAGTAATCTGCACACCTGGGCACCCATACAAATCAGTGTCGATAGGTGCAGATATTGGCATAGGCGCCACATGCACACACAGACACCACAGAGATTGCCGGACCTGCTTAGAATCAGGCAAAGACATAGTTGTAGGTGTACCAGGGATGGAAAGAAATACACATCCGCACTGCAATGACACATGTGGATAGACACATGCATACAATCATGTGCAGTTCCAGACGTCTATGTCTACTGAGACAAACAGAGCCCCTACTTTGCAGACTCACACATGTACAGAGCCTCATGCACAACTGCAAATTGACCTAGACATTACTCAGCTATTACACACACACATGCATACATACAGAGATAAGACTTGCACACAGTATCACACACACATGCTGTCTGTTCCACGGTGTGCTGCCCAACTCCTCAGAGTATTTAGAGGACATTGAGTCAGGAGCACTGCTCTGTGGATCTGTCACCCGGCCACTCCTGCCTAGGGCACACCAGGTAAATTGGAGGTGGGTTGGAGGTGGAGGGGGAAAGAGTATGGGCTGCTGGAGCAGGGACATGGTTGAGATGAGCTCTGAGGAGTCCTCTGGGGCTGTGAGGTATAGGTAATAGGACACAGGCTCTGAGTCCAGAGCATCACTTCCTAGCTATGTGACCTATTAACATATGTAATCGTTCACATTTCTGACACTTAGCTCATCTGCAAAATGAGGATAATAACGCTGCCTTTCTCTTGGGCAGGTTGGTCATGGGGATGAAATGTGCCCACAGGGGAGCTTTTTGCACATAGTAGGCTAGCAGCAGATGGGATTTCCTCCTCTAGGGTCTCCGGGACTGCCTAAGCTGGCTCTTAGTTAGGGGAAAACCTCCTCTGAAATCCCCTTCATTCATTTGGCAGGTGTTGGCTCTGCTGTACCCTTTGAGGCTCTCAGGGGCTCAGCCCATCAGCCCTCAGAGTTGGAAAGTCTGATCAAAAGCAGCAAGCAGTAAGAGCCCTTTGAGCCCTGGCCTCTGGTTCTGGTGTGGCCTCTTGCTCACTGTATGAGAGTGGGGAGCTCCTTTCCCTTCTCTATACCTCAGTTTTCTTCTCTATTTCTCTAGAGGGTCAGGACAGGGGGAAGGGATGACCTAGATGATCCCTAAGCTCCTGTCCAGCCAGTCCATTCCAGGTTTCATGTAAATGACCCACGATTCTGGGTGAACATGAATGATGGAATTGGGATGCCTATTATTTTGCCCTGAGAGGGTCTCTCCTACCCCTGGGGCCTTTTGATGGTAAGGGGTGGGAGCTAAGCATGAGGGCATCTTGCTGAGTAATATGGGAACCCCAAGATCAAGCACAAAAAAGGAAGAGAACGAAGTTATGAGCAATGTCTAGGGGACCATGGAAGAAAAGAAGTTTGGGAAAGGCCTCTGAGAATGGCTAGGCCAGCTCCATTTCCATTTCAATAAATGCCAAGGGCAACTGGAACTCTACTCTCTTGACCCTTTGAGGCTTCCCCATGGTTGTTATTCTGGTGACCATCCCTCCCCCGCACCAACTTATTTCTCTGTCCAGAGTAGCCATAAAGTCAATAAAACACAAAAGAGCCTGCAGATGTGTTGCAGAGGCAGCAGGAAGGAGACATGCTCTTCTCTGGTGGGCAGGGACAGAGGAGGTGGGGTGGCTGATGGATAGAAAGAGAGATGAGCCCACTGCTGCAGTTTGTGGAAGGAAGAGAGGCCCTCTTGAGGAAGAAGGAGTGGGCTCTGGAGTGGCCAGGGTCCAGGCCTTGTGGGTTTCTAGCTCCTCCTTTCTTCTGCTATCCCCAAAGAGCTCAGACCTCCTCAGTGCATTGTCCTTCATTTGGCCATGTAGATTCTAGCACTTACTGAGTCTATCCCCAGTACTAGCACATACATTCTCTTGTTTCAGCTTCTCAGTAGCTGTGTGAGGGTGGCCAGTCTCCTTGCATCTCAGAAGGCACTACCTTGGCACTGGCAGAAAGTCCCAGATGCCCTGGTGGAGCTACACCTTGAATGTGTCTAGGCCCATTTTCAGTGAATCTTGATTGTGGGAGCCTGATACCTGCTCTGCTCTTTTTGGAGTCAGAAAGGACTCTAGTGTGGACCCTGCCCCCTGCCAGCCCTGGCACCCAGATTGCTATGTTAAAGGCCAAGGATGCTTGGGGCCTTCACTTGTGGAGGCCTGGCCTGATGCACAGCCTTGCTCCTGACCAGTGGATCAGTGCCACACTTTTTTCCTCTTCCCACTCCACCAGCAACAGTGGCCCAGCTTGTCATTGTTGTCCTTGGACACTAAGGTCTGTAGGGCAGTGGAAAGAACACTGACTTTGGAGCCAGACCAAGGCTTGAATCCTGACTATGACATTTGCTGTCTCTGTGTGACTTTGAACAAGTTGCTCCACCTTTCCAAATGAACCTCAGGTTCCTTATGGGGTAAAATGGTCACAATAACTGCTTTGCCTCAAAGGCTTGCCTTCATGGATGAAGGAGATTAATAGATACAAAAGCACCTGGCACAGTTGGTCTTCAACGAACACTAATCCCCTGTGGACACACACGGCTCTTGAGGGACCTCCTTGCCCAAGGAGGCCCAGATCTCTATCCCAGGACCTTGCATGGCCTCTTCCTTCCAGCTACCTATTTGTATCTTGACTGTCGGTGCTTATCCTGTGCCTTCTTGTTTCCTGGGCCTCTTGGGGTCATCATATATGCTTGGATTCCAAAGAGAAGAACTCTTAGTCCAGATGGAGCGGGAGTAGAAGATGATCTGCTCTTAGAGCTTCCTAGAGGAGGCCGCCCCCTAAATCTAGGCCTTCGGATTCCTGTATCACTTTGCCCTGGAGGTCAGAAACTGCAGTCCCTGCAACTGCACTTCTTATCCACTCCTTCTTATCGTGCCGTCAGGGAGAGGGGGAACAGCTGGTTCCCATCCTCCGAATAATAAGCCTGCTGTGCAAATCCACTTCCAAAATCATTAGGCTACAAAGATTCTATTCAGCTGCGATATTTGCCTTGGCCCCGCCCTCATTTCCCAGAGGCTGGAAGACATTCACTCCTAGAGACACCGGCACAGAGACGCACCCCAAGAGACTGAGAGAGCTTATGGGTCAGAGACCTGTAAAAATTTTCCCTGAGAAAGATCCAGGACAACAGCCTCAGAAGAGCCACAAAGGCCCTTCACCCTAGAGTTTATGAGGGGTTTGCAACCTTCACACTTTTTGGAAAGACCCTGAGCAGCTACCCAACCACAGAAGCAAGAACCTGGCTGGACTGAAGCTTTCCAGGTGCTCAGCCCTGTCCTAAGAGGTGAGAGAATAGATGAAGGAGTGTCCCTGCTCTTGGGAGTCTTGTGGTCTAGTTGAAAGGACAGCCCCCACACACACTCACACAGATGCACACTAAGTTGAATAATACAGTATTTCCTAACAACAGTGCAACAGACTTCACCAGATAACCTATGCTCTGTGCCAGATGGAGGGGTTTGGGGAATAAGTGCCAGAGGATCACAGAACAGGAAGAAAGCACACAGTGTCCTTTCCTTGGCCAGCTCTACCACATTTGCCCAAGGCATCAGGAAAGAGCCACTTTTCCTCTCTCCCAGACACAAAAAAAGCATCACTCTTTGGCATTCTGGAAGAACTACCTATTGACCCGGAGTTTTCCCAATGAATTGGATCAAATGATAGTAACCTGAGTCTCTTGGTCACTTAGTCTTCTTCTTGGGGATATTAGGGTGCACAGAGTGGGTAAGATATTGGGGAAGGATGTAGTCTCTAAATGAGGTTCAAAGAGGAAAATGAACTACTAGTAGTCATGGAATGTCCACTGTGGGCTGGTAATGGCGACAGGTGGAAATATGTCATAGAATTATCTGCAAACTGAATTATTACCAATTTTCTAGATGAGGAAACTAAGGTGCAACAAAGTGAAGGGACTTGAGCAAGGGTTCAATGTGAGAAAGGGTTGAGCTTGGACTTCAACCTAGATCTGTGTGACTTAAAAAACACCACTTTTCTCACTCTACCACAGAATGAATGGGACTGGCCCTCCCCAAGAAGACCAGGTTAGTATCATTGATCCTGGGGTAGCCAAAGCAGGGGTGAATCCCTCCTCATGGGCTCCTGGGTCACTTTCTCCCTAGGGACCTCAGGCTACCAGCTCAGAAGGCCTCAACATCCTGGGGATTCAGAGGCCAACCCCTCTTGCTCCCAGCTAGGCTTCTAGCCCAGGAAGATGGGGTCTGCTTTCCTGGGGACAGAAAAGAGCCTTGTGGCCTCTTGTCCCCAGCCACTATAGGGCCTTTGGATGCAAAAGAATGATACAGTGCTCTCTCAGACTGGGTCTCTGTGAGGTCACACCTGGCTATGGATGAGATTGGGGAAAGGGGGCTGGAAAGCATCTTTTTTTTTTTTTTTTTTTTTGCCTGAGACCATTCCGAATCTGAACCCACTCTCTGGCCTGGCACAGAATCCTGTGTCAAGGGGCACTCAGAGAAGTCACATATACACAGTCTACCCTCCTGCCTCCTGTGAGATCTAACTGAACAGATGTCACCATGACAAAATTAAGTGTTCAGATCAGCTCCTGGCCAGGAAGCTGCTCTTGGGGCAGGTTGTGAGCTTGTAGATAGTGCCTTGGTTCTTTGAATTGCTGTGGGGAGCATTTTCTACATCACCAAAGATAGCTGCCTAGAGCTCAAACCTTCAGCCATTGCCACCACCATGACCTCCACCAACATGATTTCCTCTACCCTCATTGTCACCATTGCCACTTCCATTACCATCATCACCAACTTCATACAATCTGACATCACTGTCCTCACCTGCCTCAAAATTAACATTTATACCACCACTGTTATTCCCAACAGCTAACAATATTGCCACTCACATAATTTCTACTCACTGTTACCTCTTTCACCACCTTCTCTGGAAACACATTTACTTATTTACAAGGCTAATTTGCCATTGCTCTCCATTCAGAGAGAATGCCAGGAGCCCAAACCTTGGCTTCTAGTCAAAGAGTGACAAACTAACATAGACATGTGCATGTTGGATCCACCAACACCAATGTGTATACCTGTCATGCTATTGGCCTGTTTGGGAGTGTCTATTTAGGTCAAGGGTAAGAGGCCTGCCACAGTTGAGGGAATTCTGGGTCTTGACTGGATCAGGTGTTGTTCTCTTGGTTGATCTGAGTACAGTGTAGCTGGAGGCTCTACTGAAGGCTGAGGGAGGGGCTGGTAAAGCAGGGCCTTGGGAAGGGGTGAGCAGGGCCCAGAAGAACCACCTGCTAGAAGTGTAGGCTAGGCCTGGAGGTTGGCGGCCCCTGAAGCCTTGAAGTTTGCTTGCTCCCATGGCTGGCTCCCATAAAGACCTGTGACCACACGTCCATGGCAAGGAGGTGACTCATTCCAGGCTCCGGGGCAAGGTGTGAGAGACAGCCTAGGACATGCCTTCCAAAGACTCTAATAGTGTGTGTGTGTGTGTGTGTGTGTGTGTGTGTGTGTGTGAGAGAGAGAGAGAGAGAGAGAGAGAGAGAGAGAGAGAGAGAGGAATTAGGGGTAGAGAAATAGGTTCCTCAAACCCTGGGTACCAAGGGTAGGGCAGTATCACCTCCAGGCTAGAGAGGGTAAGGGGCTCCCTAGTAGTTTGGGCACCTAGGTAAAGCTTTGCAAGCCCAACACACCTTAGTAATCCCCTTTACCCAAATGGCAGCACCAGCTTCTGCTCCTTGAGCTGCCTCCATAAATTCAGTTATATCCACAAGAAGAGGGAGCTGGCTATGGCCATTCTTCCTTTTATGTGAATGGAGAAGGGCCTTAGGGATACATTCACCCTTCCAGACAATGTGCTCCTTCCTTCTCTTTCCTGGATGCCAGTTCTATCTCAGGACATGGCTAACTGTTAAAATCACCATCTGTTTATACTGAGGGGATGTCTGGAATTTGACTGAAAATAATCATTGGATGTGGAGTAGGTAGGCATAGGGGTGAAACAAGATTAGCCATGAACTGATAATTGTTGAAGCTGAGTTATGGGTAAATACATGGGGGCTCACAAAACTATTCTGTCTAGTTTTACATATATCTGAGATTTTCCATAATAAAAGTTAAAGCAAAGCAGAACAAAACAAAGCAAAACCCCACAAACACCATGTAGGTATTGAGTTGAAATCATACTTTCCAGTAGTTTCCACCCATAGATGCCAGATATGCCTCTTGGACAATACCGATCACCTTTGTTCCCTTTACCCCATGTTGGCCTTCAGCTTTTTGGACAAAAGCGTGATCTTTGGAGCCAGGCACATTTGGGCTGTGTGCTGTCTCTACTACTTCCTAGATGTGGGACCTCCTGGAAGTTACTCCACTTCTCTGAGTCAGAGGAGGGTGACTCCATCAGGGTCATTGTGAGGGTTCTGTGTCCATAAGCCCTCTACACAGTGACTAACATCAAGTGAGCGCCCAATGTGATTGAGCCTCTACAGAATGTTGCTATTTTAGGCCAAGGTTCAGGAGCCCCCATGGACAGGGTAAACAGCCCCAGTTTCATCAACTATTTCTCACACATTGCAGTTCCCCTGCCTGGGTGACCTGCCTTGGCTGTTTATCAATGTGCCTTGGCAAATGTGGGGCCTACAATCAGGCCCCATATTCCAGATGGTCTGGACAGGAGGAGTACAGTGGAGCTATTACCTCCCTGCATCTGGAAACTGTATTTCTATTCATGCAGCTTGCAATTTCATTAGTTTTTTTAGCCACCACGTCACACTGTTGGCTTCTGTGAAGCTTGTGGTCAACTCAAAGCCCTCGGTCTTTTTCACACACGCAGCTGTTAAGCCCTGTCTACCTGGCCTGTATTTGTGCAGTCAGGCTTTGAATCTCAAAGCAAGACTTTACATTTACCCCTGTCAATTTTATCTGGCTGGTTTTGCCCCTGGTTCCAGCCTGTCAAGATTTTTTTGGTTTGTTTTCATTTTTCAGTTCGACATATTAACTGTGCCTCACAGCTCAGGGTCTTGGGAAATGTGGTAGTGACCAGGTCTTCTGCATTCTCCTCTAGATCACTTGATGTCCCATCATAACCTTGATGTTCAGGATGGGATCCAAGGCCAGGGCCCGGTGGCAGTGTGATAAAGAATTCCTTCCTGGTTGACATCAATCAAGGCTCTTTAAGTTCCATGTTCTCTATCTTGTTCATAAGGACAGTACCTGGGTCTTTATCAGAACTTTGCTGAGCTGCAGGGACCAACACAGTCCCAAAATAAAGTGAGGCCTAGCTAGCCTGAGTATGCTCTTAGTGAAGCACTGCTTTCTCATCTCCTAGTTTCATTTGGAAATTTCCCACCAACCAGCAATATGATAGTTTTCTTCAGAATTTTGTCAAAGTTCCAGACTGAGCTAAATGGCTGGATAGCAGAAAAATCTACCTTCCCCCCACTTTTGAACAATAATGCTATACTTTTAAAGCTAGTCTCCATGGGATTTTAGAGTCATAGTGATGGTTCAAACCTCTTATCTTCAATTGCTTTTGTACTCTGGACTTGGAAATGAAGTCATTTAAAACAGTGGTCAGCAAACTGCGGCTCGCGAGCCACATGCGGCTCGCGAGCCACGGTTTGCCGCTCTGTTGACAAATGAGTTTGCCGACCACTGATTTAAAAGGACAACAATGCTTTCAACATCCATGGGCTGGCCAGGGCTGAGTAAACTGTGATTCTTCTACTGAGAAAGCTGCCCATCTAGTCAGAGAAATCATATATGCCAATAGTCCTATAAAAGGTAGAAGGTGGTGAGTGCCAGAAAAAAAGGGACAGATATAAGGTTTAGAAGTTTGGAGGAAAAAGAGCTGATGGGCCACTGAGAGCCAATCAGGGATGGCTTCGTGGAAGAGGTCACTTTGGAGCTGGCCCTTAAAGCATGAGCAGAATTTGGACAGGTGGTAATGAGGTGCAAGACTTTCTAGGCCAGTGGGAGAGCCCAGGTAAAGGGACCTTGCTTGAGTTATGTAGCATCATCAGTGAGTGATAATCATAATAGCTGCCATTTGTTAAGCTCTTATTACATGCCAAGGATTGTATTAAGCATTTTACATACATTATCATGGAATCACAATGCCTGCTATGAGTTAGCTACCATGATCATCTTCATTTTACATATGAACTAACAGAGGCTTGGCATGATTAAATGACTTGCTAAATTATACTAGCATTTCTCTGAGCTAGACATTTGAGCCAGGGCTGTCTGACTCCAGAACCCATATTCTTAATTAGTATGTCATTCAAGCCTCCATCTCTTAGCATCTTTTGCATTTCAGTGCCCTCTCGCTGCTGCTTGCTCTTCCCTTCTGATCCACAGCTGCTTCTGGGAGCCAGGTTGTGAATGTTCTTTCTGCCCTTCCATTGGATCTCCTGCCCTCCAAGTAGAGCTATAAGACACACCTCACTGCTGGGGCCTGTTTGCTGGCCTCACTGCCTCCATGACGCCATTCCCTCACAGTTTGGTTCTCTGCCCCACTTTGTTGCCTTGGTGTATGACCTTTCCATTTCTGAGTTTCTTTGGAATATACTTTTGTAGTTCCTTTGCTTCCAATACCTCCCCCAGCTCTATCATTTGACTCTAATATTTTGGTGCTCCCATCCTTCCTGATCCTTTGAGCCATTCTTTTTATGAGGGTAGTGGACCATGAGATCATCTTCCCCAACCCTCCACCCCCAATCTTTTCCCTGTTTCTCTTGTGCATTACCAGTGCCCAGGGTTTATGCCTTCATCCAACCTTCCCTTGTGATGGGAGCCAGCCCTGGGAGGACTGCTTACTTCCTCCTAGTGCCCCCAGCACCTCCCCCTTCCCAGCCAGGTCTTCCTATGGGCCAGGATTGCCTCCTTATGGGCCAGAGACTCCACTGGCCTCAGCAATCTCCCTCTGCTTTTTGAGAGGCCTATAACCACCAAGAACAACTAAGGATGGGACAGGAGTTCCCCTTCTAGCAGCAGGAGCCTGAGGCCCGCAGCAGACTGAAGAGGTAAGGCCCATCTCAAATCCCCCACTGGAAGGGAACAGAGTGGAAGGTTTCTGGTGTGTGTGTGTGTATACATGCATACTTACACATGCTTGAGTATGCACACCTCTCCCAGGGTGATTCCATTCCCCCTTCTAGCAGATCCCTTCCCTTCTGTCATGGCCACACTGCATCAGACCTCGGTATTAGCATCTTGGTATCTGTACCTCCAGGGGCCAGAATTTTGATGTCTCTCCATAACCAGGAGGCTTTCCTCTGGTCCCATTAGGCACAGCATCCCAATCCAAACTTCTGGCATCATGCTATTCTCCTTGCTTGAGTAACCCAACTCATCCCCTCTTCTCTCTTTCAAAACAAGGCAGCAAAACACAACCCAAGTGTCCTCTCTGGCTTTGGAGGTGGGAGAACTGAGTCTGTGACCTGAGCAGTCTCTTTCAAATTGCAGATTGCAACACATCAGCAAGTCAGGTCATCAGTTCAGTTAATCTGGACAAGGATTAAAAAAAAATGAAATAGAATACATCCCATGTCCTAAGGATCAGTATTGTTTTACAAAACTCATTTCCATTTTATATATACCTAGTTTTACACACACACACACACACACACACACACACACACACACACACACACACATTTGTTTTACTAGGGTTTCCAAAAGAATAACCCTCAAAGCAAGTCTAGCTGTGTGACCTTGAAAAAATCACTTCCCTGTCCAGCCGTCATTTTTTCTCATGTTGAAAACATGGATAATCCTCTTCTCTCACTCATTCCTGGATATGAGGTCTGCATGGCAGGTCTCTGGAAGCACTTTGAAGACTGAGAAATGCTGTGCACACAGGAGTTATTACTGTAACAGGTGACCAAATGCCATTGTGCTTGACCCGCCCCCTCCCCCCATCCTTCTGTTTTCTCCCCAGGGCCTCATGGCCACTTGGTATACAGTGTAGGCTGTGCCAGGGTGTCTCCAGTGTGGGGGTTCCAGACTATAAGAGGGAAGGCTTAGCATGGCTGCTCTGAAGGGGCTTCCCAACTGCCCCCACAATTCCCTCCCAGCAGAGAGTCAAGAGGGGCTGACAATAGGTGCTGCTGTCTCACTCTTGGGAACAACAGAAATGGGTCACCTCCCCATTGCCACTGCACCTGGTCTGGCTTCAGTTCCCCAGATGTTAGGGCTTCAGAGGAGGCCCAGAGGATAACTTCTTGAGGGGCTGACAGGGAGTGAGGGAGGAAGCTGCTACAAAGACCATGGGCTGTGCACACACACACACCTGAGTCTGAAGCCCCCTCTACTGCTTTGGAACCCTGAGGGCACCAGCGAGTCACTTCATCATGTTAAACCTCAGTCTCCTCATCTGTGGAATGGAATCATGAGTTGTAGAGCTGTACCAGCAGTGAGCTACCACCTGGAAAGACATATACCAGGCCTTTCTGGACCCCTGTGAGCCCTGCCCAAGTTCCCCCATGTTTCTCCAAGGAGAGTGCAGCAGAGATGCCTGCACGTGTATGTGAGTGTGCCTGTGTGAGAGGTTTGCGTACATGTGGGTTGGTGGAGGTGGAGTGGAATAGTGTTTCTAACCCTTTAAGAAGAGTGATGTCAGTCCCATTTCCTCTGTTTTCTTTTTTTTAAAAATATGTTTTTATTGATTTCAGAAGGAGTGGGAGAGGGAGAGAGAGATAGAAACATCAATGATGAGAGAGAATCATGGGTCGGCTGCCTCCTGCATGCCCCCCACTGGGAATCGAGCCCACAACCTGGACTTGTGCTCTAACCTGGAATCAAACCGTGACTTCCTGGTTATAGGTTGACATTCAAGCACTGAACAACACAGGTCTGGCCCATATCCTCTATTTTCTCCAGGCAACATTTTCTCAAATTCAAAAACATCATTTCCCTCTCTGAACTTCAGTTTCCACAGTTGCCTAAGGCAGGGCCGGTGCCCCAGGCCCTCTCATCAGCACACTGGGCAGAGCCCAGAAAGATATGCGAGTGTGAAGCCCAGGCACTGGCTCCTGCCCTCTGTGGGTGGCATCTCTGTGTGGCCTCTTCTCTGAGTTGAGGAAAGGGGGCTATGCCCTGCTCTGGCAGCCCAGGCCTCCCAACACCTGGGCCCCAGGCAGTCAAGAGGGGACCGGCCTGGGAAGGTGAGACCCTACTCCCCACACCCCCTTCCCTCAGGCCACTGAGCTTCCCCAAGTCAGTGTACGCAGATGGACCTTTAGGCCCAAACCTGGGACTATGCCGTGTGTACTCCTAGAGTCAGTCCTATTAGAGATGTAAGAGACCCAAGTTGATACAGGGCCTATTCTGAGGTGGGGGACAGAAAATGAGAAGTGTCCTACCTACTGCATGGGAGGGACTGGGGGGCAGGAGGTCAGCACCCTCTCTGGAGGGGGCTTCTCTTAAGATCCCCTGCAGCCCTCGAGGGCAGCCCTCCAGGGCAGCTCTCCAGGGCCCTGCCCCCTGGCCCAGCCTGCCTTTTCCAATATAGTTCCCAAGGTGGGTGTCCCCACACTAACTGGCCAAGACACTCCATTTCCCACCCCTGCCTCATCTTCCTGCTCCAGCTGTGTTTCTCCTCCTCCTCCTCCACCCCCCCCCCCCGCCTCCTCCTCCTCCTCCTCCTTGAAGCCTACTTGGTTGTTGGCACCTCAGAGATATTTGGAGATCACTATCTCAGGAGGCTGTTGGCCTGACTCATTCCTGAGCCAAGCCCTGTCTGCTGGCTCCCTTCATCTTCCCTTTGCAGCCAATCCCTCCTCTACCTTAATCATTTTCTCTCTCCCTCTAAATGCCCTCCAGTGAATCTGGCTCCCCACTTTTCTACCTTGCCTGCTCTTCATTTGAGAATTCTTCAGAGTAACCCCATACCATGGTCTCCCAGAACAGAACAAGGGCAAAGCCGCTAAGGGCACTAGGAACGTGCTCAAGGCCTTGGGTTGACTACTCACTCACGGGGCCTCAGTTTCCTCTTCTGGCAAATGGGTAACAATGATTGCAGCCCTGCCAATGTCCCAGGCCTGTTGTGAGAAGAAAAATGAGATGGTTTGTGAACAGCCCTTTGGGAGCTGGCGGAAGTGGTGCACTTGGATGGGACTGGTGCTGCACTGACCTCCAGGTCCATTGCAGCCCCGGGCCTGCTAATCTGCTCACACTCTCTCTATCACTGTCTTTCTTGGTCATTCTTCTCAGTCTTCCTTGGTATCTGTCTCAGTAGAGAGTGCTCTTCCCTACCAGCTGCACTGCTGGCCTGGGCCTATGCCTGCCGCCCCCAACAAAGGAAGGATCAGGCAAGCCCAAGGCGGCAGTCCAAGGGGACTTTGGGGAGAGTCCGACTCCACCTACAGTGAACCCCAGAGATGAGAAGGGCCTGGCCACAAGGCCTAGCCCTAGGTTTCCCCCCAAGTGCCTGGCCCACAGTTGGGCTGCGGATGGCTTGGTGGAGGTGGATTGGCTGGCATAGAATTTTCATGTCATTTATACAAAACCATCCAGCCCTGATGATTTCCCTTTCAAATGTTGTCCCTGTTCCCCTGAGGGCATGTCTTAAGGTGGCCTGCGCCCACTCCCCCTCTCTGAACCTCAGTGTCCCCATCTGTGCAATGAGAGGGGCTGGAGTAGAACAAGTACAAGGGTCCTTCCAGCTCAGACTGTGTTACCCAAAAAATGTCATCTTCTCAGCCAAGTCTCCCTGAAAGGCCCTGGGGGTTTCTCTCCTTAGGGCCAGTGCAGGGGCTTTCACTGTGATACTCAAACCTCAGCATCCCTGCTTTCCAGTAGGACTTCAAATGAGTCCTATACTAGGAGACCCTAAGACCATCATCCCAGAGAAAGAAAACTATAAGGTGGAGGCAGGCAAGGGCTTGGAGAGGGTGGCCTCAGGACAGTCAAAAAGCAGGCCCTTTCCCTGTAGGCTATGGAAGCAGAAAGTCCTGGGTTCAAATCCCAGCATCTCTGCCACTGTCCCACTGTGTGATCTTAGACAAGTCACTTCACTCTCTGAGACTAAGTGTCCTTATCCGGAAAAAAAGGATAAAAGAGTATTTCCATCATAGGATAAAGAAAAAACTTTGTGAAAGCACTTGGTAGCATGCCTGGCTCATCAGAGATGCTACAAAAGGTTGCTTCTTGCCTTCCCCAGTCTTCCCTGGGCAAACCTTACCTGGTGCCCTCCTCATTCCCTGTCTCCCCCCTTTTCTGTGCTGGTCCTGGACCCTCTCAGAAGCACAGCTGGCCTGCTGAGGGACCAGGTTCACACTCCTGGCTGCTGAAAGCCTCTTGGGAGCCACACAGTGGGGAGTAAAAGGAAGAGATGGTAGGGGAGGGGGCATGACAGAGACCAAAAGAGGTGGAAAGAGACAGGTGGGGAGATGGATAGAAAGACAAAGAAAGAGAGAGACAGAGACACAGAAATGAGATAGAAGGACACATTCAGGGACACAGAGAAATGGACAGACTTTAGAGAAAGGACAGGTTGGGAGAAAGGCATATGCAGAGAAGTAGAGAGAGGGCAACACAGGCACACAGAGCTCAGAGAGAGAAGCAGGCAGAGAGTGAGAGGAAGCCTGCAGAACTAGTCTGAGACAAAGAGAGAAAGAAACAAAGAGAAAAAAGATTTGATGAAGACCTAGAAGGGGAAGGAAGGGAGGAAGGAAGGGAGGAAGGAAGGCAGGCAGGCAGAGAGAGCAGAGGAGGGAGGGAAGAGGAGGGAGTTGTTAGTAAAGGGCCCAGCACAAGGCTGACACAGCACATTCTCAGCACTCTCCTTCTCTCCCTCCCACTGCTGGCCTCCAGCTGCCCCCTCCCCTTTTCTTATCACTGGGCCTTTGGCTAGGAAAGAGGCTCTGTCTTCTGCCTGTTCTGCACGTTCTTCTAGGCCAAGGTTAGCTTGTGATTTCCAGTCCCTTCCACACTCTTCTCCACCTCCTCTGCAGCCTAGAGAAGAAGCAGGTAACCACCCCAGGGAGAGGCTAGTATTCCAGCACCTCAGCAGCTTGAAGAGAAGGAGGAAGGGGGCCACAGGGGGAGGGGAAGGTGAGGGGGGGGGTGCGGGGGGCGAGGCTGATGTGCCTCATTCACTTGCAAGCTCCTCCTGATCTGCTGATGCTGTTATCTCCTGAAGTGCTTGCTATGGTCCCAGGGCTCTGAGCTTCTGGGCCAGGCCTCATGCTTTGGCCCAGGATCACTGTGGAGTCCAGCTCCACCTCTGATGCTGTAGCAGATCCTGCTTTCCCCAAATCAGCATCTGTCAGAATTCTCTAGGCCTGGCCTCTGAAGAAGCCTAGGGGGCTCCAGAAGGAGGCTTGACTGAAAAGCCAAGCAAACCAAACAGAAGTCATCAAAGCCACCTTGCTCATGGAACAGGGTTCTTTAGGAAAAGGAACAAGATCTAGCTTCTGGGCATGCGCTTGCTTCCTGGAGAGCTCCTTGTCACTCTGTGAAGTTCAGGTCCTGGCAAGGTGGGTGAGAGGGAGTCAGGAGGACACTAAGACTTGGCAAATGTGTCAGTGGCTGCTTGGGACACTAAGAGTAGGAGTGACTGGGCACCTGCAAGGTCAAGAAGAAGACTGGGCAGAGACAGAGAAGATGAGAGTCCAACATTAGCTTCTCCCCTCCTTCATCTTACCAGATATTTCTGAGTGCCTGAGGAAGACTGCTCAGGATTTCTGTGCCCCCTCCCACTGAGGAGAATTACCTGACTGGGGAGAGGACAGGAGCTCCCATCCTAGCTAGGAGTATCATTTGAAGGAATGGGAGCTGTTTATCCTGGAAAAAAGGAAAAACTATGGGGAAGGGCGGGAGGTATAGTCTCCATCTTTAGAAATCTGAAAAGCTGTCATGGGACAGATAATTTACAAAAAAAAAAATCTTTGATCTAGATAGAATTCATCAGCTCACACCTTGAGGGGAAGGGACCACTCAAAGGTCAGGGATAACTTGAGGGTAGAGCATAGATCACTGTGCTTTTTCCACCACCGAGTCGCCTCCCCATCTCTGAGAATTTATTAAGCAGAGTAGGTCCAAGGAGGAAGGTACAAGGAGTTGAATTCAGATATGAACAGGGAATAACTTTCTAACAACCTGAACAGTCCAAGAAAAAAAAGGTACTGGGGCTAGAGGTGTGCAAGGAGAAGTCCTTGACAGGGCAGTAAGTGGGGTTGAGAAGGCCTTCAAGGGTCCCATAGGCCTCAACACTTTGTGAACCAATCAAGAAGTGGACTGAGAATGTCAGTAGTCCTCTAGACTGCAAAGATTTCTGTGGAATCTCCACATGTTTCTGCACTTCTGTGTCCTCATTATGGTAATGCTGACTCCCCCTCTGGGAGACCTGGATTCACATCCCCCAGGGTCTGCCTGGAGCCTAGAGGAATCTCACTCAGGCTCCTCACTAGTTCTTTCACCAGTCTTTCTTGGGTCCCAGATCTTCTCTGGGTCAGTGTCTGGGATTTCCTTTAAAGAGGCAGAAGTCAAGGTAGACAATTAGCCCAGGGTGGGGCAGGGGTGCTGGGTGTGACAAAGAATGCTACCTGAAGAGGTGGTGAGCAACTTATCCCAGGAAGTCTTTGAGAAAATGCTGGTTGACCACTTGGTAAAGCACTGCCAAGGAAGATGTGGGGGGCCTGAGAACCTGCAATTGGAAGGCTTGCGGATCTGTCTGGGCCACGCCAAGCAGGTGTCTTCTGGGCTGGGGCCAACTGGAAAAATAACCAGTGGGCCCAGGTTGGGCCTCTGATCTCAGGGATGGCAGCTCCAGGAGGCCCCCATCCCAGTTCACCTGCTAAGGCTCACTCCAGTCCAAGCCCAGCCCACCTCATGTCTGGCCAGGTGCGGCAGGGTGGAGTGCCTGAGTACAGACCTGAAATGAAGACCACATGGCAGTCTGAACCCCACCCAGGCGAGAGGGGCCTGGCCATGTTCGAGTCCAGAGGAGCCTCTCTAGCCTATAAGGCTTCCCCTCTGAGTGGGGAATTAAGGGGCAGAGTGGCCATTCATTTGGGGGCTGTGCAGGCCTTTTTCTAGCTTAGCTTTTATCTTTCTTCCTCTGAACCCTGGCCTGATAACGTCAGGCCCTTTCTGACTGGTCAGACTGATCATCTCTTGAATCCGCCCCCATCAACATTCCTCATTCCAACTTCTCCATCCCAAGCTGGGACACATACCTGAAGGGCAGATCAAAGGCCCACAGCTGCTCTTGTCAGGTTCCATTAGACCTCAGCTAAGAAGGGGAGCCCACCCTGGCAGACTGCCCTGGCCCCTTCACCCTGCAGTCCCCACCCTGGTTTTTCAGAGGCCAGCTTACCTAAAGGTGGCGCCTGCAGATGCTGAGAGGGCTCTGCCTCTGCAGCCCCTCCCCCTCCTTTCCTCTCTGAGGAGGAGAGAATGCTTCAGATGCCTGAGTGGGAAGCAGGCCTGGCGCCTGGGACCTGGGCAGATAACTGCTTGAACAGTACAGACCCTGGTCCCTGGGGAAGGCCTGTCCCGATGGGGGTTCTGCCAGAGGAGATGAGGGCTGAGAACTCTTCTCTACAACCACAAGGCAGTGCTGGCAGAAGCCTCTCAGAGGCCTGGGCTTTCTTCCCAGCTCTTCCATGTCAGGGGAGCCTTCCAGGCCCTTGTGACCCAGCCCCATTACACCTCCAGCAGCACTGGTCATCTCTGAACTTCCCCAACATACATCACTTATTTTACCCACTTCCATGCTTTTTCACTCACTCCCCCGTCCCTTAGACTGCCCTTCTACACCTGACAAAATCCTGCCCCACAGAATAAATAAGACAGAAGGCTACACATATAGTGTAATCCATTTTCATGTAGAAAGGGTACAATGACATATTTATTGAGCACTTACTATATCCCAGACACTATTCTAAATGCTTTATAACTTAATCTTCATAACAACTCTATGAATTAGGTACCATTGTTATCATGGCCATTTTATAGGTGGAAAAATAGGCCCAGAGAGATACAACATTTAGTTCAGTGACACACTGCTAGTAAGTGGCAGAGCTGACTCCAGAGTGCATGCTTTGACACCTCACACTTGGCAGATTCTCACTGGTAGAGCTGCAGCAAGAGGGGAAGCCTGTATTCTTATATGACAGGATAAAGGTGATTTTCAGGAGAGATCATCTTAGTCACGTTCTGCAGTGTACATGGTTTTGTAGGCAGGAGAATGTGTTATTAAACATTTGAATTCTGAAGTCAGAGAAATCTGAGACCAAGTGTCACAAATTTGCTGCTCACTACACTGCATGAATAACCTGGGTCACCTTGCTATCTCCTTTGAGCCTCCCCTTGGTCATTGGTCAACTAGGGGTGATATTTATTGTTGGGATGGTTATCTTGATTAACTAAGATGCTGAATGAGCAGCACTTACCTTTAATAGAGCAAACGTCTTAATTTTTAGAATAAAAGAGAAAGACTTGAAGATCGCCACATCCAACAAGGTTCTGGTCAAAAGTTACTGCCCCTGGGAAGGTTTCCCCCTGCCACTCCTCCTTACCCCACTCCAAAGAGCGAAAGATTCACCCGTTCTTCTAGCCTTAACACACCAACTGGTGTTCCTAGTGTCTCTGCAGCAGGAGCCTTATTGGGCCATTTTCTAATCTTTGCTCACTTCCCCAGTGCCAAGGCATGGAGAGGCTTCCATAGGCTCATTTGTCTAATATTTGTTGAGTACCTACTATTGTTCGTTGGACACTGGGGATGCACAGGTGGAGAAGATGTTGCCACTGCCTTTGAGGAACTCATACTTTGGGTGGGAGACAGACTTGACATTGTTGATCATTATACATTGACAGAAGAAAGAGGAATACATTCACTCAACCATCCTTAACAAATATGTATCCGATGCCTATTATGAGCCACACTCTATTCTTAGAGGTTTATCTATGCTCATTATCCTATTAATAATCGAGACCGGAAGGGTAAGGAGACACTGCCTAGAGGAGGAAGTGCCTGAAAGATAGTAGGCTTAGACTTGGGAGGCTGGGGGATAAGGGTGTTCCAACAATGCCATTGCTAGGGGAACGGTGCTGGGGGAATGTGCTTGCATCCTGAGTCCCCACAGGCTTGTTAAGGACACTAAGACTAGAATCTCAGCAGCATCCCCCGTACACCAGTGATTGAAGGCAAAAGGGAAGGCTTGTCATCCAACCCTGGCTCAACCCAGCAGCAATGCCCTGTGATTTTCAGCACCCCTACTTCTCAACTCCCCTCTGCCTCCCTCACCATGCCCCTCTGTCCCAGGAAGTGGGAGTAACAATGCAGGGGCCAGAGGTGAGAGGCGCCTGGTGCATTTTTAGAACTGTGAGTCATTCAACTGATCTGGAGCAGGGCAGCCAGGAATGAGAGACTGAGAAGAGGAGTGGGGAGAGAGAGCAGGCTGGAGAAGTAACTAGGGGCCAAGCCCTTCATTGTGGTTACAGAGTGTGCGCTTTATCTTGTAGGCCAAGGATAGTTCCAGAAGGTTTTTAAGTGATGTAATCAGTTGTGTGCTTCAGAAAGTTAACTGGGTGTGTGAAGAAGATGAGCTCAGTAAGGGTCCTGTTGAATTTTAGGGGCCTTCAGGACATTCAGGCTGGGATGGGGCTGAGCTTGGGGGAGAGTGCTGGACTGGAGCCCTCTGGACTATCAGTACAAAGATAGGAGCTGGAACTGAGAGATGATGAAGTCATAAAGGGAGACTGGGTAGCGTGAAAAAAAATAGGAGGAAAGACTGAGCCCTGGGCCTTTCAGCATCGAAGAAATGGGAAAGAAGGAGGAGCCAGCAAAGGAAACAGAAGAAGATCCAGGTAGCTAGGAGGGAAACCAAGAAAGTCATCAGGAGCAGTCAGTGAACATTTGTTAAATGCACTTGGCATAGAAGTGCCCACGGTCAGCTGTCAAAATGAACCTCTCACCAGTGAATAGTTAAAAGCAAAGAATCAGGCAAAATATTTATGAATGAAACATGAATTGCCGGAAGCCATAAAAGCAGAATTTGGTCTTACTTCCTGGTCAGCCCTACTTCCTGATTAAGCAAGAACAAAGAAAGCCCGCGCGTGCCAAAGAAGCCCGTGCGCACCAAGGGCCAGAAGAACCTCCCACATCAGAATAACCAATCAGCTAGGACAGATACCCAGTCCCCAACCAATCATCCTATGGCAACTCCTTATCCTACCCCTCCCCTCCTGAGTGCTTATATACCGCAACACTCGAATAAAAAATGAGGCTTGATCAGAACCCTGTCTTGCCTCCGTTCTTCGCGTTCCTTGTTTGTTTCATTCTCTTAGGTGGTTCCTGCGTGCCCTCGTTGCTGCCCCGTGGGCCGGGGCATCTGGCGCCCAACGTGGGGCACCCTGGGGACCCCCGACGAGAACGTCTACCGGAGAAGCCCTGGCCAGGCACCCCCCCAGAGTCGCCGCGAGGACCCGCGAGTGAAGACTCAGCACTAGATCGCCATGGTCCCACCCGCCGTGAGACAGATCGGAGTAAGGTAGGTAGACGATTTTTCAAACAAGATTTCAGAACATTTTACCCCTTTTTGCTCCACTGCTATTATTGGCTCTCTTGGTCGATTCCTTCCTGCCCACTAATAAGCACTCACTTGTTGATTTGGGGAAGAGTGAAGGGTACCCATCTCCAGCTGTGAGAACTCTGATTCACTTGAATTAGTATCGTAGCCCGGCTTTCTTGTCGAGAATTCTCTACAATTATATCTACTCTTAAAACCTTGAGCTTGCTTTGAACAAAAGGTCGTTCACCTCACAGACTCAACAAAGGGAATTCCTACTCCCTGACAAGGGCAAAAGGGGTCTTCCCGTCTGTGCGGATCCGTGTAGGTGGATTATACCTACCGACTGTTTCACGCAAGCAAGGGAGTAAAGGGTAGAGTCGAAAAGAGAGTAATTCCGCCTGAATCCCTGGGTTGACGGGAAAATTCAGGCTGACCTGGAATGGGGATTATACGTCCCAGAGGCTTACGTGGGGGAAGGGGTCACTCGGAGAGCCATCCAGTCAACCAATAATGGGGAATTCTTTGAGTACCCATGAAATGTTCCTTGACGGTGTCAAGATGTCCCTCAGAGCGCGAGGAATAAGGGTTAAAAGAAAAGACCTTAGGCAGTTCTTTGAGTTTGTTCATGATACCTGCCCTTGGTTCCCCCTAGAAGAAACTATTAATCAAAAACGCTGGGAACGGGTAGGAGATGCCCTACAGGATTTTTATCGGGCCCTTGGCCCTGAGAAGATTCCCCTTACTGCCTTTTCTTATTGGAACCTAATTCATGACATTCTAAAAATCCATTCTCAAGACCCTGATGTTAAAGAGGTCATCAAAACAGGAGAGGAGATTCTTAAGGAAAACTCCCGTCCCCCCTCAACATGCCCTTCAGTCGTTATAGATCTCTCAGGAGAACCCCCAGAGACCCCTAAAGCCCAAAAACCTTTAAATATTAAAAAAGAACCGGAAAAGCCACAAGAAAAAATCCCCAATATCTACCCCTCGCTTACCTTTAAAAAAAGATTACTCGGATCACCTAACCCCCGAAGGACAAGAAACCTTAGATGAGGAGGCGGCTCGCTATCATGATGACCCTTGGCGCCTAACTGCCCCGGCGCTTCATAGACCGCCCCCATAATCCCAATTCCCTAGTTCATCCTTCTCCTCTTCCAGATTTTAACTCCCGTCCATCTGACCCCATCAGACAAGCTAAAATAACCCTTGCTCGAGAAGTTTCTTCTTTAAACGAAATTTTACAGCAGAAACGAGAGCATGTCCAACTTATTAAAGAAATTCAAGCCCTCGAGGCTGAGCTTTCCACCCTAAGTCCTACCCAACAGAATACTCCTCCCTCAACAAAATCACCCCCCAACATACGAAAAACTAAAACTAAAGCCCCGCCCCAGGCCCTATCGGCTAAAAACAAACTCCCTCTCCTTGCCTTCCCAGTCACCCGCAGTCGCGGCCCTAAACCCCCCTCAAAAGATATAGGGGAAGAGGAAGAAAACTCCCCTGATGAAGATGATACTCCCCCAGACTCCCAAAATCCTGATCAAGACCCTACAGATAATGACTCTGAAACAGAGGACCCAGACCCTGAGCCCCAACACAAGAATCAGAAATACCGTCGCCTAAACCTTAAACACATAAAAGATTTAAAGGCGGCGGTTACTAATTACGGGCCCACGGCTCCTTATACAGTAGCTATACTCGAAAGCCTGAGTGATTGCTGGCTGGCTAACTCCTAATGATTGGATCTCTCTAGCCCGAGCAACACTCTCGGGGCGTGAATATGTCCTCTGGAGAACAGATTTTGTTGAAAACTGCCGAGAAACCGCCCAGCGCAATAGTGAAAGCAAAACTTCGCGCTCTTGGACGAGAGATAAGTTACTCGGCCGGAGTCCCTATGACTCCGATGAGGCACAGGCGTCCTTTCCCCCTGGGTTATTAGCTCAAATTCAAAACGCAAGGCCTTAAGGCCTGGCGCCGACTCCCCCCAAAGGGCTCAGCCACAACCTCCTTGGCCAAGGTCCGACAGGGCCCTGATGAGCCTTATAGCGATTTCATCAGTCGCCTCACTGATGCCGCGGAACGGCTGATTGGCGAGGGCGAGAATGAGAGCACATTTATTAAACATCTTGCCTATGAGAACGCCAACCCGATATGTCAGGAAACCTTAAGACCGTACCAGTGTGGGAGCCTTTCTGATTATATCAAGTTATGTTCAGGGATTGGTACTTCCCACTCTCTTGGCCTAGCTATAGGGGCAGCTTTAAAGAACTTCGGCCCAGAAAAAACAAAGAGCCTGTTATAACTGTAAACAACCTGGGCATTTTGCTCGTGATTGTCCTACAAAGGAGCCTCAGACGCCAACCCTCCAGAAACCCCCCTCTAACAACTCATCAGATCGAAAACCTCCTAGAACCCCCTGCCCACGCTGCCGGCGCGGTCTTCACTGGGCTAAGGAATGCTACTCTAAAACGGATATAGAGGGCAAGCCTTTACCACCAAAACAGGGAAACTTCCAGAGGGGCCAGCCCTCGGCCCCAAACCAGGGACTGAATCAGGGGGCTATCCGATTCGTCCCACAGACGCTACCCCCTCAACAGATCCTTCACACTCAGGAGTCAGTTCCCTCCTCCGGGCCACCCCCGGCAGTGAAGGATTGGACCTCTGTCCCACCACCAAATATGTACTAACTCCCGATATGGGTCCACAAGCAATCCCTACAGGGATTTATGGACCATTACCTAAGGGCACCATGGGACTTATTTTAGGAAGAAGTAGCTTATCTATGAAAGGATTAGAAGAATATCACTACTTGCTCCTGGGAGAGGTGCAGAGAATGTACAGTTTGAATTTGAATTGCCATTGGCTTAGAGCAAAGAATATCCTTACATGGTATTTTTCCTGGTTTGTATGCTTAAAGAATGTGGTTTCTTGTTCAAATTAAAATCTTAGTTTGTATTTGGAATTTAAAATCTATAATAAGAAATGAAACTCCACTCCTGAAACAGCCTCTGGTGTGGAGAAATTCAATGGTGGCAGGAGAGGGCAAAGCTATCTGCTCTCCTGCAATGAGATTACTTAAAAGTTTTCTTTAAAATTCATAAAATAATCCGCAGGAAGATTCTGACCTTGGCCAAATTGGGTGTTAGTTATAAAGAAAAAATTTGAGATCTGTCTTTTAAGCATGAAAAAATGTGGCCAGATCTGTTGCAAAAATTTCCCCTAAAGTAAGCAGGATGTAGGGGAAGGGAGAGACACGTGTCGATCCAATATAGACACCACTCCCCAAGAAAGCCACCATAAGAGGCCTCATATTCGCCATCTTTCCTTTTTCCAGCTAATGAATTAAAGTTTTTACAAATTCATAAATGCATTGGGGATTTCTGTGCTCATGTAAAGTGAAAAGGCCAGTTTAAAAACGAGTGCGCATAGTTTCTGTGCTGGGCTTGACACTTTTCTGTGTACAGAATAAAA
The DNA here is from genome assembly GCF_963455305.1 of Plecotus auritus. Lineage (NCBI taxonomy): Eukaryota > Metazoa > Chordata > Mammalia > Chiroptera > Vespertilionidae > Plecotus > Plecotus auritus. The sequence goes on along the minus strand of NC_137784.1, from coordinate 53,031,901 downwards.
ACCCTAGAGATTTTAGCTTTAAAGATGGTGAAGATGAACTGGGAGACAAATTAAAGCTAGTTTCCCAAGGCCTTTTAAGCAGCCCCCTTTTGAAATTCCCACCCTGAGGCAAGCAACCAGTAGGAAGTAGATAACAAGTTTGCATATGAATGGTGGATGCAAAAACTAGTAAATCATATATGAATATAAATATTTGTTTGATGTTTTTTTTTTCCGTGTTAAAATTTCAAGGCCTTAACGGAGATAATTCTTGTAAAGCTCCAAGGGCCCAGAGTAATACAAGAAAATTATTGTCTCTTCTTAAAAGAAATCCTTTTAGGAGGGAGAAAAATGGCGGCGGAATAGACAGACGTGTTCCGAGCCTTGTCCCGGAGCAGAAAGAAAGAACAGCTGAGGGTCGCACTAGCAGTGTTTGTTGGCAAGTTGGGGGACAGCTGAACTCCAGAAGAAGGTGGGAGACTGCTAGACGGGGTTCCCCTGACCTGGCAGCTCCCACTGCGGCTGGGTCCCCTCCCAGAGCTGTGGGCTTGGACGCAGAGTCGCCGCCATCTGGAACCGGAAAGTGGAGCTTATCGGAAGCCTGAGAATCCACAACTGCGGCACCCACGGAACAGCTGCGAGCCCCAGAACAACGCTCCCCAATTGGCACAAACACACGGGTTCAGAGGAGCTCTACACTCCACCACGGAAAGGTCAGATTTCGCCTAGGATAAGGTGAGGTCTCTGGTCCCAGCGCGAGAGAGGAACGCGCGTTTTGTGGGAGCTGGAGGACCAGGGAAGTCTGTGCCTAGAAAAATCGGTGGCTGCTGGGGCTGGCATGATCTGTGAATGTGGAAGGGGGTCCTCAGAGCTGCTAACAGAAGGGCTCTCTAAAAAGCAACCCATTTTGATCTGAAGTGCAGGGACACCCTAAGAATTTCAGGGGTGTGCTAGACTTACACGCAGTCACGGAGTGCGCACACTTGGGCTTTTTCCTCTTGAAATTCTTGCTTCTGATTACTAAGCCCAATTCATAGGTTCACCCAGTTGGGGACACCCTGGGAGACTGCAGGGGAAAGTTGTTTTTCTGGAACCTGGGGATCGGAGCGGGGAGTGACCATCCGAGAGCCAGCTCTGAGGCAGCCCACTCCCACAAACCGGTAGTGAGTGCCACAGGGAAAGAAGGCTCTAACACTCCCTAGAGAGGCCATAGATAAACCCGGAAGTCAATCCAGAAACACTGCCACCCAGGGGCTGAATCACAAATTGACTCTTGTGTAATCAAAAATAAAGGAATACGAATTAAGACACACCGCCTGCTTAAAATCAGGACTGGCTTACATCACTGAAGAGCAGTGGAACGCAGGGAACTGCAATACTGTCCGGACTGAGAAACAGGCGTGCCAAACAGAACAACAGAGGAAGTGAATGACCTTCACTACTCCACATTTTATTTTTATTTTTTATTTTTTTATTTTCATTTTTTTGCATCTTTTACTCAAGAAACTAATTTTTTTCCTCACTTGATTTTACCTTTTTAATTATTACATTTTTATTTTCAATCCGTATTATTACTACTGCTATTTTATCTTTTTTTTTTTTTAAGTGTCATTTTATTTTCTCTTCATTTTGTTTTGGGATTAATGTTCTACATTCTATTTTTATCTTTCCTTTAGCATCATTTTACTCTATCTCAAATCTACCTTTATGCCATCACTCTCTTCCTCACTTTTCCCTTTTCAGTGTCCTGTTTATCTTACCCCTTTCCTGCTTTAGATTTTCCCTATTCTTTCTGTTTACCCCCTTTTAAAATTTCACCCTACTTATATATCTAATCTCCAATCCCCTGCTCCAAGTCCATACACCTCTCACTTCGCTGTCTTAACTATCCAAAAAATTGTTCTTCTCTCTGTCCTTTTGTTGTTGTTCGTTTGAATGTAGATTATATCGAATTTTTATGTTTTTTGTGAGATTGTTTTGCTTATTCTTCTTTTGTTTATTTTTTTGTTTGTTTAGTGCTTCTGTTTTCCCTTGCCTCACTCAATATTAGTTGGTGTTGTAGTTTGTATTAATCCCCAGGTACTTGTTGCTGGCATTTGCTGGGATAAGTGATTGTTCTATTGGAGTTTTATCCCCAATATATATAGTCTGTTTCCCTTTCTCTCTTAGTCTCTTTCTTGTCTCTCTTACTTTTTTTTCTTCTTTTTTTCCCTTTTCCCAATTTCATTTTGACACCCCCATTTCTTCTTCTTCTTCTTCTTTCTTTCTTTTTCCTCTTCTTCTTTCTGTACTATCCCCTGATTTGCCTTTCTCTGGTGGTCACCTTTATAGGAGGTTGTTAATATCGTGAATACATTTCTGTTCAGTGCCTTGTGTGTTGTACCTGGTAGTGCTGTATTTTGTGCCTTTAAATCGACGCAGGAGAGAGAGAACTACATAACCAGACACCCAGAGAAGAGAGACCATGGGGAGACAAAGACACAGCCCGCATATGAAAGAAAAGCAGGCATCACCAGAAAAGGAAGTAAACGAAATGGAGGCAAGCAACCTTCCAGAAAAAGAATTCAGAGAAATGGTCATAAGGTGGCTGAAAAGAATGGAAGACAAATTCGACAATATGAGCAAGAACCAAGAGGAAATGAAGAAGAACCAAGAAGAAATGAAAAATGACATCGCTGCTGTAAAGAACTCAATAGAAAGCATCAAGAGTAGACTAGAAGAAGCAGAGGACCACATCAGTGAGCTAGAAGACAAGATGGGAAAAAATACCCAAGTAGAGCAACTTCTAGAAAAAAAAATTAAAAGGCAGGAGGAGAGCCTAAGGGAACTTTGGGACAACACGAAACAAAACAACATCCGCATAATAGGGGTTCCAGAAGGAAAGGAAGCTGAGCAAGGAATAGAAAACCTATTTGAAGAAATAATGACAGAAAATTTCCCTGATATAGAGAAGAAAAAACCCACACAAATCCAAGAAGCTCACAGAGTCCCAAGCAAAATGAACCCCAAAAGACCGACGCCAAGGCACATTATAATTAAATTGGCAAACACCAACGACAAAGTAAGAATCTTAAAAGCGGCCAGAGAGAGACAGAAAGTTACATACAAAGGAACCCCCATCAGACTAGCAACTGATTTCTCAACAGAAACTCATCAGGCCAGAAGGGAATGGAATGAAATATACAAAGTCATGCAAAGGAAGGGTCTGAATCCAAGAATACTGTACCCAGCAAGGCTGTCAATCAAAATTGAAGGTGAAATCAGGAGCTTCACAGACAAAAAAGGACTAAGGGAATTTATTACCACCAAACCAGCAATGCAAGAAATGCTAAAGGGTCTGCTGTAAAAAAAAAAAAAAAGAAATAGGAAGCGAAGAAGGAACACAGGTGTAAAGAATAGGAATGGCGACAAATAAGTACCTATCAATAATAACTTTAAATGTAAACGGATTAAATGCCCCAATCAAAAGACATAGGGTAATGGATTGGATAAGAAAACATGACCCATATATCTGCTGTCTACAAGAAACCCACCTCAGAAAAAAAGACGCACACAGACTGAGGGTGAAGGGATGGAAAAAGGTTTTCCAGGCAAATGGAACTGAAAAAAAAGCTGGGGTAGCAATACTTATATCTGACAAATTAGATCTCAAACTGAAGGACATAACAAGAGATAAGGAAGGCCACTTCATAATACTAAAGGGAGCAATCCAACAAGAAGAAATAACTCTGGTAAACATATATGCACCCAATACAGGAGCACCCAAATACATAAAAAAAACTCCTGGAGGATATCAAGGGAGAGATTGACAGCAATACAATCATAGTAGGAGACCTTAATACCCCACTATCACCACTGGACAAATCCTCTAAACAAAAAATCAGCAAAGAAACATCAATCCTAAATGACTCACTAGACCAGATGGAATTAATTGACATCTTCAGAACATTTCACCCCAAAGCCACAGAATATACATTCTTCTCAAGTGCACATGGGTCATTTTCAAAGATAGATCATATGTTGGGACATAGGCAAAGTCTCTTCAAATTCAAGAAGATAGAAATCATATCAAGCATCTTCTCAGACCACAGTGGCATAAAACTGGAAATCAACTACAATAAAAACAACCCAAAGAAATCAAACACATGGAGACTAAACAGCATGCTATTAAACCATGACTGGGTTACCAGAGAGATCAAAGAAGAAATAAAAAACATCATGACAACAAATGACAATGAAAACACAACAATCCAAAATCTATGGGACACAGCAAAAGCAGTCTTGAGAGGGAAGTTCATAGCTCTACAAGCCTACTGCAAAAAACAAGAAACAGGGGTAATAAATTACCTAACCCAACAACTCAAAGAGTTAGAAAAAGAGCAACAAGAAAAGCCCAGTGTAAGCAGAAGGAAGGAAATAATAAAGATCAGAGCACAGATAAACGACATAGAGACCAAAGAAACAATACAAAAGATCAACAAAACCAAGAGCTGGTTCTTTGAAAGGATAAACAAGATTGATGAACCTCTAGCCAGGCTCACCAAGAAGCAAAGAGAGAGGACCCAAATAAACAAAATCAGAAATGAAAGAGGTAAAATAACAACAGATCCCGCCGAAATACAAAGGATTGTTAAAAAATACTACGAACAACTCTATTCCAACAAACTGGACAACCTGGAGGAAATGGACATATTCCTAGAAAAATATAACCTTCCAAAACTCAATCAGGAAGAATTTAAACAGCTCAATATGCCAGTAACTATGGAAGAAATTGAAGCAGTCATCAAAGAGCTTCCGGCAAACAAAAGCCCGGGGCCAGACGGCTTCACAGGAGAGTTTTACCAAACATTCAAGGAAGAACTAAAACCTATCTTCCTCAGACTATTTCAAAAAATTCAAGAGGAAGGAACACTTCCAAGCTCCTTCTATGAAGCCAGCATCACCCTAATACCAAAACCAGATAAAGACAACACAATGAAAGAGAATTACAGGCCAATATCCCTCATGAATGTAGATGCCAAAATCCTCAACAAAATTCTAGCAAATCGGATCCAGCAGTACATCAGAAAGATCATACACCATGACCAAGTACGGTTTATCCCAGGAATGCAAGGATGGTTCAATATCCGAAAATCAATAAATGTGATACATCACATAAACAAATTGAAAGATAAAAATCACATAGTTATATCAATTGATGCAGAAAAAGCATTTGACAAAATCCAACACCCTTTCTTGATAAAAACTCTCAACAAGGTGGGAATAGAAGGATCATACCTCAACATAATAAAAGCTATATATGATAAACCCATAGCTAACATCATACTCAATGGGCAAAAACTAAAACCATTTCCCCTAAGAACAGGAACAAGACAAGGATGCCCACTCTCACCACTCCTGTTTGACATAGTACTGGAATTATTAGCCATTGCAATTAGACAAGAAGAAGAAATAAAAGGCATCCAAATTGGAAAAGAAGAAGTAAAGCTGTCCTTATTTGCAGATGACATGATATTGTACATAAAAAACCAGAAAGACTCTATCAAAAAACTAACAGACTTAATAAATGAATTCGGCAAGGTAGCAGGATACAAAATTAACGCCAAGAAATCTATGGCATTTCTATACACCAACAGTGAACTTACAGAAAGAGAGACTAAAAAAGCAATCCCATTTTCCATCGCACCAAAAAAATTAAGATACTTAGGAATAAACCTAACCAAGGAGGTAAAAGACCTATATGCGGAAAACTACAGGACACTGAAAAAAGAGATAGAGGAAGATGTAAACAGATGGAAGAACATACCATGTTCATGGATTGGTAGAATCAACATCATCAAAATGTCCATACTACCCAAAGCAATCTATAGATTCAATGCATTCCCCATTAAAATACCAACAGCATATTTCACAGACCTAGAAAGAACTCTCCAAAAATTCATCTGGAATAAAAAAAGACCCCGAATAGCCACAGCAATCCTGAGAAAGAAGAATAAAGTAGGAGGGATCTCAATACCAGATTTCAAGCTGTATTACAAAGCCACTGTCCTCAAAACAGCCTGGTACTGGCACAAGAACAGACATATAGATCAATGGAATAGAATAGAGAATCCAGATATCGACCCAAACCAATATGCGCAATTAATATTTGACAAAGGAGGCATGAGCATACAATGGAGTCAAGACAGTCTCTTCAATAAATGGTGTTGGGAAAATTGGACAGATACATGCAAAAAAAATGAAACTAGATCACCAACTTACACCATACACAAAAATAAACTCAAAATGGATACAGGACTTAAATATAAGACGGGAAACCATAAAAATACTAGAGGAATCCTCAGGCAGCAAAATCTCAGACATATGCCAAAAGAACTTTTTCAGTGATACTGCCCCTAGGGCAATGGAAGCCAAAGAGAAAATAAACAAATGGGACTACATCAAAATAAAAAGCTTTTGCACAGCAAAAGAAACCATCAACAAAACAACAAGAAACCCCACTGTATGGGAGAACATATTTGCAAATGGTATCACTGATAAAGGTTTAATTTCCAACATCTACAGGCAGCTTATACATCTTAATAAAAGGAAGATAAATGATCCAATAAAAAAATGGGTAACGGACCTAAATAGAATCTTTTCGAAAGAAGACAGAAGGAAGGCCAAGAGACACATGAAAACATGCTCAAAGTCACTTATTATCCGAGAGATGCAAATCAAAACGACAATGCGATACCATCTCACACCTGTCAGAATGGCTATCATCAACAAATCAACAAACGACAAGTGTTGGCGAGGATGCGGAGAAAAAGGAACCCTCGTGCACTGCTGGTGGGAATGCAGACTGGTGCAGCCACTGTGGAGAACAGTATGGAGTTTCCTCAAAAAACTGAAAATGGAACTCCCATTTGACCCAGTAATCCCACTCCTAGGAATATATCCTAAGAAACCAGAAACACCAATCAGAAAGGATATATGCACCCCTATGTTCATAGCAGCACAATTTACGATAGCTAAGATTTGGAAACAGCCTAGGTGCCCATCAGCAGATGACTGGATCAGAAAACTATGGTACATCTACACAATGGAATACTATGCTGCCATAAAAAAGAAGGAATTACTACCATTTGTAGACACCTGGATGGAATTAGAGAACATTATGCTAAGTGAAATAAGCCAGTCAATGAAAGAAAAATACCACATGATCTCACTCATTTAGGGATAATGAAAAACATTATAAACTGATGAACCAAAAGATAGTTACAGAGGCAGTAAAGCATCAAACAGAGTGTGTAATTACAGCGGTAAGGTTAGGGAGAGGTGGGGGAAATAAGAGATCAACTGAAGGACTTGTATGCATGCATATAAGTGTAACCAACGGATGCAAAACATTGGGGGGTGAGGGCAGGTATGGGAGTGGGGTGGGGGGGGGCAATGGTAAGATATGTACACATATAATACCTTAATTAAAAATTTGAAAAAAAAAAGAAAGAAATCCTTTTAAAACATCTAATATACTTGAAATTGCATGGTATTATTCTACAATGTCATTATAATTTTTGATATTTTACAAACAGCATATTGTACAATTAATCCAAACAATCTTAAAAGAATCTAAAATTTTTTTAATGTTTGGCAGAAATTTAAAAGGGACATGAAAGGATTCAATTCCTTCCACTGTGTGAAAGGCCCCTTGGGAAGGTACCTGAGCATTCTATATTGGCCCTTTTTGTCAAAAGGAATCCTCTTCTCACAATTCAATTGCCCACAGCTGTTGCTTGAGTTTTCAGTTCATTCTGAGGTTGAAACCTCATGTTGGATGGTACCATAGATCTGTCTCTCGCACAATGGCGTGAGCTGGGCCCTCCCTGGAAAAGAAACCTGGGTTCCCCAAGATATATGATCAATGCCAGGGCCCCCCACCAGTGGGGGGATCCCAAGGCAGGTGCTGGGCATGGAGGCCATAGGGGCATTGGCTACCAAGGAGACAGAACTGAACCTTACATCACCCTGCTTGGCCCCGGAGGATGGCTGGTTAGTCAATGACGGGTAAGACTCCTCAAGGGAGGGGCAACCTAAGACAGGCACAGTCGCAGGGGGCCATCAGGAGAGAACTTGGGGGTCAACAGAGGTGTGGCACATATCCTCACCCCCACAACATTACAGGGGTTTGAACACTCGCCCCTTCTGAGGGAGGTCTCCTGCCCCATGGCTGCTTCGTGCTTCCCATGCCCAGCTCAGATTGGGACCCAGGCAACAAACAGATTTGGCCCAGCTAAGACTGAGACCCAGGCAACAGAGAAGTGGTTGATGGCAGCTGCCCTATACCTAAATCTAGCCTAAATCCAGGAGTGCTCAGGGCTTTCTCAAGGATGCATATAATCCTTTCCATTAACTAAAATTGTTGTTAAAGTATTAAATTTGACAGTAAAATAGTCAAGTTTTCAGATTAATTTAAATTGTCTAAATGAAATAAGGGAATATTCAAGAAAATCTAATTGTACAAAAGGCTGTTCCTAAAGTATTAACCAAAATTTCTATTTGTAGTTCATTTCATGGTAAAATTGCTTAACATGCAATGAACCTAAAGCAGTCATATTTTTGTGCAAAAAATTAAAATTTAAAGTTATCAAGACTGCATTATATATTTTCCAAAAGCCTCCTAATAATTAAATCAAAAAAAGGGGGGATAGTGGAGTAATATTATGTAAGGAAAAATACCTTGTAAGTAAATTACATCTAGAAAAATTTTTACTTTGAAAATTAATTTTCATTTGTTATGCTAACAGCAAGACACCCATGAAAAACACACATGGTGTCAAAATAAGCCAAAGGAAAATTAGTTGGGCAAAAATAAAAAGGATCCCAAGTCAAATTTATAGAAAAGACACCTTTATTAACTTTTGGTCGAGAATATGTTTGTATATTTTCAGAAAAAAAAAAAAAAACTCTGGGACCATGTGGATTCCTGCAACAGAGAGGAATTAGCAGGAAATAATTCAGCCATGAAGACAAGAGGAGACAGCACACGCTGAGGGGCTCTTCTATAGGCCCTACCTGCAACCTAAGACAGGCACTGAATCAGAGCGATTCAGTTAGGCCGATGACGGGTAATGCAGGCGTTAAACCAGGTATCCTGAGTCTCCCGACCTAAGACAGGCACAGTCACCGCAGGGAAGGCTCTCTGGCCTTAATTCCAGGCTCTACCTCTCCTCCCCAAAAGATACCGAGAGTCGTTACCTGTGGGCTTGGGAAACCCACGGGAGGAGCCGGGTCACTACTCCCTCGCTCAGTTAAAGCCCACTCCCGCTTAAAAACAGAAAGGGAGGAGATGCCGGAAGCCATAAAAGCAGAATTCGGTCTTACTTCCTGGTCAGCCCTACTTCCTGATTAAGCAAGAACAAAGAAAGCCCGCGCGTGCCAAAGAAGCCCGCGCGCGCCAAGGGCCAGAAGAACCTCCCACATCAGAATAACCAATCAGCTAGGACAGATACCCAGTCCCCAACCAATCATCCCATGGCAACTCCTTATCCTACCCCACCCCTCCTGAGTGCTTATATACCGCAACACTAGAATAAAAAAATGAGGCTTGATCAGAACCCTGTCTTGCCTCCGTTCTTCGCATTCCTTGTTTGTTTCATTCTCTTAGGTGGTTCCTGCATGCCCTCGTTGCTGCCCCGCGGGCCGGGGCAATGAATCATAATGTAGATTCCTGGGCTGTGCCCCAGATATTCTGATTTAGTCGGTCTGGGTGGGGCCTGGAAATCTTCATTTCCAACCAGTATCAAGAGATGCAGGAGCAAGCATCTGTGTCATTTACTTGGAGAATTCCTGTTGTCTCAGGGGTGACAGTGAAAGGCAGAGAGTAGGGACAATGTTGTGGTGGCCTGTCCCCGCAAAGAGAAAGGCAAGATGAGCAGTGGCATTCCACCACCCAGCTCACACCCTCCCGCCCTTGCCCCCAGAGCTTTCTCTTTGAACCCAGGTGCAGGCCCGGATCCCAGCCAGGAGTAAACTGAGCCTCAGTGTGGAAAATATGGAACCAAGATATCCGGGGATGGGGTGGGTGGGAAGGGAAATAATGCAAACCATGCAGATCTGGCTGTGAAAGAGGCAGGGAAGGGGGGCCAGGAACTAGTGAACAGCAAATGAGATAGGAGCTTGCAATGTGATATGGTACTCCAATAAAGCCTTTCTCTTTCTCTCCCTGCTTGGGGCCAGTCTGCTGCAGAGTGGAACGAAAGCCAAGGATCCCTCATCTGCAGCCTCAGCCACCTGAGACGCCTCATGCTTCCTCATAGTTACATCCCGTTGAGAAGTAGGAGTGCTGAAAATCACAGGGCATTGCTGCTGGGTTGAGCCAGGGTTGGATGACAAGCAGTACTCCATTTTTCTATGATACAGGCAATCTGGGTTATAGTCCCAGCTGTGCTGTTAATGGGCTATGTGGTCTTGGATAAATCATTTCTTCTCTCTGGGCTTCCACTACTGCATCAGTAGGATGGAGGAGGTAGGGGCCAGTTGATATGGGAACTTTAAATTCTACTCTGTAGGAGTATTATGGACTAGTAGATTTTCACCTGTTTTGTGGTGACCCTTCTGTAGACAAAAAGGGAGCCAGCTGACCCAGTACATATTGGTTACTTACTTTATACTTGGGACTGTGCTGAGAGCTTATACTTGGTATTCAGTCTTTTGTTTCAACTTCACAAAAGCCCTATGAAGAAGGTATTATGCCCATTTTACAGATGAGGACGTTGAGACTTTGGGAAACTAGCAATTGAGTCTAGAGGTTGGAGGAATAAGAGGCACGGTCTCGGCACTTGTACAAGACCTACCTGCCCCCCTGGGGATTCCTGGGTCCCATATTTCCAGTCCTAGATGTTAGCACTCTCCTAGCAGATTTTGTCTGACTAATCAGCCATTGCTCTAAGGAGCAGCTCCTCCCCTTCAAGCCCATAGCTCTATACTTCCCCATGAGAGTTGGACACATGGCCTACCACGGAGGGGGGGTGGAGAGGGGACACACATGGCTTTATAATGGGCCAGCCAGGTCTTTGAAATGTCTTTTTGACATGCCCAAGTGAGTCAGCAGCCGTGAGGACCCTCGGTGTGAGGTCTGGGCACAGGGGTCCTCTCTGCTAGTCTCCCCTTTACCTTGATCCATCCCAGAAGTCTAGATCTCTTAACAGGGATCCTCCAAGTCAACCTAATTATTGCCTGGTGGGAGTGGAGGACCAGGGCAGAGGCCTCCAGGACCCACCCTGCCCCAGCTCTAATTGGCTTCCCGGCAATCTGGGGATAGCTGCCCTCTCTGAGCTAGGCCTGGCTTCTCTCAAACCAGGACACTTGCCTCGCCAGCCAGGCCCAGCCAGACCCCTTATTTCCCTGACAAACCCTTCTCTATGGGCTTTCCATAGAGGGGAAAAAGATCCATAGCCTGACTTTGGGACATGGGCCCTGGCACAAGATTCTGGGTAGCCAACAGGATACTGGGGGCTTGGCTGCCCCTGTAGAGAGCCCCTACTCAAAGTCACACCTGATAGCCTGGAGATGGGACATGGGCTGCCTAAAGTCAGGCTCCTTTCCTCCCTTCTCCCTGCTTTTGTGGCCCTTCTTCTCTCCTCTCTACTTATACAAATCCCCAAGGTCCTCTGAGACCCAAATAAAGGCCCGAGTCCTACAAACTCACTGATTGACTTTGCCCAAGTCACTGGCCCCTCTTGAGCTCTCAGTGACCTTTCTAGCTGGGACATACCAGGACTCTCCAAGTCTATTCTTCTCAAATGACTCTATAGTTGTGACTTCTCTCTGTCACAGGGAATGGGTTGCCTGTCACCTGCAAAACTCAAGTCCCAATTCCTTACCTTGGCATTTAAATCCTTTGGCCATTTGGCCCCACTTCTCTTCCATTAAGTCTTATAGTCACTTTGGTTTCCTCACTATTCCCAGACCACACACAGGGCCTTTTCCCATGGCAGTGCTTTCACTCGGCAGTTCCCTTGTTTGCAGTACTCCTCCACTAACTCTCTAGCTCCACATCCTCCCAGGGCTAGCCCAAATGGAATAATGAAGGGCTCCTTCCTTTGTTTGAAGAGCCATTGTCCCTGCAGTGGAATATTTGAATGAGTGTCTCCTAGAGGGCAAGGATAAGTGTTTGTTGAATTGTAAACATAACAGATATGTATGATTGACTTCCTTCACATAGCGCACCCCCCCCCCCCCATAGACAGTGCACTAAGGGTTCATTTATACACTATAACTGTTTCATGGAAAAGCCCAGGTTATAGTGCTAATGATCTGAGTTAGAGGATTCAGGCAATACTACTAACTCACTGCGTGTGTGACCTTGGGTAAGTAATTTTCTCTCTCAGAGTCTCAGTGTCTTGTCTAACAGGTAGTTAGAAAGTGGTTCAACTGGCAGACTCTAGAGCTGGACTACTTAGGGCAAACCACATGTTTGCTGTGTACCATTCCTGTGATCTTGGGCAAATGACTTCACCTCTTTGTCAATTTTCCCATTTCAAAAAATGGAAAAAAGAATGGTACCTGTTTGTGTTGTGAAAATTAAGCGAGTTGATAAATGCAAAACACTGAGAGCTATGATAAGCCCTTGATAAGTGCTAGCTGTGGTTATGATTAATCATGTTCTTAACTGTCCAGTGGGGCTCAGGTTGCCTGGCAGGTGAGGTGGGAGTAGGAATTAAAGAAATGAGATGGCCCAGAAAGCCCTCCAAATGCTGTGAGCTGGACCACACAGCACAAATGTGAGTCATACGTGATAATAGACAAATTGGTTTTCCTCTGCGATGGAATTGTCTAGCAGGCAGGGCAACAGTGGGTGCACTTGTTCTGTCTGCACGTTCTCAGGGTTTTGCAGTCTTGCCATGAAAATGAACCCAGAAGCACATGCATGGGGCCTCAGCTACGGGTCCAGCAGCTCTCAAGTTCTCATGGACTTTCCCAACTGTTCCCTCATTTAATCTCTACAACAACCCTTGGCAAGAGGCAGGGAAGGGATTAGAAACCTAATTTTTCTGATGATAAAAGTGGGGCTTATAGGAAAGGGAAGGTCATGTAGATAAAAATGGTCAAGGACTTGAGCCCAGATCTTTTGAGTCCCAGTGCCCAGAGTTGGAAGGATCAATCCTAGAGGAAGAATCTCTCTTTTTTCCTCCCCCCTGCACCCTCTACTTATACTGAGTTCCCTCTTGTTCAGCAGATACGCCTGTGCCAAATCCAGTGCAGGACCCTAGAGATCCAGAGGGGAAACCAGAAAGCCTCTGCCTTTGCCATCTAAGGGCTAAAGAAGTTAGAACCCGGAAATGCTGGTCCAAGGAGCCAAGAGCCACTAAGAACTGCAATGCAGCCAAGGACAAAGTGTGGCAAGTGCACAAAAGAGGGATGGCAGAAGGAGGCAGGGAACGGGACCTGTGGGAGAAAGGATGGGGGCAGAAGAGAGACAGCATTCAAAAGAGTGGGCAAAGCTCCTGAGATGGCAGCAAGGTGTTTGGTCTGGAGAGGGGATGGCCCAGCCGCAGATGGTGGCTTGACCCAAGTGTTGGTTTAACATTGATGAGCTGGCATACTGCCACCAGCCTCTTACTTGGGGCTTGTTCATCCCTGCATTGACCACAACAATAAGTGGAACAGACAGCTCTTAGCAAAACTGGGTTTCTGCAGGAAAGAGGTGAGTGGGAGTGGTCAGAAACCAGGTCGGTAGCTAGCTAGAGCAGGGACAGCATCTAGAGTAGGTGAAGCTGAGTCATCTTAGCTTCTGGAGAGTTGGGGGTCATGGTGAAGTCTCTGCCACCAGCCCCTGAGCTCCTCAGTGATTCCTAGGCATGCAGATTTAAAAAGGGAGAAGCTTGACTTAGTCAGGTTGCTGGCATGTGTTGGGCACAGAGCCCAGGTGTCAGAGATCCTGCAGAGCAGGCAGGCCTCCTGGGGTAGGGAGGCTAAGTCATCCAATCTCAGCAGTTGAGAGCAAACCCACTCTCAATCCTGAGTTCTTTTTATTTATTTATTTATTTATTTATTTATTTATTTATTTATTTAATTTATTTTTTAAATATATTTTATTGATTTTTTACAGAGAGGAAGAGAGAGAGATAGAGAGTTAGAAACATCGATGAGAGAGAAACATCGATCAGCTGCCTCCTGCACACCCCCCACTGGGGATGTGCCTGCAACCAAGGTACATGCCCTTGACCGGAATCGAACCCCGGACCCTTCAGTCCGCAGGCCGACGCTCTATCCACTGAGCCAAACCTGTTTCGGCCACAATCCTGAGTTCTTAATGGCAGGGAGGTCTATTTTTTCCACTTGACATTCATTATCTCAATGCTTCCTCACACTAACCCTGTGACTTGCACTGGTGTTGCACAGAAGGTTCAGTGAGAAGGGACCTGCCTCAGGTCACAGAGATGTAAGTGGTGGCCTGTGTGCCTCCCACTCACTGCCTGTGCTGAGGCGGCCTCCCATGGTGAGCCCACTAGAAGCAGAGTGCTCTGCTGCTCTTGGTATCAGAGAGGAGGAAACTCACAGGCCCTCAAGGGACCTAGAGTTGATGCTGGTGCTAAATTGGGACAGAAATGGCCCCTGAGGGCCCTTGCCCAGGGTCACTGAGCAGCCCAGTGGACGTCCTGGGCAACGGCTTGACAACCCAACAGACACCGTTTACACATGGCTATTTTCTTCTCCCTTTCGTCAGATAATGTTTATTTATCTTCTTGATTATGAAAGGCACACAGGCATGCCTGTTTCTTGAAAGGGCCTTTGATAAGAGCCTAGAGCAGTACATGAAAGGGCTACTCCGCGAGGGCCATTCTGCCAGCGCTTACATGCATGTGGCCCAGGAGGTTTTCTGTTTTGTTTTGTTTTGTTTGAGATGAGGGGAACAACCAGAGGAGTGGATGCCCACCATGGCCCATAGACTCTTTCCCCCAAATTGCCCTTCTCACAGAGGCGCCTATATTCCTTCATTCACAGGGCCCTCACTCTGTTTTTAGTCAGGGCCAGGGCCCTCCCCAGACCTCAGGCTCTAAGCGCTCTCACTTTTAGGGTCATATCAAATATGTGAAAATGCACCCACATCCCATATTAAATGTAACTTTTGCTATAAAATTTTCAAAGGATTTTTATAATTCTGCTTTTGAAATAATTTACCTGTGAGTAATTTGTTTCATTCCCAATTGGATATGATTTCTTGGTGATCATCATGCATATTTGGGAATTCTTGCAAAGTGAGGAAACCTAACCAACAAATTTTCAAATGTAATGAAATTTTTAGGAATACTATATTTAACAATTAATGAGGTCAATATTATATTACATGTTGTAGACGCATAATAGAACACCTATTAATTCCAATTCTACTGTTTCTTTTCATATTTTAGAGTCAATAAATTTCTTGGGGCTCGCACATTTTCATAGGTCCCTGGGAAGCTTAGAGGCCCTGGGTAGTGCTCCCACTTTGGAGAAAATGGCCCTGAAGTGGGACTTCCAGAGTCTCAATCCAGCCTCTGGAGAAAATGGGACAAAGCAGCCCCCAGGGGACTTTCAGAAGGGGGTGGAGGGCAACGCATACACATTGTCTCTGAGCACCCTCACACCTCAGGAAGAGCCAGCTATTGCCATTGCCTCTGTCTCACAGGTGAGAACACTCAAGCTCAGAAAGGAGAAGGCACTCTCTGGGTGCCACACAGCCAGCTAGGGGCAAACCAAGGACCTAACAACCTTCTATCCCTGTAGCTTTGAGGCTATATAAAGCCAGCTTTGAAGAAGTCAGGGAGGCCCACTGCACATGAAGATGAATAAATATTAACTCTTACTCTTATTGTTATTAGACTGTTTCTCTCCCTGAAGGAATATGACATCTCTAATCTACTGCTTACTAGCTTTGTGACTTAAGCTGCCTGTGCCTCATTTGTTCACCTGCATAATGGGGATCACAGCACCTACCTCAAAGAGCTGTGCTGAAGAATAATGAGTTAGACTTGCAGAGCCCTTAGCAGAGTGCCTGACATACAGTAAATGTCCAATATGTGTTAACTGTAACTAATATTACTGCCATTATTATTATTATTACTAGTGGCCCGGTACATGAATTTATGCACATTGAAAGGAAATTAATTAGAAGAAATATTTTAATATCACTATTGGACCTTTCTCTATAATAGAAGTGTCGACCAAATTCACGATCGACAATGACAGATCAAAACACATGAGTGCGATTGGCACCAGCGAGACCTTTATATGTATCATGCATGCACAAGTCAACTTAGCCTTTTATAGATATAGAATAAACTTGCTTAATTAGACCTGCTTTCTGATTTAGCTAAACTTTTTCCAGCCCAGTGAAGCACCCCAACTTCTCTTTCAGGTAATTGTCAGCAACATAGCAGTAAATATCAATACTGAGTAGATTATTATTGTAGATCATGCAGGGAGAACAAAGGGTAAACTATTTAACTGCAGCAGTGTTTGACTATATTCTGTGCAGTGAGAAAACCTAAAGTCATTTTTAAGGTCCACCATTTCTTCTTTTCAGTCGGCTCAAGTTTCTGAGCTTTCTAAATCTGTTTTCCCCGCTAATGAAAAGAAAATAGGATTCCACCGAATCTCCCATCTATCTACTCCAGGACTTCTGTGAGGATCGAAGGAGATAAGGCACGGGAAAATGCTTCACAGACATTTTGTTAAAGTGTAAAATGTTTCCACCTGGCTATAAAGCAAGTCATGTTCTTGGGCTGAAGAAATTGCAAGAAGGCTAGTCACTAGGGAGAGGAAGCTGGGCGTTGCTATGTGATGTCATTACCCAACACCCACAGCCACCCTTTCTGGGCTGGGCTGGGCTGTCGGCCGCATTTTGCCCCATGGGGTCTTGGCAACACCAGCTGCAATTTGGTGGGCTGTTGCTCTGGGGGCCTGTGTCCCACTTGGGGGAAGCTGAGTGTTGCTTTGTGGGCACCAGGTCCACGGTGCCATTTCTTTGTAAATGGCAGTGCATGTCATGGCAGCTCCTGCATTGAGTGTCTGTCCCCTGGTGGTCAGTTCATGTCATAGTGACTGGTCGGATGGTGGGAGGGATACTTAGCATATTAGCTTTTTATATATAGATCATTATTATTATTATTATTATTATAGGCCCAGTGCATGAGATTCATGCATGGGGGTGGAGGGTGTCCCTCAGACCGCCTGCACCTCTCCAATCTGGGACCTTTTGGGGGATGTCCGACTGCCAGACATCCCCTGTGGGATGGGGCCTAAACTGGCAGTCGGACAGTCGGACATGCCTCTCACAATCCAGGACCGCTGGCTCCTAACTGCTCACCTGCCTGCCTGCCTGACCGCCCCTGACCCCTCTGGCTGCCTGCCTGATCGCCCCTAACTGCTTCCCTGCTGGCCTGATGGCCCCTAACTGCCTCTGCCTTGGCCCCACACCCAGGACCCAGGATTCCCTCTTCTAGCCAGCTGCAGGCACCTGGGACCCAGGCTTCCCTCCCTCTGACTGGCTGCAGGGACCCGGGACCTGGGCCAGCTTTGCCTGGGCTGGCCACAGCTGCAGGCTACCATGGGTGGGCGGGTTCTCCCTCTCCTAGGCTGCAGCCACAGCCGCTGGAGCCCGGGACCATGGGGCGGGCGGCTTCTCCTGGGCCCGGCTTTGTCAGGAAGGACATCCAGATGGTCGTCCGGAAGATGTCTGGTCTAATTAGCATACTACCCTTTTATTAGTATAGATTCTCTGAGCACCAGGACCCACGCTGCCCACTGTGTGAACATCTAAAGAGGATCCCTGGGGTACTGGGGAGAAAAAAGAGCAGTGCATGGGGAGACTGAGATTTGGGCTGCACCTGGGGTTCACACTTGAATAGGAGAACCTGATCTCTCAGGCTTGAATGGGCCACAGACACCAACTGCCACCTGCCAGGCCTCTGGGACCCTGCAAGTAAGAGGGGCTCCTTCACATCCTAAGCTGGCTGAGTTATTTTTAGTGACCACAGCAGCTGCCCCTAAGGCCTCCCAGCAATCCTAGAAATGAGAAGTGAGAAGAAGGGAAAGGAAAGGCCAGAGAGAATAGGAGGGATTATGTTTGTGGCCTGCCTGGCCACCTGTGCCTCTCCTCTGGGGTCTGCTTCAGTCCAGAGTGTCCAGTGGGTAAAGGTTTTCCCTCAAAACAACCTCTGCCCGCAGCCCAGGGGAGGCAGAGACATTCACATCCCTCCCAGTCCACCTCTTCTTCTTGTAGACACTCCACAAATCTCTTTCCTTTTCCTGCTTCTAGCTGCTCTGAACTAACAGTTCTGGGCCAGATTGGAAGGACCCCAAGATCTCCTTTTAGACTACAGAGGTCCTGATAAAGGGAGGGTGTCCCCAGTCAGTGGCTGATTTGGGACTTGAACTAAGGGATGCTGTCTCCTCATTCAGTGCCTTCACCATGCTAAGATATCACCCCCTAGGCTCAACTTGGCTAGCTATGTGGCCTTAGGCAAGTCCTAACCCACTCTGGGCTCTCTCCCCCTCCCCGCCCGACTGTGTGTGTGTGTGTGTGTGTGTGTTGGCCCTAAACTAGGTGAGGGGTCCAGCCTGAAGGCAGGTGGCTACAGGGGCAAGTAAGGGAGCACCATAAATCAACTTCCCCAAGGCCCAGTGCTGTGTGGTCAAGTACATTTTCTGCAGCCCTTGTAGGCTCCCAGGTATGCATGCATGCCCATGCACACACATGCATGCTTTCCCAACGTTATCTAGGCTAGGGATCACCATGCTGCATGTGCAACCAGTTTGCCTATCCTCTTTCAATCTAGAGACGGTTGAAGTGATTCTAATTACAGCCTGCATTCCTGCTCTGTCTGAAGGCTTTCCCTTTTTCAAATGGTCTCAATTTTTTTTCTTCAGCACTTGGCTCCCTTGCTCCCCTCTGCCTACCTCCCCCAACATATACCTCATTCTCACGCCCTTCATCTCCTCCCCCTTTTCTGGGTTGGATTGTTCAACTTCAGCTTGATTTTCTGCTGTCTGTGGCTTGGCAAGACTTAAGAAAGCCCAGTCTCTGGTGGATGTGTGTGTGTGTGTGTGTGTGTGTGCATGTATGAGTGTGTACACATTGGTATGGGCATGTGTGGTATGTTGGGCCTATATGCATTATTTGTGTGCATTGTGTGTGCATGTAAAAGTGCACATGCTTGCATGTGTACAGTTTTGCTTATACATAGTATTTTGCTTATATGCTCATGCTTTGTGTGGGTACTAAGGTCTCTGGGTGTATGTAAGTGTGTACCTGATGGTATGTAGTCATGGGCACCCGGTTTGAAAATACTTGCCTTGTTTTGGATTCAATCTCTTCTCCCTCAGCACAGATACTGCCCCCTGCAGGTTATATGGGAGGCCTACAGAGCTTCCTTGTCTGGCTCATGCCAGCAGCAGGAAGTCAATTACTCAGGCTCCCCAGATTTTCTGGCTTGAACTGTAAGAAACCCTGATTTATCCCATTAAGATTCATGTTCCTGTTTACCTTAATCACCACAGGACCCCAGACCTCCTTGGCCTTCCATCATCCTTCCAGCTCTAATCCTCATATTGCTCTATACATTGCCTAGATTTGGGCCTCATCTTACATTTTTTTCCAAGCTTCTGAAACCCTTACACTCTGTCTTCTGGTACCATTAGCAACTGTTTCCCTCCCATACCTTCAGTCTCTTGGGACCATTTCCTTCATTTTTATGCGCCTTGAGTGGGGGCTCTATTTTTCTCCCACACCCCACATACATCTACACAGGGAGGTGGGGATGATGCCTTTCTTGTTTCTCATGGCTGCTTCCAGACCATTTGTTTTCCTTCCTTTTTCTAAAACAATCAAGCCCTATGGCTCCTTCCAAGACTGCCTCATCCCCCATCCCTCCTTGACAGTGTCATCTTTTGCCCTTCTTTGCTGACTGAGATGTAAGTAGGCAGCTAACTGCCTCCTCACCACTCCCTAATCCTGGCAGTGTTCTTGGCAATTTCTTCTTGAACACAGGGGACCCACCCACCACCTGGCTTCTCTGTTCCTGCAGTACCTCATATCCAACAATCTGAAGCTCCACCCTATCTCAGTCTTCCAGTCCCATGGTCATACCCTTGACCTTCCCATCAGTATTAACTTCATCACTTTCAAAATCTTGATTTCAATCAACCCACCCTCTGACCCCAACCCCTATTCTTCCTTCTTATTCCTTCTAGTACACTGACTCGAACAATGCTCTGTCCTCACTTAGGCCTCCAATCCATTGACTGTGCTACTTCATCCTTCTCCACACACTTCCAGCTTCCACCTCATCTTTTTGGCTTTTCTTCACCATGAACCTCCCCACAAGTATTTCTACATTCATTGTTGCAGCTTCCTCACAACCCATTCTCATCTCTCATTCCACCCTTATCTACTTCCATCTCTGCTGAAGTTTCTCTTGTCAAGGTCAGCAATGACTCCACATTGCCAAACCCAGTGATCTGCTTTGCCTTTCTGGAACTCTCAGAAGCATCTGCTATAGCTGCCCTTTCTCTTCTGGAGCCACACTCTCCTGCTTGCTGACATTCATTTCATTTCATTGATCCTTCTCTGGTTCTTTGCAGACTCCTCCTATAAGTGTTGGAGCAATTTTAGGTTCTGTTTTCTTCTCTACCTGTATTTTCTCAGTAAATGATCTCATCCAGCCCTATGAGTTTAAGTACCATTTATATGCCAGTGACTCTCCCAGATTTATATCTCCAATCTGAACCTCATGCTTATACAACTAACAATCTGGTTTGGTGGGATATCAAGGATCATTTTGTAGCAATGGTATATTTGAGATGCCCACCTAGATGCCCAAATGGAGATACAGAGAAACCATCCATTTGTGATTATTGGGAAGAATCTAATATCTGTACTGAAGTCCAGACTGGCATATGTAATTACCTACTTGATATCCACTTCTGTCTGTGGATTAAGCTCTCTGTGCCTTAGTTTCCCTAGGCCACCATCATCTCTCATCTGGACTAGTGCTTCCACCTTTGCTCCTTAACAGTCAATTCTCCTGGTGGCAGCCAGAGCCATCATTTTAAAATACTAATTCAGTCATGTCCTTAAACATGCTTAAAACCCTCTAATGGCTTCTCAGCACACTTAGAATAAAACTCAAACTCCTCACCCTGTCTTATAAGACCTTACATGATTTGATCTCTTTCTATCTCCCCAACTTCAGCTTAGAGTCTTTTTCTTCACCACATTCAATTCCATCTCAGCACCTTTATGTTTCCTGTTCTTTCTTCCTCAAACCCTTCCCTCAGCTCCTCACAGGGCCGGCTCCTTCTTGTCAATCAGGTCTCAGTCCAAGTGTTGCCTCCTCATTGAGGCCTTTCCTGACTACTCAACCTACATCACAATTACACAAGCTTCTGCCCCACTCTGGGACTATATGCTTTACTTGGTTATTGTCCACCTCTCCTGTCGCTAGACTCTAAGGTCTATGAAAACAGGGACTTTGGGTTGTCTACTACTATACCTCTAGTGACTTGAGGAAGTGCTTGGCACATCCTTTGTGCCCCATACATGTTCACCAAAAGAACAAATATGCACATACATATCTTCATTTAATTTCATTTTTTTTGGGAGGGTTTCCTATGTGGGTAGAGGACCTGCTTCGTTTTGTCAGGTGCATGTGTAAATGGTGTGTGGGGCCATCTACATTCCAGGAGAGGCTTGGGGTATCACAGCACTGGTAAGCTGGTGCCAGATGGGTGCGACAGGTGGCTGATAGGAGC
This sequence comes from Plecotus auritus, assembly GCF_963455305.1. NCBI lineage: Eukaryota > Metazoa > Chordata > Mammalia > Chiroptera > Vespertilionidae > Plecotus > Plecotus auritus. The sequence continues at coordinate 53,010,142 of NC_137784.1, read as the reverse complement.
TTGTTTCCTCTCCATTGATTACATTAATGCTAGAAATTTGGAATGAGGCAGTTTGGGTAATTGGTAGTAATGTACAAAATCATTGTTGAGAACCTGAGTAGGGAAGGATGAGAAAAACAGATGGGAGAGAGACAGGCAAAGCCCAGAGCTAGCACAAGAGTGAGAGCAAACTTGGGCCAAGTGGACTATAGCTCTGCTGCTGTCATGTAGGTCCTCTGTGTTCATGTCACTGTTGTCTGGGCCCTGCATCTTCCTGCAGATGCTACCTTCCCCCCTTAGGGACAGGCTAGGCTGAGGTGTGTGAGTTGGGGTGGAAGAAATACTGTGACACCTTCTCATTGTGTGATCTTTGGCAATTTACTTCTTCTCTCTGTGCCTTAGTTTCCCAATCTGTAAAAAGGCCAAGATGATTGTTGTCCCAAAGGGTTGTTGTGAGTATTTAAACAAGAGATGGAGTATGGTAGTGGCTACCAGGTGACTTGAGGCCCACAAAGCAGCCTTTCTTCTTCCAAGAGCTCTGATCTTGGACCACGGTTTTCTTCTTCAGCCTGGCTTTAGCTTTAGATAATATAATTTTAGGGAAATAGAGCTGAGGTGGGACCTCAGGTCAGAGTGGGTCACAAGCTGCCCATGTGTCAGCACAGACCTCATCATTTGAAGCCTGATCAGGATCAAAAGCTCTGCAAATAACTACTGCAAAGCAAGTATGTATTAATGGGCCCTCCTTCCATTATAGGGTATATAGATGTGCAGGCACAGGCACAGAGAGTCAGGCAATGAAAGAACACAGATGAAAGAATCCAGCTACCCAGGTTCAAGTCCTGACTCCACCATTTTCCAGCCTTGGGACAGTGGGTCAGTCACTTCTCCCTTTGGAGCCTCAGTTTCCTCAGCCTGTAACATAGAGATATTAACATCACAATGAGGTAGAAGACATGAAATACCTGGCAATAGTAGGAGCTCTGTGGATGGTAACTGCCTGCCATTTCTGTAGCTTCACAGGTACTTGTCAAGTCGGGAATTGGTTTGTGGTATAACTTGAAAGAGGAAGGACATAGGAACCTGAAATTGACCATCCTAGAGAAGCAGAGAGCAGAGTTTAATTCAGGCAACAAGAGGAGGTCAGGTCTGGGTGGGTTGGGGAGGGAATCAGAGGTCCAAGGAGAAACCAGACTGGCCCAAGTTCATGGATTCTGGCCAAGGTAGGCCTAGAAGCCATACTGCCTACATTCACAGCTATGTGTGACTGTTTACCAGGCTGCTGTCCTGCGTCTCCACCAGCAATAGAAGTGAGAGTCATAAGGAATGAAAGCTCGATCTGGTAAGGAATGCTCTGATGGTCCCAGAGTCTTGAAGGAGGTTGTATTTTTTTCTAGTGGGCTGGGAGAAGAGGAAGCAGGACTTTGTGTCTAGGCTGGAGCTTAGGACACTCCTAGGGAGCAGCCTAGAAGAGTTCCAGCAGGCAGGAGCATGAAGAGGAAGTTCACAGTCTGCAGCAAATGGATTTCAAGGCCCTTTAAGTGGAAAAGCCTCCAGGAACGTGGCAGAGAAAGGGCCCTGTCTTTGGAGTGGGGCTGTGGGGCTGGGTGGGGGTGTCTTGGCAGGGGGAAGCTGTGCTGCATGCCTTGTGTGTGAAGGGAGGAGGTGGGGGAGGGTGGATGGGGGCAGCTGAGTGAGGCTGGGGCTTTGTGATTGACATCTGGCTGAGGGTGGGCTCCAGTCACAGCTCCAACTCTGAAATTTAGGGACTACAGGACTCAGTCTTGGTTCTCAGAGACTGCAGGAACTTGGGCTGACAAGGCCTAGGACTGATTTGTGTCTCTCAGTCTCTAGGCCCATCTTTCTAGCCATCTACCCACAATGTCACTCAGGGCTGGGGACAGGGGATACAGAGGGAGGTCAGACATGATTCCTGCTCTCACAGAGCACGTGGACTGACAGAATGATCATTCTTGTGGACACAGCACTTTACAGTTTATGACATTTTCCTATTTATTCCCATATCACAAGCCTGTGATACAGTCAGGACAGGTTGGAGAAACTGAGGCTCAGAGAAGGGAACTTATTATACAAGTTGCACAGTGGCAGAGAGAAGTCCCAGCCTCTTTCTGCTCTTGCCTTCCTGGGCAATCCATAAACTCTCAGCTTCCCCTGGGCCCTAGATTTCCCATTCTTATAGGTGGCTCCGCTGAGGGAGAGGGTATGTGTGAGGGCTCAGGCCCAGAAACCCTCTTAGCCCAGCAAGGCAAGGTGATATATTGGCCAAAGAGCATTCTAGCTCCCTCTTCTTGGGCTGAACAGCATGCTGCCAGCCATGTAGCCCTTATCTCTTGTGCCTCAGTTTCTTTGACACTCGTCTCAGCCCTGGAAGGAGTCCTATGGAGCTATGTAGTTAGCCAGGCAGTGGCCAAGGCTGTGTAGGCAGCTTAGCAGAGGAGGAGGAGCCTCAGGCCCTTTTCCCAGCCAGGCCCCCTGCCCTTTGCCTGGCCTGGCCCCAGGCACAGGCCCAGCCAGCTGTCCCAGGGCAGGCAGGCTCGCGGCATTAGCAAATGTGTTTGCGGTTATGGGCTGCTCCCGAAAGCAGAGAAGTGTTGCACAGGGGAAGGAGGGGTGGATTGAAGACAGACGAGGATCTGGTTCGCAGCCATAGTTAGGGAAATCAGAACCAGGCTGGACTTCTGCCCCCCACCCCCCATCCCCAACTAACCTTCCTCACTACCCCCTCCCATTCTCCCTGGTCTGGGAGAGGGCTGGGGGAGGGCAGGCCTCAACAGCATAGAGCCCAGGGAAGGTAAACTTGGTACTTCTCAGGAGGTACTGCCTTTAGGAATCACTGGGAGAGGTCTAAGGTGGGCATTGGTGGGCAGGAGGGATTCCTGCATCCAACCTCTCATTTCAGATAACTCTCCCTCTGCTCCCTGTTTCTGAGGTGGACAAAGCAGATGAAGGAGACAGACCTCATCCCAGATTGTGTAGTCTGTACTCCAGAAGCTATCCAGACTGGGGCAGGAAAAAAATCTTCCTGCTTTATCTTTCTTTCCCCAAGCCACCTCTTTTCCCCCACCAGGATCAAAATGGTGTGGGTGGGCAAGAAGGGTGCTAGTTGCCCTAAAATCTTCCAGGAACCCACTAGGACCCAACCTTGTGGACTTTATCCAGAGCCAAGCCAGTCTGTCATGGGAGGGGAGTAGCAGGGGGTGAGCCTCAGGGAAGGAGCTGGAAGTGGGGTGCAGTAAGAGTAAGTGGGAAACTTGGGGAAAGGGCAGGTAGAACAGGGTGGGGTTGGGGCTGGGACAGTTTGGGGTGAGGCATCCTGCAACCCAATACATTTTCAGATAAGAGTTTTAGTAAAGATAATGATAATGATAATGATAATGATAATGATAATGATAACAACACTAGTAACTACTTAGTTACTACAATAACTTCCACAATAACTAGGTACACAGCACTCAGATCAAGGGATTGAAGCTCAGAGCGGTTTGGTCCTTGTCTAAGCCACACATGCGGGAAAGAGCAAAAGAGAGATAGGAATACCAGCTCTTCAAACCACTCCTTCCCTGCAGGGGGTCAGGCTGGGGGCCCCACATGGCTGAGTCTGCTGGAAATAGCTCTGGCACTTACTTAGGATGTGTCCTTCTATCTAGAATGCCATTTCTTCCCTTGTCAGCTTGACCAACTCCTAGCTATCCTTCAAGAGCTAATTTAGAAGTCCTGGCCCATTAAGTTTGCCAGCTCCCACAGATGTGGCCCGCACTATTGTACCTAATAGCCCATCCCTGTCCTTGCCATGTTGCAGGAAGATTTCTCTGCTTCCCTGGCTCCAACAGGGCTGGGATTGGCCCAAGAAGCCTCTTGGTCACTGTCAGCCTCCTCCTCTGTCATATAACTAGAATGGTTATGGGCTGACATTGGCATCCGACAGACTGGGGTTCAAAACCTGCTTCTACTACTGTCTAGACCAGTGGTCGGCAAACCGCAGCTCACCAGCCACATGTGGCTCGCGAGCCGCGGTTTGCTGCTCTGTTGACTAATGAGTTTGCCGACCACTGGTCTAGACAATAGGCTGGCTCCATGCTAATGAGAAGCATGTCAAGCCTGTTCACTGAAGCTCTATCCACAAGTGCCTGGCACAACATAGGCACTTGGGCACATTTTTTCAGCTTCTGTGAACTTCAACTTTCCCATTTGGAAAATAGAAATAAGACCTCTATTTTCAAATAGAACCTATCAAAGCAGGTGCTCCACACAGGGAGTTCCCTCATCCATTCTGAGGCACAGATGGCCAAACAGAGGGGCTGACTTTTCCATAGAGAATCTAGGAAATGAAGTTTTCAGCATCTTGTGGGACCCTGTGCCCAGCAACTAGGGAGCTCCAGGGCTGATGGGGCAGGGCCCAGGTGAGAGGACAAGGAGAGGGGGCCTAGGGGAGAGCTGGCTCCAGGGACTTTCCCTCCTGGGAAGTGAAGAGAATGACTAAAATGTGCTCAACCCTTTGCAGAGTGCTTGCTTTCTTCCCCGGGGCCCTGGTAGGTGCTCTCTTTTACAGATGGAGGAGACTGAGGGTGAGAGACGTGCTGGAACTTTCCCTAGGGCTACTGAGTAAGGATGCAGCAATGTTGGGATTCCAGGCCCTACACAGCTCCTACTGCCCTCTGGCTGTCTCCAAGGGACCAAATGTCAAGGGGTCAGACTCACTGAGCACTGGGGCTCATCCTCTCACCTGGGAAACAAATGCCACAGCCTCTGCAGGCCATGTGGGGGCCTCTCTGTAACCAGAGGATGAGAAGGGGGTGATAGTAGGAGAGGATACAGTAGAAGTAGATGGATTGGAGTGGGTTCAGAGGCAGGCAATGAAAATGTTTAAGGGAAGAGAGGGATTCATTTATAAAACCAGATTTGAGGAGCAATACTGCCCTGCTTGCCTTAGGGACAGCTTGAGGGTGGGTGGGTTGGTGGGTGTTTGGAAGGGGTGGCTGTGAACGGTGGGAGCCCACTGAATCAGAGGGGCCCACTAGTCCTGGAGTCTAGGCTGCAGGCCCCCACTGGGTTGGACTGTTGCCTGTCAAGATGACTGTGAGAGTCCCCAAGCATCCAGCAGCCTCAGCTCCTAGAGTGGCCCCCAGAAACCCCCACTTGCCTTCTTCCCTGGAACTGCAGAATGACAAGGGAGACTCATCTGGCCAGCCCACAGAAGCTCATGAATATACCTCATGACAGTTTTTCAAGGAGGGGAATCCTTCCTTCTGTTGTATAGATGAGGAATTGAAGGTCTGAGAGGCGAGTGACCACCACAGTCCCACCACAGTCCAGGTTCATCCTACTCCTCCAGACCCTCCAGAGAAGGACTCCAGCCAACCTTCTGATCCCTCTGTAATATGCTGGAAGGTGAATTTAGAGTCCAGTGGGCATTTCTTTGCATATTAACCACTGCACTCTTGGGAAGTTCTTTCTTATATTTGAGCACAATCCTTCCTGCTGTCCTTCCACCTCTGTATTCTTTTGAGGGAAAGAGAGACAGAGAATGAGAGGGAGGGAGGAAGGAGAGAGAGAGAGAGAGAGAGAGAGAGAGAGAGAGAGAGAGAGAGAGAGGAAGAAGGAGGAGGAGGAGGAAGGGGAGGGTAAGGAGGGGGTGATTTATTGCACATCTGCAATGTAGAGATTCTGCTAGTTGTTTTCATCAATTTCAGGACCTCAACATTGATTTAAATATCATTTACCTCAGGACAGTTTTATAATGTAGATCTTACTATCCCTGTCTCACAGACAAGAAACTGATATTCAGTGAGGGGGAATGAGTAGACCAAGCCCCAGCAAGTGAATGGTAATGCTGGGATTTCAAACTCGGATGAGCCTCCCAAGCTGCCAGCCCACATATCCACATGAAGAGAAAAATGAGGACCTTCGGTGATTTGGTTAGCAGTTTGGGAGGGGACCCCAGGAACTATTCATAGGTAAGGAGCTGGTTAGGTTGCCTGGTGATGGGGAATGGTACCACTGTCCAGAAATGCCCACAGGAGTGAAAAGAGGAAAGTGAGGGAGAGGGAATTCCAGGTAGGGTTAGGGTCTGGTGCCCAGGTGCTGGAGGCAGATGCTGCCAGTGACCTGGCTAACCCCAGCAGGGACCTCCTTTCCTATTTACCCCTAAGGACTCCAGGTATGCCCCCCCTTTCACACAGACTCTAGGCAGAAGACTTGCGATTGCAAGACTGTGGGATTATATTCTCCAAAGCTGGTTGCTGGTGCAGTGTGGGGGCCATAGAACCCCAAGCCTTGACTTAGAAGGATGTCTCTGTAGGCCTCCCTCCAAGCAGAGGTGGGTGAGGCTAAGAAGAGGAGGAGAGGTGGGGGAGGGGAGGAGGGGTGGTGTTTTTTTCTTAGGCAGAAATGAGCTCATGTTTTGTCTAATCTAAATTCTGTCAAGCAAGCGAAAAGGGAAGGGTGGGAGGGAGGTGGAGAGAGAGAGAGAGAGAGAGAGAGAGAGAGAGTTAATAAAAAAATCTGCCAAGCACATGTTCTTTCCAACTCAGAGACAAACCAAAAGAAAAAAAAAAATACCAGGAGAGCTAAAAGGACAGACCAGACGGGGAATGTGTTCTCAGCTCACACAACTTCCTCTTCAGTTCAACCGGAGAAAATTCTACCTCAAGTCAAACTCACTACTTGTCCAGCCATGCAGCTCCCTGCTCTGTGCCTGCAGGAGGGTGAGGGCCTGGCCCCAGAAGAGACTGGGTTCATCCTCCCATTTTTTTTTTTTTTGCCTTCTCTGTGATTGACGTGGAGGGGGCCGTCGGGGGCACAGAACAGCAGTGCCTGTCCTTGTCAAGCCCTGGGAGGCAAAGAAGCCATACTACTTAGCAGGTAGTGGATAGGGGGCCACCTTCCCAACCCCCAGAGGAAAGCCCAGGCAGCTGCCCCTTTCCTGGAACAAGGCCCTCCTAGGAAGCAGCCTGTGATACAAGAGAAACTGATAATGCACTGATTTCCATGGGGCCATCTTTGCTCTGTAAGCCAGCAAGGCTTGGGGAAGGTGAGTTATCCCTCTGAAGCCTTCTCTCCTTCTCAGCTGCTCCCTGCCCATGCTGCCTCTCCTCTTGTCTGTCTCCCATGTTGAGAAAGGCTGGCTGTGCGGTGTTGGAATGTGGAGCTATTCCTAGGGGGAGACAGGGAAGTGAGGGAAGCTGAATTGGCCATGCTGAGCAAGACGTTTAGCAACCTGAGCAATAATAGGGCTTTCATGGAGATGGCCAACCTTGGGTTCTGAAGCTATTTTCCACCCACAACCCTCCTTCCTCCCACCCTGAGCCACCCAGCTGAGAATCCTCCTTTGTTGGGCTGAGGCCTGGGGAAAGAGGGGTGGGCTTTGTGGAGGGGCCCCCAGGCCAGGCTGACTGGGCTCCCTGTTGTCTGGGTAGGGTGCATCTAGGCAGTGGAAAAGATCTAGGGCCAAAGCCAGGGCCAAGCAAGCCAGCCCTTCCTTCCCAGAACCCCCCAGGACATGGGCCTTGCCTCAGCTCCTGGGTGCTGCATAGTGTTTGTGGGTTGGCATTTCCCACATTTTTCAGTGAGAGGATTCTTGAAGGGACACATGGACAAATGGTCACTCTTTGTGAAGCATTTTGGCCAGAGAAGCCTGCCCCAGAGCCATCTTTCATGATAGAGCAATAAGCAGACAGACACGGGGGAAGGCTAGGAAGGATCCTAGACCCTGACATTGAGAGACTGGGTCCAGGAGCTCACAAAGGCTGTTGGAGGAGCAGGAGCTGGCAGGGTGGGGCATTGCTGGGGCTGGGGCTTGGCCTGGCCTGGCAGGGTAATGAGATCCAGCTGGGAGGGAGAAAGAGGAGGAAGGGGGGAGGAGGAGGAGGAGGAGGAGGAGGAGGAGGAGGAGGAGGAGGAGGAGGAGGAGGAGGAGGAGGAGGTCTACTTTATCTCTCGCTCCATGTTCTCAGGGCCCACGTTTTTTAATTTGTGTTGGATAAACAATATGGGATTGTGTACGCAAAGAAGCTCTAATTATCCCCTGAGGTTGTGTTTCCTAGAGGAAATGAACTGGGCATGGCATTCTCGTTGGATCGCAGAAACGCACAAGCCCAATAGCTTCCAGATTGCTGCTCAGGCATGCCATGCTGGGAGCCCCCTCCAGTGGGGCTGCTCTCTCCATACCCTCATATGGGTCTGGAGCACAGCCTGTGCCCTGCCTGGCCCTGGGAGGGCAGAGGAAGGCCTGTTTGCTCTGCAGCCTCATTTCTTCCCAGTGCAGTAAGCTATCCCCCGCCACCAGCTTCATCTCTCTCCCTCTACTGTGGACAGTCAAGGGCCAGGACACAGGCCTCTGAGACAAGGGCTGGAGAAGGAGGGGACTCCTGCTGCCTCTAACCCCCGCCAAAGTCCTCACTGAATTGTGTCACTTAGCAGTTCTCATGAGGAGGCTAGGGTTCCTACCCCATCGTCTCCTGAACGTAATCATCCTAAACCACTACCACAAGGGACAAATTCCCATGGAAGCCGCCTCTGTGGTGGGTGGGTACAGAGGGAATCACCCTAAGGGCCAGGGACTCTCTTTTTACCAAAGTTCTCCAGCATTCTGGGTTGTAGGCACCACTCCTCTTATAATGAGCCCTCTCTCCACAGAGGCTAAACTCTTTACCTGCCTCTGAGATAAGATGGGGAGGAAGAGTCCCAGGAAAATGAAAGGAGTGGCCCCAAGGTTACATGCTGCTAGCAGACCTGGGGTGAGAACCAGGGCCTGAGATGACCAACCAGTTGAGTGGGACTTGTAAAGGAAAAGGCATGTCAGGGAGTGAGCGATGGCTGAAGTGTAGACCCATAATTGAGTAAATTCAAATCACCCTCTTCAAGTATATTCCCCTTCTTTCTTTCTTTTAATTTTTTAAATTACTATTTTTTAATCCTCACCTGAGGATATTTTTCCATTGATTTTTTTCCCCAGAGAGAATAGAAGGGAAAGAGTGAGGGAGGGAGGGAGAGAAAGAGAGAGAGAGAGAGAGAAATATCAATGCGAGCGAGACACATCGATTGGTTGTCTCCCACATACTCCGACCAGGTCTCGGGATCAAACCTGCAACCCTGGTATATGCCCTTGACTGGGAATCCAACCCGTGACCCTTTGGCCTGATGCTCTAACCACTGAGAAAACTTGTCAGGGCTTCTCCTTTCTCATTAAGGAATCCAAGGCATTCCCAGAGATCAGGTGGGCACAGTCAAGAACGATGAACTGAATGTTGCTTGTAGGATTCTTAGTCTTGAGCCAGTCCCTGCTTTCAAGGAGGCTTGGGAGGATGGAGAGGTCTGTAAAGGTGGTCTCTTGGGTGCTGTCAGGACTTGGGAGGGTGGAATCTTCACTCTCTACCACAGGCAAGGGGGTGGGAAGAATATGAAGGCTCCAGGAGGCTTCACTGGGGGAGCTGTAAAAACAATGGGTACAGGCTGGGGGCTGACAGCAGCCTCTGCTCAGACTCGGGATCAGATCAGGCAACACGTTGGTGCCCTAGGAGGTGGGAGGTGGTTGCAACTGGACTGCTCCCACTCCAGCGGAAGGTTTGCTCCCATGTATCCCTTTTATCTTTTCATTACATACAAATTAGGAGTGCGACTAACTTTATTAAAAGCAAACAAAGCTGGTCAGAAAATAGGGCCTCCAGACAGAGCTGTGGGGGAAGGGGAGTAGTTGGGGAGGAGAAACCTGGGAGCGCAGGGGAGGTTGCGGTTGCAGCAGTGGAAAGGGCAGGATGCAGAGGGCCGGGGAGGGGCTTCCCTGCAGGATTCTCCATCTCCAGAGATCCCACCACTTTTATGGCTGTCTACATCCTTCTGAAGTTATGCCAGCACAGCGTAGCTTCCAGACAGAATTCCAGACTTTAAAAGCTGGAAGGAACTGTAGAGACCATGGGGTCTACCGCTATTCCCCCCCACAGCTTTATATGGGGAAACTGAGGTCCAGAGAGTGGGAATGATTAGCCCTAGGTCTCACTGCCTGTGAGTGATTGGGGGTGATGTGATGAGAGTGGAGGCTTTTTGCTTTTAAAGATGTTCAGGGAAGGACATGTGCACTCTGGCTCATGTCCTCACAGTGCATGGAAGGTCTGATCTAAATCCTTCTTGCTGCAGATAAATCCTATACTTTTTGTCATCCTGCAGTGGAGTTATTGACCCATACTAGCCTTATATTTTTATTCCAAACTGGCCATGCCCTGCCCTGTTGGCATCCTCTTCTTCTGTGGCTTTTATCACTCTGAGACCTCAGGCTCCAATGGCTTATGGGAGCCTTGACCACAATCCTGGACAATACCCGTGACAACCTCAGGCATTTGTTCCCCAAGCACTTCAAGTTATTGGGACTGATTTTCATAAGACCTTATTGTTTCCTCCTGGAAACAACAATTGCTAGGGAAGACAGAGCCCACTTGCTTCATTTGTTTGCTAATTAATTCATTCAGAAAACATATATCGAGGGCTTAATTTGTGCCCAGCAATATGGTACATGCTAAGGATTCAATGATGGCAAGACAGATGTGTTTCTTGACTTCATGGAGCTTATAGAGGAGAAACTGAGATTTGGAGGGTCCACAGCACATCACTGACACCACTAGAACGAACAGCAAGAAGGTACTAGAGATGAAAGAGAAGGACACACACCACACATGCACAATGCTTCCTCCTTGAGCCATTCTCCATAAATCTGGGAGGCCATCCAGGAGCAGAGATGGCAGGGATTCTGCCACCTTTCCTTCTATTCAGTTTCCACAAGGCTTGACAGTGTCCCAGGGTCACAGACACCATCTCCAGTGACCCATGCCTTTCAGCACCTCCAGCAATGCTATCAATATCCTTGATTACTCACCACTCATCTTCAGACATCTAAAAATAATTTTTTTTTCTAAAATCCCTCTTGGCTTTAAACATCAAGGACTCTAATAGTGTAAAATTGGTTCCAGGAGGAATGTTGCAACTTCTCAAGGAAGTACTTGAGAAGCAACTACTAGAAAATATTTACTCTTTAAAGAAATGGGTCAGATATGCTTAGCAAACTTCCTCAGCTGAGGAGGTAGGAATGAGTGGGAAATGAACCAGCCCTTACCCGTTCCTAAATGAACTCTCTATTAAATTAAACCAAATGAAATAACCATTTTTCTAGGTCAAAATGGTCAAGGATTGGCAATTTCATATAGTTTAACCCGATTACTCCCAACAGTTCTGAGAGATTGATAAAGTGGATCTTTGCTAAGACTGCCTGGAGCAATGGCTATATTGAATCATTAGAGTGGGCACCCCAAGCTCTGCTCCCGGGAAATCTCAATCCTTGTTGAATCATTACAATAGGTCCCCTGGAACTTCCTACTGGGCAGTTCTTTTTTGTTGCTGGTGGTGATGCATTAGTTCCTTATGACATTGAGTAATATGAACACTAACATCTACACAGCACTTCCCCTGCTCCCGCCCCTGTTCTAAGTACTTCAGTATTAACCCATGTAATCCTCATAACCATTCTATGGTGTGGGTGCTATCATCATCCCAATTTTATATGATGGGAAATGAATGGACATGGGAATTCAATGACTTGCCCAAGGTCTCACCACTAATATGTTGTTAAGCTCAGATTAACATCTGAACCACTAGGCTGTGCCTGCACTTCGAATTTGCTCCTGTGTCTGAATCAGACTTGTTCCTTCCTGGGTTCAGGGCTAAGATGAGGTCTGCTCTCATCTTCCCCTGCATCCAACATGAGGGAGAGTGTGCTTCCTAAGGACTGAGATGGGTCAGCAAATGAGCAGATGGGGTCGGCACTGAGGGGCTGTATCACTCAGGCTGGGCAAGGCCAGAATTGATCCATGAAAATAGAGGGATTCCTACATTGCTTCTTGCTTCTCATCAATTCCCTTCTAAAGACACTTGTCAGATGTCGTGGGGTGTGGCAGAAGCCTGGGGTAGCAGGTCCAAGGTCAAGTTGGGCTCTACCATTTCTTAGCTTGTGTGGCCTTTGGCATATTGTTTAACCTCTCTGAGCTGCAGTTTCCTCATCTGCAAAATGGAGCTAATAACCCTAACTGAAGATCAGTGTTGTGGGGTTTTGATGAAAGAAGCAGAGAAATGTGCCTGGCAAAGTCCTGGCCCATTGGCAGTGATTGGTGAGGGTGGTCCCCGGCCCCATCCTTAGAGCAGAACCTCAGCTTCCAGTCTCCCACCATTTCTTGTCCCTCTGCCCTTGGCATGTAGCTTTGGGAGGTTACAGGTCCCAGTGACCAGTGGCTTGGAATAGACTATGGCAATTAAGTGAGATCCAGTCAGTTTTATTAAAGTTCTGATTTAATTTCATTCTGCAGTAAAGTCTTGAATTATGGTTTCCTCTTTTCCTCCCTGCTCTAGTCACCCAAGCCCAGGGCCTTAGGGAAGGCTCCCCACTCCTGCTTCCCCATTTCAAGCTTGCAAAGATTTCATGTTGATTCAGTAGAGAATGTGGTAAGTCAACTTTGTGTCCCAGGCACTCCATAGAAAGTCAAGAGGATAAAAGGTCCAAGGAAGAAATAAGAAGGTAAAGAACCATGTCGCAAATGCCTGTCCCTGCCCTGGTCATGGTGCGGTGGGTCTGCAGCTGATGTTAATTGATGTGGTTTCTCTCCCAGCCCCAAGTTTATCCTTGGGTAATTTAGCATAGGAAAAGATAATACCAATTAGCCAGGTTGGGTTAATGGAGGTTTTTTTTTTTTGTTTGTTTGTTTGTTTTTTGAGCTGAGCAAAGGCCCCTTCTCCTGCCACCTCTATCCCCAGGCTCTTCCCCAAAGGAGGCATCCCACCCACATGCCACAAATAATGCTGCTTCTGAGGGACAAAGATGTTGAAGGGGCCCTGGCAGGACTCTCCTCTTTCTAAAAGCTCTGGAAAAGATGTCCTAGCCACTTCTGATCACCTGTTTCTATTAACCCACAAAGCCTACTGGCAGGAAGTAATTTCTGGTCTGACATGGACCATTCCTCTTCCTTCTCTTGCTCATCCCCATCATAGTGTTTCCAGGCCTGCCACAGGGCTCCATGGCTCAGGGTGAATACCTTCCTGGCATTGTTCCTCTGTTTCCCTCTCTGAGTCACAAGGGATTGTGCTAGATGACCTTAGTGGGTCCTGTGGTCTCAAAGAGCCTATAGCTCTAGGGTTCTAGACCAACAGAAGGAATAGGCTGGGTGTCAGTCCATCCTGAACTTTATTGTTGGAGGCAATGGTCCCAGGGGTTCCAAGTCCCTAGCACCTCCTCCAGCATCATATTACTGATGGCCCCTGGAATCTTGTTTTGGGTATTTGAGATTCTGCTTCTGTTATCACTGTTTGACCAATAGTCCTTTTCCCTTTCCAGGTCTCGGTTTCCCCACCTATAAAAAAGAGAGAGTATGGTTGGACAAGATGATCTCTAAGGCCACCTCTAGCTTGCAACTCCCTACCAGAAGGAGGGGCTCGGGCCTCTTAGTATGCTGCTTGAACAGCCCCCGCCTTCAGAGGTGGGGAATGAGAGCAATATAGAGCTAGCTGGCTGGGCTAGGGCTGGCACTGGGAAAAGAGGAGATGAGGGTGGAGGGTAGCTCTCAGTAGGCAGATTTGACAGAAGATAGAAAGTGGGAAGGCAGACAAAGAGGAGGCCGGAAGAAAGAAGAGAAAGAGGCGGGAGGGTGGAAGCAGGAGGCAGGGAAGGGAAAGAATAAACACATAATCAGGGTTACTGAGTTTCCTGTGCAGCTGGAGTCATCTTTTGGTCTTAATAAACTCAGCTGCGGCTTCACCGCCCCCTCCGGATGGGTGGCTGCTGCCCGGATGGGTGGCTGCTGCTCCCAATGCAGCTTGCCTGAGACCTGAATGGGGCAGGAGGTGGCTGCTCAGGTCTGGGTCTGGGTCTTCTTGCTCACAGATGCCCACCAGCAAGACAAGGGAATCATGCCTTCCCTTGAGGCAATATGGTGGGGAGGAGAGAATAAAGGCATTGGAGTGAGACAGACTGGCTCCCATACACAGTTTGGCCATTTCTGGGTTTAGGGGCCTTGTTTTCCCCTCTCTGAGCCTGCTTCCTCATATGTAAATGGGATACATGCAGTCTTATGTACCAGGAAAAGGAGAAGATGATGGTTTTGGAGGCCCCAAGCTGCACCTGAATGGCCATTCAATAGCTGGTGTTTTTTGCTGTTTCCTAACTCTTGCTTCCCCTCCTCCCACCCCTGGTCTAAGCTGACCTAAATCTGGTAGTCTCTTTAGCCTCACCCAGCCAGTCTTTGGCCTTGGGAGGGAAAGGGTGGAAGAGCTGCACCAGAGCAAGATGATGAGGGACCCTTCCCCTTGTTGCAAATCTCCCTGAATCCTCCTTGAATTTCTCTTCCTAAACTGCCCCTTCCCAACATGCGGATCCTGGGGAGGGATCAGTGGAGGGAAAAGCAAAGACCACCCTCCTCCCCAACATCATTCCTGTGAGGATACCTGCAGCCATAATCTTACATGGGAAATTGGGCAGCTTGGTGGATTATTCTGGGATGACAGTCCAGAGTATTTATTAGGTTCTCAGAGAGGCTTCTTGAAAGTTCAACAACAACTACCAGTTATTAAGCACTCACTCTCTGCCAGCTTATATTTTCTTATCTCAGCCTGTCAAAGAGCCCTGGGAGGGAGTGGGGAGCCTACAATGGTCACCCAGATGGTAATTGATCAAGCCAAGATTTGAACCCACGCCTTGCTGACACAAAAGCTCATGCTTAGCTGCTATGCCCTACTGCTTCCCAGGAGCTGCTGTGGGGGCCCAGCTCATATACCACTCATTCATTTGTTCACCCAACCTCCAATTATCTATTAAATATCCTCCTTTGTGCCAGAGCTGTGCTAGGTATGGAAAGACCATACAACTTCCTTGGATTTCTCCAAATTGCCCCAGATAGGTTTGAGGAGAAGCCAGCCAGGTCAGAGATGATGTGCAAGACCATCAGGGTGGTCAGCTCCTGCAGTTACCAACAGGTCAGGGCCAGCCTTGCTCCAGTGGGACTCTTTCCCTTCAAGGGGAAAAATCCAAGATCAAAATGAGGCTAAATGCCCCTTGACTTATTGGAAGCACAGGAATTGTGACACTGTCCCTATGGAACCCCCTCAAGACTGAGAGTTCTTGAAGTTAATGGGTATTTAGTATAGTATAGCACTTAAACGAGTGTAGACTGCTTGGGATCAAATCCTGACTTTGTGACTTGCCAACTATATGACCTTGGGAAATGGATTCACTTCTTTGAGTCTTAGGTTCACCAGCTATAAAATGGGGGTAAGAATCATGCTTACCCAAGGGGGTACCATGGGGATTAAATAAGTACTTATTTGCACAATGCTTGGAAGAGTGCACCCAACAGGTGACCACTATGCTCATTGCTACTTGCCTCCAATCCTTGCCTCATGTAGATCCATCTCTCAAGAGGAAATCAACACTTTAGGATCTTAACCTGAGATAGGGTTAGGAGAAAGAACCACCTAGGATGGGCCAGTAGCCAAGCTTGTTCCACAGTGTCCCCAGAGTCATCATTCTAAATATAAATCTGTGCAAGTCACTCCTCTGCTCACAACCTGGACATAGCTCCCTGTTGTCCTCAGGAGTATTTCCAACTTTTCACAGGGCCTCCAAATACCTGCTCTCATCATCTGGGTCCTATCCAGATCTCATTTCTCATCTTTTGCCACGTCTGTGTTTGATGCCAAGGCTCTGGTCACATTAACCATCATTGTTAAAATAAGCCCTCTTCTTTCTCACTTGTCTGCTCATGATGTTCCATCTCCAGGGAATACCTTTCACCTGCTTCCATGCCCATCAAATTCCCATGGACCCTTCATTGGACATACTACTAGAATGAAAACTGATATATTTCCAACACCTGTAACTGTCCATGATACATAGTAGGCACTCAATAAATAGTCCCTGAATGTTGGTTGCATAGATGATTCAAGTTCAAATGCTACCTCCTCTGTGAAGCAGCCTGGGAAGACTTTTACATCCCTGCAAGAGTGCACACCCCACTGCCTTATTGCTATTTCTGTACTTGTCCTATCTCCCCAGTAGCCCGTGTGTCTCTGGAGACCAGAAACCTCAGCTCTCAGCTCAAGCATCTTGGAATCCCCTGCAGTACCTTACACAACGCTTGGTGCAGGTGTTCTCATTAGAATTATGTGGAAAACTTCAACTCAGTGTCCACACCCAGGACCCAGTCCCATCAATAAAACAGAGCCTGGGGGGCTCTGGCCGGTTTCGCTGAGTGGATGGAGCATCGGCCTATGAACTTAAGGGTCCTGGGTTCAATTCCGGTCAGGGGCACATGCCCGGGTGTGCAGGAGACAGCCAATCAATGATTCTCATCATTGATGTTTCTATATCTCTCTCCCTCTCTAGAACCCTAGAACTATAGGCTCTTTGAGACCACAGGACCCACTAAGGTCATCTAGCACAATCGCTTGTGACTCAGAGAGGGAAACAGAAGAACAGTGCCAGGGAGGTATTTACCCTGAGCCACGGAGCCCTGTGGCAGGCCTGGAAACACTCTGATGAGGATGAGCAAGAGAAGGAAGAGGAATGGTCCATGTCGGACCAGAAATTACTTCCTGCCAGTAGGCTTTGTGGGTTAATAGAAACGGGTGAGCAGAGAAACAGACTATTCTTAGCCTCCACACTCCTGGCAATAAGTTTGCTTAGGATGTCCAAGGCAGGGCACAGAGCAACATGCCTCTGACCTCAGGTTCTTGGAGACAGCAAAACTACAAAGAGCTCATCTTTATTCCTACTATTTATGGTGTAAGCGGTTGCCCAGGCTGACCCCCAGGATACATCTAGGGAGACTGGTGGGAGGGAAAGCAGAAATGCCTTTCTGCCCAGTTCATGAATGATGCCAGGGAAGTGAGGGAGACTTGGATCTGTGCTGAATCATTGATTTCAGAGAGGAAGAGGAGAGAGAGAGAGAGAGAGAGAGAGAGAGAGAGAGAGAGAGAGAGAGTGTGTTTGGGGGCTGGAGCCCAGGTACGGGTGTTCTCAAAGCTCTCCACATGAGGATTCTGATATGCAGCCAGGCCAGAGAATTGCTGAAACAGGCATTTCATGACAGCCCCTCTGTCAAATAGCTTCGACTCCACCTTGCCTGTGAGCCTGTGTCAACACTGTGAGGGGAACAATATTGGCTTAAAGGGACCCCAGTAATGACCTCCAAGGAAGATGGGTCTCCTGCTTGGATCAGCCTAAAGAACAACACAGAGAAAGCCATGCTTTCTCCCTCAGGCAGGGAGAATGAGTGATACCTTCATACTGCCACCTGGCATCTCCTTTGTCTTTAGGCCAGACTTCGGACAGGTCATTTCCATTTTAATCCAGTCAGGCTGCTTTCACAGCAGGCACAGAGGGTCTGAGACTGGAGGGGAAGAATAGGCCAGCCAAATGGGCACAGTGTCTGTTGGTGACCCCAGGGGTTGGTCTGGCCTGCTCTGTGAGTGCCACCTGGGCACCAGCACCAGCAGCCTGGTACAGTGAAAGACCTTTGACATAAGAGTGACAACTAACATGCATTACTCTGTGCTAAATCCTGTGCTGAGCACTTTACATGCATTATTCCAGTTCTTCCTCTCAACAATCCTATGAAGTAGATATTATCATTCCCACTTTACAGACCAGGAAACCGAGGCCTTGTTTGAGGTCACACAGCCTTCATATACAATGAAGGGACAAAGTCCAGATTTGAATCCAAGAGTGAATGCTTAACCACCAACCTAGACTAAACCTGTGACTAAAAGACCAAGGAAGTGGGGAGTGGCTGTCTTCGATGGCTTTTGAGGGTTTTTCCAGCTGCAACAGCTGTAGGTTCTATGAATCTCTGACAGAGCAGAGAAACAGACTATTCTTAGCCTCCACACTCCTGGCAATAAGTTTGCTTGGGATGTCCAAGGCAGGGCATAGAGCAACATGCCTCTGACCTCAGGTTCCTGGAGACAGCAAAACTACAAAGAGCGCATCTTTATTCCTACTATTTAGAGCCAAGTGCTATTCTAAGCACTTTGAAAACTTTTGCCCATTTAGTCTTTGTGAGAACCCAATGACATAGATACTAGCATCATCACCCCCATTTTATGGATAGAACAATAAGGCCTAGGATGGTTAAGTAACTTGCCCAAGGCTATATACAGATAGGATTCAAACCCTGGATACCTGGCACAGGATTCTGTGTTCTTAACCACTATACTAAGTTGCTTCAGCACTTTCCATGAAGGATGGATGGATGGGCAAGAGGAGGGAGAGGCCTCATTCTGCTACCTGGGACCCCAAAGGTGAGTCATTCTTGGCCCTGGGCACCTGGCCTTTCAGCCTCTCTTTCCCAGTGTCTGCTGAAACAGAGGGAGGTTGGTCTCTTCTCCCCAGGGCCTGGGCAATTATGTGGGTACATAATGGGGAGAAGAGGTCCCCAGGAAGAGCAGACGCAGAAAGTGATGCTCAAGGCCCATAAGCTGGGCCAACAGGAGAGCCTAACCTGTCCCAGAAAGGGCAGAGAAGTGCCCCCACCCCGGTGATTTCCCATGAGTTGTTTATGGGCCAAGCTCTCAGGCATTTTGGAGGCCAAGGAAGAGGAAGCCTCATAACTTTCTAAAGAACCATATTATCAAGAGTTGGGAGTGATGTGGGGACATGTGCCTGATATCTTGTGAAGTAGAGAAGAAGAAAGCATGGACAGTGATGCTATTTAGTTGGGCATGAACATTGCATATATTCTTTTGTACATATATTTTACAATTTAAAACTGTTAAAGCCATCTAGTATGGTTATGAAACACACAGATTCTGGAAGTCAAGACTGCCTGGGTTCATTTTCCATCTCTGCAACTTACTAGATGCATGACCAGAGGTTGGATATTCAACCTCCCTTTACCCCAGTTTCCTTAGAAGGAAAATGGGATTAATAATAGTACCTACCTTTAAGGATTGTTGGGGGAAAAATCCTGTGAATGCAGGTGAAGTGCAGAGAACAGGGACTGGCAGAGAGTAGGCATACGATAAATGTTAGCTATTGTTATTACCCATGTTCTCAAGTTATATTAAAACTAGAGGCCTGGTGCACAAAATTTGTGCATGGGTGGGGGGAGGTCCTCTCAGCCCAGCCTGCACCCTCTCCAATCCAGGACCCCTCAGGGGATGTCCAACTGCCAGTTTAAGCCTGATCCTGGATCTCTGGCTCCTAACTGCTCACCTGCCTGCCTGCCTGACTGCCCCTAACTGCCCCCCCCCGCTGCTGGCCTGGTCACCCCAACTGCCCCCCTGCTGGCCTGATCGCCTCTTACTGCCCCCCCCCCCCCGCTGGCCTGGTTGCCCCTAACTGCCCCCCTTGCTGGCCTGGTCTCCCCCAACTGCCCCGCCCCTGCGGGCCTGGTTGCCCCACGCAGCCTGCTGCTTAGTGGTTTGGTCATCCCTACCTAAACCCCCTGCAAGCCTAGTCACCCCAAACAGCCTGTTCAGTCGTCCGTTCGGTTGCGATGGTTGCTTAGGCTTTTATTATTATAGATGTGTGTGTAGGTATTAGTATAACCACACAGGGCTCTAGGTCGAGTCATAAAAATTGCAGCAGGGAATAAACCAAAATATGAACAGGGATTTTATCTGGATAGTGGGTGATGGGAAATGTATATTTGTCTTCTTAATATTTTCTGTATCTCCTAAGTTTTATATAATGAGCTTGATTAACTTTCATAATAAAAAAATTCTTAATAATTTTTTTTAATATATTTTATTGATTTTTTACAGAGAGGAAGGGAGAGGGATAGAGAGTCAGAAACATCGATGAGAGAGAAACATCGATCAGCTGCCTCCTGCACACTCCCCACCGGGTATGTGCCCGCAACCAAGGTACATGCCCTTGACCGGAATCGAACCCGGGACCCTTGAGTCCACAGGCCGATGCTCTATCCACTGAGCCAAACCGGTTAGGGCGATTCTTAATAATTTTTAAATGTGCATAATAGCCCCACCAATGCCAAATCATCAAAATTCAAAAGCAAAAGCAAACACATTTAGCAGGGATAACAAGGTGCCACTAAGCCTGCAGTCCCCAAACATGTGCCGAGGGGAAGCCTCAAGGGGTGCAAGACCTCATGAATAAACCCCTCTTCTCTGCCACCTCAACATCCTCCTAGTCTGAGGACACTCCCACTGTCTCTCTGCTCCCCTGTCGGGGCTCCACCCTCCACATGCCAGAGTACCCTCAAATCCTGACAAGGAGACTGGTGGGAGGGACTAAACTCTGGAGGGCATCTGAGAAGCCAAACTGACTTCATTCCTTGCTCCTCTCCTTTTAGGTCATAGAAGATGGCATTAGTACCACCTCAGTGAACCCCAAGCTGCCTCTGAGTTGCTGCCTTCTAGCTCATAGGTGGAGGACAACTGTAGCCCCAATTGGACCTAGAATAGGAGACAAGGGTGGGGTGGCAAGGAAGATGCACATGTGGGGCCCCAGACCTGAGCGGTTGCCCAGGCTGACCCCCAGGATACAGCTAGGGAGACTGGCGGGAGGGAAAGCAGAAATGCCTTTCTGCCCAGTTCATGAATGGAGCCAGGGAAGTGAGGGAGACTTGGATCTGTGCTGAATCAGGAGCAGGGCCCTGGGACAGAAATAGTGTCCTGCTCTGACTGTCCAGCTGGGCAACTCACAATAAAGGAGCTCCATGGACTCCGGAGGACAGGAAGATGGTACAGGCTGAGCCAGAGTCCCACTATCCTCACTCCCTGACATCTCTTCTGGCTTTATATTTACAGGAGTCATCACTGCTTGATAGTATAGGAGCCATTTCCAGAAAGAATGCTCCTCAAAGGCAGAGACTTTATCTCCTCTGTTCACTGTAGCATCATCCCAGGGCCCCAGAACCATGCCTGGTACATAATAGATGCTTGATCAATCTTTTATGAATGGCAAGTGAATTACCACCATTTGACCTGGGGCTCATGAGGTAGGTAGGGCAGGCAGGCAGGCACTTGATATTACCCTCATTTCGGTTGATGAGACAGTGGAGGCCCAGACAATTTCAAAGACTTGTTTAAGCCAAACAGCTAGGAGATAGCAGGTCTTAAGTTAAACCTGGTGTAACAAACTTGAATGTTCTTTTTTTTCAACATTATGCTGCCTCTTTGAAAGAAATCAAGTGAGTTGGCTGCATGGCAGGTGCCACCTGGGCACCCATGTGGGCAGACAGACTACAAAGGCAAAGTGCAGTCCTTGAGACAGCCAGGCTGAGTGATCCCTGAGGTGGACGGGGGGTGGGGTGGGGTGGGGAGGTTCTCTCACTGCTGGCAGTACTTAGTTAGGAACAGACTTTGGTCTTATTTAGGAATGGGTTTTGGTCACTTGGGGCCTCTGGGCACCCTGGCTCTGCTAAGGGAGGTCTGACTTAGTGATTCCTACTGACTAGCCTCAGTATTCCAAGTTATGAAATGGGTAGAGATCTGCATTGAGACTCCACCCCATCCAAGCTGAGCGCAGAGGCTTTTGCATATAAATGGCTTGGTCCTTTGAATTTAAACATACCTACAGCTGAGTCAGTGAGACCCAGAACATCCAAAAGAAGGCCCAGGGCCCTGCAGCAGCTTGCATTGCTTCACAGCTGGGCCTCATCTGGGCACCTCCAAAACCCAAACAAAGAAGAGGAATCTGCAGATCTCTCTGTAGCTCCTGCTGGGTGGCCTCAGGCAGAGGCTAAATTAGCACCTCCTTGGAGATCCAAGAGCCAGTGTACCCAGGGATCAGAGTGGGACCCTCCAGATTACAACTTCTCAGATCCATAAGGGACACACTCAGGGGGCAGACTCAGTGAGCACCAAAGCCCCACTGAAGCAAGTCTTGTCTCATAAGGGTGTCTCCAGCACAGAAGTTCTCCCAGCGTAGACACAGCTGATCCTCACAGCCAATTGGCCTGGAGGTCAACTCCTCCCAGTGATACCAACAACAATCAAGACTTAACTACAACAAGGCTGTGCACACAGTCCACAAAGGGGTGCACCGAGAGTGTCCACCTCAGGTAACTGGGGAGGCTGAGCCACTGGGCCCTATAGGACACCTAGCACACAAAGCTACTCTACCAACTCAGGGAAGCAGCGAAAATGTGGAGACAAAAAAACAGGTCACAAATGAAAGAAATGGAGGAAAGCAAATGACTGGATATAGAGTTCAAAACCACGGTTATAAGGTTTTTCAAGAATTTCCTAGAAAAGGCCAATAAATTTAGCGAAACCCGCAAGGATATGAAAAAAGACCAACTAGAAATTAAACATACACTGACTGAAATAAAAAAATATTATACAGAGACCTAACAGCAGACTAGAGGACTGCAAGAATCAAGTCAAAGATTTGAAATACAAAGAAGCAAAAAACACTTAACCGGAAAAGCAAAAAGAATAAAAAAATATGAAGATAGTGTAAGGAGCCTCTGGGAAAACCTCAAGCATACCAACATCCGAATTATGGGGGAGCCAAAAGAAGAGAGAGAGCAAGATACTGAAAACCTATTTGAAGAAATAATGACTGAAAACTTCCCCCACCTGGTGAAAGAAATAGACTTACAAGTCCAGGAAGTGCACAGAACCCCAAACAAAAGGAATCCAAAGAGGACCACACCAAGACACATCATAATTAAAATGCCAAGAGCAAAAGACAAAGAGAGAATATTAAAAGCAGCAAGAGAAAAACAGTTAGTTACCTACAAGGGAGCACCCATACGACTGTCCGCTGATTTCTCAACAGAAACTATGCAGGCCAGACGGGAGTGGCAATAAATATTCAAAGTGATGAATAGCAAGAACCTACAACTAAGATTACTCTATCCAGCAAAGCTATCATTTGGAATTGAAGGTCAGATAAAGAGCTTCATAGATAAGAGGCTTTTGCATAAGCTAAAGGAGTTCATCACCGCCAAACCAGTATTATATGAAATGCTGAAAGGTATTCTTTAAGAAGAGGAAGAAGAAAAAAAGGTAAAGATAAAAATTATGAACAACAAATACATGTCTATCAATAAGTGAATCTAAAAATCTAGTGAATAAGCAGATAAAAAAAGTGGTGGCGGAATAGACAGACGTGTCCCGAGCCTTATTCTGGAGCAATAGAAAGAACAGCTGAGGATCGCATGGGGAGTGTTTGTTGGTGAGTTGAGGGACAACTATACTCCAGGAGTTGGTGGGGGACTGCTGGATGGGGCTCCCCTGACCGGGCAGCCCCCACTGCTGCTGGGTTCCCTCCCGGAGTGACTGGCTCGGACACGGAGACCGCACCATCTTGAAAGGGAAAGTGGATGTTATTGGAAGCCTGAAAATCTACAACTACGGCACCCACTGAACAGCTGAGAACCCCAGAGATCGGGTCCCCAATTGGCGCAAACACGCGGATTCAGAGGAGCTCTACATTCCACCACGGAAAGGTCAGATTTCACCTGGAATAAGGTGAGGTCTCTGTTGCTGGCAGGAGAAAGAAACGTGCGCAGGGTGGGAGCTGGAGACCGGGGGAAGTCTGTGCTTAGAAAAATCTGTGACTGTTGGGGCTGATGTGATCCATGAATGTGGAAGGGGGTCCTCAGAGCTGCTAACAAAAGGGAACTCAAAAAAGCAACCCATTTTGATCTGATGTAAAAGGACAGCCTAAAATTTTTTTAAAATTTTAAAAGTGTGCCAGCTGCTTAGACCCAAGGGGAAAAAAAAGACTGCACAGAATTGCGTGCAGCCCCGGAGTTCGCATACTTATGCTGGCTCCTTTACCTCTTTAAATCCTTGCTTCTGATTACTAAGTCCAATACATAGGATCACCCAATTGGGGACACCCTAAGAGATTGCAGGGGAAAATAGTTTTTCTGGAACCTGGGGATCAGAGCGGGGAATAACCATCAGAGAACCAGCTCTGGGGCAACCCACTCCCATAAACCGCTATTGAGTGCCACAGGGAAAGCAGGATCTAAGCACTGGATAGAGAGGACCTATAGACCCGGAGGTCAATCCAGAAACACTGCCACCAAGGGGTTGAATCACAAATTGACTCTTGTGTAAACACAAATAAAGGATTACAAAAAATTAAGATGCACTGCCTGCTTAAAAATCAGGACTGGTTTACAACACTGAGGAGCAGTGGAATGCAGGGAACTGCAATACTGTCCTGACTAGGAAACAGGCGTGCCAAACAGAACAGTAGAGGAAGTGAATGACGTTCACTACTGCACATTTTTATTTTTTTTCAATTATTTTTTTCATCTTTTACTTAAGAAACTAATTTTTTTTCTTTTTTCTTCACTTGATTTTACCTATTTAATTATTACATTTTTATTTTCAATCAGTATCATTACTACTACTATTTTACCTTTTTTTAAAGTATCATTTTATTTTTTTCTTTATTTTACTTTGGGATTAGTGTTCTACATTCTATTTTCATCTTTCCATTAGCATTACTTTACTCTATCTCAGCTTTACCTTTAGGCCATCTCTCTCTTCCTAACGTTTCCCCTTTTGTGGTCCTCTTTCTCTTACCTTTTTCCTGCTTTAGATTTTCCCTATTCTTTCTTTTTACCCCCTGTTAAAATTTCACCCTACTTATATATCTAATTTCCAATCCCCTGCTCCAAGTCCATACACACCTCTCTCTTCTCTGTCTTCAATATCCAAAAAATTGGTTTTTCTCTCTGTCCCTTTGTTGTTGATTGCTTGATTGTTGATTATATCGATTTTTATGCTTGTTTGTGAGATTGTTTTGCTTATTCTTTTTTTTTTATTGCTGTGCTTTTTGCTTCTGTTTTCCCTTGCCTCACTTCATATTAGTTGTTGTTTGTAGTTTGTATTCATCGACAGGTACTTGTTGCTGGCATTTGTTGGGATTAGTGGCTGTTCTATTGGAGTTTTCTCCCCATATATATAGTTTGTTCCCCTCTTCTTTTGTGTTCTCTTTCTTTTCTCACTTACTTTTTTTCCTTTTCCCAATTTCATTTTTGCACTCCTTTCTTTTTTTTTTCTATTCTTCTTTCGCTCTGATTCTCTAATTTGCCTTTCTCTGGTGGTCAGCTTTGTTTGGGGTTATTAATATCGTGAATACATTTCTGTTCAGTGCCTTGTGCATTGTACCTGATTGTGTTGTATTTTGTGCCTTTATATCAATGCAGGAGAGAGAAAACTACATAACCAGACACACAGAGAAGAGAGATCATGGGGAGACAAAGAAATAGCCCACATATGAAAGAAAAGCAGGCATCACCAGAAAAGGAAGTAAACAAAATGGAGGCAAGCAACCTGTCAGAGAAAGAATTCAGAGAAATGGTCATAAGGTGGCTGAAAAGAATGGAAGACAAATTTGACAATATGTATAAGAACCAATACGAAATGAAGAAGAACCAAGAAGAAATGAAAAATGATATCACTGCTGTAAAGAACTCAATAGAAAGCATCAACAGTAGACAAGAAGAAGCAGAGGACCACATCAGTGAGCTAGAAGACAAGGTAGGAAAAAATACCCAAGTAGAGCAGCTTCTAGAAAAAAAATTAAAAAGCAGGAGGAGAGCCTAAAAGAACTTTGGGACAACACAAAACAAAACAACAGCTGCAGAATAGGGGTTTCAGAAGGAGAGGAAACTGAGCAAGGACGAGAAAACCTGTTTGAAGAAATAATGACAGAAAACTTCCCTGATATAGGGAAGAAAAAACCCACACAAATCCAAGAAGCTCACAGAGTCCCAAGCAAAATGAAACCCAAAAGACTGACGCCAAGGCACATTTTAATTAAACTGGCAAACACCGACGATAAAGTAAGAATCTTAAAAGCATCCAGAGAGAGACAGAAAGTTACCTACAAAGGAACCCCCATCAGACTAGCGACTTATTTCTCAACAGAAACTCATCAGGCCAGAAGAGAATGGAATGGAATATACAAAGTCATGAAAAGGAAGGGTCTGAATCCAAGAATACTGTACCCAGCAAGACTAGCAATCAAAATTGAAGGCGAAATTAGGAGCTTCACAGACAAAAAAGGAGTAAGGGAATTTATTACCAACAAACCAGCAATGCAAGAAATGCTAAAGGGTCTGCTGTAAAAATAAAGAAATAGGAAGCGAAGAAGGAACACAGGGGTAAAGAATAAAAATGGCGACAAATTAGCACCTATCAAAAATAACTTTAAATGTAAATGAATTAAATGCCCCAAGAAAAAGATATAGGGTAACAGATTGGATAAGAAAACAAGACCCATATATCTGCTGTCTAAAAGAAACCCACCTCAGAAAAAAAGATGCACACAGACTGAGGGTGAAGGGATGGAAAAAGGTCTTTCAGGCGAATTGAAATGGAAAAAAAGCTGGGCTAGCAATACTTATATCTGACAAATTAGATCTCAAAGTGAAGGACATAACAAGAGATAAGGAAGGCCACTTCATAATACTAAAGAGAGAAATCCAACAAGAAGAAATAACTCTGGTAAACATATACGCACCTAATACAGGAGCACCCAAATACATAAAAAAACTCCTGTAAGATATCAAGGGAGAGATTGACAGCAATACAATTATAGCTGGAGACTTTAATACCCCACTATCACAATTGGACAAATCCTCTAAACAAAAAAATCAGCAAAGCAACATCAATCTTAAATGACTCACTAGACCAGATGGAATTAATTGACATCTTCAGAACATTTCACCCCAAAGCCACAGAATATACATTCTACTCAAGTGCACATGGTCATTTTCAAAGATAGACCATATGTTGGGTCACAGGCAAAGACTTTTCAAATTCAAGAAGATAAAAATCATATCAAGCATCTTCTCAGATCACAGTGGCATAAAACTGGAAATCAACTACAATAAAAACAATCCAAAAAAATCAAACACATGGAGACTAAACAGCATGCTATTAAACAATGACTAGGTTACCAGAGAGATCAAAAAAGAAATAAAAAACATCACGGAAACAAACAACAATGAAAATACAGCAATCCAAAATCTATGGGACACAGCGAAAGCAGTCTTGAGAGGGAAGTTCATAGCTCTACAAGCCAACTGCAAAAAACAAGAAACAATGGTAATAAATTACTTAACCCTACAACCCAAAGAGGTAGAAAGAGAGCAACAAGAAAAGCCCAGTGTAAGCAGAAGGAAGGAAATATTAAAGATCAGAGTGGAGATAAACGATATACAGACCAAAAAAATAATACAAAAGATCAACAAAACCAAGAGCTGGTTCTTTGAAAGGATAAACAAGATTGATGAACCTCTAGCCAGGCTCACCAAGAAGCAAAGAGAGAGGACCCAAATAAACAAAATCAGAAATGAAAGAGGAAAAATAACAACAGACCCCACCGAAATAGAAAGGATTGTTAAAAAATACTATGAACAACTCTATTCCAACAAAGTGGACAACTTGGAGGAAATGGACATATTCCTAGAAAAATATAACCTTCCAAAACTCAATCAGAAAGAATCTAAGCATCTCAATAGGCCAATAAGTATGGAATAAATTGAAGCAGTGATCAAAAAGTTTCCAGCAAACAAAAGCCTGGGGCCAGATGGCTTCACAGTGGAGTTTTACCAAACATTCAAGGAAGACCTAAAACCTATCCTTCTCAGACTATTCCAAACAATTCAAGAGGAATAAACACTTCCAAGCTCATTATATGAAGCTAGCATCACCCTAATACCCAAACCAGATAAAGACAACACAATGAAAGAGAATTACAGGCCAATATCCCTCATGAACATAGATGCCAAAATCCTCAACAAAATTCTAGCAAATCGGATCCAGCAGTACATCAGAAAGATCATACACCATGACCAAGTAGGATTTATCCCAGGAAAGCAAGGATAGTACAATATCTGCAAATCAATAAACGTGATATATCACATAAACAAATTGAGAGATAAAAACCACATAGTCATATCAGTTGATGCAGAAAAAGCATTTGACAAAATCCAACACCCATTTTTGATAAAAACTCTCAGCAAGGTGGGAATAGAAGGATCATAACTCAACATAATAAAAGCCATATATGATAAACCCACAGCTAACATCATACTCAATGGGCAAAAACTAAAACCATTTCCCCTAAGAACAAGAACAAGACAGGGATGCCCACTCTCACCACTCCCATTCGACATAGTACTGGAAGTGTAAGCCATTGCAATTAGACAAGAAAAAGAAATAAAGGCATTCAAACTGGAAGAGAAGAAGTAAAACTGTCCTTATTTGCAGATGACATGATATTGTACACAGAAAAGCCTAAAGACTCCATCAAAAAACTATTATACTTATTAAATGAATTCAGCAATGTAGCAGGATACAAAATTAATGCCAAGAAATCTTTGGCATTTCTATACACCAATAATGAACTTACAGAAAGGGAGACTGAAAAAGCAATCCCATTTACCATTGCACTAAAAAAATTAAAATACCTAGGAATTAACTAAGGAGTAAAAGACCTATACGTGGAAAACTACAGGACACTGAAAAAAGAGATAGAGGAAGACATCAACACATGGAAGAACATACCATGTTCATGGATTGGTAGAATCAACATCATCAAAATGTCCATACTACCCAAAGCAATCTATAGATTCAATGCACTCCTTATTAAAATACCAATGGCATATTTCACAGACCTAGAAAGAACTCTCCAAAAATTCATCTGGAATAAAAAAAGACCCCGAATAGCTACAGCAATCCTGAGAAAGAAGAACAAAGTACATGGGATATCAATACCAGATTTCTAGTTGTATTACAAAGCCACTGTTCTCAAAACAGCCTGGTACTGGCACAAGAACAGACATATACACCAATGGAATAGAATAGAGAATCCAGATATCAACCCAAACCACTATGCTCAATTAATATTTGACAAAGGAGGCATGAACATACAATGGAGTCAAGACAGTCTCTTCAATAAATGGTTTTGGGAAAATTGGACAGACACATGCAGAAAAATGAAACTAGACCACCAACTTACACCATACACAAAAATAAACTCAAAATGGATACAGGACTTAAACATAAGACGAGAAACCATAAAAATACTAGAGGAATCCACAGGCAGAAAAATCTCTGACATATTCCGAAGGAACTTCTTCACCGATACTGCTCCTAGGGCAATGGAAGCGAAAGAGAAAATAAACAAATGAGACTACATCAAAATAAAAAGCTTTTTCACAGCAAAAGAAACCATCAACAAAACAACAAGAAAGCCCACTGCATGGGAGGACATATTTGCCAATGATATCAACGATAAGGGCTTAATCTCCACCATTTACAGGGAACTCATGCAGCTTAACAAAAAGAAGATAACAACCCAATCAAAAAATGGGCAACTGATCTAAATAGACACTTTTCAAAAGAAGACAGAAGGAAGGCCAAGAGACATATGAAAACCTTCTCAAAGTCACGAATCATCAGAGAGATGATCCTCTGCATCCTCACCAGCACTTGTCATTTGTTGACTTGTTCATAATAGCTATTCTGACAGGTGTGAGATGGTACCGCAATGTTGTTTTGATTTGCATCTCTCTGATGATTAGTGACTTTGAGCAGGTTTTCATATGTCTCTTGGCCTTCCTTCTGTCTTCTTTCGAAAAGTTTTTATTTAGATCAGTTGCCCTTTTTTTGATTGGGTTGTTTATCTTCTTTTTGTTAAGTTGTATGAGTTCTCAGTAAATGTTGGAGATTAAACCTTTATCGTTGATATCATTGGCAAATATGTTCTCCCATGCAGTGGGCTTTCTTGTTGCTTTATTGATGGTTTCCTTTTCTGTGAAAAAGCTTTTTATTTTGATGTAGTCCCATTTGTTTATTTTCTCTTTGGCTTCCATTGCCCTAGGAGCAGTATCGGTGAAGAAGTTCCTTCGGCATATGTCTGAGATTTCTCTGCTGATGGATTCCTCTAGTATTTTTATGGTTTCCTGTCTTATGTTTAAGTCCTGTATCCATTTTGAGTTTATTTTTGTGTATGGTGTAAGTTGGTGGTCTAGTTTCATTTTTTTTTTTTTGCATGTATCTGTCCAATTTTCCCAACACCATTTATTGAAGAGACTGTCTTGACTCCATTGTATGTTCATGCCTCCTTTGTCAAATATTAATTGAGCATAGTGATTTGGGTCGATATCTGGGTTCTCTATTCTATTCCATTGATCTATATGTGTGTTCTTGTGACAATACTAGGGAGTTTTGAGAACAGTGGCTTTGTAATACAGCTTGAAATCTGGTGCTGAGATCCCACCTACTTTGTTCTTCTTTCTCAGGATTGCTGTGGCTATTCAGGGTCTTTTTTTATTCCAGATGAATTTTTGGAAAGTTCATTCTTGGTCTGTGAAATATGTCGTTGGTATTTTAATGGGACGTTTATTGAATTTATAAATTGCTTTGGGTAGTATGGATATTTTGATGATGTTGATTCTACCAATCCATGAACATGGTATGTTCTTCCATCTGTTTATGTCTTCCCCTATCTCTTTTTTCAGTGTCATGTAGTTTTCCACGTATAGGTCTTTTACCTCCTTAGTTAAGTTTATTCCTAGGTATCTTAATTTTTTTTGAAGCGATGCTAAATGGGATTGCTTTTTTAGTCTCTCTTTCTGTAAGTTCATTATTGGTGTATAGAAATGCCATAGATTTCTTGGCATTAATTTTGTATCCTGCTACATTGCCGAATTCATTTAATAAGTCTAATAGTTTTTTGATGTAGTCTTTAGGCTTTTCTGTGTACAATATCATGTCATCTGCCAATATGGACAGTTTTACTTCTTCTTTTCCAATTTGGATGCCTTTTATTTCTTCTTCTTGTCTAATTGCAATGGCTATTACTTCCAGCACTGTGTTGAACAGGAGTGGTGAGAGTGGGCATCCCTGTCTTGTTCCTGTTCTTAGGGGAAATGATTTCAGTTTTTGCCCATTGAGGATGATGCTACTGTGGGTTTGTCATATATGGCTTTTATTATGTTGAGGTATGATCCTTCTATTACCACCTTGTTAAGAGTTTTTATCAAGAAAGGGTGTTGGAGTTTATCAAATGCTTTTTCTGCATCAATTGATATGACTATGTGATTTTTATCTCTCAATTTGTTTATGTAATGTATCATGTTTATTGATTTGCGAATATTGTACCATCCCTGCATCCCCAGGTTAAATTCTATTTGGTCATGTTCTATGATCTTTCTGATGTAGTGCTGGATCCGATTTGCTGGAATTTTGTTGAGGATTTTGGCATCTATGTTCATGAGGGGTTTTGGTCTGTAATTCTCTTTCATTGTGTTATCTTTATCTGGTTTTGGTATTAGGGTGATGCTGGCTTCATAGAATGAGCTTGGAAGTGTTCCTTCCTCTTGAATTGTTTGGATTAGTCTGAAGAGGATAGGTTTTAGTTCTTCCTTGAATGTTTGGTAAAACTCCCCTGTGAAGCCATCTGGCCCCAGGCTTTTGTTTGCTGGAAGCTTTTTGATGACTGCTTCAAATTCTTCCATAGTTATCTGCCTATTGAGATTTTTAGTATCTTCCTGAGTAAGTTTTGGAAGGTTGTATTTTTCTAGGAATTTGTCCATTTCCTCCAGGTTGTCTAGTTAGTTAGAATAGAGTTGTTCATAGTATTTTTTAACAATCCTTTCTATTTCTGTGGGGTCTGTTGTTATTTTTCCTCTTTCATTTCTTATTTTTGTTTATTTGGGTCCTCTCTGTTTGCTTCTTGGTGAGCCTGGCTAGAGGTTCATCAATGTTGTTTATCCTTTCAAAGAACCAGCTCTTGGTTTTATTGTTCTTTTGTATTTTTTTTTTTGTGTGTGTGTGTTTCTATGTCATTCATTTCTGCTCTGGTCTTTAATATTTCCTTCCTTCTGCTTACTGTGGGGTTTTCTTTTTGTTCTCTTTCTAATTCTTTTAGTTGTTGAGTTAGATGATTTGTTACCATTTTTTCTTGTTTTTTTGAGGTAGGCCTGTGGAGCTATAAACTTCCCTCTGAGGACTGCTTTCATTGTGTCCCATAGTATTTGCATTGTTGTGTTTTTATTGTCATTAGTCTCCAGGATGTTTTTAATTTCTTCTTTGATCTTATTGACAACCCATTCATTATTTAATAGCATGCTATTCAGCTTCCAAGTGTTTGAATTTTTTGGAATGTTTTTATTGTAGTTTATTTCTAATATTATGCCATTGTGGTCTGATAAAATGCTTGATATAATTTCAATCTTTTTGAATTTGGGGAGACTTTGTTTGTGACCCAATATGTGGTCTATTTTTGAAAATGTCCCATGTGCACTTGAGAAGAACATATATTCCGTGGCTTTGGGGTGAAATGCTCTGAAGATGTCAATTAGGTCCATCTGATCTAGTGAGTCATTTAGAATTGCTGAATTTTTGTCTAGAGTATTTATCCAGTGATTTCAGTGGTGTATTAAAGTCCCCTACTATGATTGTATTGTTGTTGATCTCTCCCTTGATATCTTCCAGGTGTTTTTTTTTTTTTTATGTATTTGGGTGCTCCGACATTGGGTGCATATATGTTTATCAGAGTTATATACTCTTGTTGTATCAATCCCTTTATTATTATGAAGTGGCCTTCCTTAACTCTTGTTATGGCCTTTACTTTGAGGTCTATTTTGTCAGAAATAAGGACTTCTACCCCAGCTTTTTTTTTCATTTCCATTTGCCTGAAAGTTGTTTTTCCATCCCTTCACTTTCAGTCTGTATGAGTCCCTTTTTCTGAGGTGGGTCTCTTGTAGACAGCATATATATGGGTCATGTTTTTTTATCCATTTGGCCACTCAATGTCTTTTGATTGGAGCATCTAGTCTGTTTACGTTTAAAGTTATTATTGAAAGGAACTTATTTGTAGCCATTTTTATTTTTTGTGTCTGTGTTCCTTCTTACCTTTTTATTTCTTTTTCTTTCTTTCTTTTTTTTTTTTTTTTCTTTCTTTCTTTTTTTTTTTTTTTTTTTTTTTTTTTTTTTTTTTTTTTTTTTTTTTTACAGCAGACCCTTTAGCATTTCTTGCATTGCTGGCTTGGTAGTGATCAACTCCCTTAGCATTTTTTTGGTCTGTGAAGCTCCTTATTTCCCTTTTAATTTTGAATGATAACCTTGCTGGATAGAGTATTCTTGGATTCAGTCCCTTGGTTTGCATCACTTTGTAATTTTCTTTCCATTCTTTTCTTACCTGATGTGTTTCTGTTGAGAAATCATTTGATAATCTATTGGGAGCTCCCTTGTATATAACTTTCTGTCTCTCTCTTGCAGCCTTTAAGATTCTCTCTTTGTCCTAAATATTTGCCATCGTAATTATGATGTGTCTTGGTGTGGGTCTTTTCGGTTTCATCCTGTTTGGAACTCTCTGTGCTTCTGTGACTTTTTTCTTTGCCACATCAGGGAAGTTTTCTGACATTATTTCTTCAAATAGTTCTTCTAACCCTTGTTCCTCTTCCTGTTGTTCTGGCACCCCTATTATTCGTATGTTGCTTTTTTTCATCTTGTCCCATAGCTCCCTTAGGCTCTCCTCCTGTCTTTTAATTTTTTTCTCTAGTTGCAATTCAGTTTGGCCATGTTTTGCTTCCCTGTCTTCTAGTTCACTAATTTGGTTCTCCGCTTTTCCTAGTCTCCTGTTGAAACTTTCCATGGTGTTTTTTCTTGCAGCTATATCACTCTTCATTTCTTCTTGATTCTTACATAAGTTATTGATTTTTTTCATCCATTTCTTCTTGATTCTTATATAAGGTGTTGATTTTTTCTTTCATCCGGTTTATGAACTCTATGACCCTTATTCTGAATTCTTTTTCTGACATATTGCATGCCTCTGTTTCACTTAGCTGCCTTTCTGGCGATTCCTCCTTTTCTTTCCTTTGGGGTATCTTTGTCTACCCATTTTTTGTCTCACCGACTTATCTAGATGTAGAGCTGTGCAGGGGCTGCTCCTTGGATGGCAGTGGCTACTCTGGCTGTAGTTGCTCCTCAGGCAGTTATGGTAGCAGCTGCTTCTCAGTTGGCAGCGGCTCCTCTGGTGGGTGCTGTTCGCAGCAGTGGTGCCTCCTCTGGCTGGTGGGGGATACTGCTCTTATAGCTGCTGTTCCTTGGACGGGGTGGGCTGATTATGAGGTTGTTGCTCCTTGGATGTGGACAGGTTGTTCATGTTCACTGCTTTTTGGATGGGGGCCAGCTGCTCACGTGGCTGCTGCCCCTCGGACAGGGGCAGACTGCTCACGTGGCTGCTGTTCTTTAAATGGGTGCTGGCTGTGTGCTGCTGCTGTTCCTCAGATGGGCCGGGCTACTTGTGATGCCGCCGCTCCTTGGACAGGGGCAGGTTGCTTGCAGGGCTGCTGCTCCTTGTATGGGTGCGGGTTGCTTGTGCAGCTGCTTCTCCTCGGACGGGGGGTGGTCTGCTCATGTGGCTGCTATTCCTCGTGTGGGCGTGAGCTACTCGTGCTGTTGATGCTCCTTGGACAGGGACAGGCCACTCACCTGGCTCATTCTTGTCGGACAGGTGTAGGCTGCGTGTGGGTGCTGCTCCTTGGACCAGTGTGGACTGCACAGGGCTGCTGCTCCTTGGATGTGGGCGGTCTGCTTATGTGGCTGCTGCTCCTCAGATGGGGGGAGGCTGCTCATGTGGCTGCTGCTCCTCAGAATGGGGTGGTCTGCTCACACAGCTGCTGCTCCTCGGATGTGGGCAGGCTGCTCACACAGCTGCTGCTCTTCAGATGTGGGCTGGCGGCTCGTGCATCTGTTGCTCCTCAGAAGGGGGTGGGCTGCTCACACAGGTGCTGCTCCTTGGATGGGGGCAGGTGGCTCACACAACTGCTGCTCCTTGGATGGGGGCAGGTGGTTCGTGTGGCCGTTGCTCCTCTGAAAGGGATGGTCTACTCACACAGCTGCTGCTCCTCGTAAGGCGGTTGGCTGCTTGCACAGCTGCTGCTCCTTGGATGGCAGATGGCTGCTCATGTGGCACAGCTGCTGCTTTTCGGACAGGTGCAGGGTGTGGGCTGCACGCAGCTGCTGCTCCTCAGAGGGGGGCCAGCTGTGTGGGGCTGCCACTCCTCAGTAGTGGGTGGGCTGCTCAAGTGGCTGCTGTTCCTTGGATGGGGCGAGCTGCTCACATGGTTGCTGCTCCTCAGACGGGGGAACTTCCTGGTCACACAGCTGCTGCTCCTTGGACAGGGGTAGGTCACGTGAAGCTGCTGCTCTTAGGACTGTGGTGGGTTGCTCCCGGGGCTGCTGCTTCTTGGACAGGAGCAGGCTGCTCACGTGTCTGCTGTTCACATGGTTGCATTGCCCTGGGCTAAAGTGTTGGGCCGGTTAGAGGGGAGCCTGCTTCCGAAATCACAGGAGCCTGTGCCCAGGGTGTCTGGAGCCTTGTTGACCGTGGGATCACAGCCTAGGTAGCATGACCCTGGCAGGGGTGGCTGTAGAGTCCCAGGTGTTATCTGAGGGCACTCTGGGTGGAGTTGAGGCTGGGAACCCAGTTACAGAAGCTCTCCCCTTCAAAAAAGCTAGGCCTCTAAGGACAAGCTGGCCTCCCGGTACTGTTTGCAATCGTAGCAGAACTTGCCTAGTTAGGTGAGCCTGATTAGCCTGCCCCTGAAGGTCCTGTGGGATCTAACTGTGCCTCTCTCTCTCTCTCTCTCTCTCTCTCTCTCTCTCTCTCACACACACACACACACACACACACACACACACACACCACCTGACCACATGCTCCTCTTTTACTCTCTCACTCACTCATGCTCTTTCCCTTACTGCCGCATTCTTCCTGCCTCTATAGTTGGGTCTGGAGTGTTATTGACCCATTTGTGGATGGAGTTTACTCTCCAGGTGTCTGGTTATGTGGCTCGCTCTCAAGCCCCTTGACCAGACAGGATAAAATTCACCTCAACAAGACACAACACAGAGGGAACTAAGCACAAATGTATGCATGACACCAATAACCCCAATATAAGTGACCACCTGAGCAAAGAGAGTTAGGGCAGAGAAAAGAGAGCACAAATGCTATTGAAAAGAGAGAAAAAGATAAGGGATAAAAGACAAAGGAATAAAAAGGAGAATATATATATGTATGTGGGGGTAAGACACCACAGAACCAATAGATAAACCAAAAAAATTATAAACACCACACACCCAGCAAAGAGGATTGGGGCAGAATCTGTAGAGGCTGAGCTTATATAGTGAAAATAAGATTAAGAATTAGATGAATATGAGGAGGACCTCAATTTAGTATTGAGGAAGTAGAAAGGGAATAAGTTGATGAGAAGAAAGAGAATGAGAAGAAAAAATAATAAATTTACAAAAAAAATTGATTTCAAAAATGGTATAAAAAATTAAAAATAACAAATAAAAATAGTGATGGAAAAATAATGAGAAAAGAAATAGAAAAAAAAGCAACAAACAAAAATAGGAAAACAAAGAAGAAAAGAGGGGAAAAAAAGAAAAAAGGGATAATAAAAAAATAAAAATAAAAGTGAAAAAAAGTGGAGTGTCATTCCTTTGGCTGGCTTGTGATTCCAGTCGTCTGTACTGTACTTTTTTTTAGTTTCCGGTTGCTGGGGCTAAAGATTTCTCTTTAGGCAAGTTCCTGTGACCTCAGGGAGTATTAAGATTCCTTTGTATTATTCAGGGTGGGATCTGGGTGTGGCTATATTGGTTGCCTGGAGACTGGAGGGAGGGGCTATCTCTCAGGAGAAAATGGCGACTGGGGCATAGATATGACTCAGCACCAGACTCACTACCACCTCTCCTGGACCGCTGCCTACTCTCCCCAGATTCCACAAGTCCACACCTTCTCCCACACCTCAGCCATGGGTAAGTGTCTGTATCCAAAAGGTCCTACGAACTAGGTTCAGTAGAGAAAGTCACAGGCCCCAGTGCGAGGAAGGACTGCATCTCTGCAAGCTCCTCTCTTGCCGGCACTGCACGGTCCAGCCAGTCCTTCAGGGCTGCCTCTGAGCTCAGATCCAAAATCCAGACTCCAAGGTCCAAAATCCCCTACCTCCTGCAGTCCCGTGGTCCCTTTTTTTCACAGTCAGACACTTTGCCTGTCCTCAGGGACTTGGTTTGGCGCCCTGTAGTTTCTCCCTGACCCTCTGGGCACAGAGGTCCGGCAGACTCTCTTGCCTAGATCCTTGATTTCACCTTTATCCAGGGGACCTCTGCCCTTTCTGGCTGCAAACTGTCTCACCAGCTGCGTCTCCTTCGCCAATTCGGGCTGAATTCCACTTGTTTCAGCCACTCGCTCTATTTGCTCTGGGACAAGGCTCAGGACACGTCTGTCTATTCAGCCGCCATTTTGTCTCAGCTATATGTAATACCTTAAACAATAAAAAAAATATTAAAAATCTAGTGAATAAAAAATCTGATGAACAGAATAAACTGGTGAATATAATAGAATCAGGGGCATAGAAAGGGAGTGGATTGACAATACTCAGGGGGAAAGGGGTGTGGGGGGTGCGGGAAGAGACTGGACAGAAATCGTACACCTATGGATGAGGACATTGGGGAGCGGTAAGGGCACAGGGTGGTGTGGGAACCTGATGGAGGGGAGCTATGGGGGAAAAAAGAGGAACAATTGTAATAATCTGAACAATAAATATTTATTTTAAAAAAAGAAATGGGTAGAGAGCATTGGAATAGTGTTTCTCCATAGTGACCATACTACATGGGTTCTCCTTTGGTTTCTCGGTTACAGCTCAAATTGGGGAAAGGATGCCAGCCAAGACCTGACTGTGACTGGGAGGCCAGGGAGCATGGGTACAGGCTGGCATGGGTCATTGCCAGGCCTCTCTGCACTCTTTGGGACCTGTCTCTCATCCATGCTACCCATGAGCAACACCAGCCTCTGCAGGGCAGAGAGCATAAGGTGGGAGGAAGAGAGGCACATGCTTCTTTTGTCATGCCACCAAAAATGTCCTGCTCTGTCTGTCTCCCAGGTAATGAATAAACAGGTTTTAGATTTCTCCTCTCCTCCCACAACACCTGGGCAGTGACATCTCAGCTGAGATAGAGAATTTTTGCTTCTGGGTTTGAAGTAGATGTTCCATCTCATCAGGTCAAGTATCATCCCCAGGTCCTCTGAGAGCAGAGTCTGTCACCTTTCCACACCCGAATGGAGAGGTCATGGCTCTCTGGGAGTGTACTACTGCTAGGGTGCAGGTTACACACCCTCCCATGTGCACACATACATGTGTACACACACATCCATGTGCACACACACACACCTCAATTCCCCTAAGCCCCATGGAACTCTGGGGTCTCATCACCTTAGACAACTGGCAGAGGGCAGGGCTGCTGGCTGAGACTGAAGGGAATTGCCCTTTCTGAAGGAACCAGAGGAGAAGATACAGACCATAAGGGCTCCAAGGATGCTGGTTGAAATGTGGGAAGTGTGATGGCTGGGATGGAGGCACCCTCAGATGGCTCTTGCCTGCTCCAGGCCTGCAAAAGAGAGCTAGATCTCATTTAGACTAGCCTGATCAGACAGGGCTTGCCTGGCAGGGAGAAGCTTTCCTTGGAGCCTTAAGGCCCTGTTCCTGGGCTTAGATAGGTGGCAGCCATGGTGTCTTTGAAGCTGGCAACCTGGCTTCCAGGGGCCCAGCTGGCTGGGAGGGGGAGATTGGAACTTGGGGCTGATGGATAGGTGGTGGCCTGAAGGAGGTGGCATGTCAGGATGGTGCAGTTTTCAGGAGTGAAGACAGAGCAGAAGGTGACAAAGGTGGGTGTACAAATAAATGCAGGAGGAGAGGGAGGAAGGGTGGCCAACTGTACCTGGAGCACACTATGGGTCCCTGGTGGGCCCCACATTGACCTGTCACTTCTCAGCCCTGCTAGTGGGCCAAGCATGCTGGGTTGTTGAGACACTGGGAAAACAGAGAACACAAGGAAAAAGGGCAAGGGCCAAAGCAGGGTTCTGGGGTCCTCCCTTCCAGCTGTAAACTAGCTATGCTGCCAGGCTGAGAGCCCAGCAGTGTTTGAGGACAAATGGGTTACAAATCTGAGGACATATTCACCTTCTCAGCCCTCAGGGCAGCCCAGTGAGGTCTGAGTATTGTTTTTCTTGTGTTCCCAGAATGAAAAAGGCTAGGGTGGGGTAGATGGAGCAGGTATCTAGGACGTGGGCCTGCTATCCTGGCTATCCCTCCTGGACACTCTGGGAAGGCTCAGGTCTGGCTCAGGCCCCCATCACTGCTTCCTTATGTCTCCCTGCCACTTTTCTTTGCCCTTCTGGGCCCCTGACTTAGGTTGGTTTTCTCCATGTCTCTCTCGGTCCCTGTCTTTGTTTTTGTCTCCATTTCTCTGTCTCTCTATTTCTAGGCCCCAGCCTATATCTCCCTCTTTTGCTGTCTTTAAAATTCTGTGTCTGCCTTTTTCTGTTTTCCTGCCTCTATGCTCTATGTCTCCCTTTTGCTCTCTGGCTCTCACTGTTTCCCTTGCTCTGTTTGCCTTCAATTCTCTCTCTCTCTCTCTCTCTCTCTCTCTCTCTCTCTCTCTCTCTCTCTCTCTCTCCTCCTACAGCCTCTCTGCCTCCAACCTTGTGTTTGTGAGACCTACTCGACCTACTCTGCTCTATACCTGGGCCTGGTTGGCAGCTCCAGGGAACTAGACAGCAACCCTCACTCTCCTTTCCGTGGGTAAAATGGAAGCTCCAAAGGTCAGGCTCTATGTCCAGCAGAGTCACTCAGGCCACCTGAGATCAGGGTTGGGACAGTGCCAAACGCAGTTATTAGGGATAGAGTAGGGGGCACAGACACAGGGACACACAACCTCCATGGCATATCAACCCATAATTCCCCCCCAGGATTCCCTGGGTCACCTCCTTCATTCTAGCTCAGTCCCATAAGCTGTTCAGGTTACTGCCAGAACCCCTGCCTCAGGGCCAAGACTTTGTTGGATAAGGAAACTGCCAGTTAGAGTGATAAGGTCCAACTGTCAGGGAGGTCTCCTGCTTTAGTCATGTGGAACCCTCAGGGTGCCCCCTACTCAAACCTGGCATCTGAATTCTAGATCTCAGTTCTACCACCTACTGACGGTTAGCTAGCAAAGGTGCCCTTCTGAGCACTGGTTTCAGGCACCCTAAGTTGTGCCCCAAAGGGTGGCTCTGAAAATTAAGGGGGATGATTTTGGGGAAGGTATAAGCACTGTGCCTGGCACCAGAAGGGGTGAGATGAGCAGGACCCTCTTCCTTCCACCCTCCCTTCCTTCTCCTCCCCTCATTTAGGGTGATAACATTAGGATCAGCACAAAGACTTCGAGGTATCCTTGGACAAATTAGCAAGGCTCTCTTGGCTGTGGTTTCATCCCGCATTCTTCCAGGAGGATCATTAGGAAATGGGTGGTGGCTGCAATGGCAGAGGTGGTGGTAGCAGGGCTAGAGACTCTGGCCCCATGGAGGTCAAGTTGAGTGGGCAGCTGGGGTGGTGGGGGAGCAGTCCTGCCTCTGAGAATGTGTGATCTCCCCCCACCCCCGAGAGGCTTTGAGTCATAGACAAACAATTCTGCAGCTCTGCCCTCCTCATCCCCCAGCCACAGACACACTTGGAATTTCAAGTTTGGTTTGTGCTATTTTTCATTACTGTGTGTTTCAAAAATGCCCACTGCCAGAGCCAGCCTGGGAAGGTCAATTTCTCTCTCACAGAATTTGAGAACATTGGTGCTGTGCTGGTGGGACCTCAGAAGATACCAGTCTTAGCCCTGCACTCCACAGCCTGACAAATGGGACTTAGAGGCTTGAAGAGAGGGACTTACTGGTCACAGGGCCCACTGCACATCAGTGACAGAGATGGGCCTAGACTACAGCCCTCTTGGCTCTCATTGTCTTCCTTGCTCATTTGTTAGCTTGTGTTCTCTTTGTTCTCTCACTCCCTCTGTCTGTTACGGTCTTTCTTCGTCCTTGTCTTTCATATGGATGCATTCTTCTTTCCCCAACAAGAGTCTGAATGGTTGAGACTCCACACTAATTGCAGCTTCCTTCAGCACCCTCTGGCCTCCCCTGCCACAGATGAGCTGTGGCGTGCTGGCTGTACCTGTACCTGGGGGTCCCATTTTATGTGGAGTAACTTCCATCTTGCCCCCTCAACCAGGTGGTATTAGTGTCAGACCAGGCCCCCAGGCAGGCAGCTCCAACCCCCCATGGCTCTGGGGTCTTCTGGAAATAAGGGTGTCAGCAGGCCTTCTTCCCATCTGCCCATCTGCCTTGCCAAGCCAAGCCTAAGGCACAACTGGAGCTGACAGTCCCTCAGGGGAGGGGGTGAAATTTGCAGGTGCCCCTTACCCTAACCTCAACCTAAAACTTCCCAGATTGGAGACAGGAATTCATACAGGCGGGGCCTGATTCCTGAGCATACTCTTCAGCCTCTCTCTGCTCCAAACTTGAGCAGGTTGGAGAGTAAAAAGACTGGAGAGCAGCTCTCAGAAGTCCTACCACAGCTTTAAGTGGCAGGGTCAGTGGGTGGGACCAAAGTCCATCTGTCCCCTAGAAAGAAGCCAGGTGGGAGCTCCTGCCTGGAGTCACACAGTTGGCATATACAGCACATGACCAGATATTTGGATGTCAACTTGACACAGATACCTTGTATCAGAGAGGATGGGAAGGTCTGTCATCAGGCACCCACATGGAGAACCCTGCAGGGGGTGATGGGCAAAGCATGAGTCTCAGAGTTGACAGATCTCAATTCAAATCCACATTGGGATGTCCTATCTGGTTGACCTTGCTAAGTTACTTAATCTCTCTAAGCTTTAGTTTCCCCATTTGTAAAAGGTCTGCCCCATCACTGTTCAAGGTTCCAGGAATACAGTACCTACTAAGCACACACAATTGGGGGATTCATGAGTGCATGGGGAAAGAGCTCCTGCAGAGGCTGGTGTGCCATGAAGAAGTGAGCCAGGGAGTGAGCAGCAACGGAGTTGGGGTTAGCTGACCAGAAACTTAGTGCAAGTCAGCAGTGGGATGTGGTAGCCTGGAGACCATTAACTGATGGCTGGGCACTAGGAAGGCCAGGGCATCCTGCCTGCTCAGGTTTCCCTCCGGAGGTGAGGTGGGCAGGCCATGGGCAAAGGTACATCTGTTTGGAGGAAACAGAGCAGGCTACTGAGGAGACTAACTCTTTGGCCCTCCAATGTCTCCAGCACAGTCACCAGCCTATACAGTGTCCTAGTATTAATTAGCAAAAAGGGAGTCTGCAGCCCTGCACCAGGGCGCATGGCTTGGAGAGTGCAGCATAGGCTGGATTTCAGCTCCCACACGCTCTCTGGACTGAGTGCCCTCATGGCCGTCCTCAAGTCCCCACCATTTGCTGACCCATTTTTTTTTTAATTCAACAAATGCCTATTTGAGCTCCTATTCTGTTCTCTCCTTAGGCACTGTTCTAAGTATTGAGGAGGGGCCTTAGGAACTGTGAGTGCTCACTCTGGAGAAGGGAAGGTGACAGCATGTCTACCGGGTTCTCTGACCATATTCTCTCTGGACTGTGGCTCAGAACCAAGCTTCAATTCACTGGCTACTTACTGAGTGTCCACAAAAGCCCTGCTCCAGGGTTACCACTGACTGGCTGTGTGCCCTTGTTTGAGTCACTTTCCTTTTCTGGGCCTCAGTTACTCCATCTGCAAATGAAGATACCAGCCTAGATGATCTGTGAGGACTCTTCTGGCTTCCTGTAGGAAATACTGCAGGTGACAGGGGGAAAGTGAAGTGGACATTTACCGTGTGGCCCAGGGCTGCTGTGCAGGGGATTCAAGCCTGGGGG
The DNA here is from genome assembly GCF_963455305.1 of Plecotus auritus. Lineage (NCBI taxonomy): Eukaryota > Metazoa > Chordata > Mammalia > Chiroptera > Vespertilionidae > Plecotus > Plecotus auritus. The sequence goes on along the minus strand of NC_137784.1, from coordinate 52,967,405 downwards.
AGAATCAGGACTAGAGGATCTTGGAGATGTTTTCAGCCTGAGACTCAGCCAGCTTCCTTCCCACCTTTCTTTCCATCATACTCAACAGTCTTGCTCTGGCCACACTAATCTCACCTGCCCTGCATCTGCCATGGCCTCTCTAGCCACCATACCTTTGATCAGGCAGTGTAGTTGGTGTGGAATGCTGTCTCCTGTCTCTGCATAGTGAAATCTCACTCATCTTGGATGTTGCAGAGAGGATGTAAGCATAAGATGCATGGAGACAGGGGTTTAGACCTCATGTTCACCACTGTCCTTCCATTCCTAACGTTTCTACAAAGAGGCTATTGTGGCCCAGGGGATTCCAGAGCCTGAGCTACACTTTCCCCAGGGACATAGTTCTGGGCTCAGGGGATCGTTCTTCTGCCACCACCCAGGGCTGTTTTACCTTTCCTTCTTTGGGGCATTTTGGAGCATGCACCCTGAAACCATACTGACCTGTGTGCATAGCCCAGATCTGCCCGCTTCCTAACTATGCAGCTTTGGCTCTCTCGGATCCCATTTTAAAAGCCCCAGTTTCATTCTCTGTAAAGTGGGATATTAAGTCCCATCTCTCCAAGGAAGAAAAGATGACAGGGCGGGGACGGGGGGTAGAGAGCAGAGAGATCATGTCTGTGAAAGCTGCCTGACAAAGAGTAGAGGCCCGGCTCCTGTTGTCTGCTGGCATTCTGCTGAGCAAGGCTTTTACATCCTCCAAGTTACTCCTGATTCACAAAGCCAAGGACTTCATTTTCTTTGAAAGTGTTTCTAGTGATTTTTCTATCCAGCATTTCTTAAAAGTCCCTCCTCTCTAATCCTGCCCTTTGTTCACTCTAGGCCAGGGGTGGGCAAACTTTTTGACTCAAGGGCCACAATGGGTTCTTAAACTGGACCGGAGGGCCAGAACAAAAGCATGGATGGAGTGTTTGTGTGAACTAATATAAATTCAAAGTAAAGGAGCGGAGGGGAGAGCAAGAGAACCCTCCGCTCTTTCGGCTCCGCGGGCCGGATAGAACAGCCGAACGGGCCGGATCCGGCCTGCGGGCCGTAGTTTGCCCACGGCTGCTCTAGACACTTTGTGTGCCATCCATCTGCCCAGGGGCTAGCAGCGCTGTGGAGGGAGCACCAGCAGAACTCTCCCATGCACTCAAATGTGGATTACTCTGCCCAGAAAGCCCCATCCCAACCAAACTCAGGGTCTCAGGCTTGAAAAGCCTGGGGTGGGTAATGGAGGGAACCACCACCATCTCCCCAAGGCCCCTGTGCACCCAGGGATTCTCCTCATTCCTGCTTCCCAAGCAGGCCGCTCCCACTCTGAGAGATGGTATGGGATTTAGTTCTAGCTCTGCCACTTTCTGCCTGGGAGACCTTAGGCATGCGCCTTGCGTCTCTGACCCTCACTTTGCCCATCTGCAAAATGGGGATGATGTTCATAATACCCCTCACAGGACTCTGGGAAGATTCAAAGAGATTTTGCACAATCACTGCATGCCATAAAGCAAGTGCTCAATTAATGGCAACCACCTCTTTAAAAAAGCATTTGCTGAAATGCCCAGCATACTGTGGACATTCAGTAAATATTCATTGAGCAGTTCAAATTGGAACCATGAACACCTTTTATAGAAAACAGTATGGTAAAGAGAGTGCACAGACCTGAGATCAAATCCTGGCTCTGTAATTTCCTGGCTGTGTGACCTAGGGCAAGTCACTAAACCTCTCTGACTCTGTCTCCTCATTTGTAGAATCCTATATAATAAAAGCCTAATATGCAAATCAACTGAATGGCAAAATGACCAGTTGGTGGGGGTTGGGGCCGGCGAGCAGGTGGCTCCAGGCTAGCCAAGGTAGGTGCTAGCAGGCAGAGGGAGGAGACGGCAATTGGGAAGGGTGGTGGCAACTGGCAGTGGCAGCAGTGGGGTGATGGAGGGCGGGGCTGGCCACTCCCTGGTGGCTCTGGCCCCTAATCGGCCTGCTGGTCACCTCTCGCAGACAGAGGCCAGACTGCAGCTTAGGCCCGCTCCCCACCTAAGCTGTCAGTCAGACATCCCCCGAGGGCTCCTAGACTGCAAGAGGGTGCAGGCTGGGCTGAGGCACCCCCCCCCCCACCGCCTCCAAGTGCATGAATTTTTGTGCACCGGGCCTCTAGTGGGGTAATAATATAGTACTTTCCTGTTGTGAGGGTACCATGGGGGATGCATAAAGCACAGCCTTCCTTTGGGAGGTAGCAGGGCCCACTTAGGAAGATGTCAGGAAGTTCCAGAAGCAAAACCAAGCTGGCACCAAGGCACATGCAAAATGGCGAGCAATTAATTATCTCCAACAGAGAAACACTGCCCAAGTCCCTTTGTCCGGCTATGTCCTGAGCTTGGTTCTGAGGCTGCCTAGAGGAATAAATCCCAGTCCCTGCCCTCCAGGTCCTGTCCCCAGGCTGGACTGGATCAGCCTCAAGTGGGTCTTGTGCTCTGGCATCCATCTCTGGCCTGTTGCTTCTTGCCCGGGGCCTCAGTCTAGCCTTTGTCACCCTTGGCCCACCCCACGGCCTGCTCTTACACAGCTCCAAGAGAAAACTCTCCTCTGTTAAGCAGTTGCCACCCCCTTTCTCCATGGTTAGAACACAGAATTTCACTTGCAACAAATGGATGAGGGCACCCAAAGCTGAGCAGGCCCCAGAGACCACCTCACACCTGTTGTGGAGTTCAGGGTCCAGTGATGATGGAGATAAGGCCCCTGCCCAGGTGGAGATGGTGCTCTAGGGGAGGGGACAAAGAATATGTGATGGGAATGTGTATGTGCAGGAAATGAAGGCAAGATTTTCAGTAGGATTCTTCCCATTTGACATTTGGGGAGACAGAGGAACAAACTGGCCCAAGGTCACCCAGCAGGTGCTGGCAGAACCGGGGGCAGAACACAGAGGCCTACAGCGCCATTCCCCTCCCTGCACCAAGTTGTCCCTTGAGGGGGGGCTTACACTCTTGCCTTTGCCTTGTTCTGCTTTTCATGTACCCATGTCTCCACAGGGCCCCCAGTCTCTTTGCCCTTTCCTCTCTTGAGGAGTAGAGGCTGCTGGGACAACCTTAGCTCTGGTTAGACAGGGTTTTGTCAGGCCCTGAGCAGTGAGAGTGTGTTGGGGGCCAGGAACTTACACGGGCATACGGTGTCTGTGAAAACATTGGCAGCTGAGAGCTCCAATGTGGGGGCCAATGGTGCCCCCCATGGTCCAGATGTTGGCCTCACCCACCTCCTGCCTGCAGCACCAGATTTACAAGAACCTCACAGCCCATCTTAGTGAAACACAAGATTGTAGGGTTGTAAGGAGGTTGGAAGGAAGTCAGAAGGGCCACTCAGTGCAAGGGACCAGAGAAACTGGTAGGTTTTGTCCTTGGCCTTCAAGGTTGTCTGGACAGCAGGGGTCACTCCTGGGCTGAGAGTGTCCCAGGGAAGGTGGGGCCACAGCCTCCCAGGTCAAATGTCCCAGGTTTTCTGCCCAGAAATTTGAAATGAGAACTGAGTCCAAGTGGAGAAGCAGCATGATGACTCCAGGGATTTCCCCAGAGGGAGCAAGCCCTTTTTCCTGCAGGTGTGTGGGCAGGGTTTGCACACCCGAGCGGGTAAGGGGGTGTTGTATGGAGACAAAGCTGGAGGCTTTCTTTCCTATTCCTACCGAGTCTGCAGCCTCTCCTTGCTCCAAGATGCAGGGCACTCCAGTCCACCCCCCTCTCCAGCAGCAGGAGGGTCTGAAACCTGTTTCCCCCCTCCCCTTAACAGAGTAGGCTCAGCCCAAGGTCTTAAGGTAAACACTCCCACCCACACCAACACCTCCTAAAGCATCCTCGCTTGCAGGCTGGGAACCGCAGACTGCCTTTCTGACAAGAGGGGAGATAAGGGGGTTCTCACATTTCCCCTGGCTGGGCTCCTGGGCTGCCAGCATTCATGCTGGCTGATTTCAACATGAAAGGGCCCCTTGAGAAAGAGAGCCCCCCTCCCTTTCCCCCTTCCCTCTGCTAAGCCCCATTCCGAAGCTAACCACTGTCTGAGCCTCCCTCCCCCTGGAGCACCAGCTCTGCTGCTGGCCTGCCTGCCAAACCTTTCCCTAACTGTCAGCCTCACCTCAGTACCCCGCCCTCCAGGGTGGGAATCCCAGGGAGCAGAGGGGGGCATGCACTGGGCTGTCCTACCAAGCACTAAGCTGGAGAGGATAAAGAGGGGCTTGTGGTCCCAACTGGTGACACAGAGCCCAGGGTCTGCTCCACAGCCCAGGTGACCCTAGGCAACTATGCTGTTAAACAAATCTTTGGGAGTGGGAGAGACAGCTCTGAGGAGAGGTGGTCCCCCAATGCCAAATCCAAAGAATGCCAAACATTCTCAGGATCTCTGAGCACCCAAGGGGTCAACTCTCAGGCCTCTTCCGTGGCTCTTTTTAACTGCCTAAGAAAAGTACCCTTCAAAAATCTACTGAAACATCTCATGTTTCTACCACCAGAGGCCTTCCAGGTATTTGCCCTCAATCTATTATGCTGCAACTTTTTTAAACCTTTTATTTTGAACTAATTTTAGACACAGAAAAGTTGCGAAAAATAGAACAGACAGCTCCTGTACACTCCTCACCCAACTCCCCCTGATATTAACATCTTACATAACCTTAGTACAATGATCAAAACCAATAAATTAACCTGGTATCATACTATTAACTAAACTACAGATCTTATTTGAATTTCACCAGTTTTTCCACTAATGACCAGGACCCTCTCCAAGATCTTACATTGCATCTAGTTGTCATGTCTCCTTAGTCTCCTCCAACTTGGGAAAATTCCTCAGTCTTTCCTTGTCTCTCATGATCTTGACACTTTTGAAGAGTACTAGTCATCTGTTTTATAGACTGCCTCTCAATTTTATACAATGATATTTTCTTATGACTAGACCAAGGTTATGCATTTTGGGCAAAAATACCACAGAAATGATGTTGAATACTTCTCAGCTGATCATACCAAGAAGTTCATGATGTCACTATGTCTTATTACTGGTGATGTTTACGTCAGTCACTTCATTAAGTTGATGTCTGCAGGGTTTCCCAACTATAGAGTTAGCATATTTCCCTTTCATATACAGTTCAAGTATATTAGGAAGATACTTTGGGACTATACATGTCTTATTACTCTTCAAATGTTCTATGTTTGTCTGCTAATTGTAGCATCCACTGGTGGATCAATATTTATTACTATGGCTCCTTCCTAATAGTCATGATCCATTTCTCTCTTTCTTTATATATTGATTAATTGGAATTTTACTGTAAGGAAAAGATGCCCCATACTCCCTTTTTATTTATGTATTCAATTATTAATTTGTCTTAGTATGGGCCAATGGATATTTATTGTATTCTATGGCTTCAAATCTAATATTATCTTCTCCCTCAAGAGAGTAGGGTATGACTACCTACTCATTAAGTATGGGCTATGCATAGTGCCTTCCTTCCAAAGAGGACAGTGTGGAAGTGGGGAAAAATAACATGGAGACACCTGACAAACACTACTCCAGTCAGGTGACCCCAGGTAGCACGAGCAGTTGATAGTGTGCACTAGTTACCTGTGTTGAGAAGGGCATTTCACCTCTGTGATATTCCCCCCCATACCCATTTTCCACTTTAATCATGAGAAAAGCTTCATGATTTTTAAAATCCAAATTGAGGGACATTCTGCAAAATACCCAACCAATACTCATGAAAACTGTCAAAGCCATCAGTAGCAAGGGAACTCTGAGCAACTGTCACAGACAAGAAAAGCCTAGGGGGCATGACAACTAAATGTAATATGGTATCTGGAATAGGACACTGGAAAAGATAAGGTCATTAAGTAAAATAAAAATAAAAACAAACAAAAATAAACTTAAGGAAACCTGAATCAAGTATGGACCTTAGTTAATCATAATGTTTCAATATCAGTTCATTAATTGTAACAAATGTACCATACTCATGTGAGGTGTTAGCAATAGAAGAAACTTGATGCTGGGTGTATGGGAACTCTCTGTATTAACTTTGTACCTCTTCTGTAAATCTAAAAGTTCTAAAATGAAATATATATATATATATATATATATATATATATATATATATATACACACACACACACACACACACACACTGACTGAGTGGCCAGATTATTATGATCTCTGAACACATAATAATCTGGCTACTCAGTATATATATATTAGAGGCCCAGTGCACGGATTCGTGCATGGGTGGGGGGTGGGGACCGGCCAGCCTGGCCAGAGGTAGAGGACATGGGCGGTTGGCCAGCCTGCCTGCTGGTTGAACTCCTGGTTGAGGGGACAATTTGCATATTAGCCTTTTATTATATAGGATATACACTGAGTGGCCAGATTATTATGCGTTCAGAGATCATAATAATCTGGCCACTCATATATATATATATTCCAATATTATCACTATTTATTTTGTGTTCAAATTGTTCCCGCATTGGCTATTAGGATCTCTTTCAGTTTGGCTCCTGTGTTCTCCCCAAAAAATCCTCATGCTTTTCTGAGCACTGCCTTATTTTCTGTCATCACAACATGGTCCAGGAGTATCCTGGACTATCCCTGTCCCAGGCCTGATTCAGCCATTTCTTCATTGAGTACTAACTCCCTCTATTGGAAAATGGTATTAGAAACCAAGATCTGGTAACTAGGTGTGCTCACTGCTACTGAGGTGCCATTACTTCTAGGATCTCTCAACTTATAGATCTAGAAAATATATGTGTTCATACCAAGCATTTTCCTGCAATTTAAAAAATGTCATTTACTGATTCCAAGATGGCAATGGATTAAGCAGAAGTTACACTGACATTCTCCCAGGACCTGAAATTACAACTAAAATCTAGAAAAGCTGTCTTGAATAACCAACTAAAGACTAGCTGGACAGAACACTCAGAGCACCACAACTAATAAAGGTGCTCACATAGCATCTGGCTGTGAAAGGAAGTGGGGCTTCTGTCTGCCAGGGAGAGATGGATGGAAATGCAGGCCTCTTAAAGGGCCAAACACAAAAATTTATGTGCAGCCACTTACCTTGGGCTACAGTAGATTGAGGGAAGAGTGGAGTACAACTGTATGAGGAGAGTCCAGGGTTGGGAGTTCTGGGGATAGAGCTTGTAGGGCAGCCACCTGGATTCCTGTGATGAATCATTCCCCCATAATACAGAGGACATATTTCTCAGGCACACCTTTACCATCCAGGCAGCTTTTGTCTGGGGGTGGGGTGGTAGGGGAAGCAACTGCCCAAACATTGGAAAACCTCTCATACCACCCATGGAGTTTAACCATTGCTGTGGTCTAGAGCCTGAGGCTAATTAAGAGATTGAGAATAACCATCAGCCTACAGACACAGGTGGATCTCTGTGTGCTTTGGGCTTAGCCTAATCTGCTTCTGGACCCAGGGCTAGGAAAAGCAGACCTTGATGCACATCTTAGTCATATCCAAATGCACCCAGCCCCAGCAGAGGGAGCCACAAGCTGTGGATTGTTGATAGCTCCAAACAGGGTACTCAGGGACAGTAACAAGCAACATATGACATTGTCCCGCACAAAAGATCCTCCAAAAATACTTGGAGTCATAGTAGATCTACCTAATACAAAGTAACAAACCCAAAGAGGCAGCAAAAATGGAGAGAGAGAGAAAAAAAACCACAAGCCCCAAATGTAAGAATAAGAATTCTCCAGGAGAAGAACTAAATGAAATAGAGATAAGAAATTTTTCAGATATAGAGTTCAGAGTAATGAGTATAACGATGCTAAGCAACATGAGAAAAGATATAGACACTATAAAAAATGACCAGTTGGAAATGAAGAATGACATAGCAGAAATAAAAACACATTGGAAGGAATAGAAAGCAGATTAGAGAAAGCTGAGGATCAGGTCAACAAAATAGAAGACAGGGTAGAAAAAATCACTCACTCAGAGAACCAAAAAGAAAAAAACAATTAAAAAAACAGGACAACAGTTTAAGGGAGCTGTGGGACGAAATGAAACATAACAGTATCTGCATTATAGGAATATGAGAAGGAGAAGAAAGTGAGCAAGGGATAGAGAACCTGTTTGAAGAAATAATGACAAAAAACTTTCCTAACCTGGTGAAGGAAAAAAATCACACAATTTCAGGAGGCACAGAGAATCCCAAGCAAGAAGAATACAGACTCATGCCCAGACACATCATAATTAAAATGACAAAAATTAAAGACAAGGAATTTAAAGGCAGAAAGAAAAAAGCAATTTGTTACCTCCAAAAGAGCTTCCATAAGGCTGTCAGCTGATTTCTCACCAGAAATTCTACAGGCCAGAAGGGAATGGCATGAAGTATTCAAGGTAATGTAAAACAAGGATCTGAAACCAACATTACTTTACCCAGCAAAGTTACCATTCAAAATACACAGTGAAATAAAGAGCTTCCAAGACCAAAAAAAAAAAAAAAAAAAAAAAAAAAAAAAAAAAAAGCTAGCCCTGGCTTGTTTGGCTCAGTGGATAGAGCATCAGCCTATGGACTGAAGGGTCCTAAGTTTGATTCCGATCAGGGGCACATGCCCAGGTTGTGGGCTCAGTCCCCAGTGGGGGGTATGCAGGAGGCAGCCAATCAATGATTCTCTCTCATCATTGATTTTTTTTATCTCTCCCTCTCCCTTCCTCTCTGAAATCAATAAAAATATATATATTTTAAAAAAGGTTAAAGGAATTTGTCACCACCAAACCAGCATGGCAAGAAATATCAAAGGGACTGCTATATATTTTTTTATAAGACATAGAGAGAGAAACATAGGCATAAAAAATTAAAATGGCAATAAATAAGTACCTATCAATAATAACCTTAACTATAAATGGATTAAATGCTCCAATCCAATGATAGAGGGTAGCTGAATAGATAAGAAAACATGACCCATATATATGCTGTGTACAAAAGACCTGCCTCAGAACAAAGGACTCACACAGAATGAGAGTGAAGGGATCAAAAAGTTTTCATCCAAATGGAAACAAAAAAAAGTTTGGGTAACCATACTCATATCTGACAAAATAGATTTCAAAATGAAGGCTATAATAAGAAACAATAAAGGTCAGTACCTAATAATAAAAGGATTGATGAAACAAGAGGCTATAACCCTGGTAAACATATATACACCAAATATATGAGCACCTAAATACTACATATATATACTAGAGGCCCAATGCACGAAATTCATGCAAGGGGTTCAGCCCTCACAGCCCCGGCTTCGTCTGGAAGGTTGTCTGGAAGGACATCTGGAAGGACATCCAGATGGTCATTTGGCTGTCCTGTCTAATTAGCATATTTTGCTTTTATTATATATATAAAGGGGACTTTGATACCCCACTGACTTCACTGGATAGATCTCCCAGACAAAAAACCAACAAGGAAACAGTGACTCTAAATCAGTGGTCGGCAAACTGTGGCTCGTGAGCCACATGCAGCTCTTTGGCCTCTTGAGTGTGGTTCTTCCACAAAATACCACATGCAGGTGCGCACGTACAGTGCGATTGAAGGAGTACCCTAATTAAGTTAATAACAATGTACCTACCTATATAGTTTAAGTTTAAAAAATTTGGCTCTCAAAAGAAATTACAATCGTTGTACTGTTGATATTTGGCTCTGTTGACTAATGAGTTTGCCAACCACTGTCCTAGCGCAAGGCAAACAAAGGAGGAAATAAACAAATGGGACTACATCAAAATAATAAGCTTCGTGGGGGGGGGGGCCGAGGGGGAGATTCAAATAGTGGCCAAAATAAGCAGATGTGTCCTGTGCCTTGTCATGGAGCAGATAGAAGGAACAACTAAATCACATAACATCTACCCAGAACTGGCAAATTAGACACAGTGGGGAGACAATCCACAGCCATAAAGGGCAGAGGATGCCTGGAGAACAGTAGGATCAGGGATCTGGGCTGGAGAAAGAGATATGTGTGACCACAGGGATGAGAGGTTCAGAAGGAAGCTGTGCTGCACCAAGTCTGAGTCCCTTGGGGACATGTGTAACACCCGACTATGAAAGGGAGGTCCACAGGGCTGTTGGCAGGCAGGGAACCTAGATCTATGTCCACAGCTGTGAGAGGCTGCACCCGGAAAGGCAGCCTGAAGAGCTGCCTGAGCCGCGTGGTGTTGTGCAGTGCTGGGAAGGTGGGGAGAAACTCACAGACACATGGTTGCTTTGCCTCTGTTTTGGCTTTGCTTTTATTCACTAAACCCAGTTCATAGTGCCTTTCAACTATAAACACCCACCAAGGCTGTGGTGCAGGTGGAGGTGCAGTTTTTTGGAGGCTGGGGAGTGGCTGTGGAGGGGAGAAAACAGGGAGAAGTGACCAGGAATCCAGAACTGACACATTCTGGACCCTCCAAACCTAAGCAGCCATTTTTCTCCTGAAGAACCAGCCCCTCCCAGCAGCCTCAGCCCAGCTAGTGTGGCCACATCCAGCCTCAAGCTTTGCAGAGGAAATAAAGATTCTAAATAGCCCCAGGGAGCCTTCAGGGGGACTAGGTTGAAAGGCCATTTGGTCCCAGAAAGCAATACAGCAATACCCCCACCTAAAGCCCTTTGTCAAAAACAGATGCTTGAGTGATTAAGACTGACAGCAGACAGGCGAAGTGGGCAGATTGGTTCTGCCTGCTTACAACCAAGGCTATGGAGACAGACACAGAGGAGCAGTGGATCTCTTGGAACTCCAACATGGTGCTGACTACCTAACAGGAAATTGGGAGGTGGCAGACAGAACAGAAGAGTGGAGTCTTAAACCAGCCCCCATGGTGCATTAAAACTCAGCTGAAATGAACAACACTTCACTTTTTAATTTTATTTTTATATCTTTGATTTAAAATTTTTTTCTGTATTTTTTTATCTTTCATTTTTTTGTATTATTTTCTTCATTCTAGTTTTATTTTCTTTATCATTATTCTATTTAATCTTATTTTTTCTTTTTTTTCACCCTTTTCTTCCTCACTCTCCCTTTTTCATCCTGTCTCTCTTCTCCTGTCCTCGCTTTAGTTTTTCTCTCTTCTTTCTTTTTGCCCCTTGTTAAAATTAGATCTTCTTTATCTGCTTTATGACATGTTATTATTATTGTAGTCTCTGTTGGCTTATATATCTAATATCTAATTTTCTCTCCCCTGCTCCAAGTCCATGCACCCTTCTCTTTTCTCTTTCTTTGCTAGCCATTTAAAAAATGTTTTTGCATTTCCTCTCCTCTCTTGCTCTCTTCTTCTCCTAGTTGTTTAATTAGTTTCACTCACTAAACTCAAGCCTATCTGCTCTCTCCTCAATTCTCCTTTTCCAAAAATAGATAAATAAAGATAGATAATTTAAATTTTTTTGTTTTATCTCTTTATTTATTTATTTATTTATTTATTTATTTATTATTTTATTTTTCTTTGCTTTGCTTCTTATCCACTCATTCTCTTCCTACCTCCTCTATACTGAACCATGGTACTTCCCCTATTCATTCAATTCCATAGCCTTATATTCAGTACATAAGCTCTGCCTCTACAGATTCTATCCCCCACTTTTTCTGGGTGTTTGTTGTTTGCCTTTTTCAGTTTATTTGTTTGTTTTGTGGTGTTTTCTTCCCATATGTATTTTTTCCTTCTTCTTTTTTCTTCTTTTTCTTTTCTCTCTTACCTTTTTTCCTTTTCTCAATATCATTTTTGCTCTCTCGTATCTCTCCTAATTATATTTATCTGGTGGTCACTTTTATTGGGGTTATCGGTGTAGTGAATACATTCATGTTTTGTTCCCTTTGCTTCATATCTGTCGAGTTGTATTTTGTGCTGTTCGGTCAATGTGGTAGAGAGTGAGCCACATAACCAGACACCTAAGAGGGGACTCCACGAATGGGTTAATAACACTCAAGACCCAACTACACCAAGAGAACCCAAATATCCCAAGTAATGGGCATCGCTAGAATACCCAGCCCAGAATACCTGAGAGATTGAACCACTGCCCCCCTCCAAAAAGAAAACAACAAAAAAAACACACAACATCTACTATGTAAGACAAACTCAAAAAAATCTGGGTGACATAGAAGTTTGATCTAATACATAGAAACAACCACAAAGGAACAGCAAAAATGGGGAGAAAAAGAAACAACCACCATATGAAAGAAAGGGAGGAATCACCAGAAAAGGGAATAAATGAAATGGAGGCAAGGAATTTGTCAGAGAAAGAATTCAAAGCAATGGTTATAAGGATGCTGAAAAAGATGGAAGACAAATTAAATAACATGTGAAAGAACCAAGAGGAAATGAAGAAGAATCAAGAGGAAATGGAAAATGACATAGCTGCAATAAAGAACACAATGGAAAGTATCAAAAGTAGACTAGAAGAAGCTAAGGACTGTATCAGTGAGTTAAAAGACAAGATAGGAAACACACCCAAGCAGAGCAACAACGGAAAAAAACACACCACGTACAAAGCAGAAGGAGAGCCTAAGGGAGCTTTGGGACAACACAAAACGAAGCAACATCTGAATAATAGGGGTGCCAGAAGGAGAGGAAGCTGAGCAAGAAATAAAAAACCTGTTTGAAGAAATAATGACAGAAAACTTCCCTGATTTTGGGAAGAAATAACTCATACAACTCCAAGAAGCACATAGAGTTCCAAACAAGATGCACCCCAAAAGACTGACCCCAAGACACATTATAACTAAATTGGCAAACACCAACGACAAAGTAAGAATCTTAAAGGCTGCCAGAGAGAGAGAGAAAGTTACCTACAAGGAATCTCCCATTAGATTATCAACTGATTTCTCAACAGAAACACATCAGTCTAGAAGGGAATGGAGTGAAATATACAAAGTGCTGCAAAGCAATGGAGTTAATCCCAGAATACTATACCCAGCAAGGCTATCATTGAAAATTGAAGGTGAAATCAGGAGCTTCACAGACAAAAAAAAAAAAAAGGGTTAAGGGAGTTTATTACCACAAAGCAAGCAATGCAAGAAATGCTAAAGAAATGTTAAATAAGACCAAAATCTTATTTAACCAGTCCGCTATTGGTGGCTATTCATAGTATTACACACTTTATTTTATACTAGAGGCCTGATGCACAAAATTAGTGCAAAGGGCTTGGCCCTTGGAGCCACAGCGGCTTGCCTCTGCCCTAGCAGCCCTGGCTACATCTGGAAGGTCATCCGGTTGTCCAGTCTAATTAGCATATTACACTTCTATTATTATAGATTATCAAAATGTTGTAATCCCTGTGCATAGTCATGTGCCAAGTGGTTCTCAAGGACAGACAATGAAATAGAAACTCTTGTGTCAAAATGTCTGGGCATCTGAAATCTTGATGGAAGCTGCCAATGTGTCCTCCCAGATAGGTGTTCTAATTAACTGCCCCCCATTCTAAGTAGCTCATGTGCCATTCAGGGCCCAGCCTCTCTCAGTTTCCATCTCCAACCACTTTCCCACTTTCTCCCACTTCTAGTCTAACACTCAATCTCAATGAACTACCTGCCATTTTGTCTCATGCTTCCAGGTCTCTGACTATGCTGTTGTTTCTTCTACTTAGAGTGTCCTTCCTCTTTTATCAGCATGATAAACTTCTATTCACTCCTCGAAGCCCATCTCAAAGGGTACCTCCTGTGTGAAGTCATTCTGAGCTTGTCACATAGGCAGGCAATTGGTGACTCCCTCCTCAGTTCTCCCACAGTGACTGCTCTGATCACATTTTGTCAGTTTGGGGAGATGGCTGTGTGTCCCACTAACTTATATAATCTTTACAGTCTAGCTCAACACAGACTAGACACACGGGAAGCCCCTAAGAGTGTCTGCTGAATTAATGGATGAACTTCCTTCCCAATGGCTTCAGACAACTTATTTTCTATGGGGCCTTAACTAAAAGTTTGGTCTGAGGCTAATAATTTCTTAAAGTTCACCCTTAAAGCTCCCATTCACTTCCATACCCCACTCCTGTGTGTACACATACAGGCAGGAACACATACACACTCAGGCACCCTCCCAAGTCTGTGTAGGGAGTCTTTGTAAGGGTGTGTGTGAGGCTGTCTCTGTGTTAGAAAGTTAGGGGAGAGAGACAGAAGTAGAGGAAGAGAGAGAAGAGAAGTGAGAAAAAAGAAAGGAAGGTAGGGAGATAGAAAGAGGAGAAAGGAGATTGTTTAAAGTGAGCATTTCTCAGGTTACCAGGGGCTGATGAATCCCTTTAAATGAAGTTGTCTTAGCAGCCGACACCTGAGCAGGAAAGAATTGAGGAGCTATTACCCCTAGAAAGAAAAATATATATATTTGCTAACAATGCAGGAAAATGCCAAGCAAGATGCTTTACGAAGGTCAAAGCCACTGGGTTCTCACTCAGCTCTCTTGTCCCTTGTCCCCATGTCCATTTGATCACCACAACAAAGTTTGTCTACCTCTTAAATACCTTGCAAATCCTCCACATGTCTCCATTCCTAATTGCTGCCACTGAGGTAAATTGCTCATCATCTCTCACAGCTACTAGTGCAATAGCTTCCTTGTTAGCCTCCCTGCATCCCATTTTGTCTCTTCCAACCCTGTAGACACAGGGAAAAAAATGGAAAAAGACTCCACAGGCAGCAAATTATTATTTGGTGGTCACCTGAAATATAAACCCAAATAATAAAAACAAATAAATAAAGGTCGTTCTGTAAAGCAAATCTGATCTTGTCACAGCCCTGCTTGAAACTATGTAGCCACAGGCTCAAGTTCAAACTATATTCAAGGTCCTTCTCCATGCATCCTTCACAGTTTAGGAAGTCAGCAAATATCAAGTCATTGTCTGTGAGGCACTGGGATTGAGAGAGGAGTCAACACAATTTCAGTTCTCAAAAGGTGCATGCTGAAGTCCTCACTCCGAGTGGTAGCACAAGACATGAAAGAGATCTCAACTGCTATTTTAATCTTAGACCACAAGCTTTGTTATAATCCTACTTTCCTCTGGAGTTCATGGCCTGTCAGTGCCTGATGGGGCTTCATCAGTATGGATGCATGAATGTATGGTTAGATGGTGGATGGACTGAGGGGTGGATGGATGAACAGAGGGACGGGTAGAATGGGTGCAAGAAGCTCCAGCAGAATAGATTGAGATTATAGACTATTAGAGGAAGAAACAGACTCAGAGGCTTGTCCAAAGTCACACTTCTAAATCACATAATCATATCTATCTATGCAGAAAAAGCATGTGACAAAATCCAACACCCTTTCTTGATAAAAACTCTCAGCAAACTGGGAATAGAGGGATCATACCTCAACATAATAAAAGCCTTATATGACAAACCTACAGCCAACATCATACTCAATGGGCAAAAATTAAACTCATTTCCCCTAAGAATGGGAAAAAAGACAGGGATTCCCACTTTCACCACTCCTGTTCAATATAGTACTGGAAGTGCGAGCCATAGTGATCAGACAAGAAGAAATAAAAGGCATCCAAATTTGAAAAGAAGAAGTAAAACTGCCCTTATTTGCAGACTAGAGGCCCAGTGCATGAAATTTGTGCATGGGGGTGTGTGTCCCTCAGCCCAGCCTGCACCCTCTTTAATCTGGGACCCCTCAAGGGATATCCGACTGCCAGTTTAGGCCCGATCCTGGTAGGACATCCCTCTCACAATCCAGGACTGCTGGCTCCCAACCACTCACCTGCCTGCCTTCCTGATTGCCCCTAACTGCTTCTGCCTGCCAGCCTGATCACCCCCTAACCACTCCCCTGCCAGCCTGATTGATGCCTAACTGCTCCCCTGCCAGCCTGTTTGCCCCTAACTGCCCTCTCCTGCAGGCCTGGTCACCCCTAACTGCTCTCCCCTGCAGGCCTGCATCTCCCCCAACTGCCGTTCCCTGCAGGCCTGGTTGCCCCCAGCTTCCCTCCTCTGCCAGCCTGGTCACCTCTAACTGCCCTCCCCTGTAGACTTGATCGCCCCCAACTGCCCTCCCTTGCAGGCCTGGTCCCTCCCAACTGCCCTCCCCTGCTGGCCTGATTGCCCACAACTGCCCTCCCTTGCAGGCCTGGTCCGTCCCAACTACCCCCCCCCCCCTGCTGGCCATCTTGTGGTGGCCATCTTGTGTCCACATGGGGGCAGCCATCTTTGACCACATGGGGGCAGCCATCTTGTGTGTTGGAGTGATGGTCAATTTGCATATTACTCTTTTATTAGATAGGATGACATGATACTGTACATAGAAAACCCCAAAGACTCCATCAAAAAACTACTAGACCTAATAAATAAATTCGGCGATGTAGCAGGATACAAAATTAACACCCAGAGATTATGGCTTTTTAATATACCAACAATGAACTCACAGAAAGAGAAACTAAAAATACAATCCCATTTACCATAGCACCAAAAAAATTAAGATGCCTAGGAATAAACTTAACTAAGGAGGTAAAAGACCTGTACTCAGAAAACTACAGGACATTGAAAAAAGAGATAGAAGAAGACTTAAACAACTGGAAGAACACACCATGTTCATGGATTGGTAGAATCAATATCATTTAAATGTACATACTACCCAAAGCAATCTACAGATTCAATGCAATCCTCATTAAAATACCAATGGCATATTTCAAAGATCTAGAACAAACTCTCCAAAAATTCATCTGGAATAAAAAAAGACCCTGAATAGCCACAGCAATCCCGAGAAAGAACAAAGTTGGAGGAATCACAATACCAGATAGCAAGCTATATTACCAAGCCATGGTTCTCAAAACTGCCTGGTACTGGCACAAGAACAGATGTATACACCAATGGAACAGAACAGAGAATCCAGAAGTTGACCCAAGCCATTATGCTCAATTAATATTTGACAAAGGAGGCAAGAGCATACAATGGAGTCAAGACAATCTCTTCAACAAATGGTGCTGGGAAGTTTGATCAGAAACATGCAAAAAAATGGAACTAGATCACCAATTTACACCATACACAAAAACAAACTCAAAATGGCTAAAGGACTTAATTGTATGACGGGAAACTATAACAATCCTACAAGATTCCACAGGCAGCAAAATATCAGACATACGTTGTAGCAATATGTTTACCGACACAGCTCCTAGGGCAATGGAGACTATGGAGAAAGTAAACAAATGAGACTACATCAAAATAAAAAGCTTCTGCACAGCAAAAGAAACCATCAACAAAACAAGAAAGCCCACTGCATGGGAGAACATATTTGCCAATGCTATTTCAAATAAGAGTTTAATCTCCAAAATTTACAGAGAACTCATACAACTTAACAAAAGGAAGATAAATGATCCAATCAAAATATGGGCAAAGGACCTAAATAGATACTTTTCAAAAGAAGACATACAGAAGGCCGAGAGACATATGAAAACATGCTCAAAGTCACTAATCATGTGAGAGATGCAAATCAAAACAACAATGGGATACCATCTCACACCTGTCAGAATGGCTATCATCAACAAATCAACAAACGACAAGTGCTGGCGAGGATGCAGAGAAAAAGGAACCCTCATGCACTGCTGGTGGGAATGCAGACTGGTGCAGCCACCGTGGAAGACAGTATGGCGTTTCCTCAAAAAACTAAAAATGGAACTCCCATTTGACCCAGTAATCCCATTTCTAGGGCTATATCCTAAGAAACAAGAAACACAAATCAGAAAGGATATATGCACCTCTATGTTCATGGCAGCATAATTTATAATAGCTAAGATTTGGAAACAACCTAAGTGCCCAACAGCAGATGAGTGGATTAAAAAACTGTGGTACAGCCGAAACCGGTTTGGCTCAGTGGATAGAGCGTTGGCCTGCGGACTGAAGGGTCCTGGGTTCGATTCTGGTCAAGGGCATGTACCTTGGTTGTGGACACATCCCCAGTGGGGGGTGTGCAGGAGGCAGCTGATCTATGTTTCTCTCTCATCGATGTTTCTAGCTCTCTATCCCTCTCCCTTCCTCTCTGTAAAATATCAATAAAATATATTTAAAAAAAAACACACAAAAAAAACCTGTGGTACATCTATACAATGGAATACTATGCTGCTATAAAAAAGGAACTCTTACCATTTGCAATAGCATGATGGACCTGGAGAGCATTATGCTAAGCGAGATAAGCCTGTTGGAGAAAGATAAATATCATATGATCTCGTTCATATGTGGAATATAATGATCAACACAAACTGATGAACAAAAATAGATCCATAGACAAATGGCAAGGGAGATGCCGGGTGGGGGTTAAAGAGCAACCAAAGGACTTGTATGCAAGCATATTGGCATAACCAATGGACACAGACAATGAGGCAGTGGGGGCTTGCCCAGGGTGAGAATGGCTGTGGGGGGTGGTCAAGTGGGGAAAAAGGAGATTTATGTAAAACTTTACACAATAAAAAAATATAAATAAAAGAATAAAAAAAAAAACTGTGGTACAGCTATACAACGGAATACTATGCTGCTGTCAAAAAGAAGGTGCTCTTACCTTTTGCAACAGCATGGATGGACCTGGAGAGCATTATGCTAAGCGAAATAAGCCAGATGGAGAAAGATAAATATCACATGATCTCACTCATTTGTGGAATATAATTAACAACATAAACTGGTGAACAAAAATAGAGCCAGAGAAAAAATATTTTAGAATATAACAGAAGTAATCCTGTTATTTGCAGATTTTTTATATTTCCTTAAACTTTTGTGATATTATACTAAGTACAATTTTGTTAATATTATTATATTTAAAATCAAAATTGAAGGTGATATCAGGAGCTTCACAGACAAAAAAGGACTAAGGGAATTTATTACCACCAAACCAGCAATGCAAGAAATGCTAAAGGGTCTGCTGTAAAAAAAAAAAAAAAAAAGAAATAGGAAGCGAAGAAGGAACACAGGTGTAAAGAATAGGAATGGCGACAAATAAGTACCTATCAATAATAACTTTAAATGTAAACGGATTAAATGCCCCAATCAAAAGACATAGGGTAATGGATTGGATAAGAAAACATGACCCATATATCTGCTGTCTACAAGAAACCCACCTCAGAAAAAAAGACGCACACAGACTGAGGGTGAAGGGATGGAAAAAGGTTTTCCAGGCAAATGGAACTAAAAAAAAGCTGGGGTAGCAATACTTATATCTGACAAATTAGATCTCAAACTGAAGGACATAACAAGAGATAAGGAAGGCCACTTCATAATACTAAAAGGAGCAATCCAACAAGAAGAAATAACTCTGGTAAACATATATGCACCCAATACAGGAGCACCGAAATACATAAAAAAACTCCTGGAGGATATCAAGGGAGAGATTGACAGCAATACAATCATAGTAGGAGACTTTAATACCCCACTATCACCATTGGACAAATCCTCTAAACAAAAAATCAGCAAAGAAACATCAATGCTAAATGACTCACTAGATCAGATGGAATTAATTGACATCTTCAGAACATTTCACCCCAAAGCCACAGAATATACATTCTTCTCAAGTGCACATGGGTCATTTTCAAAGATAGACCATATGTTGGGACATAGGCAAAGTCTCTTCAAATTCAAGAAGATAGAAATCATATCAAGCATCTTCTCAGACCACAGTGGCATAAAACTGGAAATCAACTACAATAAAAACAACCCAAAGAAATCAAACACATGAAGGCTAAACAGCTTGCTATTAAACCATGACTGGGTTACCAGAGAGATCAAAGAAGAAATAAAAAACATCATGGCAACAAATGACAATGAAAACACTACAATCCAAAATCTATGGGACACAGCGAAAGCAGTCTTGAGAGGGAAGTTCATAGCTCTACAAGCCTACTGCAAAAAACAAGAAACAATGGTAATAAATTACCTAACCCAACAACTCAAAGAGTTAGAAAAAGAGCAACAAGAAAAGCCCAGTGTAAGCAGAAGGAAGGAAATAATAAAGATCAGAGCAGAGATAAACGACATAGAGACCAAAGAAACAATACAAAAGATCAACAAAACCAAGAGCTGGTTCTTTGAAAGGATAAACAAGATTGATGAACCTCTAGCCAGGCTCACCAAGAAGCAAAGAGAGAGGACCCAAATAAAATCAGAAATGAAAGAGGTGAAATAACAACAGATCCCGCCGAAATACAAAGGATTGTTAAAAAATACTACGAACAACTCTATTCCAACAAACTGGACAACCTGGAGGAAATGGACATATTCCTAGAAAAATATAACCTTCCAAAACTCAATCAGGAAGAATCTAAACAGCTCAATATGCCAGTAACTATGGAAGAAATTGAAGCAGTCATCAAAGAGCTTCCGGCAAACAAAAGCCCAGGACCAGACGGCTTCACAGGAGAGTTTTACCAAACATTCAAGGAAGAACTAAAACCTATCCTCCTCAGACTATTCCAAATAATTCAAGAGGAAGGAACACTTCCAAGCTCCTTCTATGAAGCCAGCATCACCCTAATACCAAAACCAGATAAAGACAACACAATGAAGGAGAATTACAGGCCAATATCCCTCATGAATGTAGATGCCAAAATTCTCAACAAAATTCTAGCAAATCAGATCCAGCAGTACATCAGAAAGATCATACACCATGACCAAGTAGGGTTTATCCCAGGAATGCAAGGATGGTACAATATCCGCAAATCAGTAAATGTGATACATCACATAAACAAATTGAGAGATAAAAATCACATAGTCATATCAATTGATGCAGAAAAAGCATTTGACAAAATGCAACAACCTTTCTTGATAAAAACTCTCACCAAGGTGGGAATAGAAGGATCATACCTCAACATAATAAAAGCTATATATGATAAACCCACAGCCAACATCATACTCAATGGGCAAAAACTAAAACTATTTCCCCTAAGAACAGGAACCAGACAAGGATGCCCACTCTCACCACTCCTGTTTGACATAGTACTGGAAGTATTAGCCACTGCAATTAGACAAGAAGAAGAAATAAAAGGCATCCAAATTGGAAAAGAAGAAGTAAAGCTGTCCTTATTTGCAGATGACATGATATTGTACATAAAAAACCCGAAAGACTCCATCAAAAAACTAACAGACTTAATAAATGAATTCGGCAATGTAGCAGGATACAAAATTAACGCCAAGAAATCTATGGCATTTCTATACACCAACAGTGAACTTACAGAAAGAGAGACTAAAAAAGCAATCCCATTTTCCATCGCACCAAAAAAATTAAGATACTTAGGAATAAACCTAACCAAGGAGGTAAAAGACCTATATGCGGAAAACTACAGGACACTGAAAAAAGAGATAGAGGAAGATGTAAACAGATGGAAGAACATACCATGTTCATGGATTGGTAGAATCAACATCATCAAAATGTCCATACTACCCAAAGCAATCTATAGATTCAATGCACTCCCCATTAAAATACCAACAGCATATTTCACAGACCTAGAAAGAACTCTCCAAAAATTCATCTGGAATAAAAAAAGACCCCGAATAGCCACAGCAATCCTGAGAAAGAAGAATAAAGTAGGAGGGATCTCAATACCAGATTTCAAGCTGTATTACAAAGCCACTGTCCTCAAAACAGCCTGGTACTGGCACAAGAACAGACATATAGATCAATGGAATAGAATAGAGAATCCAGATATCGACCCAAACCAATATGCGCAATTAATATTTGACAAAGGAGGCATGAGCATACAATGGAGTCAAGACAGTCTCTTCAATAAATGGTGTTGGGAAAATTGGACAGATACATGCAAAAAAATGAAACTAGATCACCAACTTACACCATACACAAAAATAAACTCAAAATGGATACAGGACTTAAATATAAGACGGGAAACCATAAAAATACTAGAGGAATCCACAGGCAGCAAAATCTCAGACATATGCCAAAAGAACTTTTTCAGTGATACTGCCCCTAGGGCAATGGAAGCCAAGGAAAAAATAAACAAATGGGACTACATCAAAATAAAAAGCTTTTGCACAGCAAAAGAAACCATCAACAAAACAACAAGAAACCCCACTGTATGGGAGAACATATTTGCAAATGGTATCACTGATAAAGGTTTAATTTCCAACATCTACAGGCAGCTTATACAACTTAATAAAAGGAAGATAAAGGATCCAATAAAAAAATGGGCAACGGACCTAAATAGAATCTTTTCGAAAGAAGACAGAAGGAAGGCCAAGAGACACATGAAAACATGCTCAAAGTCACTAATTATCCGAGAGATGCAAATCAAAACGACAATGCGATACCATCTCACACCTGTCAGAATGGCTATCATCAACAAATCAACAAACGACAAGTGTTGGCGAGGATGCGGAGAAAAAGGAACCCTCGTGCACTGCTGGTGGGAATGCAGACTGGTGCAGCCACTGTGGAGAACAGTATGGAGTTTCCTCAAAAAACTGAAAATGGAACTCCCATTTGACCCAGTAATCCCACTCCTAGGAATATATCCTAAGAAACCAGAAACACCAATCAGAAAGGATATATGCACCCCTATGTTCATAGCAGCACAATTTACGATAGCTAAGATTTGGAAACAGCCTAGGTGCCCGTCAGCAGATGACTGGATCAGAAAACTATGGTACATCTACACAATGGAATACTATGCTGCCATAAAAAAGAAGGAATTACTACCATTTGTAGACACCTGGATGGAATTAGAGAACATTATGCTAAGTGAAATAAGCCAGTCAATGAAAGAAAAATACCACATGATCTCACTCATTTAGGGATAATGAAAATCATTATAAACTGATGAACCAAAAGATAGTTACAGAGGCAGTAAAGCATCAAACAGAGTGTCTAATTACAGCGGTAAGGTTAGGGAGGGGTGGGGGAAATAAGAGATCAACTGAAGGACTTGTATGCATGCATATAAGAGTAACCAACGGATGCAAAACATTGGGGGGTGAGGGCAGGTATGGGAGTGGGGTGGGGGGGCAATGGTAAGATATGTACACATATAATACCTTAATAAAAAATTTGAAAAAACATATAAATAAAAGAATAAAAAAAAACTGTGGTACAGCTATACAACGGAATACTATGCTGCTGTCAAAAAGAAGGTGCTCTTACCTTTTGCAACAGCATGGATGGACCTGGAGAGCATTATGCTAAGCGAAATAAGCCAGATGGAGAAAGATAAATATCACATGATCTCACTCATTTGTGGAATATAATTAACAACATAAACTGGTGAACAAAAATAGAGCCAGAGAAAAAATATTTTAGAATATAACAGAAGTAATCCTGTTATTTGCAGATTTTTTATATTTCCTTAAACTTTTGTGATATTATACTAAATACAATTTTGTTAATATTATTATATTTAAAATATTTTTCTTGAAATATTAATGTTTATTTCATGTAACATTATTATATTTAAAATCATTTTTTGAAATATTAATTTTTATTGCATGTAAATGGATAATTATTTTGTATATACAATCTGGTAATAGATTTATTTTATATATTGTAAAAAAATTAAATAAAATAAAGAAGAAAAAAAGGAAAAAAAAGTATTTTCAGAACACATACTGTGTGTGTGTGTGTCAGAGAAAGAGAGGAGAGAGAGAGAGAGAGAGAGAGAGAGAGAGAGAGAGAGAGAGAGATTGAGATTATAAAGGATCCACAGACACAAGTTAGAATATTGGCTCTACCATTTGCAAACCTGATGACCTCTCTGGGCCTTAGTTTCTACATCTGTAAAATGGGGATAATAATAATACCCATTTTATGGGTTTGCTGTAGGTATTAAATGAGCATATGCCTGTAAGTCACTTATTACCCCCTACCACACACACTAACACTGAGTACCTGTATTAGAACCAGAAACTGATATATAGGGGTGGGCCAAGTGTTTGTGGTCCTGCCCTTGTCCTCAGTGATCTGACAGTTTAGTGAAGGAGACAAAAGTAATAAAAATCAACATACAGTCTACAGAACGTGTTATGAAGGGAATAAAACAAAAGGAGCTATGAGAGAGAAAACTGAGAATGACAAATTTAATTTAGATTTGGTGACATTGCAGCGCATGATCTTTCTGAGGTGGTGACATCTTAGCTGAGAGCTGTAGAATGAGAAGAAGCCACCATAAAGAGTAGAGAAAGAACATTTCAGGCAGAGTAGACAAACACATTCCAATGCAAAGATCCTGAGATGGGAATGAACTTAGTGGATTCATGAAACAGCAGAGCAGTCTGGAGCAGAGCAGGGAATGGAAATAAGGCAAGAAAGATCATTGATCATTGGAATGACAGGTAGGAGCCATCTCCTGTGGGCCCTGGACTTTTTTTCTAAGTGCCATGGGAAGCCACTGAAGGGTTTAAGCAGGAAAGTGAAGGCCTGATTTGCATTTTAAAAGGATCCATCTGACTGCTGGGTGGAGAATACTAGATTGTAGAGGAGAGAGGTGGGAGCAAGGAGCCCCAGTAAAAAGGCCATTGCCAAGGTCCAGTGAGAGGCAGTGGTGCCTCAGAGCAGGGTGGTGACAGCAGAGGTGGAGACATGTGGGGTTCATATAATATGAGGTAGTCTTTGACTCCTTTCTTTCTTCAACACCCCCCCCCCATTCCATCTGTCAGCAAAGTCTGTTGTCTCTGTTTTCAGAATACATCCCGAATTCCAAAACTTCTCACCACCTTCACTGTCTCCACCCTCCAGGCCACCCTTCAACCCTTGTCCTCACAGCCTCTTCTCTACACCAGAAGGATACAACCCTAAGGGATCCTGTTAAACCCAACTCAAGTCCCAAGATTCCCCATCTCTCTAGGAGTAAAGACAAAGTCATTTTAGTGGCCCAAAGTCCTTTGAGATATGGTCCCTCATTACATTTCTGCTGTCATATCCTGCTGCTTGCCTCTATTCACTCAAATCCAGCCATACTGTCCTCTGCAGTTTCTCAAAACTTTCTGACACTTAACCAAATGAGGTTCTTCACATGCACTGTTGTCTCTACCTATAATGGTCTTTTCATAGGTATCTGTGTGGTTTTCTTCCTTACCTCCTTCAGAGCTTTTTGAATATTACCTTCTCAGTGTGACCTTCCCAGCCAGATAAACTTGCAGCCCAGCCCTCAGACATCCTGACCCTTTTTCCTCCTGATTTATTTTTTTTCTCCATAGCACTGATCATCATCAACCATGATATATTTTACTTATTTTATTTTTTGCCTCCTCTCACCAGTTTATAGACTTCACAAGGAGAAAGATCTTTGTCTGTTCATAGATATAGATCAAGAATCTAGAACAGTGCTTAGCACATAGTAGGTGCTCAGTAGATGTTTGTTAAATGAATATATTGGAGGAAAGTGAGATGATACACAAGAAAAAATTCTTCTGCACATGTTGTAAAGACAGACACAAACAAAGGCTGGTTTTTGCTAGGTTTATCATCGTGTGTGTACTTGTGTGTGTGTATGAGAAGCTGTCAGTGTGCTCAGGGTGTGGAGGGCTCATTTATCATTTCCATTAACATCCTTCTCCGCAAATATCGACTTTCCAACCTCTTTCATGGTGGTTTCTGTACAGAGTCTGCTTTAACCTTGCCAGCCAACCAAACACTGTAATGGTAACTGTCATTGCCTCCTTCCCATGTGTGTGTGTGTGTGTGTGTGTGTGTGTCCATCCCACAAGCCCCTTCAATGGGCACTTGTACCCATGCTGAGGTGGCTCAATGCTAGAGCAGGCTGCACTCAGGAGAGCGGCACCTTCCCTCATCTTTACCAAGTTTAAACAGTGAGGATACAGTGGACACAGCTTAGACTCCAGAGCAAGATGACTCTAAGCACTATCAATTCTAAACTGAGTGACTGTGGGCAAATGACTGAACTTCTCCAGCTTATTCACCTGTACAGTGAGATTATACACTGAGTGGCCAGATTATTATGATCTCTGAACCTATAATAATCTGGCTACTCAGTGTATATCCTATATAAAAAAAGACTAATATGCAAATTGTCCCCTTGACCAGGAGTTCGACCAGCAGGCAGGCCGGCCAACCACCCATATCCCCTCTCCCTGGCCGGGCTGGCCGGACCCCAATCATGCATGAATTCATGCACCGAGCCTCTAATCCTATCTAATAAAAGAGTAATATGCAAATTAACAATCACTCCGCTACACCTACCAGCCACGCCCACCAGCCACGCCCACCAGCCAATCAGGAGCGAATATGCAAATAAACCCAACCAAGATGGCTACCACTACAGAGAGCAGGAGGGAGGCTTGGGTTTCCCCGGCAATGGAGGAAGCCAAGCTTTCCGCCTACCCTTGCCGGCCTAGGCCTCCACTCAAGGCTACAAAGTTTCAATGATAGAAGATAAATATAGCCCAACAGAAATGGCGGCAGCCACAGAGCTGGAAAGAACAGGAGGCTAGGGTTGACCATGGCGATGGAGGAAGCCAAGCTTTCCACACACCCTGGCCGGCCCAGGCCTCCGCTTAAGGCTACAAAGTTTCAATTAGAGAAGATACATAAATCCCAATAGAAATGGCTGCTGCCAAGGAGCAAGCAGAAGGCTTGGCTCCACTCCAGGCTACAAAGTTTCAATTGTAGAAGATAAATAAACCCCAGATACCAGGGCCTCTGCTTGGGTCACCAGGGGGCGTGGCCAGCCTGCAAACCACCACAGGCCCCTCGCCCAGGCTGCCCCAAACCCCAAGGGAACCCCCACCCGGATCCGGGACACCCTTCAGGGCAAACCAGCTGGCCCCCACCCATGCACCAGGCCTCTATCCTATCTAATAAAAGAGTAATATGCAGATTGACCATCACTCCAACACACAAGATGGCTGCCCCCATGTGGTCAAAGATCCTGCCCCCATGTGGACACAAGATGGCCACCACAAGATGGCCAGCAAGGGAGGACAGTTGGGAGGGACCAGGCCTGCAAGGGAGGGCAGTTGTGGGTGATCAGGCAAGCAGGGGAGGGCAGTTGGGAGGGACCAGGCCTGCAGGGGAGGGCAGTTAGGGGTGACCAGGCTTGCAGGGGAGGGCAGTTAGGGGCAAACAGGCTTGCAGGGGAGCAGTTAGGCATCAATCAGGCTGGCAGGGGAGTGGTTAGGGGGTGATCAGGCTGGCAGGCAGAAGCAGTTAGGGGCAATCAGGAAGGCAGGCAGGCGAGCAGTTGGGAGCCAGCAGTCCTGGATTGTGAGAGGGATGTTCAGCTGCCTGTTTAGGCCCAATCACACCGGGATCGGGCTTAAATGGCAGTCGGACATCCCTCGAGGGGTCCCAGATTGGAGAGGGTGCAGGCTGGGCTGAGGGACACCCCCCTCCCCCGTGCACGAATTTCGTGCACCAGGCCTCTAGTATATATATATATATACACTGAGTGGCCAGATTATTATGATCTCTGAATGCATAATAATCTGGCCACTCAGTGTGTGTGTGTGTCTGTGTGTGTGTATGTGTGTGTGTGTGTGTGTGTGTGTGTGCATTAGAGGCCCAGTGCATGAATTCATATAGGGAGTCAGGAACCAGGTAGTCACCATTCACAGAGCTCCATGGTGCCAGCTGCTGGGCTGAGGACCCTACATTTGTGGGTTCAGTCAATGTACACAACAGTGCTATGAGCTAAGTACTACAATTGCCATTTTAGAAATGAGAATGCTGAGGCTGCAAAACTACTCCTGATGAAACAGGGACTTCACTCCCAGCCTGCTCTGATTCCAGAGCCTGCTTTGTTTCTCTGCCACAAAGAGTCAGTCAGACCAGGGATGGGGGTTGGGAGGGTCAAGGAGAGAGGAGGCAGAGGCGTGTATACAGGCAGACTCATACCATAATAACAGTATCCCAGGAGGAACTCAAACAGTGCCAGAAAACCCCAAAACAATTTTCTAACCCTGGGAAAATAGTCTGTAGTTTGGGCTGGCATGTTCAGTGTGGAGGCTGCAAAAGGAAAGTTATTGGGGCCAACCCTCCCCCTGCCCAAGACACCCTATGTTGGCCACAAAATCTCAAGAAAAGTCAGGTTGAGGAGCCCTTAGAAATCTCTGAGGCCCCACTACTCATTTGAATTCCCTGGAGATTCAGCCACTCAAACCTGATTCCACCCCCAGAGATTCAGATTTCACAGGATTTGAGTAGGGCCTGGGCATCTGGATTTTCCCAGCTTTCCAGTTCATTCAAATGCTCCCACTCAATAGGTCCTCCCAACCAATACTCCACACACACAATTTTAAAGTTGGAAAACCAGAGACCCAGAAAGGAGACACACAGCCTGGAACTCAGGTATCTGGCTTTTGTTAGGGCTCATTCATATGAAAATGCCTTCCCCAGGATGCCAGTGAGGTAGGTAAGAGGGTCCTCAGAGCTGCAAGAAGTGGGAAGACAACACTAAAAGCCTAGTAGTGGGCTGAGTCCCTCCCCTCATCCAAGCCTTTGGACACATTGCCACTCCATCTGCAACTGGTCAAAGGATCAGGAGCCCTGGGTTTGAGTCCCACTTTCGCCACTAACTCCTTTTTGACCTTGGGCAAGTTCCTTTCCCTTTCTGGGCTTCAATGTTATCCATACACAAAATGAGATTTGATTCAAATATCTCCTCAAATAAGATCTCTTCCAGCTCTGACATACTTTGGTTCTAGAAAAGATAGCATTCAGGCGATCTTGGTTGTGATCCTAACTCTACATTCCACATGCATGAGTCACTGCTTCTTACTCAGCAGAATGGGAATCATTGCCACCTAGGTCACATTCCTTGCTCTTTCCAGGTCTATGTTCTCCCTCCCTTAAACTAAAGTACACGGAGACAGAGAGTGGTTTCTACTCAGGGTACTCAGGAGGCTCTGATGCTTGTTCTAACTGGCTGCTCCAGTTCCACTGAGCTCCAGAACAAGGTCAGATGGATGGGGCTTTGGGACAAGTGGGCCTTACCAGGGTGGAGGGAGATCTTCTGCACCTAGGCCCATCTCCACTTCCAGTGGCCATCAGTGGGGATATGGGGCCTCCAGCTGACACAGCTCTCCAAGTCTCCTCAGAGTCACTCTTAAAGCCCTCAGTGAGAAGAAAATAAGTTGTCAAGTCAGGGAGCCTCTCTGGGGGCAGGAGCAGAGAGGCTGCAAGGCCTAAAACTTGGAAGGTTGGAGCTCCTGTCCAACTCTAGTGGGGAGGAGCATGGGGACAGCCTGTGCAATGTGAAGGAGTGGGGCTTGAGGGACAGAAATCCTAGAGGATGCCTTTCTGACCTCTCTGGACAGCAGTTACAATAGCCACTTTTTCTCTAAAGCCTCTGTGAGCTGGATGATCTGTCCATGTGATAGTCTGAGTTTCCAACAGCCCTAGGAGCAAGCCACCCTCATTTATTCCCACATTACACATATTGCAGATGAGGCTGCTGAGGCACAGAGAGGGAAAGGACTTGCCCAAAGCCATACAGTGAGTGTTAGTCTGGACTGGAACACAAGCAAGCTGACTGTTGAGCCACTGTTATTTCCACCCCAGCCAAGAATCTCCAGAACACCAATGTAGTGCTTCCTATGTACCAGACACTTTTCTAAGTTTTTCATATATGTGTGTTTATCTCTATCTCTATCTCTATCTCTATCTCTATCTCTATCTCTATCATCTCATATCTCTATCTCTATCTCTATCTCTATCTCATATCTCTATCTCTATTTCTATCTCATATCTCTATCGCTATCTCTATCTCTGTATACTATATATCTGTGTGTGTGTATATATATATATATATATATATATATATATATATATATATACACACTTATGTTATCTGTACAATAATACTACCAGATAATTACTACGATAAAGTACAGATGAGAAAACCAAGGCCCAGAATGTTCAAGTAACTTATTCTAGAGTCTCAAGTTAATACATGGAGGATTTGGGTCTTGCAGTCCATGCTGTACAGAAGGAAGCTCAATCCACATATACACACATCCCCTTACTCACCCCACACCTTGCACATCTCAGTCTGGGCTCTTACTTTCCCCTAGACGGCTGTTTATGGTTGTGTGGCCTTGGACAATTAAATCACTTCATCCTCATTTCTCTGGGCATTGGTTTCTCCCTAGATAATGGGATGATTGGACCAAGTGATCTGTAAGGACCTTCTCTGCTTTGCCATATTATTAATCCTAGACTTCACTCTTTTTTCTCTACCCTCTCTCCTTTTCTAGGAGTTAGTAGTGGCTCAGGCCTGGGATTTCCCAGGACAAAGGAAATTTAGTGCAACCAGACCTAGCCCAGGAAAGTGCTTTAAATGATTGAAGGGTGGAATTGTGACCTACCAGACTCCAGCCCCCATTCACCTTCTTACCTGTCAACCCACCTTCCAGGCTCCCAGCCTCAGGGCCCAGTTTCCTGAGCCCTTTCCTTCAGCTGCCCAGCCGCCTATCTCCCCAGCTCTGTCTTCAGCTGTGATTCATTGTTGTACCTGGAACCTGGAGCCAGAAGTTATCTTGGCCATAATTACTCCTCCCTTTTTCTGTGCTGCTAATAATGATGGCAGTCACTAACGCACAAGAATGTGCTCATTGCCACAAGAGGAACATTCTGGCCATAGCACAAAGAACACTCTCTGGCTTAAGAATGACAAAATATAACCCTGGAGCCCAGCTTGGCCACATCCTAGACATTTAGCTCTGGAAAAGTTCCTCAACTTTTCTGCACTTCAGCTTTCTCATCTTTACAATGAAAAAACATGAGTACAATCTCTCTGAGCTGCTGGAAGGATTCCATACCATAGTGTGTGCCCATCTCAGAGTGCAGTGCTTAGAGTGGAGTAGTCAGAGTTCAACAAATAAGATTTCGTTTTGAATCCCACATCTGTATGATCTTAGGCAAGTCAATGAATCTCAGTTTTCTGAGCTCAGAGAAAAGTATAAAAGTTCTTGTTAGTTGAGATTTTTATAAGGAAACAGTGAGATAATGAATGTAAAATTCCTAGCATGGTGTCTGGGAGATGGTATAGGATCAAAAATATGTTACCCTGCTCCACCTAGCTCCATGCACAGAGATGAAACTATTTGTCCCCAAACATGCATATTAGTTAAGTGATTAATAACATCAAAATTACACAAATCCTCCCAGAGAATAGAAAGAGAAGGAAACTTTCCTAACTCTTTTTATGATGCTAGCCAAATAACTAGAAAAATCTTGATACCAAAGCTACACAAGGCCATTATAAGAAAGGAAAATTTCAGGTCAATCTCTCTTATAAATATGAATGAAAACTCCAAAAAACAAAATATTAGGAAATAAAATTTAAAAATATATTAAAAGAAAATTCCTTATAACGAAGTGAGGTGTGTACAAGAATTTTGAGGGTGAAAAATCAATGAAACAAAAGACCTGGCTTTTTAAAAGATCAATAAAATTGACAAATATCTAGTAAGACTGATAAAGAAAAAAAAGAGAGATAACACACATTACTGATATCAGGAATAAAACAGATATCAAAAGGACAATAAGGGAACACTGTGAACAACTGTACACACATAAACTTCACAACTCAAAATGAAATGAATTCATTCCTTGAAAAGCACAAACTACCACAACTTATGAAACAGATAATTTGGATAGTCCTATAATTATCAAAGCAATTGAATTTGTATTTAAAAACACACCCAAGAAGAAATCTCTAGATGGTTTTACTGGAGAATTCTACTAAAAGTTTAAAGAATAATGAACACAAATTCTATATAAAAGCTTTCAGAAAAAGGAAGAGGCAGGGAGACTTTCTAACTCATTTTATAAAGCCAGTGCGATTCTGATACCAAAACTGGACAAATATAGTAAACAAAAAGAAAATTGCAGACCAAAATCCCTCATGAAAATAGAACAATTTTCAACAAAACATTAACAAATATGATTCAGTAATACATAAAAAAAATTATACACACAGCCAAGTGGGGTTCATTCCAGAAATGCAAGGCTAGTTCAATACTTGGAAATCAGTTTATGTAATCCATCATATTAATAGACTAAGAAAGAAAAATCAATGAATATGTCAATTTATACAGAAAAAAAGATTCTACAAAATCCAACACCCTTTCATAAGTAGAACAGTAAAAATTTAAGAAGAAAGTGAACTTTTTCAATTTGATAAATATCATATATGAATTCATACAGCTGACATTATACTTGATGGTGAAAGACAGGATGCTTTTGGGAAGAAAGAAAGAATGTTCATGTCATCACTCTTACTCAAAAATAATGATGGAAGTTCTAGTAAGTGCAATGAGGAAATAAATGAAAAGAGAAAAGAAAGTAGAAGAAAAAAGAAAAGGCATATATGTTGGACCAGAAGAAATAAAATGGTTCTTATTTGCTTACATAGAAAGTACCCAGGACATCTACAAAAAAATCTCCTAGAACTAATAAGTAAGTTCATCAAGATCACAGAGTACAAGATAAACATAGAAAAATTAATTGTATTTCTATGGGCTAGCAATGAATATTTGAACACAAAAATTTTAAATGCAATGACATTTATGATCTCTCTAAAAAGAAAAAAAGGAAGAATTAGGTGTAAATGTAACAAAATATGTAGGACTTGTATGCTAAAAATGAAAAAATGCTGATTAAATAAATAAAAAATGGTGAGACATACCAAGTGTTCATAGAATGGAGGACCTAACATAGTAAATATGTCAGTTCTCTCCAAATTGATATATAGGTTTAATGCAATTCCTATCAAAATTCCAGAAAGCTTTCTTGTAGATATACACAAGATTATTCTAAAATTTACATGAAAAGGCAAAGGAACTAGAATAGCTAAAACAATCTTGAAAAAGAATAATAGAGTGTGATTTTAAGAATTATTCTATAGCTACCATAATCAAGACTGTGCAATATTGGCAGGAGTGACATATAGATGAATGGAAGAGAATAGAGTACTGAGAAACAAATTCACACCAAATACATGCAATTGAGTTTTGACATAGGTGCAAAAGCATCTTAATGGAGGAAAGACAGCCTTTTCAACAAATGGTGCTGGAGCAATTAGACATTCATAGGCAAAAAGATGAACCTCAGACTAAACTTCACACCTTACACAAAAATTAACTCAATGAAACAATCATACATTTAAATATAAAACATGAGAGTATAGATCATTTAAAAGAAAATATGAAAAAGAAGAAAACATGAAAAAATCTTTAGGATTCAAATATTAATTAAGGGGGGTGAGGGCATGTATGGGAGTGGGGTGTGGGGGGGTAATGGTAAGATATGTACACATATAATACCTTAATAAAAATTTGAAAAAAATATATATATATATAAAAAGAATTCTTAGCTATGCTACCAAAATCATGATCCATAAAAGAAAAAATTGGATAAATTGGACTTCATTGAATTAAATACTTTTGCTATTTGATGAAAATGGATGAAAATTATCAGACAACCAAAAGCTAAAAGAGTTCATCACTAAAAACTAGTATTCCAAGAACTATTAAAGTGACTTCTTTAAGATGAAGGAGAAGAAAAGATAAAATATGAATAATAAAATGGCAATAACTATATGCTTATCAACAATTACTTTAACTCTAAATGCTCCAATCAAAAGACACAGGGTGGCTGAATGGATAAGAAAACAAGACTCATACATATGTTGTCTAAAAGAGACCCACTTCATATAAAACAACAACAAAAGCACACACAGACTGAAAGTAAAGGGATGGAAAAAATAGTTCATGCAAATGGAAACAAAAAAGCTGAGGTAACAATACTTATATCAGACAAAATAGACTTTAAAACAAAGGCTATACCAAGAGACAAGGAAGGACCCAGCAATTTCACTTCTAGCTAATAATTCAAAGAATCCCAAAACACTCATTTGAAAAGGCATATGCATCCCTATGTACATCACAGCATTATTTGCAAGAGCCAAGATATAGAAGCAACCTAAGTGTTCAACAATAGATGAATAGATAAAGAAGAGATGGTACATATATACAATGAAATGTTACTCAGCCATCTTGCCCTCTGCAACAACATGGATTGGCCTAGAGGGTATTATTGTGCTAAGTGAAATAAGTCAGACAGAGAAAGACAAATGCCAGATGAGTTCACTTATATGTAGAATCTAAAAAACAAAATAAACGAACAAACAAAACAGAAACAAACTCATAGATACAGAAAATATTTTGATGGTTGGCAAATGGGAGGGAGGTTGGGGGAATAGGTGAAAAGGGGGAAGGTATTAAAAAGTACAAACTGCCAGTTACAAAAACATTCACAGGCCCAGCTGGTGTTGCTCAGTGGTTGAGCATTGGCCTATGAACCAGGAGGCCACGGTTTGATTCCCAGTCAGGGCACATGCCTGGGTTACAGGCTTGATCCCCAGTGTGGGGTGTGCAGGAGGCAGCCAATCAGTGATTCTTTCTCATCATTGATGTTTCTGTCTCTCTCTCCCTATCTATTTCTCTCTGAAATCAATAAAAATATATTAAGAAAAATATTCATGGGGATATAAAGTACAGCATAGGGAATATAGTCAATAATCCTATCTAATAAAGATGGAATAGGCAAATTGACCACAACTCCGCAACAAAGATGGCGGCGCCCACAGCCAATAAGGAGGGAATATGCAAATTGTCGTGACAAGGCAAGAGGCGGAAAGGCGGCTCCAGCCGGAGTGAAGGACTGTACCGTCAGCCAGGGGAAGGAAGGCCTATTCTTGCACGAATCTTCATGCATCGGGCCTCTAGTATTGTAATAACTATGGATGGTGCCAGGTGGGTACTAGACTAATTGGGATGATCACTTTGTAAGTTATACAAATCTCTAATCACTATGTTGTACACCTGAAACTAATACAATACTGAATGTCAACTGTAATTGAAAAATGACAAAAATATTTTTTTTTAAATTTTTTTAAAAATATATTTTATTGATATTTTACAGAGAGGAAGAGAGAGGGATAGAGAGCTAGAAACATCGATGAGAGAGAAATATCGATCAGCTGCCTCCTGCACACCTCCCACTGGGGATGTGCCCGCAACCAAGGTACATGCCCTTGACCGGAATCGAACCCAGGACCCTTCAGTCCGCAGGCTGACGCTCTATCCACTGAGCCAAACCGGTTTCGGCGACAAAAATATTTTTAAATGGATGAAAAGACAAACTACAAACTGGGAGAAAATATTTGTAGACCATGTATTTGACACAGGACTTGTATCTAGGATATACAAAGAGCTCTTAAGACTCAACAGTAAAGCAAAACAAAAAAAAAAAGACAAAACAAACAATTTGATTAGAAAATGGGCAGAAGTCATGGGAAGACATTTCACCTAAGAGGACATACAATGGCAAATAAGCACATGAAAAGTTAGATTAATTAATGCGAATTAAAAACAATGAGATATCACTACATAGGTATCAATGGCTAAAGTGTTTTAAAAAGTGACAATACCAAATGTTAGCAAGGGTACAGAGAAACTGGTTGGTGGTGGGAATGTAAAATGGCACAGTCACTCTGCAAAACAGTTTGGCAGTTTCCTATGAAACTAATGCAAGTGCCACATGACTCTTGGATGTTTCTATCAAAGGATTTAAAACTAACATTCACACAACAATTTGTACATGAATGTTTAAGCAGCTTTCTTTGTAATAGTCCCAAACTGAGAATAGCCCAGATGTCCTTCAACAGGTGAATGGTTAAATAAACTGTGGTACATTCATAGCATAGACTACTACTCAGTAACAAAAAGGAACAAACTACTGACACATGCAACAGCTTGGATGGATCTCCAGAGAATTATGCTCAGGGAAAAAGTGAGTCCCATATGGTTACATACTGTATGGTTCTATTATATAACGTTCTTGAAATGACAAAATTATGGAAATAGAGAGCAGATTGGTGGTTGCCAGGGGTTAAGGAGGATGTAGGGTAGGAGGGAAGTGGGCGTGGCTCTGAAAGGGCAACAGAAGGGATACTTTGTGGGAATGTTCTGTATCTTGATTGTATCAATGCCAGTATCCAAGTTGTGATAATGTACCATATTTTTGCAAGATGTTTCCATTGGGAGAAACTGGGTAAAAGGCACAGAGGATCTCCCTGTATTATTTCATACAACTGCATGTGAATCTACAATAATCACAAAATGAAAACAAAAATTTAATTTCAAAAATCAGCAAATGGGATTCAACAATATATTAAAAGAATAATTCATCATTACCAAGTGAGTTTTAATCTGGGAATTCAAGGGTGATTTAACAATAAAAAATTGATCATTGTAATTCACCTAACCTGAAAAGGAAGAAAAATCATGGTAGATGCAAAAAGCATTATACAAAATTCAACACCCATTTATGATAACACTAGAGGCCCAGTGCATGAAAATTCATGCACTGGGGGAGGTCCCTCAGCCTGGCCTACCCCCTCTCACAGTCCGGGAGCCCTCAGGGGCGGGACCCGACCCGGCGATCAGGGGAAGGCGACACCCCCATCAGACCTCTGCTGCTGCCACTGCTGGCAGTGCAAGCCTCAGCCAGCCCTGGTTACCTGAGCCTCAGGCAGCCCTGGGTGGCTGGGGGGCTGAGGGGACTGGAAGACTCCAGAGGCCGACATGTGGAGACACCCTGGGTGTGGTGCTGCACGCCTGCTGCCCCGGCGGGCCTGAGGGGACTGGGCACTGCCATCTTGTGGCTGTGGGCACTGCCATCTTTGAGGGCATGACAGTCAATTAGCATATTCCCTCTTTATTAGATAGGATTCTCACCACGCTAAAAATAGGAGGGAGCTTCATCAACCTGATGAAGGGCATCTATAAGAAACCTTTAGCAAACAACATACCTAATAGTGAAATACTGAGTTTTCATACACCAAAATTAGATATAAGACAAAGATGCCAACTCTCACCATTTCTATTCAACAGTGTACTGAAAGTCCTACTCAGTGTAATAAGGAAAGCAAAAGAAATCAGAGATTTGAAAGAAGTAAAATTGCCATTATTTGCATTTGACATGATTGTGTACATAGAAAGTCCAGAATAATATATAGATAAACTATTAGGGTTGATAAGTTAATTTAGAAAGGTCAGTGGATATAAGTTAACATGCAAAAATCAATTGTGTTTCTATATACTAGAAAAAATATAGAAAGTAAGTTTACAAATCCATACTATTTGTAATAGTATAAACATCAAATGCTTAGGGATAAATCTAATGAAAGATGTGGAAAGCCTCTACACTGAAAACTAAAAAGACAAAAATATAAGGAGAGAAATTAAAGAAGACTTAAGTAAATTAAGGGATAAAACATATTCACAGATTAGAAAACTCAATATTATAAAGATGTCAATTCTCCCCCAAATTAATCTACAGAGCCAATGTGATCTCACTTAAAAATCCCAGCTTTTTTATGTGGTGGAAACTGACAAATTGGTTCTGAAATTCAGATGGGAATGCAAAGGGCCAAGAATAGCCCATTTAATCTTGAAGAAGAACATAGCTGGAGGACTCTCACTAACAGATATCAAGACCTAGAAAACTATAGTAATTAAGACATTGTGGTATTGGCACAAGACTATAGAAACTGACAAATGGAAAGAATAGAAAATTCAAAAACAGACCCACACATATACAATCACCCAATTTATGACAAAAATGACACTGTAGTACGTTGAAAACTTTTTAGAAAAATAAATGGTGCTGGGTCAGTTGGATAGCCACGTGGAAAAAAATTTATCTTGACCCCTACCTCACATCACACACAGAAATCAGTTCCAGATGGATTGCAGATATAAATATGAAATGCAAAACAATAAAGCTTTCAGAAGAAAATGCAGGGGAACAACTTTGTACCATTGGAGTAGACAAAGATTTCTTAAATAAAATGGGAAAATGCTATCCATGAAGAAAAAAGTTGATACTTTGGACTACATAAAAAGAAAGAACTTCTGTTTATCAAAAGGCGAACCACAGAATTGGAGAAAATATTTGCAATTGATATTTCTGACAAAGAAGCTATAATTCAGAATATACTAGGTGACTCAATAGAAAAATGTGCAAAAGACTTTGACAGACACTTCACAAAATAAAGAATATTGAGGTGGCCAATAAACACATGAATATGTGTTCAATTTAATTAGTTAAAAGTAAAATAAAAATTAAAATTATAATGAGATGCACCAGAATGAGTAGAATGGAAAAAAAATTGGATATGACCAAGTACTAGTGAATATGAGGAGCAGCCGAAACTCTCCCGCACTGCTGGTGGGAATGGAAGGCCAAGAAGCAAGATCAGGTGCTCTGTCCTTTAGTCTTGTTGTCTGCTTCTACCTTTCCAGACCCCAGGCCCCAGCTATGTTCTCTGGATTGGGTTTGGCAGATCTCCTCCATCTCTGCTTTTTCCCATAAGCCCTCACTGCATTTCAGGACCATGCTCCCTGAAGAGCGAATCTGATCCTCCCTCCCTCTTATCCGTGGCAAGGAGTCAATATTCACAAGATTTTCTAGCTTAAATTTCAGAGGTCACATAAATTAGAGCATTCATTGTGCAGATGAGAAAACTGAGGCCCAGAGATAGGAAAGGATTTATTGAAGATTACTCAGAGAGACTTAATGGGGGAGGCTGGACCAGAATTCAGGCCTCCAAATGCCCCAGTCATTGATTTATTTCTCTCATTTTGAGAAAGAGAAAAGGAGAAATAGAAAAGGGAGAAAGATGGCAAGACAGAAAGAACTATTGAATAAAAGAAGCACAGGAAGGCAGAAAAGAGACAGAAACAAACTCCATGGGAGGGATGAGAGAGAAGGAGAGAGAGGGAGAAAGAGAAGAAATGGAGACATACAGGAGAAAGACAGAAAGAAGGAAAGAGAGAAAAAGAGAAAAATGGAAAGGGGCTGACAATAAGTAGAGCAGGCAGACCTTCCTGCTCCTGAGGGGGTTGGTGGGAGCTGAGCCCACAGCCCTGTGGAAGGCAGAGATGGGTGGCCACAGAAATCCTTACCTGCCAAACTCCATCAGCCCTCAGAGGCCCAAACCAGAACTGAGCAGTTGATCTAAACAGAAAACAAACAGAGCAAAATGAAAACATGCTGGCTGCCCACCCCCACGGCCCCTGGCTGTGACTCTGTGCATTCATTGGCCCCCAGGAGGCCACTGGGAAGCAAGGCACAGCTTTTGTAACCCTCCTTTCTCTGTGGCCCCCCATCCCACAGCCACCCCCCACTAAGAGCCATAGACTCAGCTCTGTTCAAGATTCCATGGTGGGGAGGGGGCAGAGCTTGTGGGCTCTGTAAGGCTGGAGGTGGTCCTGTGTTTCTCACCCCTGCCCTGGCAGAGGGACCGCAAGGCCTGTGAGGGGCTGACAGAGAAGTGAAGCAGTAGGATGACAAAGTTTAGCCACCCCCACTCATGGATGGGGGTTCTTAATCAGCCCAGAGCTTGTCCTGGGTGTGGTGGGGTGAGAACGTGTGCAGGGAGGGCAGGAGGAGTAGCGTGGCTGACCAGTGTCGAAAAGCCGACACACTGAAAACTTATCATTAGTAACATGTGTTACTTTCTGTCTCCACTGGGCTCTGGAGCTGGAAGTCATGAAGAGAGAGTTCCATTTACATTATAACATTAATAATGATACAAGTAATAATATCAGTGGTGTGCTTTGCAGTTACCAACTGCACACAAACTCACTGAATCCTCACAGCCTTACCTTATAGTACTGGGAATAACTCTATTTTATAGAAGGGGAAACTGAGGCTCAGGAAGTGATTCACTTGGCATAACTGGGGGACGGTTAAGCCTGGGTAGGAGAGAGCAGTTTGGTGTACTATGGCTGACATGTAATGACCAAAGCCAGTGGTCAAAGATGAAAAAATACCTCTCTAAACTCAGGGGCATCCTTCAACTCTAGAACAGTCTCACATCATCCAAGGCAGCAGACAGATGCGAGCAGTGCATGTAAGAGAGGCCGGGAGAGGGGATGTGGGCATAGAAGTGACTATGGGCAGGTGGCAGGAGTCCTGGAGTAGGGACCACCCCAAGATTGGTTAAGAACACAGACTTGCCTGCGTTCTAATCCTAGCTTCACTACTTACTGTCTGATGTTTGTCTAGTGATTTCAGTTTTCTATGACCCAGTTTCCTCTTCTGTATAATGGGAATAATGATAGTGTTAAAGAACAAAAATTCAACAAAGTAAATTTGAAGATCTAATTGGCTTAAGTGAGTGATTATGAATTGGACAGGATCCTATATAGAAAGTAGAATGGTGCTCTGAGGAGCTGTACAAAATGGAAGGTGTTTATAGGCAGAAACTGGGCAGGACAATAAAGTTATTAACAAAAGAAAGGGTTGTTTCAGGCAAGGTTACCTTTCAGTAGGGAGAAACTTTATCAGGCAGATTGCCTTAGCTTCCTTCAGGGAATGGAATGGACGCATGACATATTACCTCTTTGGTACTGATCTGAAAATTCCAGACGACCAATTAGGATTACATTTCTGCAGAAGCTGAAACTGAAATTAGGTTAGGTATTAAGTCTAAGTTTGGTGTCATGGGCTTTAGCACAAGTGACTCCATTTTTGGCCTGTGGTTTTCTCTTTAACAATGGTAACTACCTCACAGAGTTTGTCAAGATTAAATGTGTTATTTCAAGTAGAACAGTTAGAAGAGTGCCTGGCACATGTTAAGCCTCATATATTAGTTCCTGATGCCCTTGTCACTGTTGGTTATTTGCCATGTCTATGCTGAACATTAGGATAGCATCAGTGAGCAAAAGCAGCTGTGGTCCCTGTCCTTGTGGAGTTTTGAGTATGGCAGGGAAGGTAGCCATTAATTACAAAGTATACAACAAAAGTTAAATTGCAATAGTGAGAAGTGGTGTGGAGGGGAGGGCCACAGTTCCACAAGAGTGAAAAATTAGGAAACATGTTCTAGCCAGGAAGATA
The DNA here is from genome assembly GCF_963455305.1 of Plecotus auritus. Taxonomy (NCBI): domain Eukaryota; kingdom Metazoa; phylum Chordata; class Mammalia; order Chiroptera; family Vespertilionidae; genus Plecotus; species Plecotus auritus. The sequence goes on along the minus strand of NC_137784.1, from coordinate 52,926,592 downwards.
CAGAGAGGTTTCCCTGAGGAAGAGACATTTGAGCTGTGTCCCGAAATAGAAGTAGGAGTCAAATAGAAAAGAGAAAATCATCCCAGGCAGAGAGCACAGCATGTGCAAAGGCCCAGTGGCAGAAGGGAATTTGATTATAGGATGTGAAGAGAGTGTGAGGCAGAGGCTAGACCAGGGCAGACCCTATAATTCATGCCCAGGAGTCTTGCCTTTATTATAAAAACAAAGGGAAACCTAGGAAGGACTTTAAGAATGGAGTAACATGATCAGAAAAAGACAGGGCCTAATTCTAGGTTCGCAAGGGTCTCCAGCTGGGAGGTGGGGAGAAAAGCCATATAGAGCAGGATGGACAGAGACTGCCATTGGCTTTCTCAATGTGTGACCTTGGACAAGTTTATTCTCTTTCCTGGGTTTTGATATCCATCCCTAAATGGTCTCTGAAGCCTACTTTAAGGTCATCTTGTTCTTTTCCATCTGTCCTTGGTCCTCCCCCACCCTCCATTAAAAGAAGGACAAGGCAGGGAAGACATTCTAAATAGAGCACAGCCCCTCTTCTGTCTTCCCCTTCCCCCATACCTCCATAATTCCTGCCCCCCGTTCAGGCTCTGTGGGAAGGAAGGCCATTCAGGGGCCAAGATTTCTCCTCCTCCATCCATGGCTCATCCCCGTCAGTTTTAGGCCATTATGGAATGGGGTCTTCTCAAGCCTGGGACCGGAGGAGTCTCAGGGGACCCCCATAGTGGTTGCTCATTGTGCTGGAAGGCCCAGAACCACAGGCAGCCGAGAGAGGCTGCCCCCGCCAGGATGATGGAGTGAGTGTGACATAAATTTCTCAGGACAGGCAGCAAAAAAAACATTTACAGCCCCTCCTTGCCAAGTCTGGTTCCAATCAGGCCCCTGGACGGCCCATTCTGCTCCCTGCACCCACCACACCAGGCTGGCTCCTCCAAAAGCCAGAGTCATTTAGGGCTTTTGTCTTTCTTTCTCCACTCTTCACTGTTTAAGAAACATGCACAAAGACACACACACACACACACACACACACACACACGACCCCCACCCTTGCAGGCCTCTATACCCACACAAGTGTATACATATGTGCATATCCATCCACACAGATGGTCCCCCGGGGTTCTGTGTCCCCACACACATATATAGACACATAGACAACACAAACACCCACCTCCTGCACTCACATTGGAGATGGGACATGGGTGGGCTGAGGAAAACCGTAGGCTCCATTGTCAACCATGAGCTGGGACAGCAACATCCTCTGAAGTTGAGCACCAAAGGACCCAGGAAGTGCCTTCCTTCAGTCACAACCCCCAGGCCACTTCTTTCCTGCTCCTCTTCTCAGCCCCCTGGCTGCCATGGCAACAGCCTACCATCCCTGCCATCCAAGGCACAGGAATGCCTTCCCTGGAGCCCAGTTAGACTCTGGCCAAGCTGTGAGCAGGCACTGAAGGAGGCTAAGGCTGACTGAGGGAGCCTAGGAGAGCAGCTCACCCAGGCATAGAAGCCCCAGCTCCCTGGAAGCCAGTGGCCCTTTTCCCCCAGGCTTATCTGGTACTCTGTCCTGTTCCTACCCTCAGCCCAGACCACCAAAGGCCTCAACTGGCCACCGAAGAAGTATCTGTTACTCTTGATCTGAGCTGAACAAGATGCTTCTTTCATGAGATTCTCTTGACTACCTGAATGCTCAGGCCATTTGGTTCCTCCAGGCGAAGCCAGGGGGGCCCTCTAGTTTATTCCATATCCGACCACTGTCTAGCAGCCCCCAGAAGTCAGGCACAGTTCTTCTCTACACTCATGGAAGACTGGGAGGTAGTAGCAGGGGAGTCACTCCAAGTGCAACTTGGGGAGGACTTTGGGGCTAAGGGAATCCAATTATGGGCCTTGCTTCTTCTTTCCCCCAAACAATCAGAATGGTGGCCCCTAAGAACCTTAAAGGAGAGGCTGCTTTGCATGGGAGGTGGCCATTCGCCCTCCCTGGAAGGCAGTATGATGCAGGGAAGTACGTGAGCTTGGGGAAGCCAGACCTGGGTTCAGATCCCTCTTTGCCCTGTGCGAGCTGTGTGAATTGGAGAACTGAGTCAAACCTATAGATTGCGTTCTTATCAATAGCTAGTGTAGCCAGGACATAGGCCGTAGTAATGCTCCATACATACTCATTCCAGTTGCTTCCCACTAACTCTGTCCATTTGAAGTGCAGCGCCCAGGGGAGAGGGGCAGAAGGAGGAATGAATTTCCATCAGTTACATTCCAGGTTTTATGTTCATTACTTCATTTAATACTCCTTGCATCTGTGTGTGAGGTAGTTACTATCAGGATCCCAGTTTGGCTCCTGAGTTGACATGGGTGGGGGCATTATACCATGATTATGAGACAACAGAGGGGGTTTGGGGGTGGTGTGTGTGGAAGAAGGTGCTTTAAGCACTGATTTTGAGGGTGTTTTAGCCTGAGGGAAGAGGACTTGTCAGGCCCCCCAGCTGCCTCCTTCCTCTGGGTATGCGGAGCAGACCAGCTGGCTGCCAGGGCCCAGACACACACTGGCTCCAGAGTATCTTCGAGGGCAACTTTATGAAGCAGAAAATCCAGTATCTACCCCTGGGAGCAGCAGCAGCAAAGTAGCTGGCCAGGCTTGGGGTGGAGAAGACCCCTCCTTCCTGCCCAGATAACACAGCAGAGCACACCTGGCCCAGGCCTTTTTCAAGTCCCTCAGGCAGGGGAGCTTCTAGGAAATGCTCCAGGGAAGCAGATTTCGCTGAGCAAAAGGAAAGGCAGGGCTCTGCAAAGGTGGACCAGTTGCTTGTAGGGGAGTGAGTTGCCTGTCACTGCAGGTATTTGAGCAGAAACAAGCTAGAGAAAGCATTAGTTATTCACACAGGTCAGGGTTCTTAGTCTGGAGGGACCCACAATGTTAAAGTGCTTCCTGAAATTATGTGCAACATTTGTTGTGCTTGTGCACTTTCATAGGAAATGGGCTCATTGCTTTCGTTAGCTTGTTCAGAGGCATGCGAGCCCGGAGGTCACACAGATGAGGAAATGGAGCCTTGCAGAGGGGGAAAGCCTCCAGGCTTCCTAACCAGAGCTCAACTCCATGCTGTTTTCTATAACACAAAATGCTGGCCTCTCCTATAGCAGGTGCCTTAGGACAGCCTAGTGAGAAGGGTCCTCATGTTGCCATTTCCCAGCAAAGGATTCTGGGGCCCAAAGAAGGGCAGGACCTTGTTTAGGTCCCACAGCCAGTGGGAGGAGAAACAAGAACTAAATCTCAGGTCTCTTGCTGACTGTTTTCCCCCAAACAACTCCATTTCATCCTCCCCCTGTGGAGAGTAACAAGCAGACATGCCTACACTGGCCTGCAGATCTCAAAGCACCCATCCCCTTTTCCTGCTCTCCATATTCTGTGGGCTAGCTTCTCTACTCCTTCCCTCCAGAAAACTTTCATTTCTACATGAACTCTGCTTACAGCTAGTGTGACCCCAGAGAAGCCAGGCACTGACACTCTGGCTTACCCAGAAGTGCAGGTGACCTGCATAGGCAGTAGTCGAGCAGCAGGAGGCCGATCAGGGCCAGGAAAAGATGGGGCCGTGGTCTCTCCAGAGTAAAAAGTGCTAAGGGCCGATATAAGGACTTTCACCTCTTTCCCTATACGCTGTCACCTCTCTGCTACAACTGAAAAAACTAGCATCTTTCTAGAACCCCCAGAAACAGATGCCTGAAGACAAATGTTCTCTTCTGTTTCTTCCACCCTTTCTGTGTCCCTGAATGGGGCTGACAAATGAAGCCAAACCACTGCAGCCTTTGCTGTTCCAGAGATGAGCCGTGGAGGTGCACGTCTGAAAAGGAGCTAGCAACATAGGCCTTCCATGCAAAGGGCCAAGGCCAGGAGGTAGGGAGGTAGGCCATTGGTCAGGAGGCTCATCAGGAAGGGGCAGCCCCTAAGTGGGGTGCATTGGCTATACAGGCTGACCAAGAGAAGGCCAAAAGGACCAGAGCCCCATCCCAAAGCCTGGAATAACACAGTTAAAGCAGCCTGTGCAGTAAAGCTGTCCTCAGCTCAGCTGAGAAGCCTCTGGGACTCAGCAGTGCACTTTGATTTTTCTTACAATCCCTGTGCATTTTTGCTTTGATTATAAAAGCCAAATGTACTCATAGTGTAGAATCCAGAAAATAATGACAAGTATGTAGAAAATAATCACTAACTGTGTAACCTTGGGCAAGTCACTTATCCTCTCTGTACTTCAGTCTCCTCATCTATAAAATGGGATAATACAATATTTATCTCATAGGGTAGTTAGTTGTAAGAAGTAAAGATATGTAAAGTGCTGAGAAAATTTTCCAGTTTCCCAGCCCATCATAAGTGCTATACAGGTGTTAACTTTTATTTTTATGATCCACTACAATCCCACTACCCATAGTCAGCCAATGTTAACAATTGGTTGATTTTCTTCTGGTCCTTTTATTTGAATACTTATAGTTTGTAAAACGATAATCAGGATTATACTATATATATGAATTGTTTTTTTGCAGATTTTAACCTAGCATCATAATATGACTATTTCCCACATTGTTATATATCCTTTAAAACATCCTCACAGGTTGTATATAATTCTATTTATTCCATTTTCTAATGTTGGACATTTTGTATGAATAGCTTTTACATACGTTTTAACCCAAATCTGCAAACATTTCTTTAGTACAGACTCCTGTAAGGGTAATTATTGCTTCAAAGTATAAACCTGTTTTTACAGGTCTTGATATTTCCAAATTGCCCACCAAAAAGTCTATACTAATTGACACTTCCTTCAGCAGTATGTGAGACTGCCCATCTCACTGCAACCTCACCAGCATTGATCCGTTTTTTTTTTAAGTTTTGTTAAATTAATGGACAAAATGTCACGTTTTTTATATTCTACTTGATTGAGTCAGGAATGGGATGGAGTACCAGGTGAAGGGCTGTTCAGTGTAGTTGGCCCTGTAGGTTAGAGAGTTTAGTGAAGGGCAAGGAGGCAGAAGGGCATGACCAGACCCAGTCAAACTGCCTACCTGGGAAAGGGGCAAGAATGAGAAGAAAGCTGTGGTCATGTGAGACCACTCTAAGAAACTGAGAAAAAACCCTAGTGCCAGGGGAATGAGGCCCAGCACCATGATTGCCAGCTCTTGCACTTGGTCAAAATTTCTCTCCCAAATCTGTCAGAAGTCCCATTTGTTGGCTAGACAAGAATAATTATAATGTAAATTGGACTTTGGAATTGCAAATATCAATACAGAGCTAGAAGGAGTGACATGGCTTCTGAACACTGGAGGCCCAGATAATGACTACTCCAGGACCCTGGCTGAAAAGTAATCCCAGAAGCTTTTGGATAAACAGAGGATGGGAAGGCCCTAGTGCTCTGAGAGCAGCGGGTGAGCTGTGGAAGGCAGGGTGGCCACTGGGTACAAGCATGGAGCTGGAAGGGCCAAAGGAGGCTCTGAGCAGGTGAGGGTAACTCCCCAATGAGGGCAAGCTTCCCCAGGCTGTGCAGACACAAGCTGAGGCCTGGAACTTAGAGCTGGACTTGGAGGTGCAAAATCTGTGGAGGGTGTGAACAAATGAGCACAGCACCATCAAGATGTAGGCTAATATCACTAGACTACAATTCTGTGTGTGAAGCACCAACTCTTTGTCAGGCACTGAGGGTGTGGTTGATGGTAACACTCTACCTGGGGAAAGTGGCACACAGATTGGCTAAGTAACACGTCCAAAGTTAGTCGCAGTACGTCCACAGGCAGTAACTGACAGAGTGAGAAGCTGAGCTCTGGCCCATTAGGCAATGAGTCCGGGCTCCTCTTACTGATTTCCTTGAGTAGAGCTGGTGGCAAAGTTTCCTCTTTTCGGTCTTGAGTAGAGGAGCTTTACTGGCTAGGGTTCCTGAAGGGATGTTATCTAAAGGATAGTGAGAAATCTACACTAATAAAAGAGAAACATGCAAATTGACCATACATCCGCGATGCCCACAGCCAATCAGGAGTGAATATGCAAATTAACCCAACAAAGATGGCGGGTTAATTTGCATATACAGGTGCTGAGTGAAGACTGAAGGCTCCAGCCTGAGAGAAGACTGAAGACTGAAGACTGAAGAGGACTGGAGACTGAAGATGACTGAAGACTGAAGAGGCTTGGCTTCTCCGCTGCGGCTGGAGCAAAGGCCTGGGTCCCGGGTGCCAAAGGAAAACCGGTGCCAGCAGCCAGGGGAAGGAAGGCCTATTGCACGAATCTTTGTGCAATGGGCCTCTAGTAGTTTTTATAAAATCCTAGAGGCCAACAAAACTAGAAAGAGTGGGCTTAGATAGCAGCAAAAAATGGGGTAGACACCAGAAAGAACTTCCTCAGTGTAAGACTCTTTAGATACAGTGGGTACAGATCAAAGGGCCTCTCTCTGATATTCTCAGCAGTGACCCCTTTCCATACTTTTCCCTCTCCCAACATCTCGTCATCTCCTAGTCTCCATCATGCATGCTCACCAGAGGCAGCCCTGCCCACTACTAGCAGGTTTGGACATCCAAGATCACTTGTGGACAACAGGACAGCTAGGATCCAGCTCAAGCCATGGGTGATATCCAGCTCAAGCAAGTGTGATTTGAACTTTTGTTACTCAGGCCTCTTGCCACTCTGCCTCCTGGGCTTTCCATTTGATCCAGAGGTCTTCCTGAGCAGCAGAGAGTTGTATAGAGAAGCATCAGAGTACATGAGCTATGAAATAGCTCAAAAGGTGCAATGGAATGTGAAAGGACTTGTGTCACATAAGACAGTGTCCCTTCTTAGCTACTATTGCTTGTATGACCTTAGGCAAATGCATCCACTTCCCTGGGTCTCACTTCACTCTCTGTAAAATTGGGGGTGGCATTGGGTTGCTGTGGGGACACTGGTAAGATGGTCTATTTAGTTACTAAAACACTACCTGAGCGCCTGTGTTCTGCCACGCCCAGTGCTAGGTGGCTGGGGAACACGAAGGCAAACCAGTAATCCAACCCAGGTCCCAAGAAGCTCTCAGTCCATTGAGGGAGTTAATGTGTGTAACTGCACACCCTGCACCAAGACAGCCCAGGGTGGGGCCTTTCCTGGCTTTGTCTCACACACATGTGGTAGCCATGGTTTACAAAACACTTCACATGCGTCAGCACATTTGATACCCACAACAGCCCAGACCAGGGGTGGGCAAACTTTTTGACTCGAGGGCCACAATGGGTTCTTAAACTGGACCGGAGGGCTGGAACAAAAGCATGGATGGAGTGTTTGTGTGAACTAATATAAATTCAAAGTAAACATCATTACATAAAAGGGTACGGTCTTTCGGCTCCACGGGCCGGATAGAACAGCCGAACGGGCCGGATCCGGCCCACGGGCCATAGTTTGCCCACGGCTGGCCCAGACCCTCATGTTTCAGATGGGGAAATGGAGGCCCAAAGAGTTTAAGTGGCTTTGCACAGTCTTACAGATGGTGAGTGGCAGAGGCACCCTGGAGCTCATTGGGACTATTTCCACTGAGGACCCCCAATCACCTCCTGGTTTTGCCCTCAGACTGACCAACTCTCTCTTTAGTTATAGCACTGGCCCCTCAATCTTAGCTACATTGAGGGCCTCCTAGTATTCCTGACCAGCCATCTAACTTATCTGTAGCTTGATTTTTATAAAATCATCAAATCCCCAGGACAAAATGTCCCTAGTGTCAGTGCATTTGGAGAAGGAAGAGGGCCCAGGAGAGTACTTGTACCCCCAAATTAGCCTTTTCTATGAAGCCCTGCTTTAGTGTATCGAGACTTATGGGATGAGATGTCTTCACTTTTCTATGATGTGAAATTCTGGGTATATCTTTTTAAATTCCTGAATTGCCAAAATGTCAGAAGAGAGGTTATGTGTGTCCACAGAGATATTTCTAGGTGTGTGGACAAGGGATGTTAGGTTATCCTGAGCCAATGGGTTTGAATAAGGAGGGCTGTTACTCAGCCCATTGGGTTCAGGGCTTGTCATTCATTTGTTGATAGGTAAATAAATCAAGGAGAGTCCAGCGAAGGCTCAAGCAGGGGTACAGGGCCCTTCTTGATCCTTTGTGCTGAGAGAGAGAGAGAGAGAGAGCTTTTGGATCCCCAGATTCTTGACTTGAGATGAGGCCTATTCTCACTGTCTGCCTACAGAGAAGGGGAAGAGGGCGTAAGCCTGACCAGGGATGTGTCAGATGTATTCTCATATGTGGCCTGCTTTCCTTCCTGTAGGGTAGATGCAATTCCCATTTTATAGATGAGAAGACTGAGGCTCAGTGATGTATGGGAGTTGTTGCAAGGTCCCAAAGCAGGAACTTGCTGAAACAAGGATTAAAACCTAGATCTCACTAGACTGCAGAGGCCTTGCTCTTTCTTTTACAGGATACACTTGGGAGACAGATGAGGTTCTGGGAATGCTCTGACTGAAGCCTAGAGCAGGGCAGGCCACAAGCCCTCCCCGGGTGCTTCCTTACCACCTTTTCCTCAGTTGTCTGTGTCTTCCATTCTCAGAGTAAAGCTCAGAGGAAATGCCTCGCCATTCCCCAAGCATCTGGAGGCGTCTGAGGATTTGTATCTAGTAGGAGCAAAAGGAGGGCCGGTGTGACCTCAGCCCTGAGGAAAGCCCCTCCTAGAGCCCATCTGGCCTTCTGGGCACCCTCTCTGAGCTTCCCTGGAGTCCTTGCCAAGGCTGTCTGTTGAGATTTTTCCAGAGGTCCAGGGAATTTTCGGGAGTCAAGGATGTCAACGACTTTCACATGCATAGTCACAGATCCCATACACTGAGCTATAGTCATCCTTTTGAACATGGGTGTGTCAGGAGGTCTATGTGTGTGTGTGTGTGTGTGTGCGTGCGCACACACACATTGTAAGTAAGTGATAAGTAATTCCACAGTCACCCACAGAGCCCATATCTTCTCTTCCTGTTTACACTTCAGCAAGTCCCACTTCACAGTGCCTCCAGTGTGTGCAGGGGTCACAACAATGCTCAGAGACCAGTTTCTGCCAAGTCCAAGCCTGAAGGTGCCACCTGCTTCTTTCCCCTTGATCTCTCTCTTTCTTCTCCTTCTGCCTCCTCCCAGACAAAGTTTCCCTCCTCTTCCAAAGACCACCCGTGTTTAGCCACCCCTCACCTCACCGTACACATATCATCATCATAAGTCCCATCATCAAAAGAATAAAGCTGAGAACTGAGTCTGCTGGGGTGTGAGTTGCCATAGGCCCAGAGAGGCCAGGAACAAGTATCCCATTTGGCAGGTAGGTTGTAGGGAAATAGGTGAGAGGAAGCATTTAAAGAACAGTAGACTAAGCCAGAGAGCTCTGTTGGGTACTATGGACCCAGCTCTGTTGGGTACTGTGTACTTCCAGAAGATTCCATTAGAGAAGTACATCTAGAGACAGTACAACGTATTGGTTGAGAGTAAGCTGGAACTAGACTGCCATGTGACAAGGGACAGTTACTTACCCTTTCTGTGTCTCATTCTCTTTATCAGTAAACTTGGGATAATAATAATAACCTTTGAGGATTAAATGAATTAATGCTTGTAAAATGCTGGTACAGGGCCTGGCACAGGGGAAGCACTGCAAAGGTGTGTTATTATTTTAGATAAAACATATCAGCATCTCCTGCCTCTGCATAGACAATAGCCACCAGACCTCCAAGCCAGTCCTGGCAGAGGCTGTATGACTTATACAGCCTTAGTCACCACTCATCCTCCATCTGCTGCCATTTAGCTCTACCCTCTTTTAGCACTGTCCACTGATGGGGGCTCTCAGGTTGTCCCTGGCATCAGAACTTTCCTCACCTCAAATCCCTTGGTTCCCAGCTCTGCTCTTTTGCTTTGTTCAGCCTCTGACCAGTCCCTCTCCAAGAAATAAACTCCTGATGTTGAGCCCAGACCAGGGCAAGGCTCACAGTGGCTCATAAGCACTCCTGGTTCATATCTCTTTTCAAATCCACATTCAATGATGTCGTGTTGATACCTTGAGTTCAGACACTGTGAGAATAGTCACACCATGGTAATTGACAAATACTACAAATCAGGACTTTTTTTCTTCCCTGTGAGCAAGTCATTAAACCTTTACCAGTGCAAGCCGGCAGATTAATTTCTTCACATCACACCCTGGGACCCCTTTCTAGATGATGGTTGCTCTTCTCCCAGACATTAGATCCACTTATAGCAGACTCCCTGCAGCAGCGTTCCCCATTTCATTAATATCCAGTGGCTATTTCCTCTTGGAACCTCTGGGCTCACTGTTGACTCATTCCCTGCCTTTTGGCACCAGACTTTGCCCACTTGGAAGTTCCCCTCACTGCCGGCCAGACCCCTGGCCTTTTCCCTTCTCTGCTTGCCCAGTGTCTTCCAAGGGGCCAGCAGCCTCATATCTGAGTCCTGAGCAAACCAGGATGAGGCATGTGCTGAAGTCTGAAGTGCAGAGTCTAAAATGTAGTCAGTCTTATAGTTGGCTGTGCTGGGGAGCATGAGGCAGGGGGAGGTCTGATCCAGGGCAGTGCTCACCTTCTGTAGCTGGCCATGAGTGGGCCAGATAATTGTTGTTCCCACTGCTTAGCAGTGCTGGGCATGTACTAAGGGTTCACTAAAATATAGTATGAATAAATGAATAAACACATTTGGTCATTCAACACATGTTTCCCCAAGCTTTTACTCTGTACCAAGTTGTTTTGGATTAAAAAAAAAAAAAAGAAAAAGAAATAGCCCCTGACCTCAAGGAGCTCTGGTCTCCGTAGTCCATGGAGGTGGGTGCTAACAAAGCTTGGGACTAACTGCAAGATGGATTGTGAGCCTGGTGCAACTGGCTTGGGACAGATGCTCATGGTTTCCAGGAAGATGAAGCCCTGTGCAGGCCAGAGGAGTCATAGCGTTTGTCTGCATTTGCTCAGTGGCTGCTGGCTGAGGTGGCTGTCCAGCCTTCTTGGCCAGAATGCAGCCCCACTCTCTCACCACGGCCCCACCCACCCAAAGAAGTGGAGCTGTTGGCCAGAAGAGAGGATTCAGGCAGGGAATCCCAGCCCCACCCTGCCTCAGACTCGGCCCAGAAGGGCCTGGCATGCTTCTAATATCAAGCAGCAAATTCAATCAGGCAGATGAGAATTCCTATTATTTTAATATATTTAGAAGATAGTTTAAGGTGGATTTCATTCCAGACTGTATATTTTTACAACATGAGGTCAGGCCACTTTGATAAATGCTGTAGTGCAGGTAGGAGGGAGCCTTGGGAAAGGGTGAGTGAGCGAAAAGAGTGAGAAAGTGCAGGAGTAAGAGCCAGAGCCAGAGATAGAGACACAGAGTGAAAGGAAGACAGAGAGAGAGAGAGAGAGAGAGAGAGAGAGAGAGAGAGAGAAGAGAAGAGAAGAGAAGAGAAGAGAAGAGAAGAGAAGAGAAGAGAAGAGAAGAGAAGAGAAGAGAAGAGAAGAGAAGAGAAGAGAAGAGAAGAGAAGGACAAGAGAGGAGAAGAGAGGAGGAGTGGGGTGGGGGCAGAAAGACTGACTCTGTGTGTCCATAGATTTGTCTTTTACACATGAGCCTGTGACTTCATGTATGTTTCTGTGTCTGTTTGTTGTTGGAGTAGACAAAAGACAAATTCATTTGGGGATAAATAGGATGATTTTTCCACCTGCAGGAAGCGAAGCAGCCAAAGGCTGATTGGGGTTGCTCTACTCTGCAGCTCCCAGAAGGCCTTGGGCTGGAACTCAGGTTGCTCCTGAGGCCAGGACCTGGGTCTGCTTAGAAACTGAGATGCAGGCAGGCTGCCAGAAAGGCCGGGGAAATTCCCTGGAGCCTTAAAGGCCCCACTCTGAAGTAATCCTTAGTAGGAGAGGGGCCCTGGGCCCCCAGATGCCCTGTTAGCTATACCATGTGGCTTCTTACTCACCTTCCCTGGAGGGTTCCCAGTCTTGCTCTCAGAAGCCAGCACGCAAAGATCCCAAACATTCTGAGTAGGTGGCTGAGGCAGCAGCCCAAGGCCAATGCCTCTGGAGCACAGGCTCACAGGGTTTTCTTGAGAGCAGAATGCAGGAGCATAGCAGGAGGGGGTTGGCTACCAGGTTGGGAGAAAACTTTTCTAATCTGGAGGCTAGGGGATGCATACATTTGGAGGACTTTGTTAGTACAGAAGTACTCGGCTGAAAGAAAGTTTTCTCTCATTGTCAAGATCAGAAGAAGATAGGCTGGGATTCTGTTTCTGGAGAACTTCCCCCAGCACAGAGTCCCAAGAAAGGACCCAAATGGTTGAAGCTATCACTGAAAGGCCCCTGGCCTAGCCGGGGCCTAACAGGTGACCTGAGGTGCCAGGGACTCCATTCCTGTGTTTCTGAACAGCACAGGGTTCATCTGCCCTTGTGGTCTCACCAGGAACCAGGTAGTTACTTCCACTGTACCTGAAATGGGGTAAACTTTGTAAACCTTTCCTCTGGGAAGGCAGAGGAACCCCTGTCTACTACCTCTGCCTTGATCCTGGGCCCCACAGGGCAGCCAGATCACAAGAGAGACAGATCTGCCTCAATCTTTTTTAGTTTTTCTTTCTTTATTTATTTTATTGTTTAAAGTATTACACATAGTAATACATATATCTCATTTTTTCCCCATTGACCTTCCCCCAGTCTCCCCAAACCCCTGTCGCATGCCTTCATCCCACCCCTCCTCCCCCGCAGTGTCTTGTGTCCATTGGTTGTGCTTATATGAATGCATACAAGTCCTTCGGTTGATTTCTTTCCCCCTCTCCTCAACACTTCCCAGCCTTCCCGCAGTAATTTGACAGTCTGTTCGATGCTTTACTGCCTCTGTATCTATCTTTTTGTTCATCAGATTATAATGTTCTTTATTTTCCATAAATGAGTGAGATCATGTGGTATTTTTCTTCATTGCCTGGCTTATTTCACTTAGCATAATGCTCTCCAGTTCCATCCATGCTGCTGCAAATGGTAAGAATTCCTTGTTTTTTATAGTGGCGTAGTATTCCATTGTGTAGATGTACCATAGTTTTCTAATCCACTCATCTGCTGATGGGCATTTAGGCTGTTTCCAAATCTTATCTGTGGTGAATTGTGCTGCTATGAACATAGGGGTGCATATATCCTTTCTGATTGGTGTTTCTAGTTTCTTGGGATATATTCCTCGAAGTGGGATTGCTGGGTCAAATGGGAGTTCCATTTTTAGTTTTTTGAGGAAACTCCATACTGTTCTCCACAGTGGCTGCACCAGTCTGCATTGCCACCAGCAGTGCACGAGGGTTCCTTTTTCTCTGCATCCTCACCAGCACTTGTCATTTGTTGATTTATTGATGATAGCCATTCTGACAGGTGTGAGATGGTACCGCATTGTTGTTTTGATTTGCATCTCTCGGATAATTAGTGACTTTGAGAATATTTTAATATGTCTCTTGGCTTTCCTTCTGTCTTCTTTTGAAAAGTATCTATTTAGGTCCATTGCCCACTTTTTTATTGGATCATTTAACTTCCTTTTATTAAGTTGTATGAGTTCCCTGTAAATGTTGGAGATTAAACCTTTATCAGTGATTGCAAATATGTTCTCCCATACAGTGGGCTTTCTTGTTGTTTTGTTGATGGTTTCTTTTCCTGTGCAAAAGCTTTTTATTTTGATGAAGTCCCATTTGTTTATTTTCTCTTTAGTTTCCATTGCCCTAGGAGCCATATCGGTAAAGAAATTGCTTCGGCATATGTCTGAGATTTCACTGCTTGTGGATTGCTCTAGTATTTTTATGGTTTCCTGTCTTCTATTTAAGTCCTTTATCCATTTTGAGTTTACTTTTGTGTATGGTGTAAGTTGGGGGTCTAGTTTAATTTTTTGGCATGTGTCTGTCCAATTTTCCAAGCACCATTTATTGAAGAGACTGTCTGGACTCCATTGTATGTTCATGCCTCCTTTGTCAAATATTAATTGCGCATAGTGGTTTGGGTTGATATCTGGGTTCTCTATTCTATTCCATTGGTTTATAAGTCTGTTCTTGTGCCAGTACCAGGCTGTTTTGAGAACAGTGGCTTTGTAATACAGCTTGAAATCTGGTATTGAGACCCCACCTACTTTGTTCTTCTTTCTCAGGATTGCTGTGTCTATTCAGGGTCTTTTTTTATTTCAGATGAATTTTCGGAGAGTTCTTTCTAGGTTTGTGAAATATGCCATTGGTATTTTAATGGGGAGTGCATTGAATCTATAGATTGCTTTGGGTAGTATGGAAATTTTAATGATGTTGATTCTACCAATCCATGAACTTGGTATGTTCTTCCATCTGTTTATGTCTTCCTCTATCTCTTTTTTCAGTGTCGTATAGTTTTCCGCATATAGGTCTTTTACCTCCTTAGTTAAGTTTATTCCTAAGTATCTTAATTTTTTTGGTGCGATGGAAATGGAATTGCTTTTTTAGTCTTTCTTTTCTTTTTTTTTCTTTTTTGCTTTACTTTACTTATTTATTTATTTATTTATTTTTCAAATTTTTATTAAGGTATTATATGTGTACATATCTTACCATTGCCCCCCCCACCCCACTCCCATACATGCCCTCACCCCCCAATGTTTTGCATCCATTGGGTACTCTTATATGCATGCATACAAGTCCTTCAGTTGATCTCTTATTTCCCCCACCTCTCCCTAACCTTACCACTATAATTAGACAGTCTGTTTGATGCTTTACTGCCTCTGTAACTATCTTTTGGTTCATCAGTTTATAATGTTTTTCATTATCACCAAATGAGTGAGATCATGTGGTATTTTTCTTTCATTGACTGGCTTATTTCACTTAGCATAATGTTCTCTAATTCCATCCAGGTGCCTACAAATGGTAGTAATTCCTTCTTTTTTATGGCAGCATAGTATTCCATTGTGTAAATGTACCATAGTTTCCTGATCCAGTCATCTGCTGATGGGCACCTAGGCTGTTTCCACATCTTAGCTATTGTAAATTGTGCTGCTATGAACATAGGGGTGCATATATCCTTTCTGATTGGTGTTTCTGGTTTCTTAGGATATATTCCTAGGAGTGGGATTACTGGGTCAAATGGGAGTTCCATTTTCAGTATTTTGAGGAAACTCCATACTGTTCTCCACAGTGGCTGCACCAGTCTGCATTGCCACCAGCAGTGCACGAGGGTTCCTTTTTCTCCGCATCCTCGCCAACACTTGTCGTTTGTTGATTTGTTGATGATAGCCATTCTGATAGGTGTGAGATGGTATCGCATTGTTGTTTTGATTTGCATCTCTCGGATAATTAGTGACTTTGAGCATGTTTTCATGTGTCTCTTGGCCTTCCTTCTGTCTTCTTCGAAAAGATTCTATTTAGGTCTGTTGCCCATTTTTTTATTGGATCATTTATCTTCCTTTTATTAAGTTGTATAAGCTGCCTGTAGATGTTGGAAATTAAACCTTTATCAGTGATATCATTTTCAAATATGTTCTCCCATACAGTGTGATTTCTTGTTGTTTTGTTGATGGTTTCTTTTGCTGTGCAAAAGCTTTTTATTTTGATGTAGTCCCATTTGTTTATTTTCTCTTTGGCTTCCATTGCCCTAGGGGCAGTATCACTGAAAAAGTTCTTTTGGCATATGTCTGAGATTTTGCTGTCTGTGGATTCCTCTAGTATTTTTATGGTTTCCCATCTTATATTTAAGTCCTGTATCCATTTTGACTTTATTTTTGTGTATGGTGTAAGTTGGTGATCTAGTTTCATTTCTTTGCATGTGTCTGTCCAATTTTCCCAACACCATTTATTGAAGAGACTGTCTGGATTCCATTGTATGCTCATGCCTCCTTTGTCAAATATTAATTGTGCATGTTGGTTTGGGTCGATATCTGGATTCTCTATTCTATTCCATTGATTTATATGTCTGTTCTTGTGCCAGTACCAGGCTGTTTTGAGAACAGTGGCTTTGTAATACAGCTTGAAATCTGGTATTGAGATCCCACCTACTTTGTTCTTCTTTCTCAGGATTGCTGTGTCTATTCAGGGTCTTTTTTTATTTCAGATGAATTTTCGGAGAGTTCTTTCTAGGTCTGTGAAATATGCCATTGGTATTTTAATGGGGAGTGCATTGAATCTATAGATTGCTTTGGGTAGTATGGAAATTTTAATGATGTTGATTCTACCAATCCATGAACTTAGTATGTTCTTCCATCTGTTTATGTCTTCCTCTATCTCTTTTTTCAGTGTCGTATAGTTTTCCGCATATAGGTCTTTTACCTCCTTAGTTAAGTTTATTCCTAGTTATCTTAATTTTTTTGGTGCGATGGAAATGGAATTGCTTTTTTAGTCTTTCTTTCTGTAAGTTCACTATTGGTGTATAGAAATGCCATAGATTTCTTGGCGTTAATTTTGTATCCTGCTACATTGCCGAATTCATTTATTAAGGCTAATAGTTTTTTGATGGAGTCTTTAGCGTTTTTAACATACAATACCATGTCATCTGCGAATAAGGACAGTTTTACTTCATCTTTTACAATTTGTATGCGTTTTATTTCTTCTTCTTGTCTAATTGCAATGGCTAATACTTCCAGTACTATGTCGAACAGGAGTGGTGACAGTGGGCATCCCTGTCTTGTTCCTGTTCTTAGGGGAAATGGTTTTAGTTTTTGCCCATTGAGTATGATGTTGGCTGTGGGTTTGTCATATATGGCTTTTATTATGTTGAGTTATGATCCTTCTATTCCCACCTTGCTGAGAGTTTTTATCAAAAATGGGTGTTGGATTTTGTCAAATGCTTTTTCTGCATCAATTGATATGACTATGTGGTTTTTATCTCTCAATTTGTTTATGTGATGTATCACATTTATTGATTTGTGGATATTGTACCGTTCTTGCATCCCTGGGATAAATCCTACTTGGTCACGGTGTATGATCTTTCTGATGAACTGCTGGATCCGATTTTCTAGAATTTTGTTGAGGATTTTGGCATCTATGTTCATGAGGGATATTGGCTTGTAATTCTCTTTCATTGTGTTGTCTTTATCTGGTATTAAGGTGATGCTGCCTTCATAGAATGAGCTTGGAAGTATTCATTCCTCTTGAATTTTTTGGAATAGTATGAGAAGGATAGGTTTTAGTTCTTCCTTGAATGCTTGGTAAAACTCCCCTGTGAACCTGTCTGGCCCCGGGCTTTTGTTTGCTGGAAGCTTTTTGATGACAGCTTCAATTTCTTCCATGGTTATTGGCCTATTGAGATGCTTAGATTCTTCCTGATTGAGTTTTGGAAGGTTATATTTTTCTAGGAATATGTCCATTTCCTCCAGGTTGTCCACTTTGTTGGAATAAAGTTGTTCATAGTATTTTTAACAATCCTTTGTATTTCGGTGGGGTCTGTTGTTATTTCACCTCTTTCATTTCTGATTTTGTTTATTTGGGTCCTCTCTCTTTGCTTCTTGGTGAGCCTGGCTAGAGGTTCATCAATCTTGTTTATACTTTCAAAGAACCAGCTCTTGCTTTTGTTCATCTTTTGTATTGTTTTTTAGTCTCTATGTCCTTTATCTCTGCTCTGATTTCTATTATTTCCTTCCTTCTGCTTACACTGGGCTTTTCTTGTTGCTCTCTTTCTAACTCTTTAAGGTGTAGAGTTAGGTAATT
Source organism: Plecotus auritus (assembly GCF_963455305.1). Taxonomy (NCBI): domain Eukaryota; kingdom Metazoa; phylum Chordata; class Mammalia; order Chiroptera; family Vespertilionidae; genus Plecotus; species Plecotus auritus. Next base: position 52,908,979 of record NC_137784.1, on the reverse strand, counting down.
TATTACCATTGTTTCTTGTTTTTTGCAGTAGGCTTGTAGACCTATGAACTTCCCTCTGAAGACTGCTTTCACTGTGTCCCATAGATTTTGGATTGTTGTGTTTTTACTGTCGTTTGTTGCCATGATGTTTTTTATTTCTTCTTTGATCTCTCTGGTAACCCAGTCATTGTTTAATAGCATGCTATTTAGTCTCCAGGTGTTTGATTTTTTTGGATGGTTTTTATTGTAGTTGATTTCCAGTTTTATGCCACTGTGATCTGAGAAGATGCTTTATATGATTTCTATCTTCTTGAAATTGAAGAGACTTTGCCTGAGACCCAATATATTGTCTATCCTTGAAAATGACCCATGTGCACTTGAGAAGAATGTATATTCTGTGGCTTTGGGGTAAAATGTTCTGAAGATGTCAATTAATTCCATCTGATCTAGTGAGTCATTTAGGATGGATGTTTCTTTGCTGATTTTTTGTTTAGAGGATTTGTCCAATGGTGATATTGGGGTGTTAAAGTCCCCTGCTATGATTGTATTGCTTTCAATCTCTCCGTTGATATCTTCCAGAAGTTTTTTTAGGTATTTGGGTGCTCCTGTATTGGGTGCGTATATATTTACCAGAGTTATTTCTTCTTTTTGTATTGCTCCCTTTAGTATTATGAAGTGGCCTTCCTTATCTCTTTTTATGTTCTTCACTTTGATATCTAATTTGTCATATATAAGTATTACTACCCCAGCTTTTTTTTTTATTTCAATTTGCCTGAAAGACCTTTTTCCATCCCTTCACCATCAGTCTGTGTGGGTCTTTTTTTCTGAGGTGGGTCTTTTTTTCTGTAGACAGAAGATATAAGGGTCATGTTTTCTTATCCACTCAGTTACCCCATGTCTTTTGATTGGGGCATTTAATCCATTTACATTTAAGCTATTATTGATAGGTACTTGTTTGTCTCTATTTTTATTCTTTACCCTTGTGTTCCTTCTTCGCTTTCTATTTCTTCTTTTTACAGCAGACCCTTTAGCATTTCTTGCATTGCTGGTTTGGTTGTAATGAACTCCCTTACTCCTTTTTTGTCTGTGAAGCTCCTGATTTCACCCTCAATTTTGATTGATAGCCTTGCTGTGTACAGTATTCTTGGATTCAGACCTTTGTTTTGCATGACTTTGTATATTTCATTTCATTCCCTTCTGGCCTGATGAGTATCTGTTGAGAAATCAGTCGCTAGTCTGATGGGGGATCCTTTGTAGGTAACTTTCTGTCTCTCTCTGGCCGCTTTTAAGATTCTTACTTTGTCGTTGGTGTTTGCCAATTTAATTATAATGTGCCTTGGCATTGGTCTTTGGGGGTTCATTTTGTTTGGGACTCTGTGAGCTTCTTGGATTTGTGTGAGTTTTTTCTTCCCTATATCATGGAAGTTTTCTGTCATTATTTCTTCCAACAGGTTTTCTATTCCTTGCTCAGTTTCCTCTCCTTCTGGAACCCCTATTATGCAGATGTTGTTTTGTTTCATGTTGTCCCAAAGTTCTCTTAGGCTCTCCTCCTGCTTTTTAATTTTTTTTTCTAGCCGCTGCTCTACTTGGGTATTTTTTCCTACCTTGTCTTCTAGCTCACTGATGTGGTCCTCTGCTTCTTCTAGTCTACTGTTGATGCTTTGTATTGAGTTTTTTTTTTATAGCAGCTATGTCATTTTTTCATTTCTCCTTGGTTCTTCTTCATTTCCTCTTGGTTCTTACACATATTGTTGAATTTGTCTTCCATTCTTTTTATCCACCTTATGACCATTTCTCTGAATTCTTTCTCTGACAGGTTGCTTGCCTGCATTTCATTTAATTCCTTTTCTGGTGATGCCTGCTTTTCTTTCATATGCAGGCTTTTTCTTTGTCTCCCCATGATCTCTCTTCTCTGGATGTCTGGTTATGTAGTTCTTTCTCTCCTTATCCCAGGTGAAATCTGACCTTTCCGTGAGTAGGCACAGAGGTCCTCCAAATCCGCATGCTTGTGCCACTTGGGGACCAGTTTTCCTGAGTTTGCAGCTGTTCGTTAGGTGCAATTGTTGTATATTCCCAGGAATTTCAGGCTTCGAACAATATCCACTCTCCCCTTCAAGATGGTGCGGTCTCCACATCAGAGCCAGTTGCTCTGGGAGGGATCCCAGCAGCATTGGAGGCTGCCTGGTCAGGGGAATCCTGTCCAGCAATCCCCCACAGTCCCCTGGAGTATAGCTGTCCCTCAACTCACAAACAAACACTCCCTGTGGGTCCACACACTGTACCTTTGTTCTCTTACTCAAGCATTATCTTGCAGTCTGCCTTCCCATTGGCAGCCATCTTCCTCCCCCCCCCCCACCTCAATCTTGAGTCCAGAATGCATGAACACAGCAAGCAGGGGTTGGCTACCAGGTTGGGAGAAAAGTTTGGTAGTCTAGCTTTGTAGCCTCTTTTTTTCCTTTTTGGAGAAGGGCTAGAAATTTACCACATAGAGAACTAGAGGACAGGGAAAGTGAGAAGGAGAATAAAAGAGAAGGAAGAGAAAAACAAAAGCCATATTGTTATGTTTTCCAAAACACTGTAGACACTTCTTCAAATAGCATAACTGGCTGGCTTGTGGTCACCTCTAACTCTGGATATGACCTTGGGATGGGCTTGGCAACCTGCAACCAAAGCATTAGAGTCAAGGAATCTGTCTTTGGTCCTACCAGTCACCAGAAGATGACAATTGTTCTATGACCTGTCACCCAACCCCCATATGTCCTACACCATCATCCTCTGAACCTGGCCTACCTACTACCACTATCAGGGATGGCATATGTACCAAGGTCAGGTGATCTGGCCACCTCTTGGCACCTTAAAAAATTTTCAACTACCAGCATTCAAGGACTGGGAATGAGGAGATACTCAACTTTATTTCTGTCTCTGTTACACCATCAACAAGCTTACATCAGTGCCTATTGTATGCCCTGGGGCATCAAAAAGGGGAACTATAGTTGAGAGGGTAGAAAATGCTTAAGAACTGGGGGCTCTTAAGGGAAACTTCTCTGGGCAGTGCAAGAGTCTGGGTGTTAGGCTTACTGCAAAGGCCTGAAGCCAAATCCAGGGCAAAACCGAAAAAGGCCACACTAGGGTCTGGGTGGCCATGGCAGAGTCGTCACGAGCTATGTACAGCACAGAGCTTGCTCTAGGACCCAACAAAATGGACCATGTGGGGGTATCAGAAGAGGCTGGGGTACTCTTTAACCTGTGCTATTCTTGGGGTAGGAAATCCCCCTGCCCCCAGTGTGGCATGAATGGCAGAAATTGGATCCAGGATACCAGGTCAGTGAGGGGCCTGTGTATTTTTGTCCAGGCCAGACACCCAGGACTCTGGGTAGGGTTGCCCTGGAGGATTGTAGCCTCTGACACTGAGGCCAGAAGGTTTCTTCTTATGCAGAAAGCACACAGGTCTTCCCAGGAGTGCAGGTAAGTGAGAGGACACATGTGTGAAACATACATGCCAGTTTCCTATACACCCACCAAGGAGGGTGTGGGCAACTAACCCTTGCCTGCAGCCCCCACAGTCTTTCAGAGCCAAAGGGAGTGTAGAGATGCTGCCACCTGCCCATCCAGCCCAATTTCAAACTTCCATCTCAGAAACCTCTGATCTAAAGATGGTCTCCAGGGTGTGGCCAACTAATGTCTCTCTCCCACCTCACTGGCCTCTGAGAAAGCCAGAGTTTTTGTAGCTGGATCTCTGGTCAGTTTTCTGGAATTCAGATTAAACAAAGTTCCCTGGATACCCGGCCCCACGTGGTCCCTTTACAACTTCCACGTGAAACAAGTGTCTCTCTCTTTTGAGGACTCCTAGGCACCTTACCCTCCCTGTCCTCATCCCATGTCCTCTCCTCCTCTCTTCTCCAGCCAATAGCAATCCTCAACAGCCATTCAACCTACAATCAGATATCCTGCCATCTTTCAGTTTGATGCCCCAGTTTCTCTCAATAGCTACCAACACTTTCCTTCTACCCCCCTTAGAATGACCTCTTGGCCTCTGTCCACACTTGCGCCAAGTTTTCCATGTTCAGTTCTTCCAAGATCACAGTCTCTTTGTCCTGCCAATTACTGCTTCCACCGTCTGCCCTCTGTCCTCTCTATCCTCAGCAAATTAGAGAGGAGGAAGATTTCTCTCCACATGGGGACAGAGGGGTCCCAAGTTATCTTCATCTCTACTGTCATCTCCTTTTGTTATGGGACCGAACTTAGTGCAAGAAAGCTCAGTCACAGGTGTTAAAGGCCTGGGTGATATCCCAGTTCTATCACTGCCTGGCTGTGTAGAGTTGGGCAGTCGCTTCCCCTCTTTCAGCTCCCTACTTCTCCAGTTGTCACATGTTGGGATTGGACAAAAGCATTTGTCAAAGTCCTTCCAGCTCTGACCTGATCTCAGACTATGTTTGTACAGAGGATGTGCTAGCCCTTCCTTTGGCCCCACAGTGACTGTTACTGACACCAGTGCCTCCCTATGACTCTGACCACCCTGGACCTTGGGGCAAGCCCAAGTCACATCAGAGGCCTGAGGCCCAAAGGAGCCTCTGCAGTTCCAGATTCCTGGTCCCCACCCTCCTGTGCACCACGTCCTTGCCTTGCTCCCCAGCCAGGCCTTGCTCCTCTTTGTGAGCCCTCCCTCTATCTGTTCCCTCCCCTGAACTCTCATCCCGCAACATACTCCCTTCCAGCCACTTTCCTCTCCCCCGCAAATGCTGGGCACTGCTCAGGGATACGTGGGCTCCTTTTCTTCTCTTTCTGATGTTTCACCAGCCAGAAATTCCTTTGGAATCAGAGCCTGGAAATCCTCCTGTCCTTGGGAAGTGCTGGCCCCTACCCTGGCGGCCCAGCTGCCAAGCCCAGGCCTGTAGCAGGTGTGTGTGTGTGTGTCAGGTGTCTGGCCCTGGAGATTAATAATCTGTAGCAGAAGGGAGGCACAGCCTTTGGAAGTGTTTCTTCTATCCTCAAACAAAGACCTGTGGCCAGGGCTTCCAGGGGAGCAAACAAGTGCAGAGGAAGCAACAGGCCCCACTCACCTCTCTCCCTGACCACCAGCCACCCTGTCTTTCTGCCTCACCCTTGGTGGGCACCTGTCTCCCTCTGGCTGGCCCCACTCTCTTGCTTGCTTCTTCTCCATGCTGCAGGTCTATTGCTTCAGTTTTTTCCCCCATGCTTCCTCTCTCAGGGTCCCACCCTTTCTACCATCAAAATGTCTCATATCCATCCCCACTGTCTCTCCTCATGCCTCCTTCCTAAGCAGCTGCTCCTCCCTACCTATCCTTGCTATTGATAATATCACCAGAGTGGCCTTCTTAAAATGTAAATCCGATTGTATCACTCCCCTATTCAAAAACCCTTGGAGGGCTCCCCACTACCTGAAGAGTCAGTCCAAACTAAGTAACTTGGTACTCAGGGCTCCAGCCTTCCCTCCTGGTACCATCTCTCAGCCTTAGAAGTCATGGACTCTACAATGAAGCCATGCAGGGCTCCCCTTGTTTCCCCAAATAGGGGTCATTGCTGGATGCCCCACATGTACCCCAGACTCTTCATATACTGAACCAAATTGTCCACCGACCCAGCTGCTCCCCCTCCACTGTGTCCTGCTCCCCCTTCACAGTGTCCTATTCCCCCTCCACTGTGTCCTGCTCCCCCTCCACAGTGTCCTGCCTCCTCACTCTCCCTCACAACTGGCATCTATTTTGGGACTAATTCCTGTCACTCCATGATCTCTGCCATCTCTTGACATTTCCCACTGCAGCCACCACAGAACAAAACAGGGTAATCTCTTGCCTGACAATTACCGTATTCTCTCCCTACAGCCACAGTGAGATTTCAAAGCAGCCTCTGATGCAGTTCTGCCCCTCCTTGAAGCTGGCCATCCGGAGGACCCATTGCTTCCCCAGTCTTTGCCTTGCTGAGCTCCTTGCCTTCTCTGAACCTGATTGGCAAAGTCCTATTCCCTGCTCATTGCTCCTATTATTATTTTCACCTTGCATGACCTCCCACCTCTCTGCCTGTTCAAGTTCCCTGAAAGATTCTTGGAAAATGCTGCTTCCTCTAGGAAGTCTTTCTGGAGCTTCATTGTTGGAAATACCTATCTGTCCTCTAAAGCTTTCCTGAGCTTTTGGGCCAGGTTTAGTGTAGCAGTTGAGAGCACAGGCCCTAGAGTCAGTTACCCTGGTATTTAGCCTCAGGTCTGACACACCCTAGTTCCTAGAACAATGTCCATAACCTAGAGCCTTAATTTCTTCACCTGTAAAATGGAGATAGATAGTTATGTGAGGAGAAATGATTAATCTGTGTGCATTGCTAAGGGAAGTGCCTGCCACAGGGTAAGTGCTGTCATGGTGTTACTATTGCTATTATTAATAATATGACCTCTTTACTGGTCTGCCAGGCCCTCATGGGCAGGAACCAAGTCGTACCCCTTTGGTCTTCCATATCAGAGTTGCTCAGAGACATTTGCTGACTGAACTAAGGTGACCCCATCCCCTCCTATACCAGGACCTCAGGCTCCTGCAGAGCCCTAAGGAAGGAGGGAGGCTGAGAGACACATGAAATGTCCTCCCCTCCTTGATGTTAGTGTGGCCCGGGGAACAGGCCAGCCTGCTGCAGCTCCCAGGACTCCCTCCTGCCTCTCATCTGAGGCCACTGTGCAGCTGGATGTTCATGAGCATGGGGACGATGGGGACAAATTGGAGGGAATCCAGAGGAGTGAAGTCCCCTAGCCCTTGGGAAAGGGCAGGCCCAACAAAGGAGGAAGATGAAAGCAGTTCCATGTGTGTGGCTTGGCTGAAGGACAGAGCTGGGTGTGGCGGGAGACACGATAACTGGAGACAGGGTTTCCAGCAGTGCAAACAAGCTGGAGAGGGCTCCATGGTGGAGCCGCTCTGCCGAGGCAAATGGGCTCTTGAAATGCAAGCTTGGAGTTTTATGGAGCCCCAGGCAGGCCAGCAAGCCCCTCCATCCTACTGGCCTGGACAGAGGACCCTTCGAACTGGTTCTCAGGGCTGGCAGTTCTGCTCGGCTGTGCAATCCTAGTCCTGGTGGTAGGCCATTTACCCATAGCTGGCAGAGGCTGGGCCTGGGGTGAGCTCAGTTGAGGATCTGAGGTCCAAGTCCTTGGCTCTCCCTGCCAGTCCTCACAGCCCTATTTTGAAGGTGGTGTACAGTACCTGCCAGCTCACCACAGTGCTGTGGACTCTGGGCCCTCCTTCTCCCTCACCAGTCCCCGCTCTGACTTAAAGCTATTGTTTTCAGACCACTGACCTTTGTTCCTTTCCTCCCAGGCACTAAGGGGCATCTCAGGGTCATGAAGAGGCCGGGAGGAAATATTGGAAATGGCCTCTCCATCCTCCCCTCAGATCCGGGCTGCATCGTCCTTGCGCCAAGATAAATAAAGCAACAAAGGAGAGGCCTCTGTATGCTCGGTGCTAATGGCTAAGCGGCCTGGCTGTGGGGGTGGTGGGTTGAATGTCAGTCTACCCAAGACTGCCTACAACCCTCCTCCCAAAGGAATATGGCAGAAGGGCAGCCAGGCCAGGTGCCTGGGAGTCAGTGGTATAAGAAGAATGTCCCTCCAGTGCCCTCTTCCCTGGGACAGGGTTTCCTCAAGGATACTGAGTCTGAGAGCTCTGGAGGGAAAGCAAGGGAGCCTGGGAGGAGAGAGGAGTCTGGAGATGGAGGAGTGGCAGGAGGCTGTCCCTACTAGACCCCCAGGTCCCCCACTGCCCCCGCAATGCTGGTGTCTGGCCTGCCCAGGACCCAGGTCTACTTCCTGAGGTTGGAGAGTCTGAGGTCCCTTAGAGTGGGGATCCTGGAGGACCAAAGGACCAGACCCCACCCAAATGAGGGTTCCCTGGGGCCTCTGCTGACCACCTTCCACCCTGACCCTTGAGGGATCTCAAACTGCACCTTTGAGGTGGTAGTGAGGGAGAAAGGGCATGAGTCATGGTCAGAGAGTTGAGTTCAAATCCCACCTTTGTGCTGTATTATTGATGATCCCTGGGCAAGCTCCTTCCTGTACTTTACAATTAAAGCCTGACTTTTCCATCATGAAATGGAGAACACAATGTCCATCTTACAGGACTGTAGGCAGGAATCCACGGGATAATGATGTGCAAGGGCCTTACCCATGGTAGGTGAGAACTGCTTTTCCTTTCCTCGCCCTGGATGTGGCCCTCAGGCCGTCATTTGGAGCATGAAACTGCAATGCTCAGGAGGGAGAAGCTCTTGGCCCACTGTGACTCCTGGGTTGACCCTAAGGAGTCCCTTTGGTTTCTCTACTCCCAAGGTCATACTGTGACTATGGGAATACTCAGGGCCTTGCACCTGGGCCAGCTGGATTGACCTCACTGACTCTCCAGGCACAGGAGTGTTGCACAAAGGAGGTTTTCCCCAAGCAAACCCTCAGGCCCTGGGCTGTCCCTGTTCACAGCCATCTCTGACATCTCAGCCTCGCGTGGCCTTCCCTGCAGTGTGGAGCAGGCCTCTCTGCCAGCTCTCTGATTGAGTTTTGACCTTGCCTGTGGAACTCTTTCTTTAGGTTCCATATTGTCAGGGCCATTCTTTGTCTTTGAACTATCCCACCACCTCTACCCTGTTCAAAGCCAAGAACCCACTCCTGGTTCACCTGCTTCATTTAGGAAGTCTTTGGAGCAAGGGTTAGCCTGCAAAGGTCCACTCATATGGTAAGGGCAAAGAAAATAGCCTGGGGTGAAGGCCAGGAAATTTCAGGTCTAGTTTCAACTCCTCCTCTCACTCCTTATGTGGTCTTCATGAGCTACTTCCTCTTTGAACCTCTGTTTTTCCATCTACAAAATGGAGGTGTTAATTCTTGCACCCAGGGCTATTGGGAAGTGCATAATGGAGGTAGGATTCTTAAAAGAATGTTTTGGCCTGAGGACCTGGAATTTAAACTTTTGTGCTTAGCCCAGTTCTATGGCAATGGAGGACACACAGAACATGCAGGAACCCCAATCACAATTTTTGTCACTCAGCTGTTTCCATTTTGTTAGATGCTAAGATAGCCAGCTCCTTACAGTTCACTGTTTCACCTCAATTCTTTATGAGAAAAATTGCTCCACTGGTTTCCAATCTTTATTGTTTGGAAATCTTTTGTATCTAGCCCAAATCCTTCCTGCTGAAGTTCCAACTTGGGTCTGCATAGACACTTCCTAGCCTACCTTCTTTTTCCTCTTCCCCTCAACTCTTGCCCTTGACTCAGAGGGTGAGAGTAGGGTTGAGGACAAAGGCTTACCTTGTACCTGGCCAGAGTGAACAGACCATGGGGGTAGCATCACTCTTCCAGAAGCCTTTCATCTGCCGACACACCGTCAGCCTCACCCATATCTCACTCTGGTCCACACTGTCCTGGCTGGAATACTTGTGGTCTCTCACTGTGCATTAGAAATAGGGCACCCGCCTTGACTTTAATCTCTCTTGGCAGCTCTGTGGCACGGATAAGCCCCGAGTGTATGGCAGAGGAAAAAAATGAAATCCACGTTACCCCACCAGGGACCAGCCCCCACCCAGCAGAGCCAAGGATGACCTCCAACAGGTATCAATAGTCCCCAGCTATCACCTCAAGCCATCTGGAGGTGGGTGGAATGGTGCTCCTTGGACATCCTCCTCCCTGAAGGCACAGCAGCCCCTCCCAGACCCCAGGCTCTGCCTCTCTCCTCTCTGTCAGGAGGGCTTCCCCAGTATTTGTGATGGGGGCAGCTCCCTCCTGAGTTTGAGGTTAAAGGGGATGTCTTCTCCAGGAATCTGTAGCCAAATTGCTGAGCTGTTCACAGTGACCTGGAGATGATGTTTGGAAATCTGATTTGTGATAACATAATGTTCCTTTTAAGTAATGCTGGCTGGAGAGGAAAGGAGGAAAAAACGACCAAGAAAAACAACCTTATTGAGGTTTAAAAGGGGACGCTGTCGTGGCCGCCTCCTTAATCTCCCAAATCATTTTCCTCTCTTCCCCCTCCTCCTCCTGCCCCAGACCTGCTTTTGTTTATAACAATCTCTTGGAAAGAAGATTGAAAGTGAAATCTGTTTCCTTGCTTAAATATATATATTTAAAGGGGGAAGAAAGCCCTCTCTCCCCATCCCTCGCCTGCCCCTTGTCTGAGCGCTGTGGGTAATTGGAGGGCTGCCTGTTCTGGGTTAGTCGGTCAGCATGGGCTCTCCAGTGCCCACTCATCACCCCATCACAGAAGGATCATTAAGTCAGGAAAACAGTCTGGGGATGAGATGGGAAACCTGGAGGAGGGGCGCCACTTATTAACAGACTCCAGGCACTGTTTATATAGTGGCTGGTGACCAGAAATTTACTATCTCCATAGGAGAATAAATACAGTATGAAGGGATAAAGTTAGACACAAGGCAGGACTTCCACTTTCTCTGTTCAACATACTGTTCGCTTGGCCCAGTAGTGAAAAGAATTGAGACATTTTAGCTGCATCCCTAGATGAATGAGTGACCCCAATCCCTGCACTGCTCTGGGCTAGAGAGGGACTACTTTGTGACAGAGGGAGGGTTAAGATGAAACATCTGTGTCTCAGCAGGAAAGGATGGGGCAGCAGTCAAGGGAGTGTCCCATGAAGAGAAGATGCTTGTGTGGAAAGATGAACCCAGTTGGGGGAGTGGATATCTAGGAAGGGACCAGCAAACCTAGTAGATGCCACCATGGCTATTGTCCCACCAGCACTGCCCCCACCCCGCCACAACACATTCATGTGCTCACTCCACTTCCCTTGTCTGCTCTACCAGGGCATGAGCCTGATATCTCAGGTGGCACCTCATGCACTACACACTGTCTGGCCCTCACCCGAGCGTTCCAATGCTCCTGGCCCAGCGTAAAGCCAGCCAACAGGCCTAGCAGGGCAGGACCGGGCAGGCTGAAGGGAGAAAGAGGTGCCAAAAGCCTGCCATGCAGCCAGCATGGCTGCCTGCCAGCCCAGGACGTATTCCTCCATCCTAGCATCTCAGGAACACCCACTTCCCCAGGCCCTGGTGCTGGAACCCCCTCCTGCCAGGAGCTGTGCTTCAAGAGAAGGAACAGAAAGGGCTTTTTGGTATTCTTTTCAGGGGCCCTCGCTCCCCCACCCATCTACTCTATCCAGGGCATGTTATTACTATCAGAAATATCAGACGTTTCAACTCAAATTAAAATCAGGTTAAATGTCTCCACTGCAGAAATTCCACATGGTTCCAGATGGAGGGGAGGGACTCCCTCTCAGCCTTCTGCCTTCTCTCCCTCCCTCCCGAGGAGTGGAACAAAAGCATCAATTTATAGTATGCTTTCAGACCATTCAATCCAACCCTCTCAGCTTACATAAGGGGAAACTGAGGCCTAGAATGAAGAATGGGCTTGCTTAAATTTACTCAGCAAGTTAGTGGCAGAACTAGGACAAGGAGCCAGGTGTCTTGATTTCCATCCCACAGTGTTTTTTTCACAGTGTACTGGTGCAATTGCAATCCTGTTAGACCTACAATTTCCCTTGACCTTGAAAGCTTCAAGATTGCCACCAGAGATGTCCTCCTGGGACAAAAGCAGGAGGCAGCTTCTCATTAATCCTGGCTTGTAAAAGTCACTTAAAATGCTTGACACACAGGCCATATAATCATGAGCTAATCCCCACCCTTCTCTGGGTCTCAGTTTCCTTATCTTCATCTGTAAAATCAGAAATGCAGGAGACCATTGCTTTCATCTACTCAAATCCATTCCTTCTTTTCTAATAACAGCACCTGAATTCTCCTGGGAAACCACTCCTCCCACACTGTGAATCCATGTGAGTCAATTTCAAGGATTGCCAGATGACACAGGCCAAGCAGAACATTCCACCACACCGAACCAAGTGATTGGTTTATGCAGAGTCATGTGACCCCAGCTGGGCCAATACAAATCTTCCCTGGAACTTCTGGTAAAAATATAAAGAAAGAGACATTGGGGATTGATCAGCCAGAAGATCAAAAGCCTAGCATTTCAGGAGCCCTGTCAGAAAAGTCTGCCTGAGAATGATGCCTACAGGGAGAAATGGGCATCCAAAAGATAGACTGGCTTCTTCTGAGCCTGAGATCTAATATTGCCCTAACAGACCACCCTGGTACTTCTCATTTTTGTGAACTAACATTATACCCTTTTGGCTTAAACCAGTTTTAGTTGGATTCCTTCCATGTGCAAACAAAAAGGGCCTCATAATGTAAGAGAGATTGGAAATATATCACCAATGGCAGAATTGGAAGAGACCTTAAGGGGTTGCCCAGTAGAGACTTAGAAAAATGTAATGAGTGAATAAAGGAGTCTGGGATAACCATGCCCTTCATGGGCTGGAATAAAACCTCAGCCATTTTGTCAGCTGCATTCCTCCAGTCCCTTGCCTGAAGTAAATAATGTGTAGGCTTTTCAGTCAAACAGACCTGGCTTTGAACACTGGTTTCCTCATTTCCCATTTATATAATCTAGGGCACGTTTGCTGTCTAAGCCTCCAGTTTAATCTAAGCAGATGTCAAGGAGGTTATAGGTCTAATCCAAGGAGCATGGGATAGGAGACCATAACAAGATAAGACAAGAACATTAAGACAGCAGACATTTACAGGGCCATTTGCTAAAGGCAAAGGGATTGGCAAACATCTTTACAGGCAGCTGGGGCAGGGATACCACATAGGGTTGTGGTCACAATTCCAGTGGTGCCATTCACATAGTCTATGATGAAAAGGGTGCACTCTAGAGCCATGTACTCCATAATTTGTACAAACTTACACAGTACCCCTAGGTCTGTGGTACATTGAAATTGATACCCATGCCTTCTTCTCTGAAGGCATATTCAGTTTTCTCTTTGTATTGTTAAAGAAGTAGAACTGCAAGAATAATGTTACCATGAAGCTATGGTTGGATATATAGTGCACTTAGTGCCCTGTTGTGACCAAGGGACCAGGAATACCAAAATATTGGCCCAGACCAAAACAGCTCTCTCCACAAGGGTCCTAGGAGACATATATCCATATAGGATGAAGGCAAAGGAAAGCAAAGTAGCACTTTATTTTTAGCTGGGCTTTAGGCCTCAAACCTCAGTGCAAGCTCTGGTGCACTGGGCAAGATTGTGCAGCCTAGCCTAGGGTCCTGAGGGATCTCTTATCACAAGGCCAAACCTGAATCTCAGATCTTAGCTCCCTCCTATTGGCTTCATGGAAGAAAAAAGTAAACACATGTAATGGCTGATTAAAAGCTATCTACCCTAGAATATTGCATCATCCACATGGACAAAAGAGAAGGAGGAGCAATCCACACTCTGATCTTGATATGTGATGCATAGTGACTTGACCCACTTATTGGTCCAATTATATTCCTTATATTGACCAATTTTCCTTGTGAGGGCAGGGTACCAAAGAAAGGAATGGTAGAAGGATGACTCTCCAAGACTAATATCAACTGGCCTGTAGATATTAGTGAGACCTGGGTTAAGAAACAGGCCGGAGGAGAGTAAAATGGTGGACTGAGTATACCTAACAGACTCCTTCTCATATCCTGCATCTCTAGAAGTGATAAATACTATATATATTTTAAAATGCATTATCATTCTGGAATACACTTGGTGCCCAATACCAAGAGACCATGAAGAGGGTGAGATAAAGGTATTTTCTAACATTCCAGTGCTTCAAAATGTTATCAGTGCTTCAAATGCTTCAAATTCTCTGAAATAACCAATATTGCACTAAGGAACACAATAAATTTGAGTACAAGAAGTGTGATGAAAGAAGCAATGAGCAAGAAATCAGCCAATTAGTAAAAGAAGGTGTCAACATAAGCAGTGATTGGAGTGGCAGCATGGACAGGGGATGTCAAAGAGGGAACAGAGCTAAGAAAATGCATACCAAGCTTCTTACCTTGTTTGGAGGGAGAATAGAGATCAGTTTAATGCTAAATATTGACAGACTGAGAATGTGTATGTTTTAGTATGTATATTAATAATGAACAGGTAAACCTTAGCAGCTTAGAAATATAATATATACTTTAAGACTATAAGATATATGTAAAACAAAAATAACATGAAAAAGGTTGAAAATAAACAGATTGAAAAATATACTCGAATGCCAATAAAAAGAATATGAGTGTAGCAATATTAACGTCAGACAAAACAGAATTCAGAGCAAAAGCATTACAAAAAACAAGGTATTACACCCTAGCTGGCTTTGCTCAGTGGATAGAGCATTGGACTGTGGACTGAAGGGTCCCAGGTTAGATTCTGGTCAAGGGCACATGCCTAGATTGTGGGTTGGGGGCATGTAGGAGGCAGCTGGTCGATGATGTTTCTCTCTCTCTCTCTCTTTCTCCCTCTCCCTTCCTCTATGAAATCAATAAAAATATTTTAAATTTATTTAAATAAATAAAAGGTATTTCATTGATAATAAGCCATCACAAAGTTATAACTGTAAGCCTTTACAACATAGGTTTAAAATAGAGATAAGCAAATTTATAATTGTAAAATTTATAAAAACAGACCTTTTACAGAAATTGTCACATCAGGTATTAATTGTCACATCAGGTTAGTAACTTACTAACATATTCACTAAATAAGGACATATAGAATTTAAATAATAAAATTAGCAAATTTGAACATGTGAATTTTTGTACTAACATACAGGAAATGCAGACACTTTTCAAATGCACATTCAATATTTGCAAAAATGTATGATGGATTAAGCCACAAGGGAAATCCAAACAAATTCCAAATAATAAAAAAATAGAGCTACATATTAACCACATGGACAAAAAATTACATTTTCCAACAAAACAATGGTTTGAAATCTATGCCATTGGAAGTAAGAGGGGGAAAAATACTTCTGGTCTAGTCAAAGATAAAATCAGATTGGAAATCACAAACTAATGCAAGATAAAAAACAATAAGATCTCTATATATTAAAACCAGAAGGATATAGCCAAAGTAGTACTCAGAGGAAAATGTGTGGCCTTAACTGCAACTATTAAGAAACAAGAAATACTAAATATTACATTAAGCTTTTTGGTTTGTGTAATTGTTTTGTTTTTCAGAGGACTGTTTTAATGATAGTTTAACATTTTTATCTGGATTATAAACACATATGCACCTGCACACTTCAATACCTTAATAAAAACCCAAGAGCAATACAAAGCCTTGAATAATTGCAGCAACTGGCAACTGGCATGTATTTTTTTTTTTTTTTTACTATTCTCATCTCAAAATTGTAGTTTCGATTATTTATAGATAATAATACATGTTTAGGGAAAATGCACATAAGCTAAACAAAAGTAAAAGGCTGCTCATTTGTTTGGATATTGTCCCATGCACTGAAAGGATTCCCAGTCAGGGCACATACCCTGGTTGTGGTTTTGATCCCTGGTAGGGGTGCATATGGGAGGAAACTGATAGGTGTTTCTCTCTCTCTCCCTCTCCCTTCCTATCACTCTAAAATCAATAAAAATATATTTTAAAAAATAAAAAGAGAAAGAAGACATAAATAATAATAGGAATAAACTTCAACTCCAGAGAAGGTTATTTTATTTTACAAATAAATTTGAAAACCTATAACTTATTTGCTAAGAAATAATAAATTACAAAAACTGTCTATGAAATAGTATGAAACTAATTACCAAAGAAAGACTTGGCAGGGAAGGGTGGTCAGAGACCTACCAGTAAAAGTTGTGGTAGACAGCTTCTAAAATGGTCCACAATAAGCCTTATCTCCTGTATCCACCCCATGGTTAATCTCCTCTCCTTCAGTGTGGGCTGGACCTTGTGACTTGCTTCTAGTGAATAAAATATGGCAAAAGTGACGGGGTGTCATTTCCAAGATTAGGTTACAAAAATACGAGGTTAATTCTATATTTCTAGTGCTCTCTGGTTCTTCCTTGCTGGCCTTGAAGCAAGTTGCTATGTTGTGAGCTGCCCTATGGAGAGGTTCACATATCAAGGAACTGAGAGAGTCCTCTGGCCAACATCCAGAAAGGAACTGAGGTCCTTAATTCAACAACCCACAAGTAACTGAATCCTACCAACAGCTACATGAGTGAGCTTGGAAGTAGATCCTCCATAAGTACCGTTTTGAGATGACTACAGCCTCATTCAACACCTTAACTGCAGGTTGTGAGAGACCCTGAACCAGAGGTCTCTAGCTAAGCCATGTCTGGTTTCTTGATCTACAGAAGCTGTAAAATAATATATGTCTATTGTTTTAAGCAACTAAGTTTTGGGGTAACTTGTTATACAGAAATATAAATAATGAATACAAATATAGACAACAGGCCAGAAGACTTTCTTTATTATATAAACTACTAGAGGCCCAGTGTACGCATGCACGGTGGGGTCTCTTGGCCTGGCCTGTTGGGATCAAGCCAAAACTGGCTCTTTGACATCCCCTGAGGGGTCCCTGATTGCGAGAGGGAGGTTTTTGGGTGATGTACCTCAGAATCAAGCTGCTTCCTCTCTGGTTCCAAGTGTGTCACCCGAGAACTGCAGCTGCCAAGTTACCGTAGCTCGGCAGCTCCCGTGTTGAACGTCTGCCCCTTGGTGGTCATTGCAGATCATAACTACCGGTTGGACAGTGGAAAGGTCAGATGGTTATTTAGGCTTTTATATATATAGATTTCTGACCATAGAAAAATATAAACAACAATTCAACTCACTCTGGGCAGATAGCATAACCCTGAAACTGAAGGTGGACAAAAACAGAATATGTAAAGAATATTGCAAGTTAATCACACCAATGAACAAGCCATAAATAAACATTTAGAAAACAAAATTTAATAGCACATTAAGTGAATCATAACCATGTAGAATTTACCTTCAGCATAGCAATAATTTTAAAAAACTATTTAGTACTTATTATATACTAAGATCTGTTTTAGGTTCTATATATTAATATTCTGTATAACAGCCTCATGAGGTAGCTCCTACTATTTAGAAAACTGAGGAGGGTAGAATTTATGTAAATCCACAGGTAGTAAGAGGTGGAAAAGCTGGGACTTGAACTCATCTTGCTATGCTGATTAATATTAGAAAAATCATCCAGCTAGTGTGGCTCTGTGGTGGAGCATTGACCCATGAACCAAGTGGTGACTGTTTTGGTTCCTGGTCAGGGCACATGCCCAGGTTGTGGGCTTGATCCCCAGTAGGGGGCATGCTGGAGGCAGCCAATTGATGTTGATCAATGTTTCAATCTCTTTCTTTCTACCTCTCCCTTCCTCTTTTTCTAAAAAGCAATAAAATATACATTAAATATATATATATATATATATATATATATATATATATATATATATTAGAAAAATTTATCAAGTAATTCACTATATTGTAATATGAAAGGGTAATAATTATACCATTATTTTAAGAGATACTTTTTTTAAGTTATGAAATTGAAAATTCATTTCTTATTTTTTGTTTAAAAGTATTATTTTTCCTAAAATTTATTTTTTATTGTTGACAATATTAAAGATGCCCCCCCCCCCCATTTATCTCGCTTTGCTCCCCTCCACCCAGGCCCTAACCCACCTCAGACTTTCAGTGCATTGTTGTCTCCATGGGCTATGCATATCCTAATATATAAAAACACTGGGTCCGTCACATCCACAATGACTGGAGGCTTGACCTAATGCCCAGGCTGCGCACACAGCAGGCTCTGGTGGGTGGGGACTTGTGGCAGCGGAGATGGGGACAGGGGAGGCTGGGCCGGCACTCACACTCACTCATAACTGCACACACTCACAGACACACACAGCGCTCACCAGCTCACAGCCTTTTCTCCCTTTCTTTCCCTCCCTCCCAGCTCACTCTCAGAGCCTCTCTCAGAATGAGGAAACAAAACAGATTGGGACTAAAGAGGCCTGGATGGAAGGGAGGGCAGGCAGAGGGTGGAGTGGCCCCCACTGGCCCTGCCCCCTCCCAGCTAGGAAAGAGGAAGAGGGAGATAGGGAGGCAGGGAGGCCTGGAGGACTGCTAAGAAAAACAAAGAGAAACAGAGACTGGGCGAGATCAGACTGGCAGGGGAGGGCAGTTGGGAACAACCAGGCCGGCAGGGGAGGGCAGTTGGGGGGGAGATCAGGCCAGCAGGGGAGGTCAGTTAGGGGCAATAAGGCAGGCAGGCAGAGGCAGTTAGGGGCAATCAGGCAGGCAGGCAGAGAGGTTAGAGCAGCCTTGGGCAAACTATGGCCCACGGGCCGGATCCGGCTGTTCTATCCGGTTCTCTTGCTCTCCCCTCTCCTCCTTTACTTGGAATTTATATTAGTTTACACAAACACTCCATCCATGCTTTTGTTCCTGCCCTCTGGTCCAGTTTAAGAACCCATTGTGGCCCTCGGGTCAAAAAGTTTGCCCACCCCTGGGTTAGAGGCAATCAGGCAGGCAGGCAGAGGCAGTTAGGGGCAATCAGGCAGGCAGGCAGGTGAGTGGTTAGGAGCCAGTGGTCCCAGATTGTGAGAGGGATGTACAACTGCCAGTTTAGGCCCCAATTGGAGAGGATGCAGGATGGGTTGAAGGAACCCTCCCCCCCCCCCCCCCGCTTCATGAATTTTGTGCACTGGGCCACTAGTTACGTATATAAATTCTTTGGTTAATCTCTTTCTGCTCCTCCAAATCTCCCCTTTCCTCAGAGAACTGTCAGTCAACTCCATGCATCCATGTCTCTAGACAAGTTTTGTCAGTTTATTTTGTTCATCAGATTCCACACATAAGTGAGATCATATGATGTTTGTCTTTTTCTGACTGGCTTATTTCACTTAGCATAATAATCTCCAGTTCCATCCATGCTGTTGCAAAGGGGTAAGAGGTCCTTTTTTTACAGTCTGGTAGTATTCCATTGAGTAGATGTACCTTGGATATTTTATCCACTCATCTACTGATAGGCACTTGGGCTGTTTCCAAATCTTAGGTATTGTAAATAATGATGCTATGAACATAGGGATGCATATATTCTTTCTGATTGCTGTTTTGGGAATTTTAGGATATGTTCCCAGAAGTGGGATTGCTGGGTCAAACGGCAGTTCCATTTTTAATTTTTTAAGGAAACTCCATACTGTTTTCCATAGTCGCTGCACCCG
Source organism: Plecotus auritus (assembly GCF_963455305.1). Lineage (NCBI taxonomy): Eukaryota > Metazoa > Chordata > Mammalia > Chiroptera > Vespertilionidae > Plecotus > Plecotus auritus. The sequence goes on along the minus strand of NC_137784.1, from coordinate 52,889,910 downwards.
TCTGTGTTCCCACCAGCAATGTATGAGGGTTCCCTTTTCTCCATATCCTTGCCAGCACTTGTTGTTTGTTAATTTATTGATGGTAGCCATTCTGGCAAGTGTGAGGTGATACCTCATTGTAGTTTTAATTTGCATTTCTATGATGATTAGTGACATTAAGCATTTTTTCATGTCTCTTGGCTATCTGTATGTCCTCTTTGATGAAGTGTCTATTCAGGTTCTCTGCCCATTTTTAATTAGATTTTTTGTCTTCCTTTTGTTGAGTTGTATTAGTTCTTTATATATATTGGAAATTAACCCTTTATCAAATGTATTATTGGTGAATATGTTCTCCCATACAGTGGGTTCTCTTTACATTTTGATGATGGCTTCTTTTGCTGTGCAGAAGCTTTTTAGCTTGATACACTCCCATTTGTTTATTTTTTCCTTTGTTTCTCTTGCCCTATGAGATTTATCAGTGAAAATTCTGCTACATGAGATGTCTGAGATTTTATTGCCTATTTTTTTCTTCTAGGATTATTATGGTTTTGCACCTTACATTTAAGTCTTTTATCCATTTTGAATTTATTCTTGTGCATGGTATAAGTTGGTGGTATAGTTTCATTTCTTTATATGTGCCTGTCCAATTTTCCCAACACCATTTATTTAAGAGACTGTCTTCACTCTATTGTAAGCTCTTGCCTCTTTTGTCAAATATTAATTGATCATAATGGCATGAGTTGATGTCTGGGGTGTCTGTTCTGTTTCATTGATTTATGTCTGTTCTTGTGACAGTACCAGGCTGTTTTTCATTGCAATGGCTATGTAGTATAGTTTGATATCCGGTATTGTGATCCCTCCAACTTTGTTCTTCTTTCTTAAGATTGCTGTGGCTATTTGGGGTCTTTTTTGGTTCCATGTAAATTTTTGGAATATTTGTTCTAGATCTGTGAACTATGCCATTGGTATTCTAATAGGGATTACACTGAATCTATAGATTGCTTTGGGTAGTATGGACATTTTAATTATGTTAATTCTTCCAACCCATGAACATGGTATATGCTTCCATTTATTTGTATCTTCCTCTATTACTTTTTTCAATGTCCTATAGTTTTCTGAGTGCAGGTCTTTTACCTCCTTGGTTAATTTTATTCCTAGGCATCTTTTTGTTGTTGTTGTTGTTGCAATGGTAAATGGGATTGTTTCATTAGATTATCTTTCTGAGAGTTCATTATTGGAGTATAAAAATGTCATTGATTTCTACATGTTAATTTTGTATCCTGCTACTTTGCCTAATTCATTTATTAAACCTAGTAGATTTTTGGTGTATTCTTTAGGGTTTTCCATGTACAATATCATGTCATCTTTGAATAATGACAGTTTTACTTCCTCCTTTCCAATTTGGATGCCTTTTATTTCTGCTTCTCATCTGATTGCTCCTGCTAGGACTTGCAGTACTATGTTGAATAAGTGTGGTGAAAGTGAACATCCCTGTTTTCTTCCTGATCTTAAGAGAAATGCTTTTAGTTTTTGCCCAATTAGTATGAGAGTTTTTCTTTTTTCTTTTTTTTATTAATTTCAGAGAGAGGAAGTGAGAAGGAGAGAGAGATAGAAACATCATTAATGAGAGAGAATCATTAATTGGCTGCCTCCTGCATGTCCCCCAGTGGGGATCGTGCCCACAACTGGGGTGTTCCTTAACCTGGAATCAAACCCTGACCTCCTGGCTCATGGGTCAACACTCAACCACCAAGCCACACCAGCCAGGTTTGCTAAGAGGTTTATAAAAAATGGGTTTTGGATTTTGTCAAATGCTTTTTCTGCATCTATTGATATGATCATGTGATTTTTGTCCTTCATATTGTTAGTGTGATGTATTGCATTTACTGATTTGAAAATATTGTAGCAGCATTGCATCCCCTGAATAAATCGGACTTGGTCATGGTGTATGATCTTTTTAATGTATTGCTGGATCCAGTGTGCTAATATTTTGTTGAGGATTTTAGCATCTATGTACATCAGGGATATTGGTCTGTAATTTTTCTTTCTTTGTAGTGTCTTTATCTGGTTTTGGAATTAGGATAATGCTGGCCTTATAAAAAGAGCTCAAAAGTTTTCCTTCCTCTTGAATTTTTTGGAATAGTTTGAGGATAGGTGTTAGTTCTTCGAATGTTTGGTAAAACTCCCCTGTGAAATCATCTGGTCCAGGACTTCTGTTTGCTGGGAAGATTTTTTGTATTATAACTTCAATTTCATTACTTGTTATTGGCCTATTCAAGTTTTCTGATTCTTCCCAATTGAGTTTTGGAAGATGGTCTGTTTCCAGGAATTTCCCCATTCATTCATGTTGTCAAGTTTGTTGGCATATAGTTGTTCATAGTATATTCTTTCAATGTGTTGTATTTCTGTGGTGCCAGTTGTTACTGCTCCTTGTCCTTTTCTGATTTTATTTACCTGAGTCTTCTTTCTTTGTTTCTTGATGAGTCTGGCTAAAGGTTCATCAATCTTGTTTATCTTTTCAAAGAACCAGTTCTCGGTTTAATTGATCTTTTGTTTTGTTTTCTTTTTAATCTCTATGCCATTTAATTCCACTGTGATGTTTATTATTTCCTTCTATTTACTCTATGCTTTTCTTGTTCTCTTTCTAATTCTTTTAGTTGTAGGGTTAGATTGTTTATTTGAGCTTTTTCTTGTTTTTTGAGGTATGCCTATAGTGCTATGAACTTCCTTCTCAGAACTGCTTTCACTGTGTTCCATAGATTTTCAGTTGTTGTGTGTTCATTTTCAAGAAGTTTTTAATTTTTTCATTGATCTCATTGGTAACTCATTCATTATTTAATAAAATGCTATTTAACTTTCAAGTGTTTGAATGTTGAGGGTTTTTTAAAATTGTACTTTATTTCTAGTTTCATGTTGCTGTGATCTGATAAGTTGCTTGATATGATTTCAATCTTTCTGAACTTGTGAAGTCTTATTTTGTGTTCCATCATGTATTCTACCTTTGAGAATGTTCCATGTGCACTTGATAAGAATGTATATTCCGCAGCTTTGGGATGAAATGTTCTGTAAATATCAATTAAATCCATCTGATGTAGTGTGTTATTTAAGGCCACTCTTTCCTTGTTTATTTTTTGTCTGGAAGATCTATCCAATGATGTCAGTGAGGTGTTTAAGTTCCCTACTATGATTGTATTGCTACCTCTCCTTTAAAGTCCTCCAGGAGTTTTTAAATATATTTAGGTGCTCTTATATTAGCTGCATATATGTTTACCAGGGTTATATATACCCTCTTGTTGCATCAATCCCTTTAGTATTATATAGTGACCTTCTTTGTCTTTCTTATGGCCCTTTGTTTTGAAGTCTATTTTTTCAGATATACATGTTGCTACCTCCACTTTTTGTTGTTGTTGTTGTTGTTTGTTTCCATTTGCACGGAAAAGTTTGTTCCATGTCTTCACTTTCATCCTCTGTGAGTGAGTCTTTTGTTCTGAGGTGTGTCTCTGATAGACAGCATATACATGGGGTCCCCAAATATGTATACATACTTTAACAGTTGAAAGCTCAGTTTTGAAAATGAAATGTATTTAAATAAACACTGCCTTTATAATTTACTCAAGGTGTGTGTATACTATTTTTTGGGACACCCTATCAATCTTGTTTTCTTATTGATTCAGCTACCCTATGACTTTTGATTGGAGCATTTAATCCATTTACATTTAAGTTTCTTATTGGTAGATACTTATTTGTTGCCATTTTTATTCTTATGCCTATATGTCTCCCCTCCCGCCCCCCCGCCTTCTATTTCTTCTTCTTACAACAGTTCCTTTAGCATTTCTTGCAATGCTGGTGTGGTGGTAAATTCTTTTAGCTTTATTTTTTCTGGGGTGCTCTTTATTTCACCTTCAATTTTGAATGATAGTCTTGTTGGATAGAATAGTCTAGGTTTCAGATCCTTGCTTTTCATTACTTTGAATACTTCATGCCATTCCTTTCTGGCCTGTAGTGTTTCTGTTGTGAAAACAGCTGACAGCTTTATGGGAGCTTTCTTATTGGTAACTGACTGTCTTTCTCTTGCTGCCTTTAAGAGTCTCTCTTTGTTTTTAACATTTGTCATTTTAATTATGATATGGCTTATTGTGTGGTCTCTTTGGGTTCAACTTGATTGGGACTCTGATTTTCCTAAACGTGTGTGATATTTTTATTCACCAGTTTAGGGAAGATTTCTGTTATTATTTCTTCAAACAGGTTCTCTATCCCTTGCTCTTTCTTCTCCCTCTGGTACCCATATGATGTGGACGTTGTTCCCTTTCTTATTGTCCCAATCTTTCCTTAAACTCTTGTCCTGTTTTTTTAAGTGTTTTTTTTTTCTTTTTGCTGCATTAATTAAGTGTTTTTTTTCCTACCTTGTCTTCCAAATTGCTGATTTGATCCTCTGCTTCATTCAGCCAGCTTTTACTTCAGTCCAATATGTTCTTCTTTGTTTTTAATTCTCACCTGAGGATATTTTTTGCATTGATTTCTAGAGGGAGTAAAAGGGAGGGAGGACAGGGAGAGAAAGAGGAAAAAAAAACACATTGATGTTAGAAAGACACATTGATTAGTTACCTCCTACATGTGCCCCCCATTGCAGCTGGGGAACCTGAAACCAAGGCATTTACCCTTGAGTGGGAATTAAACCTGTGACCCGCTGAAACTGGTTTGGCTCAATGGATAGAGCATCAGCCTGCGGACTGAAAGGTCCCAGGTTCGATTCCGGTCAAGGGCATGTACCTTGGTTGCAGGCACATCCCCAGTAGGAGGTGTGTAGGAGGCAGCTGATCGATGTTTCTCTCTCATCAATGTTTCTAACTCTCTATCCCTCTCCCTTCCTCTCTGTAAAATATCAATAAAATATATTTAAAAAAAACAACCTGTGACCCCTTGGTCCACAAGCTGATGCTCTAACCACTGAGCAAAACAGGCCTGGGTCCTTCCAGTATATTCTTTTTTTTAATAAATATTTATTGTTCAGATTATTACAGTTGTTCCTCTTCCCCGCCCCCCCCCCCGCCAGCTCCCCTTCACCGGTTCCACCCAACCCCATGCCCTTACCCCCCCCATTGTCTTCGTCCATAGGAGTAAAATTTTTGTCCAATCTCTTCCCACACCCCCACACCCCCTTCCCCCCAAGAATTGTCAGTCCACTCCCTTTCTATGCCCCTGATTCTATTATTTCACCAGTTTATTCTGTTCTTCAGATTTTTTATTCACTTGATTTTTAGATTCACTTATTGATAGATATGTATTTCTTGTCACTTTGTTGTTCATAATTTTTATCTTTACCTTTTTCTTCCTCTTCTTAGAGAATACCCTTCAGCATTTCATATAATACTGGTTTGGTGGTGATGAACTCCTTTAGTTTTTTCTTGTCTGTGAAGCTCTTTATCTGACCTTGAATTCTGAATGATAGCTTTTCTGGGTAGAGTAATCTTGGTTGTAGGTTCTTGTTATTCATCACTTTGTATATTTCTTGCTACTCCCTTCTGGCCTGCACAGTTTCTGTTGAGAAATCAGCTGACAGTCATATGGGTACTCCCTTGTAGGTAACTAACTGTTTTTTCTCTTGCTGCTTTTAAGATTCTCTCTTTGTCTTTTGTCCTTGTCATTTTAATTATGATGTGTTTTGGTGTGGTCCTCTTTAGATTCCTCTTGTTTGGGGCTCTCTGCACTTCCTGGACTTGTAAGTCTATTTCTTTCACCAGGTAGGGGAAGTTTTCTGTCATTATTTCTTCAAATACGTTTTCAATATCTTGCTCTCTCTCTTCTCCTGGCACCCCCATAATTCGAATGTTGGTACGCTTGAAGTTGTCCCAGAGGCTCCTTACACTATCTTCATATTTTTGGATTCTTTTTGCTTTTCTGGTTGGGTGTTTTTTGCTTCTTCATATTTCAAATCTTTGACTTGATTCTTGGGATCCTCTAGTCTGGTGTTGGATCTCTGTATATTATTCTTTGTTTCAGTTAGTGTATGCTTAATTTCTGATTGGTCCTTTTTCATATCCTTGAAGGTCTCACTAAATTTCTCGGAGGTTTCTAGAAGATTCTTGAGTAACCTTATAACTGTGGTTTTGAACTCTATATCCAGTATTTTCCTTTCATCCATTTCTTTCATTTGTGACTTGTTTCTTTGTCTCCGCATTTTGGCTGCTTCCCTGTGTTTGTTTCTATGTACTGGGTAGCTGCTAAGTCTCCTTGAGTTGATAGAGTGGCCTTGTGTGGTTGGTGTCCTATAGGGTCCATTGTCTCAGCCTTCCCAGTCACCTGAGGTGGACTCTCTTGTCGCACCCCTTTGTGGGCTGTTTGTACAGTCTTGTTGTAGTTAACCCTTGATTGCTGTTGGTATCACTGTGAGGAATTGACATCCAGGCCAATTGGCTGTGGTGACCAGCTTTGTCTACACTGGACGAACTGCTGTGCAGGAGACACCCTTATGGGGCAAGACTTACTTCAGTAGGGCTTTGGTGCTCACTGAGTCTGCCCCTTGAGTGTGTCTCTTATGGATGTGAAGATTTGTAATCCAGTTCACTCTTACCACTGGGTACACTGGCTCTTGGATATCCAAGGAGGTGTAAGGTCAGCCACTTTCTGGGGCCGCCCAGCAGGAGCTACAGAAAGATCTGCAGATTCCTCCTCTTTGTATGGGGTTTGGAAGTGCCCAGACGAGGCCCAGCTGTGAAGTAAGGCCGCTGCTGCTGCCAGGTAGTGGGCCTTCTTTTGGAATCTCTGGGGCTCTCTGACCCAGCTGCAGTTCCTTTTAGGTGAAAGAACAGGCCATTCATATGCCAAAGTCAATGTGCACAGCTTGGGTGGAGTTGTAAATTGGGTGGGGCCAGGTCTCTGGGAATCACCACGGCAGAGCAAACAGCAATGGCTGCCCTGAACTGGAGAAGTTCCTGGTTCTCCGCATCCTGCGCCCCAATGCAGGAACAATGATTGCTGTGAGCACTTCTAAGTGTCAGCTGCCCTCGAGTTCTTGTCCTGATGCCAGACAGTCCAGTGTCTCCCCATATATGCCTGGGTCCCCCAGAGTCTCACCTGTAACTGCAGTTCAGAGCAAGTGGGAGCTTGTTTCACCCTCCCAGTTTAAAGAGCAGCACATCCAGGTGCAAGCACTTTCTGCGCCTTCGCACCTCTTACCAGTCTCAATGAGCTTTCTTCACCTCTATATTTGTGGAACTTCCTCTCAGCCAGCTTTCCTGCGGTTCTGGGTGGTAGTTGTCCTGCCATTTAGTTGTGGTTTTGATGTGGTTGTGAGAGGCAGCAAGTATAGGTGATTACCTATGCTGCCACCTTGGTTTTTCCTGCCTCCAATATATTCTTGATATCAGATATAGCATTCTTCATTTCTGACTAGTTTTTACTCATGATTTATACCTCCTTTTTCATGCTGATGTAGTTTCCACTAAGTTCCTTGAAGTTCCCATTAAGTTCCTTGTAGTTCCACCGAATTCCTTTTGCATCCTTATAACGATTAATCTGAACTCTATGTCTGATAAATTGCTTATCTCCATCTCATTTAGCTCTTTCTGAATATCCCTCCTTTTCTTTCATTTGGAGGTTGTTTCTTTGTCTCCCCATTTTTGTTGTCTTTTTTGTGTTTGTTTCTATGTATTAGTTAGAACTGCTATAATTCCCAGTCTTGGTGAGGTGACCTTTTGTAGTAAATGTCCTGTGGGACCCTGTGGTGCAGTCTCCTTGAATTCCTGAGCTCAATGCTCTAGGAATGTCCCTTTAGTGGGTTATTTGAGCTCTCCTGTTGTAATTGGGTTTTGATTGTTATTGTCACATTTGTGGGCGATGTCCTCTCAGTCTGGCTGTGAGTCTCAACCCAGATGACATTGTGTGAACTGTTGTACAGGTGTTCTCAGGGACCAGTTCTTGGAAATGTGTGAACAAGCATTGGAGGTTAGGAGGACTTGTCCAATTGGGAATAGCCTCTCCCACCTTTTGCTGCCACCTTGAGGGAAGCCCCAGATAGCTCCCTGTGCATGTTGGTAGCTATGTGTCAGGAGTCATGTGAGCAGCACCAGTTCTCATTTCTTATTTAAATGTAACAAAGCTTCCAGAAAATTATTGCAAAGAAGAAAACAGAAATTTACAGTAAACATCACACATAGTGGTTAATTAGTAGATGCATTTCTTATCAAAGTCAAGAACAACACAAAGGTGTCCACCATCACCATTCTTTTTCAACAGTGTACTGAAGATCCTGGCCAATGTAATATGGTAAGAAATATAAATTTCATATATATATATATATATATGAAAATATGATATAAATCATTATTATTTGTAGATGACTTTATTGTCTACCTAGAAAATCTAAGAGACGCAACTGAAAAATTATTAGAACAAGTAAATATTCAACTTTGCCAAACATGAAAAAAATCAAGATTAAAAATCAATAGACAATTCTCAAATATTTGGAGATTAAACAATACACTTCTAAATAAAACACAGAGCTCAAAGAAGAAATCTACAGGGAAGTTAAACATGTTTTAAACTAAATCAGAGTGAAAATACAACTTATTAAAATACAGCAAAATCAGTTTAAATATATAGTATTAAATGCATATATTAGAAAGGAAGAAAGATCTAAAATATATCCTAGCTGGTGTGACTCAGTTAGTAAGCATCATCTCATGCACAATAAGGTCATCAGTTCAATTCCTGGTCAAGGTACATGCCCAGGTTGTGGGGTCAATCCCAAATAGGGGATATGCAGGAGACTGCGAATCAATGTTTCTCTTTCATTGATGTTTCTATCTCTCATTCTCTCTCCCTTCATCTCTCTGAACTCAATAAAAACATATTTTTAAAAATAAATAAAATAAAATCTATAATCTAAGCTTCCACCTTAGGACACTAGGAAAAAGAAGATAAATTTAAGCTTAAAAAAGCAGAAAAAATAAATAATTAAAATTAGCATAGACATCAATGACATTGAAAAGGAAAACAATAGAAAATAACAACAATACCCAAAACTGGTTCTTTGAAAATATTGATAAAATTTCTAAATTTATAGCCAGACTAATAGGGAAAAAAAGAGAAAAGACACAAAATTACAAATACCGGAAATGAATGATGGGATATCACTACTGATTTTATGGAAATTAAAACTATAATAAAGAAATTCTGTGAACAACTCTATGTCTACTAATTTAATAACTTGAATAAAATGGACAGATTCCTTGGAAAACACAAACTACTAATACATGGAAAAATAGTTCATCTGAATAACCCTATATCTATTAAAGACATTGAATCCACAATGAATAACCTTCCAAAAAGAAGGCACCATGCCCAGATGGTTTCTTTGGTTAATTCTACCAAAAAATTTAAGGAAATTATACTCATTTTCTACAATCTCTTTCAGAAAATAGAAGTAGAGGGTACATTCTATGTTCACTCTATGAGGTCAGCATTAACTATGACCAAAACCAGGTAAAGACATTCCAATAATAGAAAACTACAGACCAGTATCTCTCATGAACACAGATTCAAAAATTCTAAATGCTAGAAAGTTGAATTCAATAATATATAAGTTGTAGGATACAATGTTTTGCTTTCCTGTATATCAGCAATAAACAATTGGAATTTGAAGTTTAAAAATACCATTTACAATAGCACCAAAAATAAAATACTTAGATATAAATCTAGAAAATATGTATAGGATCTATATATGAAAACCTACAAAAATGATGAAAGAAATAAAAAATATAAATGAAATATAAAGATACTTTGTACTCATTGATTGAAAGACTCAATATTTTTAAGATAGCAATTCTTTCCAGCTCAATCTATAGATTTATCACAACCTTAATCAAAATCCCAGCAAGTCATTTTTGTATAACAAGCTGATTCTAAAGTTTATATGGAAAGGCAAAGATCTACAATTGTCAACATAATATTAAAGAAGAACAATGTTGGAAGACTACACACAGTCCAATTTCAAGAATGACTATAGTAATCAAGACAATAAGTACTAAGCCATAGTAATCAAGACATTGTGGTATTGGTGAAAGAATAGACACATAGATTAATGGAACCTAATGGGGAGCTGGGAAATAGACTCATGAAAATATAATCAGTTGATCTTTAACAAAGACGTAAAGGTAATTCAATGGAGAAAGGATAGTCTTTTCAATAAATGGTCTTGGAATAAGTGAACACCCATAAGGAAAATACAAAACAAAAACAAATCAAACAAAAACAAGTTAGTGGTGCACATATATTTCTGAATGAGTGTTTTCACATTCTTCAGAAAAATACCCAAAAGTGGAATACCTAGATATATTTACTGATGATTGGAAATCCTGCCATTTTCAACAACTTAGATGGATCTTGAGGGTGTTATGCTAAGTGAAATAATTCAGACAAAAAGGACAAAAATCATATTATTTCACTCATATCTGAAATTTAAAAAGATGAAATGAACCAATAAAACAAATATAATGCAAACTCATAGATATGGACAACAGACTGGTGGTTACAAGAGGGTAAGGGGGTGGAGGGAGGGCAAAATGGATAAAATAGGTCAAATGTATGGTGATGGATGAAGACTAGACTTTTGGTGGTAAGCACACTATAGTGAATACAGATATTGAATTATAATGTTGTATACCTGAAACTTGTGTTATAAACCAATGTTACCTCAATTAAAAAAAACTAAAGACAGATGGTACACCATTCACAAAAACTATTTCAGAGTAGATCACAGACCTAAATATGAAACACAAAAACTTTAGAACTTCTAGAAGAAAGAATAGGGGAAAGCCTTAGGTTTGCGGTGAGATTTTGGATACAACACCAAAAGCATCATTCATGAAAGAAAAAACTAACATGTTATCCTTTCTTAAAATTAAAAATGTACTCTGTGAAAGACACCTTTAGAGAAATCAAAAGGTAAGCCACAGATTAGGGGAAAATATTTGCAAAACACATGTTGGATAAAGAACCTGTATCCAAAATATATAAAGAACTCAAAATACAAAAATAAGAAAACAAACCAATTAAAAATGGGTGAAAGATTTGAATAGACACACTCATTAAAGAAGATATACAGATGACAAATAAGCATATAAAATATGTTCAACATCATTTATCATTAAGGAATTGTAAATTAAACCAACTCTACATACTTATCAGAATGGCTAATTTTTTTTTTTAAACTGACAATACCAATTGCTGGTGAGGATGTGGAACAAGAATTCTCAGTCATTGTTGCTGATACAGCCACTTCAGAAGACAATTTGGTAGTTTCTTAAAAAAAAAAAAACTAAACATTGTATTAACACATAATCCAGTGATTGCACTCTAGGCATTAACTGAACTGACTTGCACACAAATTTTTATAGCAGATTTATTTATAATTGCCTTAAACTGGAAACAATAAAGAGGTTCTTCAATAGGTGAATGAATAAACAAACTGGTATATCCAGACAATGGAGTATTATTTACAGCTAAAAAGAAATGAGCTATGAAGCTACAGAAAGACCTGGGTGAATCCTAAATGCAAGGAGTCAGTCTGAAAAGGCTACATAATGGTATATGATTCCAACTATATAACATTCTGGAAAAAGCAAAGAAAGTAATAGTCTTGGAGTAAAAATATCAGTGGTTGCCAGGGAATCAAAGGGAGAAGGTAAGGACTCAATAGATGAAGCACACAGGATTTTTAGGTGGTAAAAATATCTATGGTATGTCATGATAGATACATAATTCTGCATTTTTCAAAACCTATAGAACTTTATACCACAAAGAGGGAACCTTAATGTATACAAATTTTTAAAAAATCATTTGGGAGATTGTGGATCCCAGGATGGAATGTTGAAAGGGAAGTACAATGAAAGATTGGACTTGGACTTGCTTTATCATATATTAAAATATTTTATACATTTTTCAGAATGGAAGGTGTGCGCTAGAGCCCCTATTCAAAATAGATAACAATTGATGTAGCATAAACTCAGCAATCAAAATGGACAAGGGCCCTGAATATCCAATTTGGCCTGAGGCAGGATTACTGGCCTAATAATCAGGCCTAGCACAGGGATAGAGATGCCAAAAAAAAAGCAACTGAATAGAGACCAGAAACACATCCATGGGTATGTGGTAATCTGGTATTTAATGAAGGTGGCCTTTCAAATCAGTAGGGAAATAATGGTCTATTCAATAAAAGGTATTGAGGCAATTGGTTCTTTTTAGAAAAAAAATAGATCTTTTTGTTGCACCACTGAAAAACTTGATCATAGACTAATTAAAAGCATAAATGCAAAATATAAGGTATGAAGTTATAAAAATATTAAAAAGTATGGTTATAATATTGATGTAGGTAAAAATCTTCTCTTAAACCACAAAACCAAAAGCTCTAAATTAAAAGATAGATTTGCTGGCATCAAGATTTTGTAATGTCTTTATGATACTAGGCACCCCAAAGTTTAAACACAAGTGACAGACTGAAAGGAATGATTGGCAACATTTATCTACAGTGGTTTTCTTTCTGTTTCTCTATCATCCCCTCCCTCTTTTTTTGCAGTAGGACATCTACAGTTGCTATTCCTGGTGTCTGAAATGCTACATCTGTCCCCAAACCCTTATGAGGCCTGAATGATTCAAATTTCACCTCCTCAGAGAGGCCTTCTCAGACTAACCAATCCAAAGAAGCCATGCTCCATCTTTCACAATCCATGTTGTCACCCTCTTCCCTTTTCCTCGGAGTACATAATACTTATCAGAGAGCAGTGTGTATGTGTATTGGTTCACTTGTTCTCTGTCTGTCTAGGATGTGTGCTCCAAGAGAGCAAGGACTTGGCTTGTCTCATTGCCTGCTGCATCCTCAGCACCCAGCACAATGCCTTGTTCAGTAAATGTTTGTTGAACAAATTAATGTATGAATCTATAATTTATAAGGAACTCCTAAAAATGAATGCTTAAAATGGCAAATCACCCAGAAGAAAAATAGGCAAAGAATATATAATCAAAAAATGTATAAAGGAGGAACTACAAATATGTCCAATAACGTTAAAAGGCATTCAACCTCACCACTAATTAGGTAAATAAAATGTAAACAGCATTTTTATCAATGTATATAGTTTGGAAGATTTATAACAAAAACAGACTTGAACAAATTTTATTTTTGCTCCAATGCTCAAGCCTATAAATAACAACAAAAACAGAAGATCCCTGCTCTAGTACTTTCTACACACAATTCCCACTCCATAGAGGTAAATATTTTCATCCCTTTTAGCTGAAAAATGTTTTTCTCCAGACTTCTAAATTATTATGTACTGCTATATCTTGATTTTTCAGGTTTAGATCTAATTGACTGCCTTCCCATTCTAGAAGACAAGGCTTTCATTCCTTCTTATCCACCTGATTCTACACAAACACTTTTCTCACCAATTTGCTGCAGCTCTAGCAATAGTCCGTGTTGACATTAATATAACTATGAGACCTAAGGTGTCCTACTAGCACATTCCCTTCCTTGAATAATTTTTATGTTCCCTAGAATTAATGATTGTCTCAATTTTTGCATGTGTACCTCTAATTCATCGACAAGCTACCTGCCAGAAAAGTAAATCTCATCTCAATCTGTCCAAGCATCTTGTCTTTGGAAGCACCTCTCCTGGGACCCTCCACCATCCATTCCAACTGGCCTGTTTGGGGGCCTGAATTGCTGCTTGGCTGCCTGTAGTCCAGGGACTTCCCTTTCACCACCATTCGGAGGATCACCTCCACCTCCCTCTTACATTAGTTCCCCTGTCTCCTCGGTTCCAGATCTGCCTTGATTTAATCTGCCTTGATTTAATCTTCCTTGTATTGAATCAGATCTTCCAGCAGCTTCCCAAGAAGGTGTGCATGCAAACTATATGTTTTGACAACTTGTTAGTCTGAGCATGCCTTTGTTTTATCCTCACACTTGATTGATAGCTTGAGTATAAATTCTAAGTTGGAAATTATTTTTTCTAAAAAATTTGAAGACATTTATCCATTATCTTCTAGGTTCCATTGCATGGTAGAGGAGTTTTATACTGTTCTAATCCTTGAAACTTGGTATGCACCTTTTTTCCCCTTTCTGGAAACTTTTAGGATCTCTTTGTCAACTATACTAAAGTTTCACAAAGATACACCTTGTTATTGGTCTCTTTGCATCTATTGTGCTGAATAACTGATGTGCCCTCTCAATTCAGAAATTTATCTTTCCATTCTGAGAAATGCAATTAAACTATTTTATTAATAGTTTCTTATTCTCTCTTGTCTCTGATCTTTCTTTTGTATACTCCTTTTATTCAGATATTTGGCCTCTTGGAGAGTTCTAATTTTCTCTATTTTCATTTCTTTGCCTTTTTATCTACTTGCTGTCAACTTTATCTTCCTAACCATTTAATGTTTTATGTTCCCATATTGATCATTTTAAAGCTCTCTTTTTTCTTCTTTGACTGTTTCCTGTTGTGTTGTTTTTTTCATGAATTCTTATAGATTCTGATATTACCAAAATATTTGTTACCCCTCTCTATTGGGCCTGTCCATGCAGTTGAATTATAATTCCTGTACTGTTGACATCAGATTGAGACATGTAACTTGTTTTGGTCAATGCAATGAGAGTGGAAATGATATGTCCCACTTTTGAGTAGAAGCTTTGAGAGTCACTATATGATTCCACCATCTTATTTTCCTGTATGCTATGAACCTGCTGATACCCCAGATAACAGCTCCTCCTTCAGCTCAGATCCTGGAGTGAAGAAAATAAGAGCAGAACTTGACATAAGCAAATGATGACCCTTTGTTGTTGCAAGCCACTGAGATGTTATGGTTATTTATGTTTAGTTTTCTCCTGCTCTCTACATTGTGTCTATTTCCTCTTAGTTAATTTTTCTGTTTGTTTTGGTTTCTGTCTTTTACATAACAAGATTTTATCAAATGTCTAGTGATCCTTGGTTGTCAGCTAACTTTTAAGAGCGGGAGATTAAAAAGCATACTGGAAGTATGTGTGCAGAGTATAGGGTTTTTCAACTGGTCACAATAGAGTTCTCTGGGCTTTTACAGTACACCCCAAAATAAGACTCCTCAGAAAGGAAAAATCCATTCTTTTGTAGGGGAAGGGAAATGATACAGTATCATGGCTTCCAGTGTTCTTGGAGCTGAGTGAGGAAAGGACATGAGAGGTCTTGATGCTCAGTATGTAGTTTATCACCTTGTTCTCCTGCCTTCAGCTGAGGCTGGCATTTCCGCATCTACCTCTGGTATTCTAACAATAGGAAATAAGGCATTTGGAAGTTTTCTTATTTAGATTTTCAGTGGATTCACTTGTTTTTAGCTCAAATATACCTCCAATTCCAGAGGTATCATTCCTGAACATTTCTGAGGTTTTATGGAACAAATTGGTCTACTTTTGCACTTCCCCCACTGCCAGCTTGGTTTCCCCCTCTCCCTGGTCCTCTTCCACTATTTTCCAGCTTCCAGCATTCTGTTGCAGTTGTCTGTCTCCTCTGTTATCCTTTTAGTCTTTTAACTTAATATTGTTGTTTTTTCCAAAATATTTTTACTGCCAATTTTGTGGGACCTATGGAGGAAGTAGCATTAAATGCATTTATTCAATCTGCCATATTTAACTAGATATCCTGACTGACCAGTGAATAGGAAAGTGCAGAATAAAACAATAGTGAGATACAGTTTTTTACATATATTACTGGAAATATGCTTGATAAATCTTTGTGAGACCTGCCCCAGATCACATTAGTAATGGCTCATGGCATATCAATAGATAACATTGAAGGAAATGGTGTGCCAGTGGTTTGCTGGAGACCAGTCTGCCCTTGAGTTGGAGGAATGGCGAGGCTTCCATAACAGACTGCAGAAATCAGGGTGATGGTGTCTTCAGTAAATCAGGTTGTTACTAAGAAAGGAAGTTAGAGGTAGTTTCAAGATTAAAAGGAGTTTCCATTGAAATGAGTAAGGGTTTCAAAGGAACAAGAGGGCTGGTGGAGAGTCTGGAGAGGACTCATCAGGAGGGAGGTCAGAAAAGTAAGGAAGGCTTATTGTTGAATGGGAATGAGACTCCTGGAGGAGGTAGGAGGCTTATTTCTGGAGGGCAGGGGTGGTGAGTGGAGGAAAAAGAGGCTGAGTTCAAAGTTGTTGCTTTTGATTCTCCTTCTGGACTCTCTCTGTCCCTGAATTCTGTCACTGAGTCAGGAACTTACTTCGATCCATTTCCCTAGACTTGCTTCCCTACTCCTATGATGGGAGCATCCTGCCCAACAGGAAGGTAAGGCAGCCACTTCTCTTCCTCACCTACCTGTTTTCACATTTCCTCTTTGAATGCATCTCATCCCCCTCCCCTTTGTTAACCTTGTGTTGCCTTTTCTATACTGCAACATACCCAACACCCTCTGGCCCAGGACTGTAGCACTAGATGTTTCCTCTGTTTGGAATGTTCTTTCTGGAACTATTCACATGGCTGTCACTTCACCTTCTTGAGGTGTTTACTTAATACCACTTTTGCAGAGAGGCCTTCCCTGACCACCTATTTTAAATTACACCATCCCACCCTCACACTCACTCTTCCCATTTGTTGTTTTATTTTTCTTGGGAGCACTTATTGCAATCCAATAGATTGTCTATATTATCTATCTTCTTTATTGCCTGTCTGCCTTCATTGAAACATAAACTCCCTGAGTGCAAAAATTTTTGTCTACTTTGTTCACTGCTATGTAGTTGTTACTTAGTGCAGACACATTGGAGGAGTTCCATAAATGTTTGTTGAATGAGTGAATGAATGAATGAACATGGAAGGTCATTTTGGATAGAGGTTTAAAACTTTGTCTTATTCCACTAGGCCCTTTTGTTGCCCTCCTCGCCTATCTGGCATCTTGGTAGGGAGAACATGGTTGGGGTGGAGCACTGGGCCTGCTCCTGAGCAGGGAGGTCACTCATGCCAGGGAACTCCTCATTGGAAGTCCCAGAGGACTCATGCAGACAATCGTTTTTCAGCTGGAGGGCTCTGAATCTCTGAGGTTAATTTTTTTCTTATGGAAATAGTTTTATTGCTGGTTTTCTTCTAATTATAAAAGTAATAAATGTTCATAGTCAATACATTTCAGGTGCCCCATAAATAGGAATGAATTCCCCTCCCCATCCCTGACCATTTAAGGCTTAATCTACAAAAACCCTGCCTACCTGCAGTGTGGCAAACTGCTTTGACTCCCTTAATGACTGTATCAGGAATCTCTTTCCATATCAATATCTAAAGAGTGACATCATTGTTTTTCATGGCTGCTGTGTATGAATATGTCATAATTCATTTAAGCAGGCCCCTGTATTTCACTATAAAGAACAGCCTGGAAAGGAACATCCTGGTATATACATCTTTGCTCTCTTGACCCATTATTTTCTTCAGATGAATCCCCAGAAGTGGACTTGCTGGGTCACAAGGGCTTCCCTTTGGAAGTCTCCTAATACTATTGTCCAAAGGTAAGAGGACAATTTCAAAGGGATTGGAGCAACCCTCTTCCCTGTATTTCCACCACACAACTCCCTAGCCTCACCCACACTCCATCCACTAATGGAGGCCACAGAGGACAGTGGTAAATCCTCACACCATACTTGTTATTGTGTTCCACACGTTGTTCGGGACACTTCCCGCAATTTAACTCCTTTAATCCTCACAAGAATTGTAGGAGGTACATACTATTATTAGCTCCACTTTACAGATGAGGAAACTGAGGCTAAGAGAGGTGAAGCAACTTGCCCAAGGTCACACAGTTGGCAGGGAACAGGTGGGAGATTCAAAGCCAGTAGTGACAGAGCAGAGCTTAGATTCTTAATCCTTCACTTTGCTCCACTGCCTTCAAAACCAGGGCTTTAGAGCGAGGTGGGCCTGGGTTCGAATACAGCTCTGCAACTTCCTAGCTGCATGATGTTAGAGCAATCTCTTCACCTCTCGGCTTCTTCTGTGTAAACCAGGTGTGATCACTCCTACCTCACCGGTTAGCAGGAGGTGTCAAGGTGGTAATGTATAGCAACAGCCACAGCAAGAAGTCCAAGGTGCTTCCCAAAAGTGAGTTTCCCACCTTCCCCACTCCCTGACCTCTCACACCTCCTCTCCTGAACCCTATGACTAGAAATCCATGGGAAAGACAAAGCAAGCTTGCCTCTTCCCCTGAGGTTTCCAAGCCTGTGTTCCTGGCTTTCTCACGCCATCTCCTCCACAGGCCAGACCCTAGGAAGTATGCATTGCAGAAACTCTGCCCCGACACTCAGCCAGATAACCTCATGGTGGCAGACAGTGGGGCAAGCCAGCTCACACCCCTGCCCAGCCTCCTGTGCTGGAGGTGGGGCAGGAGAATGGTTGGCTCCCCTCTTCCTGTTCCCACCTTCCCTGCTCCTTAGTCCATGGGCCCAGCTTGCCTCAGATTCCGGGCCTCTGAAATCATTGCTCCAGCCCACTGGACTGGGCCCCTGGCCAGCTCCTCCAGCCCCAGGCTCGTCAGCAGAGTCTTCGCCTTTGCTCCCTGAAGACTAATCACTGTCCTGTCAGCTTGGCCCTCTGCCCCTGTATTATTGTACAGAAATAGCCCAGGCCCAGCTTCCCTCCCTCTTTGGCCCACCCTGGTCTGAGCTTCTTCACTGCCGGACCCATTGCTTCCCCCTCCTCCCTCTCCTCTCCTCTCCTCTCCTCTCCTCTCCTCTCCTCTCCTCTCCTCTCCTCTCCTCTCCTCTCCTCTCCTCTCCTCTCCTCTCCTCTCCTCTCCTCTCTTCTCCTCTCTTCTCCTCTCCTCTCCTCTCCTCTCCTCTCCTCTCCTCTCCTCTCCTCTCCTCTCCACTCCTCTGCTCATCGTGGCTGAGATTTGACCTCTACCTCCTGGAGCCAGGCACAAACTAGATCGGGTCTCAAGGGCATAGGAACAGCCTCCCAACACTAATTGGGCACCACCTCCACCCCTAGGGCTGCCCAGGAGGAGAGATTTGAGGGAATGCCAATGGTGGGCAGAGCGCTTTTCTGACTCTGGCCTAAGCACCGAGCCTTGCTCTTGGGTGTAGGAAGCAGGAGCTTATTTTTTCTCATGGTGCAGTGCCTTACACTCAACAATCCTTCCTCTGCACAGCAGGCTCTCTGGAGAGTTATGGCCATAGTCAGCAGTGGGGACTTGCAGGGAACTGTGGGGTCTGTGGTCCCACAAGAGATCCGAATGAGGACACGGTGGCTGGCAAGGAGTGCAGGGGCAGGCGATGCCAGGCAGTCTAGGAGGCAGGTGAAGAGGTGGCAGCAGGACCTAGAAGGGAGGCTGGACTGGAGTCCTTGAGAGGACCAGCAAAAGCAAGGCAGAGCCCAGTCCTCAGGGCTTCAGAGGACTGGACAAGTCACCAAGGCACTGGAAAGACCAGTTAGGGACCACAGCAGGGGTGGGTAAATTGGGACTGAGACACTGTTACCAAACAGAACCCAGAAGCAGGACAGAGATCAGGACCAGAGCCCAGGTCCACTCCTACTAGCTTTGACTCTCCCAGTCCAGTCAAGCTGTGGTACTGGCCACAGTAGGACAGCACTCGCCAGGAGCTCTTGGGGACTCATGAAGCAGCTCCCACAGTCAGGCTTAGTTGAAGCCCAGCAATGTGGGGCTGAGTGCGGGGGGGTGGGGGTGGGTATTCCTGGGAAATAGGAAAGAGACGCTTCATATCAAAACTTGCTGGAGTCATCCTAGTGCCCCATTTTATAGATGAGGAGACTGAGGCTTGGAGGGATAAAATTGCCTGCCCAAGGTGCCACATATAGATAGTGAGTGGCAGAGCTGGGCTTCCTGGAGCTCTACCCTGTTCCTCTCTCCCTCTCCACTAGGTCCTCTGAGGGAGTCACCTACCAGCCCCAGAGCAGGAGATTAAGTGGATAGCTGTAGAACAAAACTACATTAGTTCAAATTGGTCTCTGCCACTGACTTTGGGCAAGCTCTTAAAATTCCCTATGCCTGTTTCCTCATTTTAAAAACAGATACAGTGATAATATCTATGCCCATAGGCTTTTGTGAGGAATTTTGAGAAATGGGGCTTGAGAACTTTGGGGAGACATCTCCACTCCTCAAACCTGCCCCAAGTGTGGGTGAGGAAATACATTGTTTCCCCCAATCCTTCTAGTAATTTCTCAAATTCATCATTCCTTGCTAACAAGAAGGAGCCAGACCATAGTGGTTTGGAGCCAAGTCAGACCCTCACTGCAGCTTTGGGGGGCTTTTCCCAAGTCTGTAGCATGATCCTCCTTCCATAAGACACCCCTCCTCCACAATCCCCCACTCTGCTCTAGATCTTCAAGCCAAAACACTTCCCCTCCTGGATCCCCCAGCCCCAGGCCTTGCATCTCTACATCTGGCAGATAGAGGCCCCTTGCCCCAGCCTCCATACCTCTATGTATCCAGCAAAGAGGGAGGAGAAGAACAGGGAGGAGGGAAGGCAGGGTGGGAAGAGGGGAAAGTGAGGGGAGAGCAGTCTCAGTAACAGGGGTTCCCATATTCTTTTTCCCTTCTCCCGAAAGCAGCCAGAGGACCTGGATTTTGTGACTCTTGGCTTGCAGTTGCATCTCCCTTAACCAAAATGGGCATATGCTCCTGGATTGGTTTGAATCCCAGCTCTACTTCTTCCTAGCTGTGTGCACTAGGCAGGGAACTCAACTTTTCTGAACCTGAGTGTCCTCATTTCTAAAATGGGCATACTAATACTATGTACCTCATTGTCTGGCTGCAATGATACATGCTAAGTGTCCAGCACAGTGCCTGTGCCCAGAAAGACTCGATAAAACATAACTATTGTTACTGTTGTTGTCGTCGCTGTTACCAGGCATTCTGGAATCTGTATGTGGCAATCGGCTGCCAATATGTTTTTTGACAAAGGATGAATATGAAGAGTAGTGGGCAGTGCCCCATGGGTTCTCTCTGCCCTGTACTAGTACATTAAAGGATACCTGACTCATGAGACCTCCATATTCCTCTAGCCTGAGTAGCATGGAGATAGGGTCCTGCATCAGACATCAGCCAAGGGACTTTGGCCCCTTCCTCTTCAGGTCTAGGGGGGCTGTGTCCCTCAGCTGAGCAGTCTTGGCTTCTGCTCAGTTGCTCTCCTTGAAGTTCATGAGCCTTGGCTTGGCACAGCCCTGCACAGTGCAGCTCTGCACTCCAGAGAACCAGGCAGTGGTGGTGGTTAATCATGTTCCATTGACTGACACAGCAAATAAGGGAGTGATTGGGGACTGCTCTATAAAAGAGACCCACAGGGGGCTTGCTTCAAAGCCCTCCAGTTTCCCTCCAACCTTGAGAGGAATGGATGAGTTTGCAGTAGAAACCAGGCTGCTCTGCCCAGCCCAGGCACACCATCTCTTTTGCCTTCATCTGAGATTCGTCAGGACTCTTTGACCACATTTTGGCTTATTTCTCAGCCTCTGTAGATAAGTTTCTCCCTGTCTCTTTATTACTGCAGGGCTAGAATGTCCTCCCATGCTTGTGCCGCCCACTGGGCTCTGAGCTCCTGGAGGGTCAGGCCCAGGCTGAACTAGGACTATGGACCATGACCTTGATTCAGGATCTGGCATGTAGAGGGCTTCTTCTAGTTCCCACACACCTTCAAGTTCTGGTAACTCTACTTTGAGAGCATATCCAAGAGCCCTGCCACCACCATCCCTCAGCTGGGTCACTGTGGGAGCCCCTGCCTAGTCTCCGATCTTTTCCTTGCCCTCCTAGGTAAGTTATTCTCAGTTCAGCAGCCCAAAAGATGTCTTGACATGGTTCAGTCAGATCATGTCCCTTTCCTGCCTCCAAATCCTGTACTGCAAGCATGTCAAACTCAAAGGCTAACAAGGGCCAAATAAACAAGGTTTAAGTTGATGTGGGCCGCAAAAAAACATAAGCTTCAATTTTCATAGAAACGTAGGTTTATTTTTATAGAGACATGCTGCATACAAAGGGCTGAAATAAATAAGTAATCATTAACATAAAATAATAGAACATTTTAATAAAAACTATTATTTTTTTCTTGAACATTAACTTACCAGACACTGACTAACTGCACAAATTAATAAACATAATGCAAATAAACCTATTTTTCTTGTTATCCGAAAGTGAAATATTTCCTGTTGCGCACACCAAACAAGTCAGTGCAAGACTAATGACGTGGCAATCAGCTGCTAAAATATTCGCTGCTAGTACTAGTGGAGAGAAATGGTGCGCCTGTGCGTAAGGTGAGTAAGAAAAATGAATGCAACACGATTATAGTAATCAGTCATTAGTGAATGTTGTAGTTCATTATTAATAATTATGTATAACAGGATATTGTAAAAATTAAGTTACAAAATTTTTATTAAAATGTTTTTTACATACTGTTCTATTGGCTGGGCAGCAAAAATATTCATTATGGGCTGCATGCAGCCCGTGGGCTGCGAGTTTGACATGCTTGCTGTACTGGCTCTCATCTCACTCAGAACAAAAGCTTAAAAAAAGCTGTGGTACATTTACACCATAGAATACTATGTGGCGGTAAAAAAGAAGGCACTCTTACCCTTTGAGACAGTATGGAGGGACCTGGAGAGTAACATGCTAAGTGAAAGAAGCCAGTCAAAGAAAGATAAGTATCACATGATCTCACCCATATGTAGAATCTAATGAACAACATAGATTCAGAGGCAGAACCATGGAACAGACTGACAAATTTCAGAGGGAAGGTGGGGGTGGGGGCTGAGAGATTAACTGGGGGAACTTGTATGCATAGCCTATGGACACAGACAATAGTGTGGTGAAGGCTTGGGAGGGGCAGATGCAGGCTGGAGGGTGTCAATGGGAAAAAACAAAGGGGACATCTGTAATACATACAACAATGAAGTTATATTTAAATAGATAAAGTGCTTAGAATATCCCCACTCTCCTCATATTGCTCTGTCCTGCCAGGTCTGCCTCCTTGCTGTCCATCAAACACACAGCATGTCCCCTCCTCAGGGCCTGTGCATCTGCACTTGCCTTGCCTGAAATTTTCTTCCCCATATACCTGCAGCACCCCTCACCTCCTGCAGTCCTTCGATGAAGTGGCACCTTCTCGGTGAGACCCCTGACCACCTTTGTTAAAATTGTTCTCTTCCTTCACCACCCTACCCCATGGCCCTTCCCTGCCTTACTTTTGTCCATTGTCCTTTTCACTCTCTGCCTATTCTCCTTAAGGAATTTGTTTATCATCTGTCGCCCCTGACTAAGAGGTCAGTTCCATGAGGGCAGGGATTTGTCTATGTGTTTGCGACTGTACTGCCAGTGCCTGGCACAGTGCCTGACACATAGAAACCCTTCAAACAACAGCTCAGGTGACTGGAGCCTGGCTGGCAGCAGGGAAGCCAGGTAGGCTTTGAGCTCCGACCTTGACACCTAGCCCCTAACTGCCCTTGCTTCCCCTTTCTGTGGCTGAACAAAGCCCTTTTTTGAGTCCTTTATGGAGAGTTACATGGCAAGATGGCACTTTAAAAGGACTCTGGCCTCTAAGTAGGATCCCAACCCACAGCTCCCTCAATTGTCTGGCCCACACCTATAGCAGGAGGGAAACAGTTTTCTATCCAAGGATGTGTCTGCACCTAATATTGTTTTTGACCTTCTCTAGTCCTTTCAGACAACAACAAAGTCTCCAACTACCCTTTGGAGTTGGTGCCACCACTCCCACCTTGATTACAGTTTAAAGGGCAGGGCGGAAATGCCTGGCTGCAGGGCCTCTTCTCACATGACTGGCAAGCACTGTCTAGCCAAGCCAGGGACCAAAATTACTGCCCAGTGTTAGAATGAGGTCCCTGCCTACTTGCCAGGTGGGTCCATGAGCACTGAGAGAGGCAGGGATGGAGGAAAGGAAAGAGGAGAAGGTCAAAGGGAGGAAGAAGAAAGAGAAGGAAGATAACGAAGAAAGGGGGAACATATTCAGAAGAAACAGAGGCAACTGTTCATGGAATGCCAGAACCTACAATGCCAGTGGTTTGCAAACTCCATTCCTTGTAGGCTCCAAGGTGTCTCCAGGGCTTCTGGGGCACAAGTGGGAATGGAGTGGGTGGGACTGTCAAGTTCCATTTCCTCTAATCACACAAAGCCTAACAAGATAGGAAGGACATGAGGAAGGAAAGGAAGGAAGGAAGGAAGGAAGGAAGGAAGGAAGGAAGGAAGGAAGGAAGGAAGGAAGGAAGAAAGGAAGGAAGGAAGTGAGGGAGGGAGGAAGGAGGAGAGGGAAGCTGAGGGGAGAAGAGGGAAAGGCAGAAGAAGGAAGGGAAGAGGGGAGAGGAGAGGAATGGAGGGAGGATTTGGGGTATTTGAGCTTTACTACTGCCCACCCTCTGCCCTCAAACAGGAAAATGAGTGAGGGGCTGGAGAGAGAGGGCTCCCCTCCCCTCTTTTACCAACCCTGGCCTTTCCTAAGGGACTGTGGTCAGCCAGAGAGAGAGAGACAGGAGAAAAGCCAGAAGATGCACTGCTTCTCCTGAGGAGGCTTTGGGGGATGTTTGCTGGAGGAGGAAGCTTTACCTGGTTTTCTGAGGAGCTCCTCAGGATCTTTGGAGGTGCTTCTTAGGGTTCCACAAAAAATGAAGTATTTTATACCAAACTATGAAGATGCAAACAGTCTGAGGAACTTATCAAATTTTCTTACTCTCTTTAACTTGCTGGGGTCCTAATCAAGAACTATGCTTATTAAAAGGGAAAGAAGAATGAAGAAAGCTTGTCAGCTGCATCTGTGGCCCAGCACGCTCATTGACTAGCTCAGGAGAGGCAGCACCAAGGCTACAGCAGACCCCACTCCATCCACTGCCCCTGCACATACCTGGGGCCCAAGTATTTGTGCCTAGGGAAGTGACTTTGAGAAAGTACAACAGCTCTTTCCAAGGCTTTGGGGACGGGGAGCTGGGCATTGGACTTGGCACTCTGTCAAGTCCTGCAGAGGGCAAGGCCTGTGAGGGTTTGGCTGGAGATGGAGGTGGGGGTGAGGAGGGCTTGGGTGGGGGAGGATACTGGATGAGTGGGAGCCTGCTGGAGTAGGGGTTGAGGAATCCAGACTGGCCCTAGAAGGGAGGTTCCCCAGCCTAGTGGTTGGTGCTCAGCTGGCCAGCAGGCCTGTTCCCTCCAGCGTTGCCATAGTGCTCTGTGGGCCTTCCCAGCAGCCTGCCTGGTGGAATGTGGCCTGGATGGTTTCCCAAGGAATGTAATCAAGATGTAAATGGGGGGCCAGGAAGAGCTGGTCGATAGGGTTGTCACCTCCTTGGGCCTATGTGGAGTCAGAGTGAGCTGGGACTGGCCTGACCGGGAAAATCTCCTGGTTGGGCTCTGCTCTGAGGCCCAGTGGTTATAGTGCCAGCCTCCTCTCCACAGGTCTTGTGAGATGCCTAGAGGCAAGTCCAGGGATCCCTCACTGGCCCTCCTGACCAACCCTTTCCCTGCACCCAGTGGGGCAGATCCCTCCCTGTATGTGGGAAGTGGGCTGGGGACATCTGGCAGAGGTTGGCAGGGGCCTTATTAGTGGAATTCAAAGGAAAGATCCCAGGAGACCCAGTTCTCACAAGTCCCAGAGGTGCAGGCAGAGGGTGTCCCAACCAGGACTGCCAGCTTGAGTTCCTCTACCTATGTCTTCTGGGACCAGACACTGGACCATGGTGTTGGCTGAGGTGCAGTCCTGTGTCTCCTCTGAGAGTGGCACTACATCAACTCCAGCTCTTCCTGCTCCCCTCGCAAGCACCGCTCCTGGATGAAGCTTTAAGAACTGCCTGGATCCTGAGATGTCAGTGACCAAGACACCTGCTTTCACTTCACCCCCAGGCTTTGGGACTGACAGGGTTCCAGGGTCAAATGGCAGTTTATGCAGCAGGGATCTTCTAGGAAAATTTCAAATCCAATGTGTGGTCCTGTTAGCACCACAAAAAAATATCAAAGTGAGCCTTGATTGCCAAGATTTGGATAATTTAAATGTTGAAGGCCTTTCTGGTGCCCCTAAACTTTCTCTGTGGAGATCCCATCTGAGTCACTTCTATCTTTCAGTGTCTATCCTGTCACTTACTAGGCTTTATGGCCCTCTCCCCAAAGTCAAGCTTTTCCCCCTCTCAGACACTTTTTTTTGGTCATTTTTCAACTGAGGAACTAGGTTAGAAGCTGATTGCCCTTGAGGCCATTTCTAGCTATGACACTCCCTGTGGGACATCACATGAGGCTTGCCAGGCATGGGCCCTCTGCTTCCTCGTGCTTTCTTCTCCAGCAGATCATGGTTTGGAGCCATCAATGCAGTGACCAGACAGATGTTGACTGAAGTCCTGCCCACTGCTTCCTAGATCAGTGACTGCGGGAAAGTCACTTTTTCTCTGAGCATCACTTCCTCAACTCTAGGACAAAGCCGCGGAAGCTGTCCTGAGTGGTTTTGAGAATGAAATGAAGCTATGGGTGCAGTGTCTGAATCTGTGCCAGGCCCAGAGCAGGGGCCCAGGAAATGTGTGTGGGGAGAAGAGGCTGCTTCATATCACTGAGCACTCTGGTCACCATGGAGGTAGGATCTTAGGGCACTACCTCCCATTCTCCTGAGGAGCGGGGCAGGCCTGCTCCAGGCCTCAAAAAATGTAAAGGCAGAGAGAACCTCCCGGGCAGCAGAGTCCTAGACCCTGCCCCCAGGTGGCCTCTAGCCAGTGCCCACAGCCCTTCCTTATCCGGCCTGGGACCAAAAAGGAAATGGCTGGCTCTGGGCCTCAGATTCCTGGCCCTCTCATTTTGCTCTGCATGCAGACTGGTCCATGGTTTGGCTGGAGCCTGCTTTGGAGTATTTGTTCAGCAGCGCCATCTCATTGCCAGTGTGGGCACAAGCAGAGATGGCCCAGAGAGGACCAAGGGCACCACCCATGTGCAGACATTGACTCTTTTCCTCCCACTTCCTTCTTTCTCTCTCACTCTCATTCCCCCACCCCTCCCCTTTCTTACTCTACCTCTCCCATCTATCTTTCTTCTCTGTGCTCTGCTTCCCTCTCTGCCCCTATGTCTCTGTCTCAACTATTGTCTGTTTGGCTTTTCTTTAGCCTCTGGTCTTCCATGTCCGACTCTGGCCTTTTTTTTTTTTTTTTTTGGAGTGAATGTGTGGGAAGTAGAGCCAGTCCTGCCCAGGGTAGCAGTACAGTGCCAGTGCCAAACTCTGGGCTTTAGTCCGGCACAGCATGAGACTTAGTGGCCCTCAGACTCCAAAGGATGGCATGAGAAAAAGAAACACACAGTTTTCTTCCTGGTATGGAGTCTGTTTTCCAGAAATGTGAGTTCTATTCCTACCTTCCTTCCTTTTCTGGTAATTTGGCCCCTGAACCAGGCTCAACCTTGGTAAAGTCTGAGGACTCAACTTTAGTCAAAAATCAACTCTGAGCCAAGATGGGGAGCACAGGGCCCTTGCTATCTTAACTCCTGGCCTCCTTTTACATGTGGTCATCACCAGACACAAATCCCAGGCCTCTACTTCATCCATCCTCCTCTCCTTCCTTGGAAGCCCTTGCCTTCCCCTGAGGGTGCAGGGCATGTGTTAAAAAAATTCATCCATTCTACACGGATTTAAATGGCATCCACTATGTGTCCAGACCTGTGGACAGATATAACCACGGTCCTGTCCTCATGGAGCTTCCTGGACAGTGAGAGAGACAGATATTAAACAAGAAGTTACAGCTGGATGAGCCTTGTGCTCTGGCCTGATAGCAGAGAGGCCTGCCCTAGGCTGGCATTCAGAGAAGGCCTCCTAGAGGAGGCACTATTCAAGCAGAAGCTGGAAAAGTCAGCAGAGGTCAGGCTGAGAAAAGTTCTAGAATCAGTCCTGTGTCCTACTGGTATCAGTTGATTTAATTTTCTCAACTGTCCTAAGAGCAAGGTCTATTATTCTCAGTAAAGGACGCTGAGACTCAGAGAAATATAGTGACTTGTCCAAAGTAATGGTGTACAGTCGCAGTAGATGCAGAGGCAGGAACCCAGGCAGTCTGGCTGCAGAGCCTGAGCTCTGTTCCAAACACCTCCTGAAACAGGAGGGAATTAGAAGCAATGGAAACCATCCAAGGGTTTAAGTGAGAGAGGGGTCTTGTCAGTGATATGATGTTTAAAGCACACCCTAGCAGTGTGGACAGTGGTCTGTTGGGTAGCAGGAGGGGAAATGGCACTCAGTGAGAAGGCCATCACAGGTTCTGATGAGACCTGTTAGTGGCTTGGGTTAGAGTGGTAGCAGTGGAATGGAGACCAGGGAGATTTATTTGGAAGTTATTTTGGAGGTGGAATTGACAGGACTAATGATAATGTTTGCATAGCATTTTAAAGGTTACCTCACAATTCCATGGATATTATTTAATTTAATTCACTCAAGGTCCTTGGCAAGTGGCTAAAAGCAAGGATCAATATTGTCCTGTTCTACATGTAAGAAAAGTGAGGCCCACAGAGGGGCAGCAATTTGTTTAAGATCACAATTTCAAATGTGTATTCCAGCTAGTGCATGGGTCCCCGAGAGCATGCACCCAAGCAGTCTTTCATGAAAACATGCATGCACTACACAGGTGAATGGTCTGTGATTACATATATGTGTGCAGGTATATGCAGGCACATGTGGACACGTGAGTGCCTTTTGCAGGTGTGTGCATATGCATCCCGTGTGTCTGACACCCTGTGTGGGCTCTTGGGTTACAAACTGGGCACTTGGTGGGCTCTTGGGTGTCTGAGTACACAGGAAGGACATAGCCATCCATGCCTGCTAATGAAGACATCATGGGAGAGGCCTTGGGGTTGCAACCACATTTGTTTGGAGTTGAGGATCCATGGCCTGATTTTGGGGGACTCTTGGGTTGATGGTCCAACACAAAAATAATCCTTAAAGTTATTGAGCACTTACTATGTGTCAGTCCCTGCACTCAGCCTGTCACAACCATTATATCAGTTCATCCTTGCAACCCAATAAGGGTGCTATACTGATCTCCATTTATAGATAAGGAAACAGAGGCTCAAGAAGTGTGACTAACGTGCTCAAGGTAATGCAGCCCTTAATCTGTGGAGCCAGGCTTGGGCACTCATTCCACCTGACTCTGAAGCTTGTGTTCTTAAACCACTCTGCTATGCCACTCCACATGCACAACACACACACAGACACAGACCTCTGAGCATCTGCACCTGAAAACATGCACAGAGCCACAAAGGGAGCAGGCAGTGCAGGGTCACTTGGAAGCATACGCTGGAGCAGGGGCGCAGGACTGGAGTCTGGAAGGTTGGGCATCCCCACTCCCTTCCCCCCATCCAGGGCCTGGGCCCTGACCCTGATGCTCCTGAGATTGGCTTTCTCAGGACTTGCTCAGGTTTCTGGCCTCTGGCCTCCAGACTTCAGGCTTCAGGCAGCTAGTGAAAATTTATGGCTTGAGAAAGTTCTTGCAAGTCCAGTCCCTGCATCTCCCTCCCCAACCTTGCATGGTTTATCAAGATACTAGGTTCCCCCTCCAAATTTTCCTGCTCCTCCTCCTGCTGCTGCTGGCTCCCTATCCTGGCCCTTTGTCTCTGGCTAAGGCAATCCCCCTCAGCTACCCCTCTCTCTGCCTGCTGACCTTGTCTACCTTGGTTGAACCCTCAACAGCCTCAAATTGCAGATAAAATTCCTTCTTTCTTCCCCCTCTCCTGTCCATGAAAGCAGAGGAAGGGTCTGTGTGGGAGACTGTCTGCATACATGCACATGCTGGCTGTGTGTCCAGCAGGGCTGGGCCAAAGCCATGTGGGGTAGGGGATCTATATGTGGGGTCTGGTGGGGAGGAGGCACAGCAAATATATAGAACGTGTGCCCTTTCATGTTTGTGTTGCCAGCACTCGGCCTGGGCCCCTGGCCGTGAGCCCTGTTAATTGTAGCATAAATGTGTGCATGTGGAATGTGTGTGTATGCTCATATACATTTCTCTTGTAGCTATGGAACTGTGAGCTTGGTCCTACTTGCAGAAAAAGCTGAGAGCTTTAGTCGGAGAGACAATATATTAGAGTGGGTGAAAGAATAGACTTTGGTCTGAACTGCCATTTACTAGCCATGTAACTTTGAGCCAATAACTTCGCTTTTCTGTGCCTCAGTTTCCTAATCTCTAATATGGAGGTGATTATGATAATGCCTGTGCCAAAGGGCTGTTGCAAGGAATATAAGAATAGAAATGCTACAGCAAATGCATTGCATATAGTAGGTGATCCACAGATATTGGATCTTACTGTGTGGATGAAGAGAGAAAATTCCCATTGACCGGGCACTTGCTCCATGCCAGTGTGGGAATTAGCATTTTACCTTATTATCTCATCTTGTTCCAGCACTTAGAACTGTGCCCCACTCATAGATAATGTTTCTTGCATATTTGCTAAATGAATGAATGAAACTTCATTAAATTTTATGAATTGAGGGTTTTAAAGATGGGGAAAGTGAGACTAAGAAACACTAAGTCCCATGTGGAATTGGCCAGATAGCTGTGGATTTTGCTCACAGGAATGTGTTTCCAGCTGCTTCTGGTAGATACTGTGGAGGAGAGGGGCAAAGAAGTGACTTTCCCTCTCTACCTGTAGGTATGGATACTTGTAGAGATAGACATATGCATGGTGCACACGCACACGCACTTAAGTGGTCCAGGCTCCCCCAGGAGTGGCGGGTCCTGTGAAAGGTCAGATAAGGTTTCAGTTTGCATAGTTGAATAGAGCTTCTTTTAGGGCAGGGAGGCCAGTGCAGGCAGCGGAACGCTCATCTGGGAAGTCAAGAGGTGGGACAGCTGCTCAGGAGCAGAGTTTTCCTGGAACCTGGGCAAAAAAAGCCAGAACCTAGAATATCTTCTCCAACTCCTGGAATTTCCCAATTGGAAGGGCCCATGTAACCACCCTCCATCAGGTTATTGATGAGGAAACTGAGGCCCAGAGAAAGCAAGGCAGTCAGACAATAGACCAAGCCAGATCTGGGGTCATAGTCCTTGATTGGAGTCAGCCAGGCCCAGAAATGTAAAAAAAAAAAAAAACAAAAGCCAGTTTCGGACCCTGGCTAGAGGGGTAATCCAAGGGAGAGAGGGCCACAGCTGGGCCCTGTCTATGCTGGCTGGAGACAGACCTCATACCTAGGCCTGGCCCAGAGACTAGTGGTGGACCCCACTGTGGCTTGCCCTTAGAGTCCAGGCCAGTTCTTAGAAGGAAGAAGGACAATGGCAGAGGCAAGCGACCTGAGCAGCTTTCAAGAATGTATCTAGACTTGCCAGGGTCCCCAGCAGCACTGCCTGGCCCTGGAAGCCTGCACAGACCTGGGGATGCCCTGGCCCTTCTTTGTTGACTCTCATTCCTGCCAAAGGGAAGCTGTTTTGGATGGAGACACAAGAGAGTTATTTGTCACTGGTTGCCCCTGGCTTCACTCTGATATGCCAGCCAACAGGATGTCTTACTGCTCAACACTTGCCCCACCTGCAAAGTCACTGTGATAACTCATTCCCTAGAGAGCCTGGAGCTGGGCACTGGCTGCATTGTCCCCAGCTGAAGTGTCAAATCTGACATCTGCTTTCTCAGCTACCTTTCCTCTAGCTTCTTGTACCCATGGAGTGTTCAAGCTGGGAAGTACCTCGAAGATCATTGGTATAGCTACCTCTAGGCCCACTTCATACATCACAGACATGACGAATGACTCAGCCAAGCGCACAGGGAGTTCCTGGCAAATCTGGGACTGGCAGCCAGGCCTCTGGATCCCAGGCCATGCCCCTCCTGCTCCTAGAGCCCACAACTCCCTGTGTTGAAGCTCCAGAGCCTAGGCTGGCCTCAGACCTACAAACCCAACCCTCCCCCGAGGCCTGCCAGAGAGTATAGGGAGGAGCCCAAGATGACAAGGAACCCCGCAGTCCTGGCCCAGCTCCTTCTGAGTGGGAATCCCTCCACCTCCTCTCCCCTGCCAAGCATGGGGGCACCTGGGCTTCTCTGAAAGGATTTGGGTTTGGGCTGGGCCAGGTGAGGTAGGGGTACTGTGAGAAAATGGAAGCGGAGTGGATAATAACAGCCCAATGTATCGATCATTTACTATGTGCCAAGCACAGTAGTTTGCACACAAGACCTTATGCCAAGGTTTCTAAATGTCCAAAAACATAACCAAATAAGCTAGAAAGTGGGTCTCAGTCATGTCTGCCTGACTCCCTGTCTAGAGTTCTTTCCACTATGTGTTGTCATATGGAATCATATGTTCTGATGACTCTGGCTGATGAGAGATTTGCTGCATGCCCCTGACTTCGAGCTGGCACACACCTAAGTTACCCAAGGGCACAGACTCTGTACCCTGTCATTCCCAGCAGCTGTCCCTGTGGGGGTCTCCCAGGACCCCGTTTAGCCCATTTTCAGCGTGCTCACATTCTGAGAGAAGCCACCCCTGAAACAGAGGGCAAGAGGCAAATGCCAATGGAGCCCTTGGTGGATCCATTTTACTATGGGGGCAGTTCGCTGCCAATCAATGCTGATACCTTTGAAATCATCCTATCTTCTGACCCCTCAGTCCTCTGGGCTACCCAGGCTTCGTCCAGGAGGGTTTATAAGAGGGGAGGAAGGAACATAGCTGTGACGAATTGAGAAGATATTTCAAACCTAGAGAATATAAAAAGGAAGAAAAGGGAGGGTGTCACTGGTCCCCAAAGCATGGTGGAGGCAAAATGGCTCCAGCCAATGTAACAGTGGAAAGGGCTGGAATTGCATGTGACCGAGGGCTGCCTTCCAAACAGGGCAACAGCCTACTGAGTCATATTGTTTCAGAAGGGGAGGGCAAGGTGGGCCTAGCAGGGCAAGGTTGGGAGGATGGATGAATGGAGGTCTTGAAGCCAAGGTGGCATTTCATGTCAGGCCATTGGCACCCATTCTGAATGATTCTTCTCTT
The DNA here is from genome assembly GCF_963455305.1 of Plecotus auritus. Classification (NCBI taxonomy): domain Eukaryota; kingdom Metazoa; phylum Chordata; class Mammalia; order Chiroptera; family Vespertilionidae; genus Plecotus; species Plecotus auritus. The sequence continues at coordinate 52,857,024 of NC_137784.1, read as the reverse complement.
GAAAGAATAAGACCCTTGGTGGAAACTAGGGAGAAGGTGACAAAGGGAAGGAGCTGGTGGAGTGAGGACTATCTGCTGGGGTTCAGATCATAGCTCCATCTCTAGCAACAGGCCAGGAAGCTGACATCCATTTCCCCAGGGGGATAAGATGATACCAACTCCCACCTTAGCCTGAGTGTAGTGCAGCAGAAACTCCTTAGAGTTCTGGTCCACATTCCAGCTCATCTAGCCTCTTTTTGAACAGTGTTTCCCCATCTATGAAATGGTAAGAATAATAGCTCCATTTACTGAGTACTTACCAAACTGCTTGACTTGGATTAAACTCCCCAGCAACCCTCTGAGGTAGTTATTACTAGTATTCCATTGAGCAGATGGGGACACTGAGGCACGGAGATGTGACATTACTTTGCCCAAGATCACAGGGCTAGGAAGTGGTTGAGGCTGAGACTCAATATCCGGCTCTAGAACCTAGAAAAGATCGGAGTGCAGTAATTTCCCACTTTTGAAGGAAAGTCCAGGCTCCCCAGAGGGGCACCATTCATTCATCCACCCATTCATTCATTCACTCACCAATAATTCATCCATCTACTATTTGTAGGGTCCTGGGCTAGATGCCAGGGATATAGCTGTGAGCTAAACAGGGCCCACCCTCAAGGCATTCCTAATCTAGTAGGAAAAGACAGAAAAACAGTTACAATACTGTTTGGTTAGAGAGTTGTGGAAGTTCACTGGAGAGGACCCAACCCAGATGTGGGATCAAGGAGGCTTCCCGGAGGAGGCAATATCTAAGCTTGGAACTGAAAGTGGGATGGCATTATCCAGGGGAAGACAGGGCCAGAAAGGAACAGTGGTCTCAGCAGAGGGAGCAGCATGTGTAAGTTCTGTAGGCCATAGCAAGCATGGCTATTCTTCTGGTACCATATTATTGGCTCAGCCCTTAGACTTGGGTCTGGCAGGATTTTTCATGCCCTTTCCTAGCCCCCACCCCCTCAGTCTCTAAGGCTTATTCACAGATCTCCTTTGGGATAGTGGTTCTTCAGGGGTGGTCCAGGAAATATTGGTGGAGGTCTGTGGGGCCTTTAAATGGTCTGTGGGCAGGTCCAAAATTTAAGGCATGCAAAAATGTGTGGTGGGGTGTTTGGATTTTTTAAAAGTATATTTTCTATGGCAGATTCAAATCTGCATTAAAAAACAACAACACCATGGCTAGCTTTTCTGTATAGTCACAATAATAGTCATCTACCCAGTCAAGGGGCCATCAGTCCATTTGGGATTTGGGGTTGTGCCAGGATAAAATCCACAGGGCCTCTAAAGAAGCCCCTGAAACAAAAACATAAAAGGCTCCTAGAATTTTGCCCCCATTTTCAAGGAGAAAAACTGAGGCTATAGGCAGAGCTGTTCCCAATAAGCCTAGTTAACCAGGCCTTATGGTAGGGTTGGTTCCAAAGGCATTTGCCAAACATTTTCAAAAGAGGGACTATGGTGGCCTCAGTAAAGATCCCCAACCACCACTCCACAGGGTCCCTCCTTATAGTAATCTTGTGAAGATCAACCCAGACAGTGAATATGTAGCATTCAGCTTCATGCCTGGCCCACTGTGGAGGCTCTGTAAATGGGTGGTGGCTATGCCAATTAATCACTTAGTAACCATTGACTGACTGGATGCTGGCAGCCACTGAGATGAGAGGGAAACCATGGAAGATGCAGGGAGGAGTGGACCTGTTTGTGGAGCAAAAACTGAATTATAGGGAGAGAGGCCTGACCCCCAAAAGCCTGGGGCAGGATCTCAGAAAAAGCAAGACTCTCTGAGGAGCATGTGCTGGCCCAGGGCAGGCACTGTCACATCTTCTGAACCCCTTGTTCAGCCCACATCCTCCCTTAGCAAAGGGTCATCATGGTTGGTTCCCTGGATATTTTGGTCTTGCTCTGTCTGAAACTCTGCCCCCTCCTACCTGTACTCACAAGCCCCTTGGTCTAGCGCAGCTTCATCCTACTGTGGGATCAAGCTCAATCAGGAGTGGGTAGGGTCCCTGACATCTTTGGCCCAAATAACCCAAAGGCCTGAGGAAAGGGCATAACAAATCCTGCCAGGCCCAAGTCTAAGGGCTGAGCCAATAATATGGTACCTAGAAGAATAGCCATGCTTGCTATGGCCTACAGAACTTACACATGCTGCTCCCTCTGCTGAGACCACTGTTCCTTTCTGGCCCTGTCTTCCCCTGGATAATGCCATCCCACTTTCAGTTCCAAGCTTAGATATTGCCTCCTCCGGGAAGCCTCCTTGATCCCACATCTGGGTTGGGTCCTCTCCAGTGAACTTCCACAACTCTCTAACCAAACAGTATTGTAACTGTTTTTCTGTCTTTTCCTACTAGATTAAGAATGCCTTGAGGGTGGGCCCTGTTTAGCTCACAGCTATATCCCTGGCATCTAGCCCAGGACCCTACAAATAGTAGATGGATGAATTATTGGTGAGTGAATGAATGAATGGGTGGATGAATGAATGGTGCCCCTCTGGGGAGCCTGGACTTTCCTTCAAAAGTGGGAAATTACTGCACTCCGATCTTTTCTAGATCCCCTCCACACCTGACATTGGGATATCTGTTGGTCCCATATGCAACTGCCGGAAGGTTTGGGGTGGGGGCTAGGCTCTTCACTCAAGGTTCTCTCTTAAAGATCCAACCCTCGAGCAGGCTAGCCTGATGTACTCATTTCTGCTGCTGCCTTCTTCTACCCAGAGTCTCACCTCCATTTATACCCAGAGTCTGACCTCCATTTAGGGCTACTCAGCCCATTTCCCAGCAGGGTTATCTGCGTAGGCCTAAAAGCTGTTGCCCTGTCCCCTGCCAGTTTTACTTCTTGCCCCTATGACTCATTTCCTTGTCCCAGGACAACTCCCTCCCCAAGGCATCTCCCTAGGCCCCCCGCCCTCAGTCTCTAAGGCTTATTCACAGATCTCCTTTGGGATAGTGGTTCTTCAGGGGTGGTCCAGGAAATATTGGTGGTGGTCTGTGGGGCCTTTAAATGGTCTGTGGGCAGGTCCAAATTTAAGGCATGCAAAAATGTGTGGTGGGGTGTTTGGATTTTTTAAAAGTATATTTTTTATGGCAGATTCAAATCTGCATTAAAAAACAACAACACAATGGCTAGATTTTCTGTATAGTCACAATAATAGTCATCTACCCAGTCAAGGGGCCATCAGTCCATTTGGGATTTGGGGGTGTGCCAGGATAGAATCCACAGGGCCAGTCAAGGGGCCATCAGTCCATTTGGGATTTGGGGGTGTGCCAGGATAGAATCCACAGGGCCTCTAAAGAAGCCCCTGAAACAAGAACATAAAAGGCTCCTGGAATTTTGCCCCCATTTTCAAGGAGAAAAACTGAGGCTATAGGCAGAGCTGTTCCCAATAAGCCTAGTTAACCAGGCCTTATGGTAGTGTTGGTTCCAAAGGCATTTGCCAAACATTTTCAAAAGAGGGACTATGGTGGCCTCAGTAATCCCAGGACTGAAGTAGCCAGAGAATAAATGTCTAAGCTCCCATCCCAGACCAAAGCCTCTAGGGTAGTGATGCCACATGCTGCCCTTTCTTTGGCCTCATCCCCCAGCTCTCCCAACAGCCTTCAAAACTGTGTCATTTGGGGGATTCCATAACTTCCCCAACCCCTACTCTAGGCCAGCCAGGCCAGCCAGGTGCTCTCTCTCTCTCTCTCTCTCTCTCTCTCTCTCTCTCACACACACACACACACATACACACACACACACACAAACACAACCTGCATTCTTGAATAGCTGCCACCACTTCATTGGCCTCGGCCCCAAGAAGGAGTGTGGAATGTGCTTCCTGAGCCATTAGGGAGTGGGTAGTACTGCGGTGGGGGGCGGGGGCAAGTGGTGGTCCTGAAGAGAAGCTGAGAATAAAAAGACAGCCTGTACAGTGAAAGGAAAGATGATTCTAAGGGCCAAAATCTCTATGGGAGGGTGTCCATAGGCAGCAGCCCCAGGGGCAAGGCCTGGATTTCCTTGTCTGTCCTCTGTGCTCACACTTACAGAACAGAAAAGGCCAGGTGCCAAGTTTCTGTGGCCACATCCTTGGTCTCAGCAGAGGGAGCAGCATGTGTAAGTTCTGTAGGCCATAGCAAGCATGGCTATTCCTCTGGTACCATATTATTGGCTCATGGGTAAGGAGAAAAGGCTGGAAGCAACTTTAGAAGGTAGAAGGGGTTGATCTCTGCAGGTATTGAAATGAAATAACTGTCCAAACATTCTCCTTTCTGATAACTGGAGTCCAACCCTTCTCAATCTCATGTTCAAGATACTCTGGGCATTACAAGCTATTTGTCACTCACTAATTACAGTTAAAGAGTTGAAGGTTGTAATTCATTTCCTGTCTCTCCCTCTTTCATTTTGTAAAAACCAAATAGAGCAGATTCATGACTTAGCAGTTCTTTCCCTTCCAGATGAGAGGAGTAGACACATTTCATCTGATTTCTCCTGTTAAGTACAGCTAAAAACTCTAGATATTATATATAAAACAAACATAAGAAGTATCTAATGGTGGAGTGAATGCAGACCATCTAAGGAATGCAGTACCCAAGGAACAATATGTGGTGAGTTCCTTGGGTGCTGGAGAAGCCAGCAAACAGAAATACCAATGGGCACAGCCAAAAACAAACAAAAAATACAGCCCCAACAAATACCTGCTCTCTTTCTGCCAAAGGACCAGAAAAGGGGAAGTATAGCAAGACAGAAAACATTTAGACAATAACCACCCTACTTTAACCTAGCACACTACAGTAAAAACTATGGCTCCACCCCAACCCATGACTCTAAAGGCTGAGTGAGGAGTCTCCACTTCCTCCCTCACCTGGCTGTAACAAGGTGCCCAATTCTGTTTCCTCTTCCCTGACTGTGATGGTATCAGAGAAGAATGAATGGGGAGCCAAGGTTTTTATCTCTTCCTGGCAGTAACAAGGCCTTCCTTGCTCCCACCGTTAGTGGAGGGATAGTGGGGAGCTTAAATTCCTATTATCTACCTAGCAGTAATGAGACATTCCTTCCCACCTTGGGGTATGAAAGGAGACAGAGTAGGGAACCTGGATTTCACTTCAATCTGGCAGTAAGGAGGTGGTATCTTCCTTCCTCTGCTGGCACAGTGTTAGAGGACTCCTACTGAATCAGAAGATTTAAATAAGATCCAGAGTCCCATAGTATAATACACAAAATGTTTAGTTTTCAATAAAAAGTCACCCAGGGAAACTTCAACTTAAATGGGGGAAAAAAGGATGTAAAAAATGAGTTGACACAGATATTAAAATTATCTGGCAATGATTTTAAAATAGTCATCATAAAAATCATTTAGCAAGGAATTACAAACATACTTGAAACAAACTAAAAAATAGAAAGTCTTAGCAAAGAATTAAAGTTTATAAAAAAGAAACAAACCAAAAATTTTGAGTGGGAAAATAAAAGTGAAATAAGAAACTCAATGGATGGGATTAAGAAAATAGAGAGGACAGAGGAAAGAAGAGAAACTTAAAGACAGAGCAATAAAAATCACTCAATCTGAACAACAGAGAGAAAATACACTGAAAAAAAAAAGATTCAACATTTGTGTCATTGGAATCATATGTCATAGAGGAGGGAAAATGCAGGTGGGGCTGAAAACCTACTCAAAGAAATAATGGCCAAGAGTCTCCCAAATTTGGCAAAAGATATAAACTACAGATTCAACAAGCTGAGCAAATCCAAAACAGGAAAAAATGAACAAACAAAAAATCCACACCAAGTCATATCTAGTCAAACTTCTGAAAAGTAAAGAGAAAGAAAAAATCTTGAACACAGCAAGAGAGAAATGACACATTCAGCTCAAATTAGAGTGAATTTGTCTTCAGAAACCATGAAAGGCAAAGGAAGTAGCACAGTATTTTCAAGAGTTGAAAGAACTGTCATCCCAGAGTTCTAGATCTATCAAAAATATCCTTTAGGAACAAAGGGTAAGCCAAGACAATTTCAGATGAAGGAAAATGAAAAGAATTTTTCTGTTAACAGGCCTACACTAAAAGAACAGCTAACGCAAGCTCTTAAAATGTAAAATAAATGATAAAAGAAGAAATATTGGAATATCAGGAAAAAAGAAAGAACAAATGAAAGAGTGAACATATCAGCAATCCAATGGCCTTTCTTTTCCTCTTGAATTTTCTAAATTACTATAGGCCCAGTGCACAAAATTTGTGCACGGGGGGGGGGGGTCCCCTCAGCCCAGCCTGCACCCTCTCCAATCCGGGACCCCTCGGGGGATGTCCAACTGCCGGTTTAGGCCCAATCCGGGGATTGGGCCTAAACTGGCAGTCGGACATCCATCTCACAATCCTGGACCACTGGCTCCTAATTGCTCACCTGCCTACCAGCCTGGTTGCCCCTAACTGCCCCCCCTCCCGCCATCCTGATCACCCCTCACTGCCTCTGTGTGCCAGCCTAATCACCCCTAATTTCCCCCAGCTGCCGGCCAGGTTGCCCCCAGCTGCCCCCTCCCTGATGACCTGGTCACTCCTAACTGGCCCCCCGCTGGCCTGGTCACCTCTTACTGCCCCCCCTGCTGGCCTGGTCGCCCCCAACTGCCCCTCTCTGCCGGCCTGGTCTCCCCTCACGGCACCCCCACCAGTCTGGTTGCCCCATGCAGCCTTCTGTTCATTTGTTTGGTCTTCCCTCACTAACCCCCCTGCCAGCCTGGTCGTAGGCAGCCATCTTGTGAGGGAATGATGGTCAATTTACATATTACTTCTTTATTATATAGGATGTTTGAGAGTAAAAGCAAAAATTATTTTTAAAAAGCAAGAATTATAACAATGTCTGATGTGGTTCTCAATATAGGTAGAAAAATATTTAAGACAATTATATCATAAATGGGAGCATGTTGAGGGACATAAAAAAAGATAAGGTTTCTATTCTTCACCTAAAGTGGTAAAATGTTCACACCAGTACATGGTGATAGGTTACTAGAATATATGTATAAAACATTGAACTGAACATATCAAAATATGTATAATGCAGCTAAAGCAATACTAAGAGGAAACTTTAAAAAATATTTTTATTGATTTCAAAGAGGAAGGGGGAGGGAGAGAGGTATATAAACATCAATGATGAGAGAGAATCCTTGATTGGCTTCCTCCTGCACCACACCCCCCCCAGGGGAGATTGAGCCCACAACCTGGGCATATGCCCTGACTGGGAATCAAACCATGATGTCCTTGTTTATAGGTTGACATTCAACCACTGAGCTAAAATGGCTGGGCTAAGAGGAAATTTTATAGCACTAAATACTTACATTAGAAAAGAGAAAAAATATCAACTCAATAAACTCCATAAGAAATTAGGAAAAAAACCCAAAAGCAAATATAAAGAAAAAATAATAAAATGAAATTAAAAATAGAGAAAGCCAATAGGACAAAAAGTTGGTTCTTTGAAGAGATCAATAAAATTGATTAACATCTAGCAAGACTGATGATAAAAAAAGAAAAGACACAACTTATCCCATATAGGGAATAAAATATGGGATATCATGACAAAGCCAAAACTTATCAAAAGGATGGAAGGAAAATACTATAAATAACTTTACCTGGTAAACTCTCATAAGGTTGACAATTTAGATGAAATGGATCAATTCCTAGAAAAGCACAAATTGCAACAATTCACACAATATGAAATAAATAATTTGATTACCCTATAGCTATCAAATAAATTGAATTCATAATTAAAACTTCCTCCCCGCCCCAAAGAAATCTCCAGGCCAAAATGGTTTCACTAAATTGTGCCACACGTTTAAGAAAAAATTAACACCAATTCTATATACTGTCTTCCTGAAAATAGAAGACTCATACTTCAACTCATTTTATTTATTTATTTTATTAAGGTATTATATGTGTACATATTGTACCATTGCCCCCCCACCCCACTCCCATACATGCCCTCACCCCCCCCCAATGTTTTGCATCCACTGGTTACTCTTATATGCATGCATATAAGTCCTTCAGTTGATCTCTTATTTCCCCCACCTCTCCCTAACCTTACCGCTGTAATTTGACAGTCTGTTTGATGCTTTACTGCCTCTGTATCTATATTTTTGTTCAACAGTTTATAATGTTTTTTATTATCTCCAAATGAGTGAGATCATGTGGTATTTTTCTTTCATTGACTGGCTTATTTCACTTAGCATAATGTTCTCTAATTCCATCCAGGTGTCCACAAATGGTAGTAATTCCTTCTTTTTTATGGCAGCATAGTATTCCATTGTGTAGATGTACCATAGTTTTCTGATCCAGTCATCTGCTGACGGGCACTTAGGCTGTTTCCAAATCTTAGCTATTGTAAATTGTGCTGCTATGAACATAGGGGTGCGTATATCCTTTCTGAGTGGTGTTTCTAATTTCTTAGGATATATTCCTAGGAGTGGGATTACTGGGTCAAATGGGAGTTCCATTTTCAGTTTTTTGAGGAAACTCCATACTGTTCTCCAGGGTGGCTGCACCAGTCTGCATTCCCACCAGCAGTGCACGAGGGTTCCCTTTTCTCTGCATCCTTGCCAGCACTTGTCGTTTGTTGATTTGTTGATGATAGCCATTCTGACAGGTGTGAGATGGTACCACATTGTCGTTTTGATTTGCATCTCTCGGATAATTAGTGACTTTGAGCATGTTTTCATGTGTCTCTTGGCCTTCCTTCTGTCTTCTTTCGAAAAGATTCTATTTAGGTCCGTTGCCCATTTTTTTATTGGATCATTTATCTTCCTTTTATTAAGTTGTATAAGCTGCCTGTAGATGTTGGAAATTAAACCTTTATCAGTGATACCATTTGCAAATATGTTCTCCCATACAGTGGGGTTTCTTGTTGTTTTGTTGATGGTTTCTTTTGCTGTGCAAAAGCTTTTTATTTTGATGTAGTCCCATTTGTTTATTTTTTCTTTGGCTTCCATTGCCCTAGGGGCAGTATCACTGAAAAAGTTCTTTTGGCATATGTCTGAGATTTTGCTGCCTGTGGATTCCTCTAATATTTTTTTTTAATATATTTTATTGATTTTTTACAGAGAGGAAGAGAGAGGGATAGAAAGTTAGAAACATCGATGAGAGAGAGACATCGATCAGCTGCCTCCTGCACGCCCCCTACTGGGGATGTGCCCGCAACCCAGGTACATGCCCTTGACCGGAATCGAACCTGGGACCCTTCAGTCCGCAGGCTGACGCTCTATCCTCTGAGCCAAACCAGTTAGGGCTCCTCTAATATTTTTATGGTTTCCCGTCTTATATTTAAGTCCTGTATCCATTTTGAGTTTATTTTTGTGTATGGTGTAAGTTGGTGATCTAGTTTCATTTTTTTTGCATGTATCTAACCAATTTTCCCAACATCATTTATTGAAGAGACTGTCTTGACTCCATTGTATGCTCATGCCTCCTTTGTCAAATATTAATTGCACATATTGGTTTGGGTCGATATCTGGATTCTCTATTCTATTCCATTGATCTATATGTCTGTTCTTATGCCAGTACCAGGCTGTTTTGAGGACAGTGGCTTTGTAATACAGCTTGAAATCTGGTAATGAGATCCCTCCTACTTTATTCTTCTTTCTCAGGATTGCTGTGGCTATTCGGGGTCTTTTTTTACTCCAGATGAATTTTTGGAGAGTTCTTTCTAGGTCTGTGAAATATGCCGTTGATATTTTAATGGGGAGTGCATTGAATCTATAGATTGCTTATGGACATTTTAATGATGTTGATACTACCAATCCATGAACATGGTATGTTCTTCCATCTGTTTACGTTTTCCTCTATCTCTTTTTTCAGTGTCCTGTAGTTTTCCACGTATAAGTCTTTTACCTCCTTGGTTAGGTTTATTCCTAAGTATCTTAATTTTTTTTGGTGCGATGGAAAATGGGATTGCTTTTTTAGTCTCTCTTTCTGTTCACTGTTGGTGTATAGAAATGCCATAGATTTCTTGGGGTTAATTTTGTATCCTGCTACATTGCCGAATTCATTTATTAAGTCTGTTAGTTTTTTGATGGAGTCTTTCGGGTTTTTTATGTACAATATCATGTCATCTGCAAATAAGGACAGCTTTACTTCTTCTTTTCCAATTCGGATGCCTTTTATTTCTTCTTGTTGTCTAATTGCAATGGCTAATACTTCCAGTACTATGTCAAACAGGAGTGGTGAAAGTGGGCATCCCTGTCTTGTTCCTGTTCTTAGGGGAAATGGTTTTAGTTTTTGCCCATTGAGTATGATGTTAGCTGTGGGTTTATCATACATAGCTTTTATTATGTTGAGGTATGATCCTTCTATTCCCACCTTGGTGAGAGTTTTTATCAAGAAAGGGTGTTGGATTTTGTCAAATGCTTTTTCTGCATCAATTGATATGACTATGTGATTTTTATCTCTCAATTTGTTTATGTGATCTATCACATTTAATGATTTAAGATATTGTACCATCCTTGCATTCCTGGGATAAACCCTACTTGGTCATGGTGTATGATCTTTCTGATGTACTGCTGGATCCGATTTTCTAGAATTTTGTTGAGGATTTTGGCATCTACATTCATTGTGTTGTCTTTATCTGGTTTTGGTATTAGGGTGATTCTGGCTTCATAGAAGGAGCTTGGAAGTGTTCCTTCCTCTTAAACTTTTTGTAATAGTCTGAGGAGGACAGGTTTACTTCTTCCTTGAATGTTTGGTAAAACTCTCCTGTGAAGCCATCTGGCCCCGGGCTTTTGTTTGCCGGAAGCTCTTTGATGACTGCTTCAATTTCTTCCATAGTTACTGGCATGTTGAGCTGTTGAGATTCTTCCTGATTGAGTTTTGAAAGGTTATATTTTTCTAGGAATATGTCCATTTTCTCCAGGTTGTCCAGTTTGTTGGAATAGAGTTGTTGGTAGTATTTTTTAACAATCCTTTGTATTTCGGCGGGATCTGTTGTTATTTCACCTCTTTCATTTCTGATTTTGTTTATTTGGGTCCTCTCTCTTTGCTTCTTGGTGAGCCTGGCTAGAGGTTCATCAATCTTGTTTATCCTTTCAAAGAACCAACTCTTGGTTTTGTTGCTCTTTTGTATTGTTTCTTTGGTCTCTATGTTGTTTATCTGTGCTCTGATCTTTATTATTTTCTTCCTTCTGCTTACACTGGGCTTTTCTTTTTGCTCTTTTTCTAACTCTTTGAGTTGTTGGGTTAGGTAATTTATTACCATTGTTTCTTGTTTTTTGCAGTAGGCTTGTAGAGCTATGAACTTCCCTCTGAAGACTGCTTTCGCTGTGTCCCATAGATTTTGGATTGTAGTGTTTTCATTGTCATTTGTTGCCATGATGTTTTTTATTTCTTCTTTGATCTCTCTGGTAACCCAGTCATGGTTTAATAGCATGCTGTTTAGTCTCCATGTGTTTGATTTCTTTGGGTTGTTTTTATTGTAGTTGATTTCCAGTTTTATGCCACTGTGGTCTGAGAAGATGCTTTATATGATTTCTATCTTCTTGAATTTGAAGAGACTTTGCCTATGTCCCAAAATATGGTCTATCTTTGAAAATGACCCATGTGCACTTGAGAAGAATGTATATTCTGTGGCTTTGGGGTGAAATGTTCTGAAGATGTCAATTAATTCCATCTGGTCTGGTGAGTCATTTAGGATTGATGTTCCTTTGCTGATTTTTTGTTTAGAGGATTTGTCCAATGGTGATAGTGGGGTATTAAAGTCTCCTACTATGATTGTATTGCTGTCAATCTCTCCCTTGATATCCTCCAGGAGTTTTTTAATGTATTTGGGTGCTCCTGTATTGGGTGCATGTATGTTTACCAGAGTTATTTCTTCTTGTTGGATTGCTTCCTTTAGTATTATGAAGTGGCCTTCCTTATCTCTTGTTATGTCCTTCAGTTTGAGATCTAATTTGTCAGATATAAGTATTGCTACCCCAGCTTTTTTATTTTCAGTTCCATTTGCCTGGAAAACATTTTTCCATCCCTTCACCCTCAGTCTGTGTGCATCTTTTTTTCTGCGGTGGGTTTCTTGTAGACAGCAGATATATGGGTCATGTTTTCTTATCCAATCCGTTACCCTATGTCTTTTGATTTGGGCATTTAATCCATTTACATTTAAAGTTAATATTGATAGGTACTTATTTGTCGCCATTCCTATTCTTTACCGCTGTGTTCCTTCTTCGCTTCCTATTTTTTTTTTTTTTTTTACAGCAGACCCTTTAGCATTTCTTGCATTGCTGGTTTGGTGGTAATAAATTCCCTTAGTCCTTTTTTGTCTGTGAAGCTCCTGATTTCACCTTCAATTTTGATTGACAGCCTTGCTGGGTACAGTATTCTTGGATTCAGACCCTTCCTTTGTATGACTTTGTATAATTCATTCCATTCCCTTCTGGCCTGATGAGTTTCTGTTGAGAAATCAGTTGCTAGTTTGATGGGGGTTCCTTTGTATGTAACTTTCTGTCTCTCTCTGGCCGCTTTTAAGATTTTTACTTTGTTGTTGGTGTTTGCCAATTTAATTATAATGTGCCTTGGTGTCGGTCTTTTGGGGTTCATTTTGCTTGGGACTCTGTGAGCTTCTTGTATTTGTGTGGGTTTTTTCTTCCCTATATCAGGGAAATTTTCTGTCATTATTTCTTCAAATAGGTTTTCTATTCCTTGCTCAGCTTCCTTTCCTTCTGGAACCCCTATTATGCGGATGTTGTTTTGTTTCGTGTTGACCCAAAGTTCCCTTAGGCTCTCCTCCTGCCTTTTAATTTTTTTTTTCTAGAAGTTGCTCTACTTGGGTATTTTTTCCCATCTTGTCTTCTAGCTCACTGATGCAGTCCTCTGCTTCTTCTAGTCTACTCTTGATGCTTTCTATTGAGTTCTTTACAGCAGCAATGTCATTTTTCATTTCTTCTTGGTTCTTCTTCATTTCCTCTTGGTTCTTGCTCATATTGTTGAATTTGTCTTCCATTCTTCTCAGACACCTTATGACCATTTCTTTGAATTCTTTTTCTGGAAGGTTGCTTGCCTCCATTTCATTTAATTCCTTTTCTGGTGATGCCTGCTTTTCTTTCATATGCGGGCTGTTTCTTTGTCTCCCCATAGTTTCTCTTCTCTGGGTATCTGGTTATGTAGTTCTCTCTCTCCTGTGTTGATTTAAAGGCACAAAATACAGCACTACCAGGTACAACACAGAAGGCACTGAACAGAAATGTATTCACGATATTAATAACCTCCAATAAAGGTGACCACCAGAGAAAGGCAAATTAGGTGATAGGTTAGAAAGAAGAAGAGGAAAAAGAAAGAAAGAAAAAAGAAGACTAAGAAGAAGAAAAAGGAGTGTCAAAATGAAATTGGGAAAAGGGAATAAAAAGTTAGAGAGACAAGAAAGAGACTAAGAGAGAAAGGGGAACAGACTATATATATTGGGGATAAAACTCCAATAGAAGAACCACTAATCTCAGCAAATGCCAGCAATAAGCACCTGGGGATTAATACAAACTACAACAACAACTAATATTGAGTGAGGCAAGGGAAAGCAGAAGAACAAAACAAACAAAAAAATAAACAAAAGAAGAATAAGCAAAACAATCTCACAAAAAAGCATAAAAATTCAATATAATCTACATTCAAGCGAACAACAACAAAAGGACAGAGAGAAAAACAATTTTTTGGATAGTTAAGACAACGAAGAGAGAGGTGTTCGTGGACTTGGAGCAGGGGATTGGAGATTAGATATGTAAGTAGGGTGAAATTTTAACAAGGGGTAAACAGAAAGAATAGGGAAAATATAAAGCAGGAAAGGGGTAAGATAAACAGGACACCGAAAAGGGGAAGGTTAGGAAGAGAGTGATGGCATAAAGGTAGAGTTGAGATAGAGTAGAACGATGCTAAAGGAAAGATAAAAATAGAATGTAGAACACTAATCCCAAAATAAATTGAAGAGAAAATAAAATGACACTTAAAAAAAAAAAAGATAAAATAGCAGTAGTAATAATACGGATTGAAAATAAAAATGTAATAATTAAAAAGGATAAATCAAGTGAGGAAAAAAGAAAAAAAAGTTAGTTTCTTGAGTAAAAGATGCAAAAAATGAAAATAAAAAATAAAAAATAAAAATAAAATGTGGAGTAGTGAAGGTTATTCACTTCCTCTGTTGTTCTGTTTGGCACGCCTGTTTCTCAGTCTGGACAGTATTGCAGTTCCCTGCGTTCCACTGCTCTTCAGTGTTGTTAGCCAGTCCTGATTTTAAGCAGGAGGTGTGTCTTAATTTCTCGTATTCCTTTATTTTTGATTACACAAGAGTCAATTTGTGATTCAGCCCCTGGGTGGCAGTGTTTCTGGATTGACTTCCGGGTCTATCTATGGCCTCTCTAGGCAGTGTTAGAGCCTTCTTTCCCTGTGTCACTCACTACAGGTTTGTGGGAGTGGGCTGCCTCAGAGCTGGCTCTCCAATGGTCACTCCCCGCTCAGATCCCCAGGTTCCAGAAAAACAACTCTCCCCTGCAGTCTCCCAGGGTGTCCCCAACTGGGTGATCCTATGTATTGGGCTTAGTAATCAGAAGCAAGGATTTGAAGAGGAAAAAGCCCAAGTGTGCGCACTCCGTGGCTGCGCGTAAGTCTAGCACACCCCTGAAATTCTTAGGGTGTCCCTGCACTTCAGATCAAAATGGATTGCTTTTTAGAGAGCCCTTCTGTTAGCAGCTCTGAGGACCCCCTTCCACATTCACAGATCACGCCAGCCCCAACGGCCACGAATTTTTCTAGGTACAGACTTCCCTGGTCCTCCAGCTCCCGCAAAACGCGCGTTCCTCTCTCCCGCCAGGACCAGAGACCTCACCTTATCCCAGGCGAAATCTGACCTTTCCGTGGTGTAGTGTAGAGCTCCTCTGAACCCGTGTGTTTGCGCCAATTGGGGAGCGTTGTTCTGGGGCTCGTAGCTGTTCCATGGGTGCCGCAGTTGTAGATTCTCAGGCTTCCGATAAGCTCCACTTTCCGGTTCAAGATGACGCAGACTCCGCGTCCAAGCCCGCAGCTCCGGGAGGGGACCCAGCCGCAGTGGGGGCTGCCCAGTCAGGGGAACCCCATCTAGCAGTCCCCCACCTTCTTCTGGAGTTCAGCTGTCCCCCAACTTGCCAACAAACACTCTTCGTGTGACCCTCAGCTGTTCTTTCTTTCTGCTTCGGGACAAGGCTCAGAACACGTCTGTCTATTCTGCCACCATTTTTCTCTCCTCTTTCTCAACTCATTTTACAAGGTCAATATTACCTTGGTACCAAAACCATACCAGATAGCACAAAAAGAAAACTACAAACCAATATCCTTTATGAATATAAAAGTAAAATCTTTAACAAAATATTAGCAAATTGAATTCAGCAATATTTAAAAAGAATTATACAACTTGACCAAGTGGGGTTTATTCCAGGGAGGCAAGACTGGTTCAAAATTTGAAAATCAATTGTTATAATCCATTATATTAACAGGCAAAAAGAGAAAAATCACAGTTACATCAATTGATACAGAAAATGCAATAGGCAAAATTTAACACCCGTTCATAACAACTGTTAAATAACTAAAAATGTAGACATAGACAATGTCCTCAACTTGATAAAAACCAGCTACCAAAAACCTACAGCTAACATCATAGTTGATGGTGAAATACTGAATGCTTTCCTCCAATGATTGGAAACAAAGCAAGGATGCCCACTCTCATTCAACATAGTACTAGAAGTTCTTGCCTGCACAATAATGCAAGAAAATAAAATAAAAAGCATGATGATCAGAAAGGAAGAAATAACCCAGCTGGTGTGACTCAGTGGTTGAGCATTGACCTATGAACCAGGAGGTCACAGTTCCATTCCCGGTGAGGGCACATGCTCAGGTTTCAGGCTCCATTCCCAGTGTGGGGCGTGCAGGAGGCAGCCGATCAATGATTCTCTCTCATCATTGATGTTTCTATCTCTCTCCCCCTCTCCCTTCCTCTCTGAAATCAATAAAAATAAATTGAAAAAAAGAAAGAAAGAAATAACACAGTTTTTATTTGCAGGTAACATGATGGTTAATGTAGATAATGCCAAGGAACCTAAAAACAAAACAAAACAAAAACAAACTCCCACAACTAATAGGTGACTTTGTCAAGGTCTCAGGATATAAAATCAACATACAAAAATCCAATTGTATTTCTATGTGCTATTTCTGAATATGTGGATACAGAAACTAAAAATGTAGTACCACTTACAATCACTCAAAAATTGAAATACCTAGGTGTGAATCTAGCAAAACGTGTACTACAGGACTTGTATGTTGAAAACTACAAGATGCTGCCCCGGCTGCTGCGCTCAGTGGTTAGAGCTTCGGCCCGCACACCAAGAGGTCTCAGGTTCCATTCTTGGTCAAAGTGCATACATGGGTTGCAGGTTAGATCCCCGGTCCAGTCGGGCCCGTGCCAATAGATATCTCTCTTCTCTCTCTCTCTCTCTCTCAAAATCAATGCAAAAAAATTCCTCAGGTGAGGATTAACAAACAAAAACAAAACAAAAACTACAAGATGCTGATGAAAGAAAGCAAAGATCTAGATAAATAGAGAGGCACAGTGTGTCCACAGATTGGAGGACTCAACATAGTAAAGATGTCAATTCTCCCAAAATTGAAATACAGGTTTAATGCAATTTTTATCAAAATACCAGTAAGATTTTTGTATATATACAAAAAATTATTTTAAAGTCCATATGAAAAGGCCAAGGAACTAGAGTAGCTAAAACAACTTTTAAAAATAAGAACACAGTGGGAAGAATAACTCTACCTGATTTTAAAATGTGTAATTTAGGGACAGTAATCAAGACCATGTGGTGTTGGTGGAGGAACAGACACATACATCAATGGAACAAAATAGACCCACAAATATACCCAACTGATTTTTTACAAAGATGCAAAACAATTTAATGGAGGAAAGATAGCCTTTTCAACAATAGGTGCTGGAGTGATTGAGTGTCCACTTATGAACCAAGAGGTCATGGTTCAGTTCCTAGTCAGGGCACATGCCCAGGTTGTGGGCTCGATCCCCAGTGTGGGGCGTGAGGGAGGCAGCCAATCTGTGATTCTCTTTAGTCATTGATGTTTCTATCTCTCTCTCCCTCTCCCTTCCTCTCTGAAATAAAAAAAAATGTTTTTTTTTAAAAAAAGTGCTGGAGCAATTGGACATTCATAAGCAAAAAGATGAATCTTGAACTAAATCTCACACCTTACACAAAAATTAACTCTAAATGAACTATAGATTTAAATGTAAAACTAGAAAACGAAAAAATAGGAGATAATCTGCAGCACTTAAGGCTCAGTGAAGAGTTCTTAGACACAACATGAAAAGTACAATCCATTACAAAAAAAATGAGTAATTTGGAATTCATAAAAATTAAAATCCTTTGCTCTACAAAAGTACTGTAAAGAGGATTAAAAGACAAGTTACACTGGGAGAAAATATTTGAAAACCATGTATCTAACAAAGGACTCATAACTATAATATAAAGAAGTCTCAAAACTGAATAGCAAAAATAAAACAATCTAATTAGAAAATGAGCAAAAGACATAGAGACATTTCACTGAAGAAGATATATATGTATATGGATGGTAAATAACACATGAAAAGATGTTCAACATCAGTAAGCAATAGGGAATATAAAATAAGGACATGATGAAATATCACTCCACACCTATTAGAATGGCTAAAATTTTTTTTAAAAATTAGTGGCAATGCCATATGCTGACAAGGATAAAGATAAAGTAAATCTTATACAATGTTGGTGGGTCTGTATACTGGTACAGCCACTCTGGAAAATAGTATGGTGGTTTGTTAAAAAAAACTAATCACACATTTATCATACAACCCATCAATTACACTCCTGGGTATTGATCCCAGGGAAATGAACACTTATTCACTCAATAACCTGTGTGTGGTTCAAAGCAGCATTATTTGTAACAGCCCAAAACTAGAAACAACCAAAATGAGCCTAAATAGGTAAGTGGTTAAACAAACTGGTACATCCATACCATGAAATAACTACTCACCAATCAGAAGAAACAAACTTATACATGGATGAATTTCCAGGGAATCATGCTGAGTGATAAATTCAATCCCCAAGGTCACATGCTGTATGATTCCATTTATATAACACTAGAGGCCTGATGCACAAAATTCATGCAAGAGTAGGCCTTCCTTCCCCTGGCTGCCGGCACCGGCTTCCCTCTGACACCTGGGACCCGGGCTTCCCTCCAGCCCCGGCTTCATCTGGAAGGACGTCTGGAATGACATCTGGTCTAATTAACATATTACCCTTTTATTATTATAGATTCTTGAAATGACAAAGTTGTAAAATTACAGTGTTGGGAGTAGATTAGTGGTTGCTAGGGGTTAGGGCTGGTGGGATAAAGGAGTATGGGTACTACTATAAAGAGGAAGCTTGATGGCTTGATTGTGGTGGTGGTTATACAAATGTACATATGATCAAACAGCAAGGAACTATATGAATACATTGTGTCAATGTCAGTTCCTGGATTTGATATTGTACTTAATTATGTAAGATGTAGCCATTTGGATGGAGGATACAAGGAACCTCTCTATACTGTTTTTCTCCTTATATTGTTTTTATTCCTTATACCATAATATTCATCCATTAAAGTATTTTTAGTATATTCACAATGCTGCACAAATATCATCACCATCTAATTCCAGAACATTTTCATCACCCCAAAATAAAACTCACTACCCATTAGCAATCACTCCCCATTCCCTCCCAAACACTCCAGTCCCTGGCAATCACTAACCTACTTTCTATCTCTATGTATGTGTTTATTCTGGACATTCATATAAATGGAATCATACAATCTTTGGTCCTCTTGACTGGCTTCTTTCAGTTAGCATAATATTTTCAAGGTTCATGCATGTTGCAGCACATATCAGCACATTCATTCCTTTTTGTGACTGAATAATATTCCCTTGTATGTATATATCGTATTTCTTTTATTCATTTATCAGTTGATGGACATATAGACTGTTTCCACTTTTTTGCTATTATGAATAATGCTGTTATGGGCATTCATGTACAAGTTTTTGTGTGAGCATATGTTTCCAATTTCCATTGGTATCTACACTAGGAGTAGGATTGTTGGGTTGTGTAGTAACTGTTATGTTTAACATTTTGAGAAATGGCCAGGCTGTTTTCCAAAGAGGCCACATAATTTTACATTCTCACCAGCAAGGTATGAGAGTTTAAATTTATTCATATCCTCACCAATATTTCTTATTATCTGCTTTTTTGTTTCTAGCCATTCTAGTAGGTGTGAAATGATATCTTATGCTTTGATTTGCATTTCACTAACGATGTTGAGATTCTTTTTGTGTGTTTGTTGGTCATCTATATATCTTCTTTGGAGAAATTGATATTCCACCACTTTAAAATTGTGTTTTCTTTTTATTATTAATTTTTAAATGCTCTTTATACAGTGCTAGTCTTTTATTCGATATATGATTTGAAAATATTTTCTCCTATTTTGTGGCTTGTCTTTTCATTTTTTTTTTTTTTTGGATAGTATCCTTTGAAGCACAGAAGTCTTTATTTGGATGAAATTCAATTTGTGGTTTTTTGTTTTGTTTTGTTGCTTGTACTGTAATTTTGGTGTCATAGCTAAGAAGCCATTGTTTAACCCAAAGTAAAAAAGTTTTACACCTAGGTTTTCTTCTAAGTGTCTTATCACTTAACTCTTAAATGTAGGTCTTTGATCTATTTTGAGGTATTATTTTGTATATAGTGTGAGGTGGAGGTACAATTTTTTTTTGCATGAAAAGACTATTCTCTCTCAATTGAATGGTCTTGATACCCTCATTGAAAATAAATTGAACACAAATATATGGGTTTATTTGTAGACTCTCAATTTTTTTCCATTCACATATATCTCTATCTTTATACCAATATAACACAAACTTGGTTTAATGCAGTTTTTAAAGCAAGTTTTGAAATTGGGAAGGTTCAAAGAACTAACTTTGTTTTTTAAAGGTTGTTTCACAATCAGTCTGTTCAATAACCCTACAAAAATGAACATCCTTAGGCTCATTTAATAGCTTAGAAACTGAAGATCAGAGAGTTCCAATGATTTACCCAAGGTTGCATAGCTAGAAAAGATCTGACCTGGAAAGATCTGGGCCCGTTTCCCAAGCTTGCTTTTCCATTGCCTTGATTCCTTCATTTATCTAAGAAACCTTTGTGAAACATCTATTATGTGCTAGGCACTATTGTAGATTCTGGTAATACAGCAATGAACACAGCGAAGCACTTTCTCTCATGTTGTTGATATTCTAGGAGAGGGAGACAGACAAATAATACAAATAATACTGATGAAATATCTCCAAGGTCAGAAGTAGCCAAGCCTCAGCTCATAAACACCAGACTTCTTTCTAGCTCCTCAGCACAAAAAAGTAAGAAGCGTGAGTCCCCACTGTGTGCCAGAAAATCTGTTCCATCTTGTGTCAAAGCCTTCTGAAACCCTCTGTCAGGTAAGGACTATCTTACTGTTGTGGAAACTGAGACTTAGAGAAGCATGATCCATAGCTGTGCTTTTTTCCCTACACCATACCACCTACACTCAAGAAGCTTTGAGACCACTCAAGAACATATGCACACACTCACTGGTAATAAAAGACTGACAAGGCAGCCATAGGAAAGGATAGAGTTGCTGGTGGGATTCTAAGGCAGAAGGGATCAAGAAAGCCTTCCTAGAAGAAGTAACATGGACACTACACATTTCTGTCCACCTCACCACCAGATCTTAGTCTCCTTATCCACACCACAGGAAGGCATAACATGTTTATTGCCAATGGCTCAGCCAGGGCTGATATCCTTTGCCTGTGGTTTTAGATGTTAGGAGAGGATGCTTATGTCAAACTGTTGTCCAAGATGGGGCCTCCCAAAATAAAGAGATGCTGCCCCTTGCTTAGTGGTTAAGACCATGCGCTCCATAGTAGGGCCTCCTTGAGCTAAATTCCCACACAATAAGCTCTTCAATAACAGAGGCTCCTCTTCTGTAAACCAGTAGCAATAAAATTTCCTCTTTCAGAGGCCTGTGGTAAAGACTCAGAGCGATAATGCAGTAGACAAGCTCAGCAGCCACTGAGTACTTACCGTAGCTTCCATCCTCATTAGCTCCCCCTCCTCTGGTCAGTGGGAGTAGAGGGTATGAGAACCATGCTTAGACACTCAGGGACAAGAACCTCCAGGAGGTTATGGATGACTTCCCAGCCCCAAGTTCTAGGAACTCAGCACAGCACTTCAGTTTATAGAACTGTATTCCATCCCAAGCATCCTAGGAAGTGGAAATTATAATCACCATTTTAGAGATTAGGCATGGCTGGGATGTCAGGGAGCATAACCCAGGGACCAGCTTTCCCACTAAGTCATATGTAATTTGGGCAAGTCTGTCAGGGCTGTGAGGACCCTTAGAGAACTACTGGGGAACTCTCATGGTGCACCCGGGGAAATTGAGGCCCCAGAGGATATCGTCTTGGCCATCCTTAGAGCCACTGGGTACACTGGAGCTTAGGCAAGAGCAGGTGCCACCGGGAGCCCAGGGCTGGCTTTCATTTACCGCTGGGCTGGGCGCCATGCAGCTTGCCCAGGGGCATGATTCAGGCCCAAATTGGGGTGTTTGGTTCCTTTCTTTATGTCTCCTCTTATAACTCCAGCTTAACACTCCCCAGATGGCCATTCCTGCCGGCTCCCTGCCCATGCCGCCATTCAGACGGGAAAACAATCATTTTGCAGCCCCATTAATTAAAGACTAATTGCTGATTGAAAACACATGGACTGGGCCCTGAGCCGGTATCACGTTGTGGGCCCTGGTGAAGGCCTAGCTAGCCCTAACGAGCCTCTGGCCCCCCAGTGGCTTGCTCACTCACTGTGTAGCAGCGGAATTGGGCCTGGACTTAGGCTAATGAGGTGTCAGCTAACCATTTGAACCACCTTGATGGGGAAGGCTGGTGACTGGACTAGATAGGGGCTACCACATGCAGCAACCATTAGCTCTGAAGTTGCTGCCTTGGAGCCATGTCTGCCCGTAACCCCTTCCCAGCCATTTATGGAAAGGCTCATCTTCTAGCTGGGTCACCTCCAGGAAAGCCAGTCTCCCCAGACCCAGGGTACTCCAGGCCTCCCTTTCAGCCAACACCTAGCCTGTGCCAGACCCTGGGGATACAGAAATGAGTAATAATAGCTGTGTTTATTGAGCACTTGCTGTAAGCTTGGCACTGTTCTAAGTGCTTTATATGAACTTTCCTCTTTCTGACAAAAGCCCTCTGGCAGGTTGGTGCTATGATAACACACATTTTACAGAAGGAAACTGTGGCATAGAGTGGCAAAGGGACTTACTCATATGCACACATCTATTAACTGGCAATACCAGGGTCCAAGCGGGTAGTCTGAGGCCAGAGTCGGGGCTCTTAACCTCTGCACTCTACCGGTCCTCCATCCTGCCTGGAATGATTGTCCAGGCTTGTAGGAGATCGTGAAGAAAGTTGTTCTTATGACAGGGTACATTGGAAAGGGCCATGGAGGAGGCCAGCCCAGGAGGCCCTGGGCAGCCAGGAGAGGGCCACCTAACCCAGACAAGGAGACAGAAAACAATCAGGGCAAGCTTCCAGGAGGAAGTAGCATGTGAAATGAGTCCTAAAGAATATAAGGAGTACGCCATCACTGAAAGGGTGGAGGAGTGAAAGGACAGTCTAGATCCATGGTCCGCAAACTGCGGCTCGCGAGCCACATGCGGCTCTTTGGCCCCTTGAGTGTGGCTCTTCCACAAAATACCATGGCCTGGGTGAGTCTATTTTGAAGAAGTGGCATTAGAAGAAGTTTAAGTTTAAAAAATTTGTCTCTCAAAAGAAATTTCAATCGTTGTACTGTTGATATTTGGCTCTGTTGACTAATGAGTTTGCCGACCACTGGTCTAGACAGAGGGAGAAGCTGACAAGGAGCTGTTTGGAGAGTTCCCAGCAAATGAGTGGGTGTGAGTGTGGGGTCATGGGACACAGTCAGCTCTGATGTTTCGGAAATTCCCTCTGCAACAGAAAGCAAATGGGAAGGCAGGAAGAATACGAGTAGTGGGACCATGTGGGAGACTCTGCCATGGTCCAGATGAGAGATGTGGGGCCTGGAGTGAAGCAAAGCAATGGGGTTGGAGAACTATAAGAACTTAGAGATGGTAAGCTGTGGGAGAGAAGGAGTCAGAGAACACTGAAATTTCCCTTCCATATCCCCTGGGCCACCTGCCCATGGCCCAGAAGGCAAGACAAACAGACCCAACCACTCACCTGCTCAAAGTGCTCTATGGCTTCCAGCCCTCTTTCTATCAATATGGAGGCAGACCTGAGTGTTTGGGGAGGAGGGGTTCAGTTCTTCTGTGTGGCTTTGGGCAAATGGTCTAACCTCTGAACCTCAGTTCATTCATAGTCTGGGTTCACAGGTTTGCTGTGAGAACTAACTGCATGTGTGTCCCTCACAGAATACCAGGTAGGAACTAGGAGTCTCCAGGGATGAGGGATCAGCAAATGTTCATTCCCGTCTCCCCATCCCTTGCTCCTTTCTATCACCCCGAGTTCCAGTACACAACCCAGACATGGCCACCTCCCTCTCTTCGTTGTTCCTGCTGCAAATTCCACCCTCCCTCATGTTCCCATCTCCAGCCATCCAAAGCCTGCTTTGCCTGCCCATCCTTCCCATCTCAAATGCAGCCTCTTTCTGGAAACTTCCCTTATTTCACTCTGGCCAGAAGAAATGCCCCATTCTCTGCCATTCCAAAACCCTTTATTTACGAGTAACATAAATAAAGGCTTACCTTCCCTGCTCAATGGGGTAGAGGAAGAGAGGCCTGGGTGGATGGCCAGAGGATAAATGACTACATAGCTAAAGGAAAGCTCATGTGGGTAGGTAGAGAGTTCCATAGGCCCCAGGGCTTCCCTGTGGTTCATATTCTGCCTCAGGAAGCATCAGCCCTGATGCTCATTCAGGTCAAGCAAGGAGTATAGATAAAGAAATAGGATGAGTGGCAGGAAGCCAGACAAGCAGGTTGGGGGATGGCAGCTGGGATGACAACAGAAAGTACTTGGCCCCAGGGTGAAATGGCAACCATGTGCCCCATCTCCAAGAGCAGAGGCTCCTGGAATACAGTTGGATACTGCCATGTTGGAATACAAGCCCAAAATTGCCAGGACTCCTGAATTTTTTGAGAGGATCTCTGGATTTTTATATGAAATCACTCTATTTTGCAATCATGGTGACTAATCTTAAACTTCCTATACACATTCTTCAAACTGAACGACACATATCACTATGCTGGGTTTGGCCTGTGGGCTGTACCTCACTGGGAATTCATCTCTTTGCCAGGCACTGCTGGGCAAAGAGACACAGAACTCTTAAGGGGCTTATATTCCTGTGAGGGAGACAGGTCCACAGACCTTCGGGGGCCATGGCTGGTGTGGTTATGAATGTGCGCCTAGAGTCAGACAAATGTGAGTTCATGCCCTGGCTCTGCCATGTACTAGCTGTGTGCCCCTGGGCAAATTACTCAGCCTCTATGGGAGTCAGCTTCTGTTTGTAGGGGGAACAAAAAGGTTTAAAATCTCAATATCCCAGAATTGTCATGCCTGCCAAATGAGCTAATGGCTGGTGAGTCCTTTGTGAATCATGAGCTGTGCAGGTGTGCAGGGATGTTCCAAGGGGCTGGGATTATAGGGTTGGGGCCATGCCTGGAAAAGGCTAAGCCTCTAGTGTGCATCCAGATGTGCATGTGCATCTATATGCTAAATGGGAAGAACACTCTGGGCAAAAGAGGATGAGGGGTCCTGGCTCAGAGCCAAGTGGCAAGATGCTGTCTACTGCCTGTTTCTGCCATATCATGATAGTGTAGAAGGATTTCCTGATCAAATTCTGGAACAGGTAGAGCTCCAGAGAGAGAAATGTGCCTGCCTAAGGTGGGGCAGATCCTAGAAACCCATAAATTGCATCCCTGCTCCACAGCCACTAATAACTTAAAGCTGCTAATAACGACTCACACTTATAAAGTGCTTATTATGTGCCAGGCGTTGCTCTAAACGCTTTTACATATGTTGGTTCATTTAACCCTCCCCATGAGCCTGTGAGCTATATACCACTATTCTCACAGTGAGGCTAAGTAACTTACCCAAGTCGAACTGCAAGTAAACAGCAGAGCCAAGACCTGAAGCCAGGCTGTCTCACTCCTGAGTCTGTGATACCTAGATTAAGTCTCTGGATGAAATCCCCTCTATTGAAAAACCTAGGGTGGTTTCTGGTGACACACTCCCCATCTGTGCCATGGGAAGAGTGGAAGAGTTGTTGGAGCAATTCAAAATAAATAACCCATCTCATTTTGATGGTGGTAGCCTATGCCCAAGCCCAGGCCCCCAGGAACACCATCATGCTAGGTCTCAGGGGACAGAGCTAGTGTGTGCTTACATCCCTCATAGTGGTCTCTGCTTCCCCTGGGCAAGGCCTGGAGGCCTTGAGGGAGAGGCTTCAAGCCAGACAGAGAGTAATGAGGAGGCTGAAAACAAAGCTGAGAACCAGGTGATCTCTGATGTGGGCTGCAGAACTGGGCCAACAGGTGTGCCCAAGGTGGCAGGGCAGGCTGAGGCCAGCCAGATTAGTAGAATGGCCCTGCAGTTATCCCTGTGCTCCAGAGCCCCACACACCCATCCCAACATGCACACACACACACACACACACACACACACACACACACACACACACCAGTCTTATCATACCCATGTCCAGGCACACATACACACTCACACGTACTCTCCCACCCAGCTGAGGTTACACACACAGATCAATAAATACGCACACACCCAGAAAGACACACACAATAGCTTCTACACACACTGTCTCCCAGCACCCTCATCCAGCCAGACACACATGTGAAAATACAGGCACACACATGTGTGAACACCCACAGACATGCATGCACCTTCTAGGGAGGCTGGGGAGGGATTGTTCCAGCCCAGCCCATAGCACTCCTCCCTCAAATCTCTCCTTTAGTCTTTGGGGGAAGAAGACACCTACTGAACAGAAAAATGCCTCCAGCAAATGCCACCCACTTGGAGGCAGCCCGGCCTCCTCTCCTGGCCTCTGCCATTCAGGGCACAGGCTGATGGGAAAGCTCCAAGTTTCTGCTTGGAAACATGCAGGTGGGGGAGGGGATGAGACAAAAGAACATTTTAAAAAATAAGATGAAGTCTAAGGACAATAGTCAACCTTCAGAGTATGTGTGAGCTTGGGGGGTTAGGGTGAGAAGCTGGGGAAATGCTGAGCCCATCAGAAGAATCACTGGGCTGTGAGTCAGGTGCGTTGGCGCCAATATGAGCTTCTCCACAAATTTGCTGTGTGACCTTGGGGAGTCACTCCCACCTCTGAGTTTGGTTTAAGAACACAAAGTATGTGGCCCGAATGCCTCGGTTTGAATTCCAGCCTTATCTTTGAACAACTCTGTAACCTTGAGCAAGTTATTTAACCTCTCTGTGCCTCAGATTCATCACATGTATAAGGGGGATGATAACAATATCTATCAAATAGGACGGTGGTCGTGAGGGTCAAATGCCTTCATACGTGTAAAGCTCTGAGAATAAGTGTCTGCACCATGCAAGTGGCAGCAATTGGGGATATAAACATCTACCACACAGGACTGTGGGAGGGGTATATAGTCAGCAACTTAGCAAGGGCTCCATATGCTACAGTGATGAATGTGCACGGTCAGCCTTCACCTGGCCCATCGCTACTGGCTGGATTCAGAGGGATGGGGCTTGGCCTGAGCAGAAATGGCTTCAAGAAACATTTTAGGGCTTCCCCTACTCCTGCAGATGGTCGCCTACCAGCTTAGGACTGCCTACTTGGCCTGCCTTTCTGTGGCCATTCGTCTGCTTGACAAAATAACAATACCTCCCTGGCCCTGCCTACCTGTCCAGATTTTTAGAGCAAACAAAACCCACCCCAGACCCTCTCCCATTTGATCCACTTGAGCTTGCCTGGATCGCTGTAGTTGCTTCCCACACTGATTCCCTGCCTCTGCCCTTGCCTCCTACAGACTTCACTGAGAAGCCTGAGAGATCCTGTTACAACATAGGTCGAGACCCTCCCACGGCTCCCGATCTCACTCAGAGTAAAAGCTATTGTCTCTACATTGGCCTCCAAACCCTCCTGCAATCTGACCCCCCAGCATCTCCAGCTACTACCCCTTTGCTCACTGGACTTCAGCCACAGTGGTCTCCTGGCTGTTCTCCAACCACACCAGCATGCTCCCACCTCACAGTCTTTGCACTGGCTGTTCCTTCTACCCAGAATGCTCTTCTCTCATATATCTGCATGGCTAATTCTCTCACTTTCTTAAACTCTTGGCTCAAATCTCCCCTTCTCAGTGAAGCCTGCCCTGACCACCTTAAGTAATTCTGCATCCTGCTCCGCACTCTAGCATTCCCAATCCCTGTTACTTTTCTCTTTGGTTTTTCTAAAACATTTGCTACCTTCTAACATACTATATAATTTACTATTTATATTATTGTTTATTGTTCATCTTCTCCTGCCACACTGTTAGGTAGCTCCATGAGGGATCTTTGTTTTGTTCACTGATGTATTCCAAGTGCCCAGAACTGTGTCTAGTACACAGTAGCCCCGCAGTGAATTGTGTTGAATGAACACAGTTTTTGTGAACTCCCTTGGCTGCAGTGACAATGGTGGGCTGAAAGGGTGAGCCTGGAGGTGGAGGGAGCAGTGTAGGCCTGACCCAGAGCAGTTGGGGGAAAGCATTGAGGAGATCATGGCTTCCCAGGGCCTGGACCATACCTAGAAGATTCCAGGTGCAATGGCTATTTGTTGATTAAACAATTAAATGCACAAGCCCTTGCAATGGTTGCCAACTTGATTAGATGTGGGGGAAGAGGAATAATCCGAAGATAACACCCTCAGCTTGAGTAACCAAGGAAGTAAGTGGAAAGGTTTCCAAGTGCTGAAATCAGAAACTCACATAGTACAGTGACAGCCCATAAAATACCCCTGTGGCTCCCAGCAGTTTCTGACACAGTGACATAATGCCTACATCACCACCACCCAGCTAGAGAGAGAGAGAGAGAGAGAGAGAGAGAGAGAGAGAGAGAGAGAGAGAAGAGGAAAGAGCTCTCCTCTCTTCACCTTTTCTCTCTTCTCCATGTCTTGTCCACTGGGCCATGCCAGGCCTGCCTTATGACCCTGGCTCCAGAGCACAGCTGAGCTGGTGGGTGCTTTTTCCAAAAGGCTGTGGATTTGGCTTCAGCTGATCAAATACATACGAGGAGGTCCACGTTTGAACTTTGTCTCCGGGGGTGGCTGGAATGTGGTCCTCACCAGTGAACTGCAGGCAGCAGCTGGCTATCGTGGGACACCTGCACTGAGCTTTGTGGGTGGGGACCAGGCAGGGCCAAAACTGACTTGGGAGGGTGTCTGGAGTTCAGGCTGCTTGTGATGGGAGCGGTACAAGAATGCATCTGTAGCAGGAGATAGGAGCTGAATCACAAGGTAAGAGGAAATGCTGTGGTGGGTGGAAAGACAAGATGGGCAGAGGGGAAAGAAAGGGTGGAAGGAGACTCCCCAGGTGCCTCTGGCCAACCCTCAGTAAAATGAAGGAGGTGGGAATTGGGAGAGGATAAAAGAGGAGCCAGAGCAAGAAGCTAGCAAGGGAGAGGGTAGAAATTAGGCTTTCAAATGAAAGGCTGGGGTGGAGGTATACAGGGAACAAAGGACAAAGAAATTCACTTGGAGGATTTATAGTCAGTCTCAGGCATGTGGCAGACATGGGCACCCTTGTTGCCCAGAATTGGGGTTGGAGAATTAGACATTGGTGAGGAAGAAGAGGACTCACTGATGAAAGCTCAAAGCATGAAGAAGTTGGCCATTCCTGTGAGAAAGAAGAGTGGGTAGTTGATGAAGAAAACAGGGTGAAAAGGAAATGTGGGAGAAAGAAGACCATTGGTGAGGGTTGTCAGGCCGCAGACACTGGGCCCATGATTGTGTAGGCGGAGGGTACCATGAAGATCTGTGCCCCATCAGAATTCCCAACTCAGCAAAAACCCTACTTTGACCTCAGGTCACTCAGAAGGGCATGGCCTACATTTTCTTGTGGCAGGTGGGGAAGTATCAGTCAACTCCAGACACTAGTCAAGTCCAGTTCTGACTTCAGTGGAACCAGAAGATGAGAGGACGATATGGAGGAAGGCCTTTTGCCTTTTGAGATTGTCATCTGGCTTAAGAACTCTCCAGGCAGTTGACTCAAACCCCATAATTGACATATTTACACGTGACTTGTGCCAAAGGACATAAATGAATGCCTCCTGTCCCATTCCACCCAAGCCAAACATGAATGGCTTCATGGTGGTGCTCCAATTCTATGTGACCCCACACCTCTGAATACTTTGGCTCTAGTATCCTCAAGGGGGAAAAAACTCAGTGATTTGGAGCACTAACCCTCTATAGACTAATCCTCCCCTCTCTCCCTCCCTCCCAGATGAAGCTAATAACACCAACATGTACCCAGCAGTTTGAAGTTCCCAAAGCATGATCTCATTTGAGCCTCACAACAACCCTGTGAGGACGGCAGAGCAGGGATTATTACCACTATTTACAGATGAGGAAACTGAGGCCCAGAGAAACTAAGCAATGACCATGGTCACACCATTAACAAGTGTTCTGACTCCAGACCTAGCACCCAAGGTGGAAGGGGTTCCTGTCCCTTTAACCTTAATGTAGACCTTCCTGGTTACATGGAGAATTCAGGGAAGAGGCTCAGATGGCATAGAAAGATTGGAGGGGTCTCAGCCCAAGGAGCCTGGTAAAGGGAATAGGCTATGCCTACTTTCTCCCCTTCTGAAAGGGACAGAGCAGGGTGAGAGTGGAGGTTGACTAATGATTCTTAGACATATACTAGATGCCAAGTAGTATATTAGATACCTTACAAACATTATCTAATTTAATTCTGTGAGGTAGATCCTCATTTTACAGAGGGGGAAACTGAGGCTCAGAGAGTGGCATCCGCTAAGTGTAAAGTCACACCGATTAAATAATGGAGTTAGAATTTGTCCCTAGTTCTGATTCGAAAGCCTTTGCTGTTTGAGCAACATTCTGTGCCCCTCTTCCCTTGGCATGTGACGTTTGCCTTGGTACAGACAAAGTCCCTGATGGGCTTCTGTGAGTGGCTTTTCCAAATCAGAAAACTGGGAAGAAAGAGGGCAAAGGAGAGCTGCAGGGAGGTAAGAGCTCCAAGAATCCGTGGGAGGCTGGGGAGAGGTCAATTGGGGGGAGGGGGGAATGAGACATATGTAATACTTTAAACAATAAAGAATTTAAATTTTTTTAAAAAGAGTCTGTGTTGCCGAGGCCGGTTTGGCTCAGTGGATGGAGCGTCGGCCTGCGGACTGGGGGGTCCAGGGTTCGATTCCGGTCAAGGGCATGTACCTTGGTTGCGGGCACATCCCCAGTGGGGGGTGTGCAGGAGGCAGCTGATCGATGTCTCTCTCTCATCGATGTTTCTGACTCTCTATCCCTCTCCCTTCCTCTCTGTAAAAAATCAATAAAATATATTTAAAAAAAAATAAAAAGAGTCTGTGGGAGAAAGAAGATCCTCCCGGGAACTGTGAGCAGTATCCCCCCCTTTTTCTTTCCTCTCCTTCCTTCTTACCACAGCCTGGCTGGGGTATGGGAGCCATGGCCCTGAAGGGCAGCCTCTTGGCAGATGCAGGACTGGAGGCAGTGCCACAGAGGCCACATCCTGGGTCACCTCCCACTCTGAACCACAAGGAATCTGGCCAAGAATGCCAACATTTCTCAAAACCACCAGATTGCATTGCCTCTTCCCTTCCCAAATCTCCTCTTCTCATCTCCTCACCATTAGCTTCAGAGACAAAACTCCAGGTTTCAGCAGACAAGTTTACCTTCTTTCCTTGCCTAGCAAGGCAAACAGACTCCTGAAGTTGGTCCAGACCCACAGACATCATGATGTCTATCCCTTTGCCTTTAGGCATAATTCACTGTCCTAAAGGTAACTTTCTATCATTGCATTCTTCACCATTAGGGTGCTCCTCATAATACTTAACTTTAGTTCCTGGTGCCAAGTCATTGCTGTTTTAACTTTAGTGGAAATGTGGAAGGTCACTGCCTGAATTCTGACTCTTCCCAAAACAATGAGACTAGAGGACTCAACTATTCTTCTGGAAACCAGCATCTGCACAGTATTTTTATTGAGTGGCCCAATTTTCTAATCTCCCAGAAACAGTGAAGGATGGAAGGTAAGGTAAAGCTAAGATGTAGGGTATTAGATGAAAAATCAGGAGTATGCCAGACTCGATGTCAAAGGGAGTCCATGGCCACAGGAACATGTGTGAGCCTGTACATACATAGATACACATATACTCACTCTAGCTAGAATTAGTCCTGTGCCTGCCACTACTGGGGCCATGAGACCTGGGGAGACAGTGGGGACAGGAATAGTATTTTATATAGGTACTGAAGGGAGGTCGAGAGGCTGGAGGTTACTGAGCCCACTGAAATTAAGTCTCAAGATTCCCAGACTGCCCAAGCTGGAAGAAAGGGACCTCAGAGGTGTTCCCTTCCTTCCCTTACCAATGACTTATACTTGTTAATAGAGGAAGCCCAGACTGGGAAGTGGTATAGTCCACCAGCCTTCATAGGTGAGCATCTACCTCTCTGGGTGAGCATCTCTTAGCTTTCCCACACTACCCCACCACTTTTCGCCTGACTTAGCTCCACTTAGCTTCCCAGTAAGGGAAATGGACAGGAAATCCTATATAATAAAAAAGTAATATGCAAATTGACCCTAAGGGTGGAACGACCAGAACGACCACTGGACCAGTTACTGTGAGGCGCACTGACCACCTCACGGTCCCTTTCCCTGGCTGGCAGGCTCCTATTGCCTGATGGAGAATGGGGAACCAAGGGTGGGTGGCGGGGGATGCAGGCAGTGCCAGGTCAAGGCCCCCATCCCGCTGGTCACCCTACACACAGAGGGTGACCTGCGGTGGGGATGGGGCCGGTGAGCAGGTGGGAACAGCCAACCTCTCGGTCCCTTCCCCTGGCTGTCAGGCACCAATCACCCAATGGAGAACAGGGAACCAGGGGTGGATGGTGGCGGGGGGCGGGGGGATGTGGCTGGCTGCGGGCAGCAGGGGAAGATGGCCCTGATTGCAGGCCAGGCCTAGGGACTGTACCTGTGCACGGATTTCGTGCGCTGGGCCTCTAGTTAAATATAACTAGGAAGTTTGAGAGGATTAAGGATAAGGGAAAGCAATGTAATTATGTCATAGTTGCTATTGGACAGGAGAGCAGAGCAAAGGAAATGCAAATGGCCTAAACTAGCCCATTACAAGAACAAGAACAAGGGCAAGCCCAGCAAGCAGATAAGAGTCCTGAGTGTGGGTCAGAAACATTAATCACCTAGCAAGCTTGCCACCCCAGCACAGCTTACCATGGAAATGGACCCAAGGATAGAAATCCAGAGAAGGGTCCTGATGGGCCTGCATGGGGCAAAGAAGCTGCCCTGTGCCAGCTGACCTGGAAGACCCTCTGACACAGGGAAAGAAGGGAGTCCCTCGGCTTGGCAGCTGGCATCCCTTGGTCTGGGAGCTAAGCCAGCTTCTTCTGAGTCCTGAAGGAAGAACTTTGAGCCCAAGGACACCAAGCATGGGAAATCCCTGGTTAAAGTCATGTACTAGAAAGTTCCTTGGACTGAGAATCAAGGAGCCTGGGTTCTGCACCTAATCCTGTACCATCCTAGCTTTGTGGCCTTGGACAAGTCATTTCCCCCTTTCTGGACTTGTGCCTCCATGTTTATAATGAATGACCTTTTAGAACAATGACATGAAATGAAATACTTACAGCTCACACTTATTAAGCAGTCCTCTATGAACTAGCACAAAGGTTGACAGCTATTTTCTGCAAGGGACCAGAGAGTACTCTTGGTGGTAACTACTCAACTCTGTTGTTGCAGCACAAAAGCAGTCATAGATGATAGGCAAATAAATTAAGCTGGCTTTGTTCCAATAAAACTTTATTTTCAAAACACACAGAGAACCATGCATGGCCTGCAGGTTGTAGCTTGGTGACATTTGAACTAAATATTGTGTTAAACACTTTATTTACATTATGTCATTTGATCCTCAAGCACCTCTGGGAAGTAGACACTACTATTATGATCCTTATCTAATAGATGGAGAAACTGAGGCACAGAGAAGTTAAACAGCTTGCCTGATGTCATACAGCTGAGAAGTAGCAGAGCCATTATTTGAACCCTAGCAGTTTAGCTCCTGAACCTTTGTACTACATTTCCCCCCAGGATAGGAACAATGGTAATTATTATACTATCTAATAAAAGAGTAATATGCAAATTGACCATCACTCCAACACAAGATGGCTGCCCCCATGTGGTCAAAGATGGCTGCCCCCATGTGGACACAAGATGGCCACCACAAGATGAGCAGCAGGGGAGGGCAGTTGTGAGCGATCAGGCCAGCAGGGGAGGGCAGTTGGGAGGGACCAGGCCTGCAAGGGAGGGCAGTTGGGGGTGATCAAGCCTGCAGGGGAGGGCAGTTAGGGTGACCAGGCCTGCAGGGGAGGGCAGTTAGGCATCAATCAGGCTGGCAGGGGAGTGGTTAGGGGGTGATCAGGCTGGCAGGCAGAAGTGGTTAGGGGCAATCAGGAAGGCAGGCAGGCGAGCAGTTGGGAGCCAGTAGTCCTGGATTGTGAGAGGGATGTCTGACTGCCCGTTTAGGCCCGATCCTACCAGGATTGGGCATAAACGGGCAGTTGGACATCCCTCGAGGGGTCCCAGATTGGAGAGGGTGCAGGCTCGGCTGAGGGACACACCCCCCTGCACAAATTTCGTGCACCGGGCCTCTAGTAATACTAATAATTGCTTACAAAAGAGCTATCAGCCCTTATCCCTGAGGATTCGTGATTCATTGGTGTGTCACAATCAGTTGCACAGTGTGTTGAAGGTCACTTGTTGCTAATAATAGTTCTAAAATGTTTTACTGCTGCATGGACAGTGTGGCTCAGTGGTTGAGCATTGACCCAGGGACCAAGAGGTCACTGGTTCTATTCCTAGTCAGGACACATGCCCAGGTTTCCAGCTCAATCCCCAATGGGGCATGCAGGAGGCAGCCGATTGATGATGTTCCTGTCTCATCGATGTTTCTATCTCTATCCCTCTCCCTTCCTCTCTCTCTAAAAATCAATTAAAAATATTTTTTAAAAATTATTTACTGCTGTTTTAACAAACTAGAGTTGACCCCGATGTTATTATCAAATAATGTCTTTCCCACTCTCTTGCATTCAGATATGTTTCCTGGAAAGAGAGTGAAGGGGCTGGAGTTCTAGGCGCCTTAGAAGGAATGCCTGGGGAGGATGGTGGTGAGCAGCATGTCATCAGTCAATCACTTGGAGAGAAGCAGGGGGAAGGTGAAGGACTTGCACCCTGGGTTAATGTCAAGGCCAAAGCTGGGGGAGTCAGAGTAATTATTCCTATTGGACAGTTGAAGAAACCGAGGCTCATAGAGATGACTGAGGGACCTGAGGTCACACAGCTAGAATGCCAGACATAAGCTATTATGAATGATACTAGAGGCCCAGTACACAAAATTTGTGCACGGTGGGGGAGGGGTCCCTCAGCCCAGCCTGCACCCTCTTGCAATCCAGGACCCCTCAGGGGATGTCTGACTGACAGTTTAGGCCCAATCCAAGACTGCTGGCTCCTAACCGCTCACCTGCCTGCCTACCTGATCACCCCTAACCCCTCTGCCTGTCTACCTCATCACCCCTAACCACTCACCTGCCTGCTTCATTGCCCCTAACTGCCTCTGCCTGCCTGATCACCCCTAACCACTCACCTGCCTGCCTGATCACCCCTAACCACTCGCCTGCCTGCATGATTGATAGCCCCTAACCACCTCTGCCTTGGCCCCCACTGCCGCAGCTTCATAGGAAGGACATCCGGAATGATGTCTGGAAGGTCATTCAGCTGTCTGGTCTAATTAGCATATTATGCTTTTATTATTATATATAAGTGAGTGTTGCATTAGAGAAAAAGGCCATCAACCATAAAGATTGGCAATTGAATCCTGCCTCTAGCACCTACTGTAGGACCAGATTCTCTCTCCTTGGGCCTCAGTTTCCATATCTGTCAGATGCTGGTGTAGATAGAGCCACACCTGATAGGACCTGTTGTAGTGATCAAATGAGATCATAAGGGATGTCCTAGGCTGCTGGGTTGTTTAGCCTGGACAAGGCAAGACTCAGTGAGAGAACCAACATTTAAGGAGCATCTACTATGTGCCAAGAAAGCTCCCAAAACGACCTCAAAAAATCCCCCCTGCCAGCAACTCAGAGGTGGGAATAGCTAGCTCCATTTTACAGAGAAGGAAACTCAGTCCTGAGGTCACCTAGCTAAAGAGTGATGGAACTGGAACCCAGGTTTGTCTGTGAGTCCAGAGCACTCTGAGCATTAGCAGCCTTCACATGATTGGAGCATAAGCTGGAGAAGCAGAGGAGAATCTTACAGTCACAGATATTTCTTGAGCACTTGCTATGTACCAGGCATTGTTTTTGGCACCAAGAATGCAGCCTGGAACAAAACAAAGTCCCTGTCCCTGTGGAGTGAAACTCTAGAGGGCAACTAAGAGTACTTTGAGGTCCCTTCCATTTGTGTTGCCATTCCAACTCTGTCATTATCATGGGCAAAGTGTCTGCTCCCTTCCTCAGTTTACCCTCCCATAAACCCTTCTAACAGAAATAAAAAAGAACACTGTGTACCCCAACTCCTGTCCTGCCAAGGCATGGCATCCTGAGTGGCTGCCTGCCCAATAAGAACAAAGGCTGGAGGAGCCATTTCTCTGCAACATCATGTGCTTCCTCCCAAGGGGTAGGGGCTCAGGACTCCAGCCTGGCCTAGACCTGACCCTGGTGAGCTGTCCCTGGTAACAATGGTTCAGAGGCATCTCCCCCAGGACTCCCACCAAGGATGAGAAGTAGGACTGGGGACAGGCTGGCCTGCGCATCGTTCAAAAGGTGGTTTCCTGGTTGAGTTGGCCTTCCGAGGCCTCAGGCTACTGGAGTGGGCCCGGGCCTGTGTCTCTCACCCACTCCTCCCAAAACAAAGCCATTATTCCTGCTGCCATTTTCCTTCCCTTGGAGGATGAGTTGATCTCCACCTCCTCTGGCCCAGGACAGAACCCAGGCTGGTTCACACACACAGTGCCACATAGGAGTTGCTGCCCTGAGCCAAGAGGCTGAGAGTATCAGACCCACCCACAGCACCAGCCACTTCTCACACATGCTGGAGGCTGGAGAGTGCCAGGCAGTGGTCAGTGGGATGCCTGACATAGTCAGGCCACGGGCAGCTTGCTGGCAGTGCAGTCCTCTAAGAGTCATTCTAGGAAGCCTGTGGTCCATGGGTCCACAGGACAGCTAGGTAAGATGCTGATCAGGAGGCAGGGCTTGGCTAGCTGGTCAGGCAGGTGATCTACCCACCCACCCACTATCAGCCAGGTGAGTGGCCTGCTCTTCATTCACACTAGCCCTGAATGGGGGTGACAGGCCTGCAATGAACACTGGGGGTGGGAGGGTAATATCAAGGCATCCAGGCAACGAAGAGAAAGCACTAAACCTTCAGCAATGCAAAAAACTCACCCCCTCACTCCCTGCCTCACCCCACCCTATGTCTTTGATCACACATGCACAGGCCAGGCCTGGCCCTGCCCTCCACATGTCCACATTTCTTCTGTACCTCCCCAGCACATCTGGGAAGGGCACTGGGCTTTGGGGCCTCACCTCTATATGAACCTCTACTTTGTTCATCATGCCAACCATAGGGAGGGAAAGAGGTTCGAGGGTAGAAGGGAGAAGAGAAATTCTCCCTTTCTTTGCCTTCTGAATACAGCTCAGTGAGGCTCAGAAAAGTCAAGGCTCTTGCTGAAGGTCCTCCAGCAAAATATGTAACCATTGTTCTGAGCCCTGACCTTCCATGGGTTGAGGCCTCAAGGAATCCCATCCTGTCAAGTGGAAAGAACTGAGGAATGTGCCCCCAAAGACAGAAAAGCAGAGAGCCACCTGTTTTTTCCTCTCCATCCTAGCCATGTAGATAAATATAACCCCTCCAGTCACAGTCTTGACTGTTTACAGAACACTTTCCACATGTCCCTCCATTTAAAGCTTCCAGCAACCCTGAAAGAAAGGTATTATTTTTATCACCATTGTACAAATGAGCAAACTGAGGCTCAGAGAAAGTGACTTACTTGCCCAAGGTCACTCAGCAAGGCACAAGATATTATGTCAGGACTGTGGTTCCTAGAACACCTGAGTGACCCCTTCATTTTCAGAAGAAAACCTTAATGCTTTAAAGTGAGAAGGCTTGGCCTGGTGAAAACAAGGTTTGAACTTTCAGTTTAGTAGGTACTCAGTCAGTGACTCCTGGGACCACTGATGTTAGCCTGCCAGGAGGCCTCCCAGTCATCCCCAGACATGACACCTGGTATGCAATACCTCTAATCCCTGTGGATGCCAGCTAGTTGGCATGAGGAACAGGGGCCTAAGCCAGCCTCCTAGCACCCTGCTCAGGCCAGGCCTGTGTGTGTGTGTGTGTGTGTGTGTGCACGCACATGCGCGCGCACACACGCGCTCAGCCTATGGCATGGCTCAGGGGCTCATGGTAGGGTGGGGTGGGGTGGTGCTGGGGAGGGAAGCCTGAGTCATCCTCAGGCCAGGAAGCATAATTCTTGGCAGGGTTCCTGGGCCCAGCTAAGAAAGGAGCAGGAGCATTGAGTTACAGAGGCTGGCTAGGGCAGGGAAGAGGTGGTGGGGAAGGGGGTGTCAGTGAGTCCGTGGATATGGGAGCCTCACAGCAAACTGGATTCCACAGGCTCCAGCCAGAGGGCGGGACCCAAGGAGTATTGGGGGGACCTGGTAGAAGGAGGGGCACAGAGGGGCCAGAGAGACCTTTATTCTGTCCAGCTCTCCTTCCCAAGCCAGGCCCCCCAGCCAGGGCCCTCTCCCTGCAGAGCTATGTGACAACTGGGGCAGTTCCAGAGGAGGGATCCCCCTCAACCCCACAGGGGGAGGGCGCCACCTCCCGCCGCCTCCCTCCACCTCTTCCTGTCATGTTCTTGGCCACCAGTGTTTCAAAATATACTGGTTCTTGGCTGGCCGTATATTTAGAAATCAAAAACATCAAGATTCAAATTAATTCTCACAGCTTTCACTCTCACCTCTCAGCAGACTGGTCCAGTCCAAACTGCTCCTTGAGCTCCAGGCCCACAGAATTGACAGCTTACTCGACTTGTGTTCTAGGGTGATCCTCAGATACCTCCAGCTCAACTGGGTCTCAACTAAACTCATCTTTCCCCACCCCCCAAAATAAAATCGATCCTCTGTCTCTAGGACTAATATCACCACCCATCAGTTGAGCATTATTTTTTGATTTGTTTGTTTGTTTTTGTTAATCATCACCTGAGGATATTTTTTTCCATTGGATTTTAGAAAGAGTCGAAGGGAGGGGAGAGACACAGAGAGAAACATCAATGTGAGAGAGACATCGCAATCGACAGGGGCCCAGGATTGAGCCTGCAATGTAGGTACATGCCCTTGACTGGAATTTAACCCATGACCCTTCAGTCCGTGGGCCAATGCTCTATCCACTGAGTCAAACTAGCTAGAGCTGAGCATCGTTTTTGACCTGTCCCTCTCCTTCTTTCCTTTCTTCCCCATTTATTAACCATGTGCCAGCACTGTGGGCAGAGCTGGGGGACAGTGGTAAACAAGTTGGACATGATCCCTACCATGCCCCTGCTTACAGAAAATCACTACCCAGGCTACTAAGGGCCAAGATGGGGCAGGCTAAGGTGCCAAGAGCGCCAGTAACATTGTTGGGACCATGGGAGACCTCCCAGAAAGGGGAGACCTCCCAGAAAGGTGAGACCTGACTGGTGAATAGGTTGGAGTCCAGTGTGTGGGGTTGTTGAGTTAGGGTGAGGGGATGGCAAGGAGGGTGTGCGCTGGATTAATCCAGATAGAGAAGGGCATGTGCCAAGGGCAGAGGTAAGGGAGAGCGTGCAGCTACGGAGCAACTGAAAGATGCTGTGCATAGAGTTGAAGCTAAGAATTTGGAGGTGAGGGCCTGCCTGGTAGGAGATGAGGTTGGAGAAATGGCTAGGCGTCAGTAGGCCTCTGCAAGGAGTTTAGACTTTATCCTAAGAGCCATTAGGAGCTATTAGAATGTTTTAAGCTCTGATGTGAGTTCCTGAAAGATTGCCCAGTCTTCCTCTTGCTAAAATTCAAGAAGTGTAACTCTACAATGACTCTGCTGCACCTTATTCTATCTGTCATCCAGGCCATTGTCCTGGTCCAGACGGTCCCTCATCTTTAGGCCTTGGACCCTCCCATGTCCCAATCCAGCCTCCAACCATGAGGGAAAGAAATGTTATACATGCCAAATCTGATTGTGTCACCCTGTTTCATGTCCATCCATAGCTCCCCTTGGCTTTCAGGATAAAGTCAGGTTTCCCATCCAGGAGGAGCACACAGACCCTCCCATTCTGAACATGCCTGTCCCACCTATGCCCCATTCCTGGCCTGCTCACACCATATGTTCTCTCCATAAGGCCCAACGCAGCATGTTCCAGACATGGCACACCTCGGCTGTGGCTGTGTCTTCCCACTTGATTACTCTTATCTGTCTTTTGCAAGTTCTCCCTTATTTTTCAAGGCCTGACTCCAATGCGAGGTGCCTGCCATTTCCCAGCCCCCTTCCTTTGCCCTCATCAAAACTGGACCATTGGCATCTTGCTCAGGTGCTCACAGGATCCTTGTCTGTCATTTTTAGATAGCCCCCACCAGGGTTAACTCCATGCAGCACGTATCTGCCTCTTCATTTCATTCTATTTGTGCCTCCACTCTGCCCCTCTGGCAATGGCTGCTCAGTTTAGGCCTCGGAAATCTGCCCCAAAGCCCAGATCTGGCCTAGCTTACCCACTTTCTTGCAGGCTCACTGACAGTGCCTGGCTGAACTGTGGCCTCTCCAACCTTGAATCCCAACAACCCCTGGGCTGGAGAAGTCTTTCTGATCAAGGAGTCCCACAGAAGCCTGCCCTGCTCTCTCAGGCCTCCCTTCCTCACAGCACCCAGTGGCTAAGCAGTGTTGACTGAAACTACCTAGGCTAGGATGGGGCTTGCCTAGCCCAGCGGAGCATTGGAGGCTAGTGGAGGGCTCTCCCTGGAAAAGAAGGCTCCCTCTCCAGAATGAATACCCAGCTCCACCTTAGGGAGTCGGAGTCACGGTTTTAGAGAGAGATGTAAAGTTTGTCCTTTGGTAGAGAAAACCACCTTCTTTCACCCTTCCAGTGCCTTCCTTTTCCAAACCAGAAAGTCTTCTCAGGGCCAGGATCTGATCAGACTTCAGAGGTGCAGAGAGCTTCACACACATCCCCCAAACTAGGGCCAGCTCAGGAAGCTAGGGCCTCTCACCCCTCCTCACCACCATCAACACTGTTGAGGCACTCTCTCCACATCAGCTTGGGGCCTCTGGGTTGCTTTCAGGAAGGAGGTGCTTGTCTCTACAGCTCAGCTTGGAAGGGGAGAAGAGGGAAAGATGGCTTGATATGGATTTTTGTGGTTGGAGGTGATTGAAATCCCAGCTGTGCTCTCCAGCCCCCCTCTCCTCCTCCAGCACCCCTCCTCCTGCAGAGATGGGCGGGGGAGGGAAGGCGGAGAAGTGGGGCTGTGCGGGCCCCTGCGTGCTCACAGATACTCCATGAGTGCTTCGTCCAGATCTGCCAAAATGACCAGCAATGGGGCCAAATGTGTGAGGCAAAGACCATCCTGGGTGATTTGTGGCCATGTGAGGGCTCTTCCTTGGAAACTTTTCCCAGAAAGTAGGCTCTAGCCAGGAGGTTCTCAGCACTGGCTTCACATTAGAATCACCTGGGGAGATAATGAAAATACCGATGCCTGGGCCCAGCACGGAGGTTCTGTTCTCAAGATCTAGGCTGGAACACAAGCATCAGGTGTTTCTCAAGCCTGGATGTAGAGTAGAATTTCTCAGCCTTGGCACATTGACATTTTTGGCCAGATAATCCTTGTTACAGGTTAAGGGGAGCTGCTTTGTGCATTTGTGGGGTGTTGAGCAGCATCCCTGGATGTTACCCACTAGGTGCCACTAGCAGCAACCTCCTTCTGACCCCTCATATGTGGCAACTAAGCATGTCTCCAAGCATTGCCAAATAGTCCCTGGGGGACAGTTGTCCCTGATTGAGAACTACTGCTTTAGTGTCAGGCACAGCCTTGGGGTGGGAGTGTGCATCTTCCACAGGGGAGGGTCCCCCTTCAAAGCAGGGCCCTGTCTGAGCCCTTCACATGGTCAACAGGGACACAGACCCTCTGTCCTCTGTGCCTGGCCCTGTTCTGGGGAAGGCTGGGAACACATAGGGAATCTGACCTCAATTTTGTCCCTTGGGGACAGAGAACTGAGAAGCCAAAGGTAAGAGCTGACTTGGCCATCCAGGGACCCTGGGTGGGCCTCAGACTTACTCTGTGACCAGATATACTTCAAGCATAATTTGACAAATGTTTCTCAGCCAGCTGCTAACCACCAGCCATTTTGCTGGGTGCTGAGGGCCCAGCAATGAGCCAGACAGAAACTGTCTGTGCCGTCATGGGCAGATGGTCTGGAGCAGAGGTGAACAACTTTTTTTTGTAAAGGGCCACAGAATAATTATCTGGGGCTTTAGGGTCTGTCACAACTACTCAACTCTGCCATTATAGTGTTAGAGCAGCCACAGATGATATGTAAGTGAATAGGTATGCCGGTGCTCCAATA
Source organism: Plecotus auritus (assembly GCF_963455305.1). Lineage (NCBI taxonomy): Eukaryota > Metazoa > Chordata > Mammalia > Chiroptera > Vespertilionidae > Plecotus > Plecotus auritus. The sequence goes on along the minus strand of NC_137784.1, from coordinate 52,815,082 downwards.
AAACTTTATTTACAAAACCAGCTGTGGCTAGACTTGGCCTGTGAACTATAGGTTGCCAGCCCTTGGTCTAGTGGGAGAAAGAAACAGGTAGCCAAGTATTTACAGTCCATGTTAAACCATGCTCTGATAGATCTACAGGGTGGCAGGGGGAATGGTGGAGGGGGATCAGAGCCCACAGTGGGTGGAGGTTATAATTTACCCAGATTTCAGGGAAAGGGAAGTCTGGGAAGGCTTCCAGGAAGAGGTGGCACCTGAGCTGAGAGTCCTAAAGGACACATGTAGAGTGATGAGGCCCAGAGACTGAAGAGGAGTTGGCTAAGTGAAGGGTGAAAGGACAAGTGTTCGGGCAGAAGCTGCAGCCTCGGAAGAACTCAGGAGTAGAAGATGTCTTGGCACATTCAACATGGCAGGCGAGTGAGGTGAAACCCTGTAGGCTATTGAATTTATTCTCGATCCCTGTGGTTTCTGAGCATGGCAATGACATGGTCTGATTTGCTTTCTGCAACATTTCTTCTGACTACCTTGTGGTAAAAGGCTGGCAGTTGGGGGCAGATGGATGCAAGAAGAGGGGGAAGCAACCACAAGTGATAGATGATGAGGCCTGGACCAAGGTGGAAACCCTGGAGCTGGAGAGAAGCATGTGGATTCATCATGTGAGGGATGTAGAATGGGCCAGACTTTGTGAGCGATTGAATGTGATGTGTGTGGGGAGAAAGGTGGGGAGGAAACCTCCAGGATTCAGGTGGGGATGTAATGGTGCCATCCATTGAGAAAGAGGACATGGGAAGAAAGGCAGATTTTAGGCAGCTGATGATTTAGTTGAGACATGTTGGAATTTGAGAAGAGTAAAGGATATCCTGGTGGAGATGACATGGAGGCAGTCAGAAATCCTGCCCTTAAGGCCTCATCATAGATGAGCTCCCCTAGAAAGAGAAAGGAGATGAGAAGAAGAGAGGCTTGGGGAGGTAGAGGAGGGAAAGGCAGGGGAGGAAAGATCTAAAGCCCATAGGATCTATCTCCAAGAGGAAAGAGACTGAAACAGTGGCCAAAGGGTTAGGGAGAAAGCAGGAGAGTATTAGATCCCTGTCTTCTCTCTGACTCTCCTACGCTCCTCCTCACAACACTGAGAGGGTTCGCCTCAACCATCCCCAAGATCTCTTGTTTCAACAACATAATACAAGAGTGCAGCAAAGCCCTCTGAGAGCACAGGAAGTCTTTCAGCTTTCAGGAATCAGAGGCATCATCACAACTTTGAAGAATAAGGAGGATTTCCATGGACCCAGGAGAGGAGAATGGATGGAAGTGGGAGGAGTGGGGTGGAGCAGAGTGGGGTAGACATTCCAGGCCAAAGGAGCCTGGTGAGGAAAAACAGGGAGGCAGGAAAATGCAGGGAGTGTTTTGGAAATCCTGAGTAGTCAGTCTGTCACAATAGACTCCTGGGATGCTGGGAGTGGGTTGGAAGGAAGAAAGGTGATGATAAAGAAAATTAAATGATCTGGTGAGTTTGACTCCTGTGTCAATTCTACAGCTGTATGACCTTGGACAAGTCACTAAACAGAGTTTCATCTGCATCAACACCTGCCCTCCCCTCTTGGAAGGGGATGCAAGAAGAGCCTTTTAAGCTATGAAGCTGGCTGGGTTTCTAGAAAGATACCATGGGTAGGGAATGCTGAGAATCCCCAGAGCTGGCCATGGAGTCACTCACAGGGACTCTGGTCCCTGATTCTGCAGCCATTTCCTATCTTCTATGACAATTAGATTTTTTTTTTCTACCAAGGGGAAGGAGCCAAGAGAAAAGAATGCCCTTGATTAGTCTCATGGCAAACCTGGCGGAGGCCCCCCAAGGCACTTCCTATTTTCACCCTTACCTGTCACCATCTGCTTCACTTGGATAGCCTCAGAGAGAGTTATGGCAAGAGGGGCTTTCCATTTTCTGGGTGTGAACCATGGGCCTGACCTGGTACTTTTCACAACATCCCCATTTCACAGATGAGAAAATGGCCAGGAAGCAGCAGAACCAGGATTATAACCCATGGTTGCCCTTGCCACTTCAGCATCTGCATAAATTGTCTCTGGAAGTGCCCCATCTGTGGCTTTGTGTCTGGAGAGGTCTCTGCTGGCTCCCTTTGATCAAGATGGCCCATGGGTCCTCTTCATGGGTCTCCTCCTTCCCTACATCCTCCCTGTCCTTCCCTGGCACAAACTACTTCTAGCCGGCCCTGAAGTCAGTGGCTGCCCACTCCACTGACACCCAGACAGATGATAGTGGAATAATTGAAGTGTCCTTTCCATGACCTTGAGCTCTGACAGGGCCAACTTCCCTTGTGGTGACTGGAGCTAATGACAGCTGAATGGCAAGAGGATGCACACACAAAAATGGGTCACATCAGAGTGGGCAAGGCCAGGATATCCCATGCACCTGCCAGGGCAGCTGCTTCCCCCTCCTCATGCAGACAGCTGGGAATACCCCTGTCAAGTGATAGGGCTCAGCCACTGCCCTACTCCTCCTTAGCCAGCCAGGAACACCCCTGCTGACTGACAGGGTACAGTCATTCCCTACTGCCTCAGACAGATCCCCAGGTCACCCCTACCAATGGATGGGATACAGCCACTTCCTCCTGCCTCTTACATACCAGGGGATGCCTCCAGCAGCCCCACACACAGACATACACAACATTGGTTAGCTGTACACAGAGCTGTGAGAGACATGCAGGGCTCTCAGGAGCCCTGGGGGACCATAGATACCAGCCTCCTGGGGTCTGAGTACTGGTGTTCAGTACCATCAGACCCATACTCTGGGCCCTCACTCTGGGCCAATGTAGCTGGTGCAGGAGTGGGAGAAGGCTGCCTGAATATATATGGATATCTGGGCCCTTCCACAGCCCAGCCTATTATTCCAATTCAAGCTGCAGGCCCATGTATGCATGCAAACATTCCCGACATACCCCTTGTTCTCAGCTACCTCAGCACACAAGTTGTGATGCCAACTCTGGGTTAGCTCCTGGTCTGGGCCCTGGAGTAACAAAAAAGGAATCAGAAAAGTACACTCCCCTCACAGAGCTTGAAGGCTAGGGGAGACACTATAAATGATAAAGCCAAGGGGACCTCAGATTCAGCGGCAAGAACCATTGTGTGTGGAAGGAGCAAGGTGGTGCTGTGGCCTTCTGCAGCCTTGCCAAGATCCTACCTGGGAAACTCTGCCCAGTTATGGGCCCCACACATTAAAGCATCACAGACCAGGATCTATGAGTACAATCAGAGCTGTTTGGCCTGGGAAAGAATAAACTCAGGGGAACTTGAACTCTGAATTCAGGCCTCTTAGGGATATCACAGGGAAGATGAGCTGGGTGGACCCAGGAGACAATACTAGGACCCACTGATGAAAGCCAAAGGAAAACTAACAGACGGCTTTGCTGAGATAAAACAGGATACCATTGGAGGAAGTGAACTTCCTATCATTTGGACGTATACAATCAGAGTTTAGGCAATCACTTTGCAGGATGCTGTGGAGGAGACTCAAACTCTGAGTGGGAGCTGGGACTAGATGGCCATTAAGGATATTTCCAGCCTCAAAAGTCCATGGCGCTTTGATTCCAATTCAACCCCTTTATGCTACAGATGAAAGGACTGAAGCCCAGAGAGAGGCAGGGTCATGTGCAAGGTCACACAAAAAGTTAGTGGTACTCAGAGGACTAGATCCAGAATTATTCACTTCCCATTTTTGATCCCCCGACTCTTCAGACCATCTCAACCAGAACAAACCTCCTTGATGGATCCAGAAGCGCCCTTCTCCACGCCACATCCTGGGTGGCCTGACCCTGTGGTCTTATTTCTCAGCTCTGGCCTGGGCTCAGCTGATGGATGAGCTCCTTGTTAGATGTTCTCTGGCTCCAGCTCCAGCTCCACAGATGGACACTCTCAGACCTGCTGGTTGAAAGGAAATCCACATTTGACCTGGAGCCAGATGCAAAGCAAAGGGAAGTGGGGAAATGAGAGATCTTGGGCCTGGAGTGGGACCAGAGCCTAGGGGCCAGGTTGGGACCCACAGACTTCACAAACCCCTCAATGCTTAGGTGTCTAATAGCCTGTCCCTAAGCATGCCTTTTTTGGAGCAGGGGCATTGGAAAGGCCAATGAGCAATGCTAGGGGTTCCATAAGCTCCAATAGAAATTCCAAATTCCTCATTCATTGCAGGCATCCCTAGACTACCCCTGGGAACTTCCCTGCCTTTCTTTACTTTCCTTCTGCCCACCCTCATACTACCAGACACATAGGACTTTTGTTCTACCTATCAGTACACAGCAAAGCAACTTGCTATACTACTAAATTATTTCTGCAGATGAGGTTCTTCTTATTGTCATTAAGAATGTTGAAGAGCAGCAACTCATCCATATATGCAGTGCTCCCCATTTGGTAAATTATAAAATGGAAGTTTGGGGTTTGGAGAGTAGAAAGGGCCAGGCCGAGGTGACCCAGTGACAGGGAAAACAAGCCTCCAGTCTCCCAACCCACATAATCCCTTTGGCATGTCCAGGTTGACGCACTACTTTCTGTGGTCTCCTGAGCCCTTTGAAATTATAGTGAGATTAGCATGATTATGCTCATGTTAAAAATGAAACTGAAGCCTAGAGACCTCGGTGACTCTCCAGCTACCTCTTCTTAACAACCCATAATGTAACATGTGTTCATTGGGGGTTGGGGTAGGCAGGACTAGGATGATTAGAAAAGTGACCCTAATGGCAGACTTTCAGGCACCATTTGAGGCCCAGGGAGATATGTGGAGCAGTCCTCCCCAAACACTATGGATAAGGGCTGAAGAATCACCACAGGAATTCACAAATGTATGCTCACACCTATAAATGTCTAAATTTTGGGGCTCTATTCTTCACAATTCTGATTCCATAGCCATTAGGTAGGCCCAAAAGTCTCTATTTTTAACAAATTCCTCAGAAGAATCTGACAAGTAATTAGGTTTAAAAGCAACTGCTTTAGGGCAGACTTACATTCTAAAGGTGGAGCATTCCTGGAAGGCAAATTCTGGAGGACACATGTTTGTATGGATTTAAACCCCTCTCCTGGTACCAATAGGAGACAAAAGGTTTGTCTGTATATTGGGTAGCTAGCAGCCAAACACCACCACTTCCCCTTTTCTGTCAGAGCCAGCACATGGGATGCTGGGCTATAGGAGCTGAATTTTGGTTGGTCTAAGCATATCTGACTCACTTGGAGAACTTCTAAAAAATATTGGCAATCAGGCCTCATCTGCAGGGTTGAAAATACTCATTTAAGCCAGTCATGATATATCCAAACTCTTTGCCATGTGGTTGGGTTCAGTTTGGGCATGTGACACACTTCTGGCCAATCAGAAAGTTGCTAGGGGATTCTGAGGAAGGCCGCCTTGTTTTTAAATGGGGACATAAGGTTTATGGGGAAAAAAAGGAAGACCTATGTAATACTTTCAACAATAAAGATTTTTAAAAAATAATGAGATCTCATAGAAAAATGAGCTAAAAATAAACAGTGTATTTTATTTGATGGAAAAAAAAGGGAGGGGGGGGACATAAGGCAAGATTGTTACTTCTTCCAGTCTGGATTTTGTTGAATTAGTGTAATACTCAGAGCTGCTGCAGCCACCTGATGACCATGACGGGCTGACCTAAGGACAAAAGCCAAGAGCTGAGAATGGTGGAGCAGAAAGATAGAAAAAACTAATGGCCTAATGTTGAAGGAACCAACAATTGAAGCACCCTTCTTTATAACTTAGTGGAATAATAGATGTGATTATTTTATAAGACATTTTGAGTGTTGTTTTTCTCTGTTACTTGCAGCCAAATGCTATCTCCATTTAATGGAAGAGGATACTGAAGAAGCGAGAGGATAAGTTACAAACCAAGATCACAGAGCTAGTTACTAGCAGAGCTGAGATGAAAGCTATACTCTTTACCACCATCAAGTAAACACACACACACTAGCCCTCAAACCCTAGGTGGTGTAATATAGTGGGAAAAGCATTGGGCAATGAGAGGAGGCCTGGAGTGCAGAGATGGGGATAGAGGCCACTTAGCAGTGATTATCAGGTCAAGTATCTTGTGGGTGTCCTCTGCCTCCCAGCAGGAGGGGGTGGCAGCTGGTGCCTGATCTGGCTTCATCAGCTATTAATTAAAACTTGACAAGAAGGTTAATACACATGGGGACCGTTTTAATTAGAGACTCCTGGAATGCTAGAGCTGGCACAACCCTAAAAGACTAGGCCTGCCAGTCTCCTTATGGTACAACTTGGGAAACTGAGGCCCAGAAAGGTAGAGGGTCTTGCCTAAGGTTCCTCAGGAGTCCAGGTGCCCTGTGTGACTCCCATGCCCTGGGATGCCTCACACATGGAACAGCTTTAATTAACTTATCCCATTCAATTTGTCACTGATTCCAGGGCCCCAGCAAAGGCCTATCACTAAAGTTCCCACTTGTGCAAACTCTGCCTGACCCCAGGGAGTTGATGGGATCAAGGCAACAATGAGGAGCCCAGGACAGCTGAATTTGATCACCTACTTCCCAGGGTTCACCCAGTTAGGGCTCTGTGTCTGGAAATGATGCACCCTGGGACACTTGGCCTTTGCCTTTTTCACAAGAGGGATGGGAAGACCACTAACCAGTTATGCCAACCCCTCAATTTGCAAAGTACTGTTTATTATCTCAATTAATAGTCACACCAAGCCTGAGCATTAAGGTTTTATTCCTTTACGAAATACTTCTATTATTTTTAAAAACTAAACATACTCATTGTGAGAAAGTGCACACAATGCCTAAGTGTATATGGCAAAATTAAGTTCTCCTCATCTACCTCTCTCCCCAGCAGAGCCACTGTTAACAGTTTTCTGTCTATCTCTAGTGTCTCTCTCTCTCTCTTTCTCTCTCTCTCTCTCTCTCTCTCTCTCTCTCTCTCTCTCTCTCTCTCTCTCATTGCATTTGCCCCTATTTAGAAAAGTTTATACCTTCTTTTTTTTTCATCCTCACCCTAGGATATGTTTTTATTGATTTTAGACAGAAAGGAAGGGGGAGAGAGAGAAATGTCGATGTGAGCAACATTGATCGGTTGTCTCCAATATGCACCTGGATGGTGGATCAAACCCACAACCTAGGTATGTGCCCTGACTGGAAATCAAACCCCTAACATTTTGGTGCATGGGACAATGCTCCAACAAACTAAGTCACCCAGCCAGGGCAGGATACACCTTCTTTTAGGGCAGATGCTCACAGGGCACACAGTTTGGCAGGAGGAGCAAAAGAAGCACTCCAGGCTCCCCCTTGTCCTTTGGCAGTGCAGTGGTTCTGCCTTCATGTCCCAAGCATCCCAATCTCTGCCCCTTTTTGTTCACAGCCACTGTCACTGCCCTAAGTTGGGTCACAATAATTTATCCCTGGAATTCCACCTACCCCAGTCTTCTCACTTGTGTCCCTGCCTCTCATCTTCCCCTCCAAGTCTCCTCCTCAGTGAAACCAGATTATTCTCATAGGCAAAGCAGATTGTGTACCTCCTAGGCTAAGCCCCTCAATCACTTCCTCTTGCCTCAGGATCAAGACCATAATCTTTTAGGATGGCATTTAAGGACCTTCACATGTTGGCTAAGCACAGGGGCTCTGTACTAGCTGGCTTGGGTGTGAATCCTGGCTCTGACACTTAGCAGCTGATGACCGTGGGCAATCCATTCAACATCCTGTGACTCAATTTCTTTATCTGGAAAATGGAAATGATGATGATAATACCAAGATCTACCTCATTGGATTGCAGTGAGGCATAAATGAGGTTGTTTAGGTAATAGGGCTTCTGACAATATCTATGAGCAAGGGCCCCAGCAGCACAAGAACACTTGTGGCTTGAGTCCCTACAATGCCCTCAGCTTTGCTGCTCTATGCAAGTCCAAAAATGGAGCTGGACATGGAGGGAGGGAAGAAGGGAGCTGTGAGAGAGGCTGAACATGGCCTCATTTCTAGGAGCTGAGAGGAATATCTGGTCTTGGCTAAGCAGTTCACTAAAGGGGTCCTGAGAAGTGGATGGAACTGTAAGCACAGGCCCCCAAGGCCTCTGCAGCCTCAGCATTGGGAGGGAGGCAGGCAGGAATGCCCAGGGACCCTCTGGGAGTGCCTGAGCCTCAGTTTTCTCATCTAAAATGAGGGTTCAAATTACTTCATGGAGTAGCTGTGAGATTATTGTGCAGAACACCCTAGCACAGCACCTGGATAGTCATAGGTGCTCAATAAAACCTTGGAAGGGGAGACAAGAGGAGAGTGCAGACACCCGGGTAAGAGCAAAGGTCCAGATGCTGCTTGTCAATCCATCCACCCTCTAGGGAGTGACAAAATGGGACATTTCTCAGGTACTGCAGCAGTGCTGGACCAAGGGTGGGCGGAGGAGAGTTTAACTGCAACCCAACACACATCAGGCATCTGAAGGAGGGCAGCGAGCTCTTCCCATCTTGGAGCCTCAATCCACTCATCTGTAAGGTTGGCATAATATCCCCAGGCCCACAGGGCTGTTGGGAAGTTGAAATGAGATAATGAATAGAAGAGCACATTACACAGAATGAGGGCAGTTACTGGTTTATCATCTATATATATAAAAGGCTAATATGCAAAGTGTCCCCTCAGGAGTTCGACCAGGAGACCAGGAGTTCGCACTCTCTATCACATGCACTAACCACCAGGGGGCGATGCGGAACAAAGAAAGGCCCTGGCTGGCAGCCGGAAGGCCCCTATCGGCCCTGATCGCCAGTCAGGTCTAGGGACCCTACTCATGCACAAATTTCATGCACCGGGCCTCTAGTCTACAATAAAATAACTTAGAATGGAGGTTCTTTTTTCTTTCTTTTTTTTTTCTTTTTTTTATTTTTTATTAAGGTATTATATGTCTGAGCACTGGCTTTGCAGTAAAGTCGCTCTAGGTAAAAGTCTGGATACGCAATCTTAGGCAAGTCGCTTAACTTTCCTTAGTCTCAGTTTCCTCATCTGTAACATGAGAATGATAGTACCTACTTCACAGGACTTGGGAGGAAATTCAATAAGATCATTTTAATATACTTCCCAGCTTATATGAACATATTCAATACATATTATTTTTTAAGATAATATTATTCCTTAAAGACAGAGCCCAGCTCTTAAACTCTAATTTCTTTCCCCAACCCTGCCAGTTAGCCCCAGTGTCTGCATACAGCTGGCACTCAATAAATCTTGTTAGCTAAGAAATACTTAGCTCTCAGAAATTTTAGAGCACTATGGGGCAGCAAAACTGGAGGGACGGTTGAAGATCATTTGTTACAACCACTCACTATACAGATGGGACAACCAAGGCTCAATGAGTGGAAGGGACAGGCCTTAAACAAAGCACGTGAGTGGCGCAGCTGGATCAAGGCCTTCTGACCAGAAACCAAGATCCCCTGCCCACCAATGGAGCCCCTTCTCTGAAGTTATTTCTAAGTGGGAGAGATGTCCCTCAAAGGCAGGAGGACACCTGCTGTGGCTCCCCAGAATCTTACCAGTCTAGAACCTCTTTTTACCCTGCTTCCCTGGCCTTGCCCCAGACCACACCTAGCTGGCCGCCTATCCCTGCCTCAGCCTGCCCTCCCTCTACTCTGAGCAGCCTAGGCTGGGTGGTCTGTAATTGCTTCCTGTCCTCACAGGCTCTGTTTGTTTGCACTGTGGCTGCTTCCTCACACCCCAGCACACCAGAGGCCCTGACCAGCAGTAAGGGACTCCTGGGGCCCAGCCCCCAGTCTGCTCTCAGATGTTGGCCCAGCCCTCCCCAGGCCCACCACCTGGAGCCCAGGAACCCAGTAAGGCCCTGGAGAACCCCCTTCAGCATTTCTCCCAGCTTCTGCCTCCCACCCCTGCCCCCTCCCCCCAGCAGCTGGTCCTGTCCTCAGCTGGGGGCAAAGCCAAAAAATCAGCAGGTGGCAATCCATGGTAAAGACTGGTCAGCCTTGGGCTGAAGGTAACCAAGCTCCCCTTCCTCTAGACCACCCCCACTCCCAGCCCCTGCCCAGTGGACTCGGGCAGTAGGTCCAAACGACACTGCCTCATGCCAAGACTTTAAATTTCCGCTAAGGTTGGAGTGTGCATAGGGGATGAGGTGGGGGTTACTAAGTTTATCCCTGAAGGTCTCTGAGTCTACAATAAAACAACTCAATGCAGTTCAACAGTAGACCTGGCTTCAAACCTGCCACTCACTGTGTGATGTTAAAGCAAGTTATTTCAATTTTCTTAGCTTCCATTTTCTCATCTGTAAAATGGGGCTAATACACTCCACCACCTCCTGCTCCAGAGTTGTTGCGAGGTTGACATGAACCATCCTGTGCACACTGTCTGGTAGGTGTGTGGGTATGTGGGTAGTGGGTGGGGTGACCAACCATCCTGGTTTACCTGAGGGGTTTCCAGGATGTGAGACTTTCAGTGCTAAAATCTGGACAGTCCTGAGCAAACCAAAAGGAGTTGGTCACCCTAAGAATAGGTGTTAGATGAGTGCTTGCTCCTGGAAGCAGGCCTTGCTGCCTCCCCCTGAAGACCCTCTCCTTTCTCCACATAATTCCACAGCACTTATGTTCTTCAGTCTGAAAGTCTCTTCCCTAAGATCTGCCCCCATTCCTCTGGAAACCTCCTGCACTCATGCCACTCAACTCCTTCTGCATCCCCTTCCTCAGCATTTATGTCCACAGCTTCTCCTGCGCTGTTAGGTCTTCTCTCCTTCAGCCCCTCTGCTACTGGATCCCATTGTCTCTCTGAGGACTATTGTGCATTCTGCATTCTGTCTCATCCCCTGCTCTTGTCACTGTTCCCAAACAAATGATCCTTTCTCCACTTTGTCTGGGTACCAGCCCTACCAACACCGCCATACACATGCCCACACTAGCACACCCCCACTCCATCCGAGTCTCAGGATGAGGAATTTCAGTTTGATGTAAGAACAGTCTGACAATACAGTGGGATAAAGCCTCTGAATGGGTGAGGGGGGAAGGGCGATAAACTTTTCCTCTAAGGGTAGGGATTTTAAATACAGAACGATTGATTGCAAAGGACAGGCTATTGTCTGGGAGCAGAAGGATGGTTGCAATGATCTCCAATGGGTTCTTGCATCTACTAACTTGCTTCAAAGTACTTGGGCTTGTTTTCCCTCCCCAAAGCCCCTGTCTTGGAGGCCTAGGCAGGCCAGGCCAGGAGAAACACAGCACTGAATTCTATTTAATTGGAATTGGGCCTTACATACTGGAGGGAAGTGTAAGCATAGTGTGTGTCTGATGGGGGTGTCAAAGAGTGGGCTAGGCTCAGGGTGAGCAGCCCCTTTTTTCTATGTGGGGATACACTCAGTTGGCTGAGAGGCTCGGGAGGTAGGCACACGGGCACAGAAAGGGCACTGCCATCTACTTAGGGCCCCTGGCCTCTGGCTCACACTGCCCCTCCTCAGCCCCTGAGGAGAGCACTGTCAGCAGAATTCCTCACATCCTGCTGTTGGGGCCATGTTTATCCAGTACAGCAAACCTCCGCAGAAGCGTCCTGTGGCAGCCTCAGAAACACAGACAGAGCAGGCCAGAGCCCGAGTGAGGGAGAGACATGGTGACTCAGAGGCCCCGACTGAGGGAGAGCTAGCAGCTGGAGAGACTGAGAGATAGAGTGAAGCTCAGAGATGGAGCTAGGAGGGCACCCCTCTGGAGCAGTAAGATGGAGGCAGAGGGAAGCAGGCAGGACTTTAGGGCTGACATGCGAAACCAGAGCCTGAAAAAGAATGGGGGGCTGAGCAAGAGATGACAAAACCAAGACAGAAAGTGACAGAAACAGAACTAGGCTGAAAGAAAAAGAAAAAGAAAAAGGAATAGAAGAAAGTGAGAAGCTAAGGGATGGGAGACAGGAACAGGGCTGGGGTGGTCAGAGAGGTGGGTGGGGGAGGAAGCAAGAGCAGCTCTCAAGAGCTGGACAGGCAGCTTCAGGGACTGCTCCATGTACAGGCCCAGCCCCACCCCACTGTTTGCAGAAGGAAGCCAGCTCTGTGGTCAGGCCGCCCCAGGCCCCACGGCTGCCGCCCCCTGAACTTAATGAGATTCTTGTTCAGAGCTGCGGGAGATGGGGCCTGGCTGCAGAGGCCCTGCAGAGCTTCTGCTCTCACCCGAAAGGGGGCCTGGACCAGGGCTGGGGCCCAGGCAGCTGAAAGGGCTGTGCAGGAAAGCAATCAGACAAAGCCTAGCCGCTGCAGCGAACAGGAATTGGGAATAGAGGGGACAGCAGTGACAGAGGGGCCTTGCAGAGCTCTGGGGAGAAGGGTGCAGGGGAAAGGGTGTGGGGCTGGCCAGCAGGCAGGAGGCTCGGTTTGCCACTCTGGTTGGATGGCCTTGGAAAAGTGTCCTCCTTTCTCTTTGGACCTCAATTTTCCCATTTACCCCTATGAAGGGCAAACTCAAATTGGTGGAGATGTAGAGAAGCAGAATATGTACCTGGATGAGGGTACAGCTGTCACTCAGCTTCAGTGTTGCCTTGTGAAAATGTGGGCCTGGTGTTATTAACTCTTTGGATTTTTTAGAAGTTATAAATCTGGATTTTTATGTAAAAAAATCTCCTGAATTTTAAATGATGGTAGCTAATTCCTTTTTAATGTAGGCACTGTGTGAGCCAAAGAAAATACTTTGAGGGTCTTAAGTGGCCCATAAGGTGCCTGTTTATGGCAGTCTCTAAGGCCCACATCAGCTCTGACAACCGCCACACCTATGTCTCCACCACCATCCTGAGTAGAGTCCAAATCTCATGCCCGTGGAGAATGGGCAGAATGTACCACCAGGAAGAGGCTGCCTTGCCTTGCCCTGGTACTGGGTGGGGGAGACGTGACCAAAGATTCTAGGCTTTTGGATAGCCTGTTTGCTGGCCAGTGATCTTGCTTCCAAAGCCCCTACTCTCCCTACCTCAGTCAAGCCCTTAAAGGCCTTCCTTTGGGAGCACATTCTGCCTGGCGCAGGACCAAGAGCCAAGCAGATACCATGCAAAGCCATAGCTGGTCTACCTACATTGGCCCTCAGGCCCAGGCTAGAGAGAGGCAGTGTCCCAGAGCCACAACTACTAGTAGCCCTGTCCTTTCTTAGATACTCTGACTCCAGGTCCCTGGCATGGAGGAGGCAGGGATGGGGATGGGAGGAGAAAGAGAGGAATGGAGTAGATCATCCCAGTGTGTGCATCCCCACCCCTTTCCACTCCACAGTTCATGAAGTCCAGCCAACCATGATAAGGGTTAATTGGATACCCCCAGCTGGAATCATAGAATCATAGGGCTGGAATGGACCATGGAGGTCATCTGTCAAGGGAAGCAGAGAGATTTTAATTATTTAATTCAGCTGGGTTGGAAGCACCCCCAGCCCAGGTTGTTTATCGGAAAGGAGGTGAGGCCTGGAAGGGCTGCTGGGCTGGAAGCCTCTAGGGTAGAATCTAGTCACTTCAGTCACATTCCTGTCAGTGCTGCCCAAGTCTCACCCTGGGATGGGCACACAGCACTTGGTGGAATAATTAACTAACAGGCAGGACTAATGGTACCAAGAGAGACTATGAGTGACAAGACTCTGAACCAGGAGGCAATGGGACTGGAGCAGAAACCTCAAGAGCCACCAGGAGGAAGGGGCTGGCCTCTCAGCTGCTATTCAAGCACACTCAGAACCCCTTCAGGCTCCTTGGTCCAGCCCGTGCTTCCCAGTCTTCTAAGTCCCACTGACAGTGTGATCTCAAACAAGAAAGCTTCACCTCATAATTCCCTGGACAGAACAACAACAAAAAAATAGTTATAGCAGGATGGCTTGAGGTCAGACATGAAGAAGAACTTCCTGAAGATGGAACTCCACAGAAGCAGCATTCCACGCAGACTCTGCAGTCTCCTGCCCTGACCTGGAAGTCCAAAGGGTCAAGGAAGTAACATTCAGAGCTGGGCAAGGGCTGGCTGAGTGACTTTTTCACCTGTATCCATAAGCTCAGAGCTCAGCATTGGGGATTGGGGGGCTCCCAGGATGAAGGGGAGTCAATTCATTTCATTTCCTATCTCCTCGTCTGGAGCTAATGGCACCTAGGAATGTTCCCAGTCCAGCACTAAGGCAGTTGATAGGGGGTGGGAACTCAAGGCCACCACTGCCTCTTTCTCTGGAAATGCTGCCCAGGGAGTAGAACCCAACTGAGACAGACCCAGGCCCACCCTCTGTTTTCACTACAGAGAAGCTCAGAAATCAATGCTGGTCCCGTGGTTCAGAGCCTGGGGCGGGGGGGACATAAGGCTGAAGGATAGAGAAGGGGATGGTGGCCATGACCATAGATACAGTGTGGGGGTTAGGGGTTGTGGTGGGGGTTTGGGGGACTCACATGTCTTCATCACAAGGCATAGGAGAGTGAGAAGGACACAGAGCTCCCTTGGGAACTCTCAATATCACTTTAAAGGGTGTTCATAGTTACCTTGTTCTCTGCTTTAAAAGTCCTGAGGGTTTAATAACACGTTTAAGTGGCATCTTCTGTGAGGAAGTTCCCTTTGGGTACAAATTCAGCCTGTGTCCTTTCCATCCCAGTGCCTGTCCTACAGCCAAGCAGTGTATTTCTCCCATCCCAGGAATCAAAGCTTGAGCACTCTGGAAGTTCCCCTTGATAGCTAGCCTCCATCTTTCCTGCCCTGCCCCCAAATGGAAATTAAATCCTCTTTAGTCCCTGAATGGTCAAAGCTCAGATTAGAAACCTTCTGCCATTCAGAAGGTAATCTCAGTACCCTACTACCAGTCAATCCCCACCACTACCATCCCCAGCACATACCCTCCTGGGAACTGGCCTATGCTGTGGGGATTAAAGAAAGGGTCTAGGACAAGTCAGACTGAGGATATATTCCTGATGACCACAGGAAGAAGGGAAAGAAGGAGGGAAGGGTGGAACTGGGTGGCTCTTGTGTTAAGTCAGATAATAAACCTAAGCCACCTGCTGTTTGAGCCCAGAGTATAAATCACTAATCGGTTGGGGACATGAACATCCTCTAATGAATTTCTTTCTATTTCCAGAGGTCTCTCTGAAGCCACCCCCACTTGCAGGGAGCCAATCAGGAAGTCCTGGGGTCTGGGGGCAGCTCTGGCATCCTCCAGCCCTACTTCTCCTGTCCTCCAGTCCCATTCTGCCCCACCCAGCCTCCAGTCCTCCATGCTGCTTACAAGGTCTGAGAGCTGAGAGTGAGAAGGGGGAAGAAGGGCGCAAAGGAAACCCAGTGTGCCAGGGGCCCCAGACAGGGGTACTCAACCTCGGCCCTCTCCTTTCCAAGCCCTACCCCAACTGCTTCCTAAGTCTCTGTGAGAGACTTGTAGGAGAGATGGAAATAACACTGGCTGTGGGGTGAAGCAGCCTAGCAAGTCCCCATCCCAGCCCAGAATCTTATTTGCTGTACTAGAGGCCCGGTGCACAAAATTCATGCATGGGGGTGGGGGGGGGGGTCCCTCAGCCCAGCCTGCACCCTCTCCAATCTGGGACCACTTGAGGAATGTCCAACTGCCCATTAGGCCCAATCCCTCTCACAATCCAGGACTGCTAACTCCCAACTGCCCTCCCCAGCAGGCGTGGTCCCCCCCCAACTGCCCTACCCTGCAGGCCTGGTCCCCAAAACTGCCCTCCCCTGCTGGCCCGGTCTACCCCAACTGCCCTACTCTGCTGGCCCGGTCACCCCTAACTGACCTCCCTGCTGGCCTGATTGCCCACAATTGCCCTCCCCTGCAGGGCTGGGTCCTCCCCAACTGCCCACCCCTGCAGGCCTGCCCCCGCAACTGCACTCTCCTGCTGGCCTGGTCCCCCCCAAATGTCCTCCCCTGCAGGCCTGGTCCCCCCACTGCCCTCCCCTGCTGGCCTAGTCACCCCTAACGGCCCTCCCTGCTTGCCTGGTCCCCCACAACTGCTCTCCCCTGCAGGTCTGCCCCCCCCAAAATGCCCTCCCCTATAGTCCTGGTCCCCCTCAACTGCCCTCCCCTGCTGACCTGGTCTCCCCCACCTGCCCTCCTCTGCAGGCCTGGTCCCCCACAACTGCCCTCCCCTGCAGGCCTGGGTCCCCCCCAACTGCCCTCCCCTGCAGGCCTGATCCCCCCAACTGCCCTCCTCTGCTGGCCCAGTCACCCCTAACTGCCCTCCCTGCTTGCCTGGTCCCCCACAACTGCTCTCCCCTGCAGGTCTGCCCCCCCCCAAAATGCCCTCCCCTGCTGGACCCGTCTAACACAACTGCCCTCCTCTGCTGGCCCAGTCACCCCTAACTGTCCTCCCTGCTGGCCTGGTCCTCCCCAACTGCCCTCCCCTGAGTTCTGCCCCCCGCAAAATGCCTTCCCCTGTAGTCCTGGTCCCCCTCAACTGCCCTCCTCTGCTGGCCTGGTCAACATAATTGCCCTCCCTGCAGGCCTGATCCCCCCAAATGCCTTACCCTGCAGGCCTGGTCCCCCCCAACTGCCCTCCCCTGCTGGACTATGTCCCCCCCCAACTGCCCTCCCCTGCAGGCCTGGTCCCCCCCAACTGCTCTCCCCTGCAGGTCTGCCCCCCCAAAATGCCCTCCCCTGTAGTCCTAGTCCCCCTCAACTGCCCTCCCCTGCTGACCTGTTCTCCCCCAACTGCCCTACTCTGCTGGCCTGGTCACCCCTAACTGCCCTCCCTGCTGGCCTGGTCTCACCCAACTGCTCTCCCCTGCAGGTTTGCCCCCCCCAACCCCCGCAAAATGCGCTCCCCTGTAGTCCTGGACAACTTCAACTGCCTTCCCCTGCTGACCTGATCTCCCCTAATTGCCCTCCCTGCAGGCCTGTTCCCCCAAACTGCCTTACCCTGCAGGCCTGGTCACCCATAATTGCCCTCCCTGCAGGACTGATCCCCCCAACTACCTTACCCTGCAGGCCTGGTCCCCCCAAACTGCCCTCCCCTGCAGGCATGCTCCCCACCAACTGCCCTCCCGTGCTGGCCCCATCTACCCCAACTGCCCTCCTCTGCTGGCCCAGTCACCCATAACTGCCCTCCCTGCTGGCCTGGTCCCCCACAACTGCTCTCCCCTGCAGGTCTACCCCCCCAAAATGCCCTCCCCTATAGTCCTGGTCCCCCTAAACTGCCCTCCCCTGCTGACCTGGTCTCCCCCAACTGCCCTCCTCTACTGGCCTGATCCCCCCAACTGCCTTACACTGCAGGCCTGGTCCTCCCCAACTGCCCTCCCCTGCAGGCCTGGGTCCCCCCCACCTGCCCTCCCCTGCAGGCCTGCCCCCCCAACTGCCCTCTCCTGCTGGCCTGGTTCCCCCCAACTTCCCTCCCCTGCAGGCCTGGTCCCCCAACTGCCCTCCCCTGCTGGCCCAGTCACCCCTAACTGCCCTCCCTGCTGGCCTGGTCCCCCCCAACTGCTCTCCCCTGCAAGTCTGCCCCCCCCAAAAAAAATGCCCTCACCTATAGTCCTGGTCCCCCCTCAAATGCCCTCCCATGCTGTCCTGGTCTCCCCCAACTGCCCTTCTCTGCAGGCGTGATCCCCCCAACTGCCTTACACTGCAGGCCTGGTCCCCCCCAACTGCCCTCCCCTGCAGGCCGGGGTCCCCCCCAACTGCCCTCCCCTGCTGGCCCGGTCTACCCCAACAGCCCTCCTCTGCTGGCCTGGCAACCCATAATTGCCCTCAATGCAGGCCTGATCCCCCCAACTGCCTTAACCTGCAGGCCTGGTCCCCCCCCAACTGCCCTCCCCTGCAGGCATGCTCCACCCCAACTGCCCTCCCCTGCTGGCCCCGTCTACCCCAACAGCCCTACTCTCCTGGCCCGGTCACCCCTAACTGACCTCCCTGCTGGCCTGATTGCCCACAATTGCCCTCCCCTGCAGGGCTGGGTCCTCCCCAACTGCCCTCCCCTGCTGGCCCAGTCACCCCTAACTGCCCTCCCTGCTGGCCTGGTCCCCCACAACTGCTCTCCCCTGCAGGTCTGCCCCCCCCAAAATGCCCTCCCCTGTAGTCCTGGTCCCCCTCAACTGCCCTCCCCTGCTGACCTGTTCTCCCCCAACTGCCCTACTCTGCTGGCCTGGTCACCCCTAACTGCCCTCACTGCAGGCCTGGCCCCCCCAACTGCCCTCCCCTGCAGGCATGCTCCCCCCCAACTGCCCTCCTCTGCTGACCCAGTCACCCCTAACTGCCCTCCCTGCTGGCCTGGTCTCACCCAACTGCTCTCCCCTGCAGGTTTGCCCCCCCCAACCGCCGCAAAATGCGCTCCCCTGTAGTCCTGGACAACTTCAACTGCCTTCCCCTGCTGACCTGGTCTCCCCTAATTGCCCTCCCTGCAGGCCTGTTCCCCCAAACTGCCTTACCCTGCAGGCCTGGTCACCCATAATTGCCCTCCCTGCAGGACTGATCCCCCCAACTACCTTACCCTGCAGGCCTGGTCCCCCCCAACTGCCCTCCCCTGCAGGCATGCCCCCCTCCAACTGCCCTCCCGTGCTGTCCCCATCAACCCCAACTGCCCTCCTCTGCTGGCCCAGTCACCCATAACTACCTCCCTGCTGGCCTGGTCCCCCACAACTGCTCTCCCCAGCAGGTCTACCCCCCCAAAATGCCCTCCCCTATAGTCCTGGTCCCCCTAAACTGCCCTCCCCTGCTGACCTGGTCTCCCCCAACTGCCATCCTCTACTGGCCTGATCCCCCCAACTGCCTTACACTGCAGGCCTGGTCCTCCCCAACTGCCCTCCCCTGCAGGCCTGGGTCCCCCCCAACTGCCCTCCCCTGCAGGCCTGCCCCCCCAACTGCCCTCTCCTGCTGGCCTGGTCCCCCCCAACTTCCCTCCCCTGCAGGCCTGGTCCCCCCAACTGCCCTCCCCTGCTGGCCCAGTCACCCCTAACTGCCCTCCCTGCTGGCCTGGTCCCCCCCAACTGCTCTCCCCTGCAAGTCTGCCCCCCCCCAAAAAAATGCCCTCACCTATAGTCCTGGTCCCCCTAAACTGCCCTCCCCTGCTGACCTGGTCTCCCCCAACTGCCATCCTCTACTGGCCTGATCCCCCCAACTGCCTTACCCTGCAGGCCTGGTCCCCCCCAACTGCCCTCCCCTGCAGGCCTGGGTCCCCCCCAACTGCCCTCCCCTGCTGGCCCGGTCTACCCCAACTGCCCTCCTCTGCTGGCCCAGTAACCCCTAACTGCCCTCCCTGCTGGCCTGGTCCCCCTAAACTGCTCTCCCCTGCAGGTCTGCCCCCCCCAAAATGCCCTCCCCTGTGGTCCTGGTCCCCCTCAACTGCCCTCCCCTGCTGACCTGTTCTCCCCCAACTGCCCTACTCTGCTGGCCTGGTCACCCCTAACTGCCCTCCCTGCAGGCCTAATAACCCCAACTGCCTTAACCTGCAGGCCTGACCCCCCAACTGCCCTCCCCTGCAGGCATGCTCCCCCCGAACTGCCCTCCCCTGCTGGCCCCGTCTACCCCAACTGCCCTCCTCTACTGACCCAGTCACCCCTAACTGCCCTCCCTGCTGGCCTGGTCTCACCCAACTGCTCTCCCCTGCAGGTTTGCCCCCCCACCCCCGCAAAATGCGCTCCCCTGTAGTCCTGGACAACTTCAACTGCCTTCCCCTGCTGACCTGGTCTCCCCTAATTGCCCTCCCTGCAGGCCTGTTCCCCCAAACTGCCTTACCCTGCAGGCCTGGTCACCCATAATTGCCCTCCCTGCAGGACTGATCCCCCCAACTACCTTACCCTGCAGGCCTGGTCCCCCCCAACTGCCCTCCCCTGCAGGCATGCTCCCCACCAACTGCCCTCCCGTGCTGGCCCCATCTACCCCAACTGCCCTCCTCTGCTGGCCCAGTCACCCATAACTGCCCTCCCTGCTGGCCTGGTCCCCCACAACTGCTCTCCCCTGCAGGTCTACCCCCCCAAAATGCCCTCCCCTATAGTCCTGGTCCCCCCTCAAATGCCCTCCCATGCTGTCCTGGTCTCCTCCAACTGCCCTCCTCTGCAGGCGTGATCCCCCCAACTGCCTTACCCTGCAGGCCTGGTCCCCCCCAACTGCCCTCCCCTGCAGGCCTGGGTCCCCCCCAACTGCCCTCACCTGCTGGCCCGGTCTACCCCAACTGCCCTCCTCTGCTGGCCCACTCACCCCTAACTGCCCTCTCTGCTGGCCTGGTCCCCCACAACTGCTCTCCCCTGCAGGTCTGCCCCCCCCAAAATGCCCTCCACTGTAGTCCTGTTCCCCTTTAACTGCCCTCCCCTGCAGGCCTGGTCCCCCCAACTGCCCTCCCCTGCTGGCCTAGTCACCCCTAACTGCCCTCCCTGCTTGGCTGGTCCCCCACAACTGCTCTCCCCTGCAGGTCTGCCCCCCCCAAAATGCCCTCCCCTATAGACCTGGTCCCCCTCAACTGCCCTCCCCTGCTGACCTGGTCTCCACCAACTGCCCTCCTCTGCAGGCCTGATCCCCCCGACTGCCTTACCCTGCAGGCCTGGTCAACCCCAAATGCCCTCCCCTGCAGGCCTGGTCCCCCCAACAGCCCTCCCCTGCTGGCCCAGTCACCCCAAAATGCCCTGCCTGCTGGCCTGGTTCCCCCCAACTGCTCTCCCCTGCAGGTCTGTCCCCCCAAAATGCCCTCCCCTATAGTCCTGGTCCCCCTCAACTGCCCTCCACTGCTGACCTGGTCTCCCCCAACTGCCCTCCTCTGCAGGCCTGATCCCCCCAACTCCCTTACCCTGCAGGCCTGGTCCCCCCCAACTGCCCTCCACTACAGGCCAGGGTCCCCCCCAACTGCCCTCCCCTGCAGGCCTGCCCCCCCAACTGCCCTCTCCTGCTGGCCTGGTCCCCCCCAACTTCCCTCCCCTGCAGGCCTGGTCCCCCAACTGCCCTCCCCTGCTGGCCCAGTCACCCCTAACTGCCCTCCCTGCTGGCCTGGTCCCCCCCAACTGCTCTCCCCTGCAAGTCTGCCCCCCCAAAAAAATGCCCTCACCTATAGTCCTGGTCCCCCCTCAAATGCCCTCCCATGCTGTCCTGGTCACCCCCAACTGCCCTCCTCTGCACGCGTGATCCCCCCAACTGCCTTACCCTGCAGGCCTGGTCCCCCCCAACTGCCCTCCCCTTCAGGCCTGCTCCCCCCCAACTGCCCTCCCCTGCTGGCCCCGTCTACCCCAACTGCCCTCCTCTGCTGGCCTGGAGACCCATAATTGCCCTCACTGCAGGCCTGATCCCCCCAACTGCCTTACCCTGCAGGCCTGGTCCCCCCCAACTGCCCTCCCCTTCAGGCCTGCTCCCCCCAAACTACCCTCCCCTGCTGGCCCCGTCTACCCCAACTGCCCTCCTCTGCTGGCCCAGTCACCCCTAACTGCCCTCCCTGCTGGCCTGGTCCCCCACAACTGCTCTCCACTGCAGGTCTGCCCCCCCCCAAAATGCCTTCCCCTGTAGTTCTGTTCCCCTTTAACTGCCCTCCCCTGCAGGCATGGTCCCCCCAACTGCCCTCCCCTGCTGGCCTAGTCACCCCTAACGGCCCTCCCTGCTTGGCTGGTCCCCCACAACTGCTCTCCCCTGCAGGTCTGCCCCCCCCAAAATGCCCTCCCCTATAGACCTGGTCCCCCCCAACTGCCCTCCCCTGCAGGCCTGGGTCCCCCCAACTGCCCTCCCCTGCAGGCCTGGTCCCCCACAACTAACCTGCCCTGCAGGCCTGGTCCCCCCCAACTGTCCTCCCCTGCAGGCCTGCTCCCCCCAAACTGGCCTCCCCTGCTGGCCCCGTCTACCCCAACTGCCCTCCTCTGCTGACCCAGTCACCCCTAACTGCCCTCCCTGCTGGCCTGGGTCCCCCCCAACTGCCCTCCAATGCAGGCCTGGTGCCCCACAACTACCCTGCCCTGCAGGCCTGGTCTCACCCAACTGTCCTCCCCTGCAGGCCTGCTCCCCCCAAACTGCCCTCCCCTGCAGGCCTTGTCCCCCCAACTGCCCTCCCCTGCTGGCCCCGTGTACGCCAACTGCCCTCATCTGCTGGCCCAGTCACCCCTAACTGCTCTCCCTGCTGGCCTGGTCCCCCCCCCCTGCTCTCCCTTGCAGGTCTGTCCCCCCCGAAAATACCCTCCCCTGTTGTCCTGGTCCCCCCCCAACTGCCCTCCCCTGCTGGCCCGGCCTACCCAACTGCCCTACTCTGCTTGCCCCTGTCACCCCTAACTGCCCTCCCTGCTGGCCTGATTGCCCACAATTGCCCTCGCCTGCAGGCCTGCCCCCCCAACTACCCTCTCCTGCTGGCCTATTCCCCCCCAACTGCCCTTTCCTGCAGGCCTGGTCCCCGCAACTGCCCTCCCCTGCTGGCCTCATTTACCCCAACTGCCCTCCTCTGCTGGCCCAGTCACCCCTAACTGCCCTCCGCTGCAGGCCTGGTCCCCTCCAACTGCCCTCCCTTGCTGTCCACATCTACCCCAACTGTCCTCCTCTGCTGGCCCAGTCACCCCTAACTGCCCTCCCTGCTGGCCTGGTCAACATAATTGCCCTCCCTGCAGGCCTGATCCCCCCAACTACCTTAACCGGCAGGCCTGGTCCCCCCCAACTGCCCTCCCCTGCAGGCATGCTCCCCCACAACTGCCCTCCCCTGCTGGCACCGTCTACCCCAACTGACCTCCTCTGCTGTCCCAGTCACCCCTAACTGCCCTCCCTGCTGGCCTGGCCCACACAACGGCTCTCCCCTGCAGGTCTGCCCCCCCCCAAAATGCCCACCCCTATAGTCCTGGTCCCCCTCAACTGCCCTCCAATGCTGACCTGGTCTCCCACAACTGCCCTCCTCTACGGGCCTGATCCCCCCAACTGCCTTACACTGCAGGCCTGGGTCCCCCCAACTGTCCTCCCCTGCAGGCCTGCCCCCCCAACTGCCCTCTCCTGCTGGCCTGGTCCCCCCCAACTTCCCTCCCCTGCAGGCCTGGTCCCACCAACTGCCCTCCCCTGCTGGCCCAGTCACCCCTAACTGCCCTCCCTGCTGGCCTGATCCCCCACAACTGCTCTCCCCTGCAGGTCTGCCCCCCCCAAAATGCCCTCCCCTATAGTCCTGGTCCCCCTCAACTGCCCTCCCCTGCTGACCTGGTCTCCCCCAACTGCCCTCCTATGCAGGCCTGATCCCCCCAACTGCCTTACCCTGCAGGCCTGGTCCCCCACAACTACCCTCCCCTGCAGGCCTGGGTCCCCCCCAACTGCCCTCCTCTGCAGGCCTGATCCCCCCAACTACCCTCCCCTACTGGCCCCGTCTACCCCAACTGCCCTCCTCTGCTGGCCCAGTCACCCCTAACTGCCTTCCCTGCTGGCCTGGTCCCCCACAACTGCTCTCCCCTGCAGGTCTGCCCCCCCTAAAAAAATACCCTCACCTATAGTCCTGGTCCCCCCCAACTGCCCTCCCCTTCAGGCCTTTTTCTCCCCAACTGCCCTCCCCTGCTGGCCCGGTCTACACCAACTGCACTCCTCTGCTGGCCTGGTCACCCATAATTGCCCTCCCTGCAGGCCTGATCCCCCCAACTGCCTTACCCTGCAGGCCTGGTCCCCCCCAACTGCCCTCCCCTGCAGGCCTGCTCCCCCCCAACTGCCCTCCCCTGCTGGCCCCATCTACCCCAACTGCCCTCCTCTGCTGGCCCAGTCACCCCTAACTGCCCTCCCTGCTTGCCTGGTCCCCCCCAACTGCTCTCCCCTGCAGGTCTGCCCCCCCCCAAAATGCCCTCCCCTGTAGTCCTGGTCCCCTTAAACTGCCCTCCCCTGCTGACCTGGTCTCCCCCAACTGCCCTCCTCTGCTGGCCTTGTCACCCCTAACTACCATCCCTGCATTCCTGATACCCCCAACTGCCTTACCCTGCAGGCCTGGTTCCCACCAACTGCCTTCCCTGCAGGCCTGGGTCCCCCCAACTGCCCTCCCCTGCAGGCCTGGTCCCCCAACTGCCCTCCCCTGCTGGACCCGTCTACCAAAACTGCCCTCCTCTGCTGGCCTGGTCACCCATAATTGCCCTCCCTGCAGGCCTGATCCCCCCAATTGCCTTACCCTGCAGGCCAGTTACCCCCCAACTGCCCTCTCCTGCAGGCCTTGGTCCCCCCCAACTGCCCTCCCCGACAGGCCTCATCCCCCCAACTGCCCTCAACTGCTGCCCCCGTCTACCCCAACTGCCCTCCTCTGCTGGCCCAGTCACCCCTAACTGCCCTCGCTGCTGGCCTGGTCCCCCGCAACTGCCCTCCCCTGCAGGTCTGCCCCCCTCAAAATGCCCTCCCCTGTAGTCCTTGTCCCCCTCAACTGCCCTCCTCTGCTGGCCTGGTCAACATAATTGCCCTCCCTGCAGGCCTGATCCCCCAACTGCCTTAACCTGCAGGCCTGGTCCCCTCGAACTGCCCTCCCCTGCCGGCCTGGGTCACCCCAACTGCCCTCCCCTGCAGGCCTGGTCCCCCGCAACTAACCTGCCCTGCAGGACTGGTCCCCACCAACAGTCCTGCCCTGTAGGCCTGGGTCCCCCCCAACTGCCCTCCCCTGCCGGCCTGCTCCCCCCAACTGCCCTCCCCTGCTGGCCCCGTCTACCCCAACTGCCCTCCTCTGCTTGCCCAGTCACCCCTAACTGTCCTCCCTGCTGGCCTGGTCCCCCCCAACTGCTCTCCCCTGCAGGTCTGCCCCCCCCAAAATGCCCTCCCCTGTAGTCCTGGTCCCCTTTAACTGCCCTCCCCTGCTGACCTGGTCTCCCCCAACTGCCCTCCTCTGCTGGCCTGGTCACCCCTAACTGCCATCCTTGTAGACCTGATACCCCCAACTGCCTTACCCTGCAGGCCTGGTCCCCACCAACTGCCTTCCCTGCAGGCTTGGGTCCCCCCAACTGCCCTCCCCTGCAGGCCTGGTCCCCCCAACTGCCCTCCCCTGCTGGACCCGTCTACCCCAACTGCCCTCCTCTGCTGGCCTGGTCACCCATAATTGCCCTCCCTGCAGGCCTGATCCCCCCAATTGCCTTACCCTGCAGGCCTGTTACCCCCAACTGCCCTCCCCTGCAGGCCTGGGTCCCCCCCAACTGCCCTCCCCTGCAGGCCTGATCCCCCCAACTGCCCTCCCCTGCTGCCCCCGTCTACCCCAATTGCCCTCCTCTGCTGGCCCCGTCACCCCTAACTGCCCTCCCTGCTGGCCTGGTCCCCCCCCAACTGCCCTCCCCTGCAGGTCTGCCCCCCCGCAAAATGCCCTCCGTGTAGTCCTTGTCCCCCTCAACTGCCCTCCTCTGCTTGCCTGGTCAACATAATTGCCCTCCCTGCAGGCCTGATCCCCCCAACTGTCCTCCCCTGCAGGCCTGGGTCCCCCCCAACTGCCCTCCCCTGCAGGCCTGGTCCCCCCCACCTGCCCTCCCCTGCTGGCCCCGTCTACCCCAACTGCCCTCCTCTGCTGGCCCGGTCACCCCTAACTGCCCTCCCTGCTGGCCTGGTCCCCCCACTGCTCTCCCCTGCAGGTCTGTCCCTCCCCAAAATGCATCCCCTGTTTTCCTGGTCCCCCCTCAACTGCCCACCCCTGCTGGCCCGGCCTACCCAACTGCCCTACTCTGCTTGCCCCTGTCACCGCTAACTGCCCTCCCTGCTGGCCTAATAGCCCAAAATTGCCCTCCCCTGCAGGCCTGGGCCCCCGCCAACTGCCCTCCCCTGCAGGCCTGCCCCGCCAACTGCCCTCTCCTGCTGGCCTAGTCCCCCCCAACTGCCCTTTCCTGCAGGCCTGGTCCCCACAACTGCCCTCCCCTGCTGGCCTCATTTACACCAACTGCCCTCCTCTGCTGGCCCAGTCACCCCTAACTGCCCTCCCTGCTGGCCTTGTCCCCCCCAACTGCCCTCCTCTGCAGGCCTGGGTCCCCCCCCAACTGCCCTCCCCTGCTGTCCCCTCAATCCAACTGCCTTCCTCTGCTGGCCCAGTCACCCCTAACTGCCCTCCCTGCTGGCCTGGTCACCCATAATTGCCCTCCCTGCAGGCCTGATCCCCACAATTGCCTTACCCTGCAGGCCTGTTACCCCCCAACTGCCCTCCCCTGCAGGCCTGATCCCCCCAACTGCCCTCCCCTGCTGCCCCCGTCTACCCCAATTGCCCTCCTCTGCTGGCCCAGTCACCCCTAACTGCCCTCCCTGCTGGCCTGGTCCCCCCCAACTGCCCTCCCCTGCAGGTCTGCCCCCCCGCAAAATGCCCTCCGTGTAGTCCTTGTCCCCCTCAACTGCCCTCCTCTGCTTGCCTGGTCAACATAATTGCCCTCCCTGCAGGCCTGATCCCCCCAACTGCCTTACCCTGCAGGCCTGGTCCCCCCCAACGGCCCTCCCCTGCAGGCCTGGTCCCCCGCAACTACCCTGCCCTGCAGGCCTGGTCCCCCCCCAACTGTCCTGCCCTGCAGGCCTGGGACCCCCCAACTGCCCTCCCCTGCAGGCCTGGTCCCCCCCACCTGCCCTCCCCTGCTGGCCCCGTCTACCCAAACTACCCTCCTCTGCTGGCCCAGTCACCCCTAACTGCCCTCCCTGCTGGCCTGGTCCCCCCAACTGCTCTCCCCTGCAGGTCTGTCCCCTCCCAAAATGCCCTCCCCTGTTGTCCTGGTCCCCCCTCAACTGCCCTCCCCTGCTTGCCCGGCCTACCCAACTGCCCTACTCTGCTTGCCCCTGTCACCACTAACTGCCCTCCCTGCTGGCCTAATTGCCCAAAATTGCCCTCCCCTGCAGGCCTGGGTCCCCGCCAACTGCCCTCCCCTGCAGGCCTGCCCCGCCAACTGCCCTCTCCTGCTGGCCTAGTCCCCCCCAACTGCCCTTTCCTGCAGGCCTGGTCCCCACAACTGCCCTCCCCTGCTGGCCTAGTCACCCCTAACTGCCCTCCTCTGCTGGCCCAGTCACCCCTAACTGCCCTCCCCTGCAGGCATGCTCCCCCCCAACTGCCCTCCAATGCAGGCCTGGTCCCCCCAACTGCCCTCCCCTGCTGGCCCAGTCACCCCTAACTGCCCTCCCTGCTGGCCTGATCCCCCACAACTGCTCTCCCCTGCAGGTCTGCCCCCCCAAAAATGCCCTCCCCTATAGTCCTGGTCCCCCTCAACTGCCCTCCAATGCTGACCTGGTCTCCCCCATCTGCCCTCCTCTGCAGGCCTGATCCCCCCAACTGCCTTACCCTGCAGGCCTGGTCCCCCACAACTACCCTCCCCTGCAGGCCTGGGTCCCCCCCAACTGCCCTCCTATGCAGGCCTGATCCCCCCAACTACCCTCCCCTACTGGCCCCGTCTACCCCAACTGCCCTCCTCTGCTGGCCCAGTCACCCCTAACTGCCTTCCCTGCTGGCCTGGTCCCCCACAACTGCTCTCCCCTGCAGGTCTGCCCCCCCTAAAAAAATGCCCTCACCTATAGTCCTGGTCCCCCCTCAAATGCCCTCCCATGCTGACCTGGTCTCCCCCAACTGCCCTCCCCTTCAGGCCTGGTTCCCCCCAACTGCCCTCCCCTGCTGGCCAGGTATACACCAACTGCCCTCCTCTGCTGGCCTGGTCACCCATAATTGCCCTCCCTGCAGGCCTGATCCCCCCAACTGCCTTACCCTGCAGTCCTGGTCCCCCCCAACTGCCCTCCCCTGCAGGCCTGCTCCCCCCCAACTGCCCTCCCCTGCTGGCCCGGTATACACCAACTGCCCTCCTCTGCTGGCCTGGTCACCCATAATTGCCCTCCCTGCAGGCCTGATCCCCCCAACTGCCTTACCCTGCAGTCCTGGTCCCCCCCAACTGGCCTCCCCTGCAGGCCTGCTCCCCCCCAACTGCCCTCCCCTGCTGGCCCCGTCTACCCCAACTGCCCTCCTCTGCTGGCCCAGTCACCCCTAACTGCCTTCCCTGCTGGCCTGGTCCCCCCCAACTGCTCTCCCCTGCAGGTCTGCCCCCCAAAAAATGCCCTCCCCTGTAATCCTGGTCCCCTTTAACTGCCCTCCCCTGCTGACCTGGTCTCCCCTAACTGCCATCCCTGCAGTCCTGATACCCCCAACTGCCTTACCCTGCAGCCCTGGTCCCCACCAACTGCCTTCCCTGCAGGCCTGGGTCCCCCCAACTGCCCTCCCCTGCTGGCCTGGTCCCCCCAACTGCCCTCCCCTGCTGGACCCGTCTACCCCAACTACCCTCCTCTGCTGGCCTGGTCACCCATAATTGCCCTCCCTGCAGGCCTGATCCCCCCAATTGCCTTACCCTGCAGGCCAGTTACCCCCCAACTGCCCTCTCCTGCAGGCCTTGGTCCCCCCCAACTGCCCTCCCCGACAGGCCTCATCCCCCCAACTGCCCTCAACTGCTGCCCCCGTCTACCCCAACTGCCCTCCTCTGCTGGCCCAGTCACCCCTAACTGCCCTCCCTGCTGGCCTGGTCCCCCCCAACTGCCCTCCCCTGCAGGTCTGCCCCCCGCAAAATGCCCTCCCCTGTAGTCCTTGTCCCCCTCAACTGCCCTCCTCTGCTAGCCTGGTCAACATAATTGCCCTCCCTGCAGGCCTGATTCCCCAACTGCCTTAACCTGCAGGCCTGGTCCCCCCCAACTGCCCTCCCCTGCAGGCCTGGTCCCCCGGAACTACCCTGCCCTGCAGGACTGGTCCCCACCAACAGTCCTCCCCTGTAGGCCTGGGTCCCCCGCAACTGCCCTCCCCTGCCGGCCTGCTCCCCCCAAATGCCCTCCCCTGCTGGCCCCGTCTACCCCAACTGCCCTCCTCTGCTTGCCCAGTCACCCCTAACTGTCCTCCCTGCTGGCCTGGTCCCCCCCAACTGCTCTCCCCTGCAGGTCTGCCCCCCCCCCCAAATGCCCTCCCCTGTAGTCCTGGTCCCCTTTAACTGCCCTCCCCTGCTGCCTGGTCTCCCCCAACTGCCCTCCTCTGCTGGCCTGGTCACCCCTAACTGCCATCCCTGCAGACCTGATACCCCCAACTGCCTTACCCTGCAGGCCTGGTCCCCACCAACAGCCTTCCCTGCAGGCCTGGGTCCCCCCAACTGCCCTCCCCTGCAGGCCTGGTCCCCCCAACTGCCCTCCCCTGCCTGACCCGTCTACCCCAACTGCCCTCCTCAGCTGGCCTGGTCACCCATAATTGCCCTCCCTGCAGGCCTGATCCCCACAATTGCCTTACCCTGCAGGCCTGTTACCCCCCAACTGCCCTCCCCTGCAGGCCTGGGTCCCCCCTAACTGCCCTCCCCTGCAGGCCTGATCCCCCCAACTGCCCTCCCCTGCTGCCCCCGTCTACCCCAATTGCCCTCCTCTGATGGCCCAGTCACCCCTAACTGCCCTCCCTGCTGGCCTGGTCCCCCCCAACTGCCCTCCCCTGCAGGTCTGCCCCCCCGCAAAATGCCCTCCGTGTAGTCCTTGTCCCCCTCAACTGCTCTCCTCTGCTTGCCTGGTCAACATAATTGCCCTCCCTGCAGGCCTGATCCCCCCAACTGCCTTACCCTGCAGGCCTGGTCCCCCCAACGGCCCTCCCCTGCAGGCCTGGTCCCCCGCAACTACCCTGCCCTGCAGGCCTGGTCCCCCCCCAACTGTCCTCCCCTGCAGGCCTGGGACCCCCCAACTGCCCTCCCCTGCAGGCCTGGTCCCCCCCACCTGCCCTCCCCTGCTGGCCCCGTCTACCCAAACTACCCTCCTCTGCTGGCCCAGTCACCCCTAACTGCCCTCCCTGCTGGCCTGGTCCCCCCAACTGCTCTCCCCTGCAGGTCTGTCCCCCCCCAAAATGCCCTCCCCTGTTGTCCTGGTCCCCCCTCAACTTCCCTCCCCTGCTTGCCCGGCCTACCCAACTGCCCTACTCTGCTTGCCCCTGTCACCACTAACTGCCCTCCCTGCTGGCCTAATTGCCCAAAATTGCCCTCCCCTGCAGGCCTGGGTCCCCGCCAACTGCCCTCCCCTGCAGGCCTGCCCCGCCAACTGCCCTCTCCTGCTGGCCTAGTCCCCCCCAACTGCCCTCCTCTGCAGGCCTGGGTCCCCCCCAACTGCCCTCCCCTGCTGTCCCCTCAATCCAACTGCCTTCCTCTGCTGGCCCAGTCACCCCTAACTGCCCTCCCCTGCAGGCATGCTCCCCCCCAACTGCCCTCCAATGCAGGCCTGGTCCCCCCAACTGCCCTCCCCTGCTGGCCCAGTCACCCCTAACTGCCCTCCCTGCTGGCCTGATCCCCCACAACTGCTCTCCCCTGCAGGTCTGCCCCCCCCAAAATGCCCTCCCCTATAGTCCTGGTCCCCCTCAACTGCCCTCCAATGCTGACCTGGTCTCCCCCATCTGCCCTCCTCTGCAGGCCTGATCCCCCCAACTGCCTTACCCTGCAGGCCTGGTCCCCCACAACTACCCTCCCCTGCAGGCCTGGGTCCCCCCCAACTGCCCTCCTATGCAGGCCTGATCCCCCCAACTACCCTCCCCTACTGGCCTCGTCTACCCCAACTGCCCTCCTCTGCTGGCCCAGTCACCCCTAACTGCCTTCCCTGCTGGCCTGGTCCCCCACAACTGCTCTCCCCTGCAGGTCTGCCCCCCCCCTAAAAAAATGCCCTCACCTATAGTCCTGGTCCCCCCTCAAATGCCCTCCCATGCTGACCTGGTCTCCCCCAAATGCCCTCCTCTGCAGGCCTGATCCCCCCAACTGCCTTACCCTGCAGGCCTGGTCCCCCCCAACTGCCCTCCCCTTCAGGCCTGGTTCCCCCCAACTGCCCTCCCCTGCTGGCCCGGTATACACCAACTGCCCTCCTCTGCTGGCCTGGTCACCCATAATTGCCCTCCCTGCAGGCCTGATCCCCCCAACTGCCTTACCCTGCAGTCCTGGTCCCCCCCAACTGCCCTCCCCTGCAGGCCTGCTCCTCCCCAACTGCCCTCCCCTGCTGGCCCCGTCTACCCCAACTGCCCTCCTCTGCTGGCCCAGTCACCCCTAACTGCCTTCCCTGCTGGCCTGGTCCCCCCCAACTGCTCTCCCCTGCAGGTCTGCCCCCCAAAAAATGCCCTCCCCTGTAATCCTGGTCCCCTTTAACTGCCCTCCCCTGCTGACCTGGTCTCCCCCAACTGCCCTCCTCTGCTGGCCTTGTCACCCCTAACTGCCATCCCTGCAGTCCTGATACCCCCAACTGCCTTACCCTGCAGGCCTGGTCCCCACCAACTGCCTTCCCTGCAGGCCTGGGTCCCCCCAACTGCCCTCCGCTGCAGGCCTGGTCCCCCCAACTGCCCTCCCCTGCTGGACCCGTCTACCCCAATTGCCCTCCTCTGCTGGCCTGGTACCCATAATTGCCCTCCCTGCAGGCCTGATCCCCCCAATTGCCTTACCCTGCAGGCCTGTTACCCCCCAACTGCCCTCTCCTGCAGGACTTGGTCCCCCCCAACTGCCCTCCCCTACAGGCCTCATCCCCCCAACTGCCCTCAACTGCTGCCCCCGTCTACCCCAACTGCCCTCTCTGCTGGCCCAGTCACCCCTAACTGCCCTCCCTGCTGACCTGGTCCCCCCCAACTGCCCTCCCCTGCAGGTCTGCCCCCCGCAAAATGCCCTTCCCTGTAGTCATTGTCCCCCTCAACTGCCCTCCTCTGCTGGCCTAGTCAACATAATTGCCCTCCTTGCAGGCCTGATCCCCCCAACTGCCTTACCCTGCAGGCCTGGTCACCCCAACTGCCCTCCCCTGCAGGCCTGGTCCCCCGCAAGTACCCTGCCCTGCAGGCCTGGTCCCCCCAACAGTCCTCCCCTGTAGGCCTGGGTCCCCCCCAACTGCCCTCCCCTGCAGGCCTGCTCCCCCCAACTGCCTTCCTCTGCTGGCCCTGTCTACCCCAACTGCCCTCCTCTGCTTGCCCAGTCACCCCTAACTGCCCTCCCTGCTGGCCTGGTCCCCCCCAACTGCCCTCCCCTGCAGGTCTGCCCCCCCAAAAAATGCCCTCCCCTGTAGTCCTGGTCCCCTTTAACTGCCCTCCCCTGCTGACCTGGTCTCCCCCAACTGCCCTCCTCTGCTGGCCTGGTCACACCTAATTGCCATCCCTGCAGAC
Source organism: Plecotus auritus (assembly GCF_963455305.1). Taxonomy (NCBI): domain Eukaryota; kingdom Metazoa; phylum Chordata; class Mammalia; order Chiroptera; family Vespertilionidae; genus Plecotus; species Plecotus auritus. The sequence continues at coordinate 52,783,177 of NC_137784.1, read as the reverse complement.
CTGATACCCCCAACTGCCTTACCCTGCAGGCCTGGTCCCCACCAACTGCCTTTCCTGCAGGCCTGGGTCCCCCAACTGCCCTCCCCTGCAGGCCTGGTGCCCCCAACTGCCCTCCCCTGCTGCCCCCGTCTACCCAAACTGCCCTCCTCTGCTGGCCTGGTCACCCATAATTGCCCTCCCTGCAGGCCTGATCCCCACAATTGCCTTACCCTGCAGGCCTGATCCCCCCAACTGCCCTCCCCTGCTGCCCCCGTCTACCCCAACTGCCCTCCTCTGCTGGCCCAGTCACCCCTAACTGCCCTCCCTGCTGGCCTGGTCCCCCCCAACTGCCCTCCCCTGCAGGTCTGCCCCCCCGCAAAATGCCCTCCCCTGTAGTCCTTGTCCTCCTCAACTGCCCTCCTATGCTGGCCTGGTCAACATAATTGCCCTCCCTGCAGGCCTGATCCCCGCAACTGCCTTACCCTGCAGGCCTGGTCCCCCCCAACTGCCCTCCCCTGCAGGCCTGGTCCCCCGCAACTACCCTGCCCTGCAGGACTGGTCCCCCCCCCCAACTGTCCTCCCCTGCAGGCCTGGGTCCCCCCCAACTGCCCTCCCCTGCAGGCCTGGTCCCCCCCACCTGCCCTCCCCTGCTGGCCCCGTCTACCCCAACTGCCCTCCTCTGCTGGCCCAGTCACCCCTAACTGCCCTCTCTGCTGGCCTGGTCCCCCCCAACTGCTCTCCCCTGCAGGTCTGCCCCCCCAAAAAATGCCCTCCCCTGTTGTCCTGGTCCCCCCCCAACTGCCCTCCCCTGCTGGCCCGGCCTACCCAACTGCCCTACTCTGCTTGCCCCTGTCACCGCTAACTGCCCTCCCTGCTGGCCTGATTGCCCAAAATTGCCTTCCCCTGCAGGCCTGGGTCCCCGCCAACTGCCCTCCCCTGCAGGCCTGCCCCCCAACTGCCCTCTCCTGCTGGCCTATTCCCCCCCAACTGCCCTTTCCTGCAGGCCTGGTCCCCGCAACTGCCCTCCCCTGCTGGCCTCATTTACACCAACTGCCCTCCTCTGCTGGCCCAGTCACCCCTAACTGCCCTCCCTGCTGGCCTTGTCCCCCCCAACTGCCCCCCTCTGCAGGCCTGGGTCCCGCCCAAATGCCCTCCCCTGCTGTCCCCTCAATCCAACTGCCTTCCTCTGCTGGCCCAGTCACCCCTAACTGCCCTCCCCTGCAGGCCTGGTCCCCTCCCACTGCCCTCCCCAGCTGGCCCCATCTACCCCAACTGTCCTCCTCTGCTGGCCCAGTCACTCATAACTGCCCTCCCTGCTGGCCTGGTCCCCCCCCCCAACTGCTCTCTTCTGCAGATCTGCCCCCCCAAAAAAATACCCTCCACTGTTGTCCTGGTCCCCCTCAACTGCCCTCCCCTGCTGGCACCGTCTACCCCAACTGCCCTCCTCTGCTGGCCTGGTCAACATAATTGCGCTCCGGGCAGGCCTGATCCCCCCAACTGCCTTACCCTGCAGGCCTGGTCCCCCCCAACTGCCCTCCCCTGCATGCCTGGGTCCCCCCCAACTGCCCTCCCCTGCAGGCCTGTTCCCCCCCAACTGCCCTCCCCTGCTGGCCCCGTCTACTCCAACTGCCTTCCTCTGCTGGCCCAGTCACCCCTAACTGCCCTCCCTGCTGTCCTGGTTCCCCCCAACTGCTCTCCCCTGCAGGTCTGCCCCCCCCCAAATGCCCTCCCCTGTAGTCCTGGTCCCCCTCAACTGCCCTCTCCTGCTGACCTGGTCTCCCCCAACTGCCCTCCTCTGCAGGCCTGATCCCCCCAACTGCCTTACCCTGCAGGCCTGCTCCCCCCCACTGCCCTCCCCTGCAGGCCTGGGTCCCCCCCAACTGCCCTCTCCTGCTGGCCTGGTCTACCCCAACTGCCCTCCTCTACTGGCCTGGTCACCCATAATTGCCCTCCCTGCAGGCCTGATCCCCCCAACAGCCTTACCCTGCAGGCCTGGTCCCCCCCAACTACCCTCCACTGCAGGCCTGCTCCCCCCAAACTGCCCTCCCCTGCTGGCCCCATCTACCCCAACTGCCCTCCTCTGCTGGCCCAGTCCCCCCTAACTGCCCTCCCTGCTGGCCTGGTCCCCCCCAACTGCTCTCCCCTGCACGTCTCCCCCCCCGCCCCAGATGCCCTCCCCTGTAGTCCTGGTCCCCTTTAACTGCCCTCCCCTGCTGACCTGGTCTCCCCAAACTGCCCTCCTCTGCTGGCCTGGTCACCCCTCACTGCCCTCCCTGCAGGCCTGATACCCCTAACTGCCTTACCCTGCTGGCCTGGTGCCCACCAACTGCCTTCCCTGCAGGCCTGGGTCCCCACAACTGCCTTCCCCTGCAGGCCTGGTCCCCCCAACTGCCCTGCCCTGCTGGGCCCGTTTACCCCAACTGCCCTCCTTTGCTTGCATGGTCACCCATAATTGCCCTCCCTGCAGGCCTGATTCCCCCAACTGCCCTCCCCTGCAGGCCTGGTCCCCCCCAACTGCCCTCCCCTGCTGGCCCCGTCTACTCCAACTGCCTTCCTCTGCTGGCCCAGTCACCCCTAACTGCCCTCCCTGCTTGCCTGGTTCCCCCCAACTGCTCTCCCCTGCAGGTCTGACCCCCCCAAATGCCCTCCCCTGTAGTCCTGGTCCCCCTCAACTGCCCTCTCCTGCTGACCTGGTCTCCCCCAACTGCCCTCCTCTGCTGGCCTGGTCACCCCTAACTGCCATCCCTGCAGACCTGATACCCCCAACTGCCTTACCCTGCAGGCCTGGTCCCCACCAACTGCCTTCCCTGCAGGCCCGGGTCCCCCCAATGGCCCTCCCCTGCAGGCCTGGTCCCCCCAACTGCCCTCCCCTGCTGGACCCGTCTACCCCAACTGCCCTCCTCTGCTGGCCTGGTCACCCATAATTGCCCTCCCTGCAGGCCTGATCCCCCCAATTGCCTTACCCTGCAGGCCTGTTACCCCCCAACTGCCCTCCCCTGCAGGCCTGGGTCCCCCCCAACTGCCCTCCCCTGCGGGCCTGTTCCCCCCAACTGCCCTCCCCTGCTGGCCCCGTCTACCCAACTGCCCTACTCTGCAGGCCTGGGTCCCCCCCAACTGCCCTCCCCTGCTGTCCCCTCAATCCAACTGCCTTCCTCTGCTGGCCCAGTCACCCCTAACTGCCCTCCCCTGCAGGCCTGGTCCACCCCAACTGCCCTCCCCTGCAGGCATGCTCCCCCCCTCCTGCCCTCCCCTGCTGGCCCCGTCTACCCCAACTGCCCTCCTCTGCTGTCCCAGTCACCCCTGACTGCCCTCCCTGCTATCCTGGCCCCCACAACGGCTCTCCCCTGCAGGTCTGCCCCCCCCAAAATGCCCTCCCCTATAGTCCTGGTCCCCCTCAACTGCCCTCCCCTGCTGACCTGGTCTCCCCCAACTGCCCTCCTCTACTGGCCTGATCCCCCCAACTGCCTTACACTGCAGGCCTGGTCCTCCCCAACTGCCCTCCCCTGCAGGCATGGGTCCCCCCCAACTGTCCTCCCCTGCAGGCCTGCCCCCCCAACTGCCCTCTCCTGCTGGCCTGGTCCCCCCCAATTTCCCTCCCCTGCAGGCCTGGTCCCCCCAACTGCCCTCCCCTGCTGGCCCAGTCACCCCTAACTGTCCTCCCTGCTGGCCTGGTCCCCCCCAACTGCTCTCCCCTGCAGGTCTGCCCCCCACCCCCAAATGCCCTCCCCTATAGTCCTGGTCCCCCTCAACTGCCCTCCCCTGCTGACCTGGTCTCCCCCAACTGCCCTCCTCTGCAGGCCTGATCCCCCCAACTGCCCTCCCCTACTGGCCCCGTCTACCCCAACTGCCCTCCTCTGCTGGCCCAGTCACCCCTAAATGCCCTCCCTGCTGGCCTGGTCCCCCACAACTGCTCTCCCCTGCAGGTCTGCCCCCCCAAATGCCCTCCCCTGTAGTCCTGGTCCCCTTTAACTGCCCTCCCCTGCTGACCTGGTCTCCCCCAACTGCCCTCCTCTGCAGGCCTGATCCCCCCAACTGCCTTACCCTGCAGGCCTGGTCCCCCCCAACTGCCCTCCCCTGCAGGCCTTCTTCCCCCCAACTGCCCTCCCCTGCTGGCCCCGTCTACCCCAACTGCCCTCCTCTGCTGGCCCAGTCACCCCTAACTACCCTCCCTGCTGGCCTGGTCCCCCCCAACTGCTCTCCCCTGCAGGTCTGCCCCCCCAAATGCCCTCCCCTGTAGTCCTGGTCCCCTTTAACTGCCCTCCCCTGCTGACCTGGTCTCCCCCAACTGCCCTCCTCTGCTGGCCTGGTCACCCCTAAATGCCCTCCCTGCAGGCCTGATACCCCCAACTGCCTTACCCTGCAGGCCTGGTCCCCACCAACTGCCTTCCCTGCAGGCCTGGGTCCCCCCAACTGCCCTCCCCTGCAGGCCTGGTCCCCCCAACTGCCCTCCCCTGCTGGACCCGTCTACCCCAACTGCCCTCCTCTGCTTGCCTGGTCACCCATAATTGCCCTCCCTGCAGGCCTGATCCCCCCAACTGCCCTCCCCTGCAGGCCTGGTCCCCCCCAACTGCCCTCCCCTTCTGGCCCCGTCTACTCCAACTGCCTTCCTCTGCTGGCCCAGTCACCCCTAACTGCCCTCCCTGCTGGCCTTGTTCCCCCCAACTGCTCTCCCCTGCAGGTCTGCCCCCCTCCAAATGCCCTCCCCTGTAGTCCTGGTCCCCCTCAACTGCCCTCTCCTGCTGACCTTGTCTCCCCTAACTGCCCTCCCTGCAGGCCTGATACCCCCAACTGCCTTACCCTGCAGGCCTGTTACCCCCCAACTGCCCTCCCCTGCAGGCCTGGGTCCCCCCCAACTGCCCTCCCCTGCAGGCTTGATCCCCCCATCTGCCCTCCCCTGCTGCCCCCGTCTACCCCAACTGCCCTCCTCTGCTGGCCCAGTCACCCCTAACTGCCCTCTCTGCTGGCCTGGTCCCCCCCAACTGCTCTCCCCTGCAGGTCTGTCCCCCCCCAAAATGCCCTCCCCTGTTGTCCTGGTCCCCCCCAACTGCCCTCCCCTGCTGGCCCGGTCTACCCAACTGCCCTACTCTGCTGGCCCGGTCACCCCTAACTGCCCTCCCTGCTGGCCTGATTGCCCACAATTGCCCTCCCCTGCAGGCCTGGGTCCCCGCCAACTGCCCTCCCCTGCAGGCCTGCCCCCACAACTGCCCTCTTCTGCTGGCCTAGTCCCCCCCAACTGCCCTTTCCTGCAGGCCTGGTCCCCCCCAACTGCCCTCCCCTTCTGGCCCCGTCTACTCCAACTGCCTTCCTCTGCTGGCCCAGTCACCCCTAACTGCCCTCCCCTGCTGGCCCCGTCTACTCCAACTGCCTTCCTCTGCTGGCCCAGTCACCCCTAACTGCCCTCCCTGCTTGCCTGGTTCCCCCCAACTGCTCTCCCCTGCAGGTCTGACCCCCCCAAATGCCCTCCCCTGTAGTCCTGGTCCCCCTCAACTGCCCTCTCCTGCTGACCTGGTCTCCCCCAACTGCCCTCCTCTGCTGGCCTGGTCACCCCTAACTGCCATCCCTGCAGACCTGATACCCCCAACTGCCTTACCCTGCAGGCCTGGTCCCCACCAACTGCCTTCCCTGCAGGCCCGGGTCCCCCCAATGGCCCTCCCCTGCAGGCCTGGTCCCCCCAACTGCCCTCCCCTGCTGGACCCGTCTACCCCAACTGCCCTCCTCTGCTGGCCTGGTCACCCATAATTGCCCTCCCTGCAGGCCTGATCCCCCCAATTGCCTTACCCTGCAGGCCTGTTACCCCCCAACTGCCCTCCCCTGCAGGCCTGGGTCCCCCCCAACTGCCCTCCCCTGCGGGCCTGTTCCCCCCAACTGCCCTCCCCTGCTGGCCCCGTCTACCCAACTGCCCTACTCTGCAGGCCTGGGTCCCCCCCAACTGCCCTCCCCTGCTGTCCCCTCAATCCAACTGCCTTCCTCTGCTGGCCCAGTCACCCCTAACTGCCCTCCCCTGCAGGCCTGGTCCACCCCAACTGCCCTCCCCTGCAGGCATGCTCCCCCCCTCCTGCCCTCCCCTGCTGGCCCCGTCTACCCCAACTGCCCTCCTCTGCTGTCCCAGTCACCCCTGACTGCCCTCCCTGCTATCCTGGCCCCCACAACGGCTCTCCCCTGCAGGTCTGCCCCCCCCAAAATGCCCTCCCCTATAGTCCTGGTCCCCCTCAACTGCCCTCCCCTGCTGACCTGGTCTCCCCCAACTGCCCTCCTCTACTGGCCTGATCCCCCCAACTGCCTTACACTGCAGGCCTGGTCCTCCCCAACTGCCCTCCCCTGCAGGCATGGGTCCCCCCCAACTGTCCTCCCCTGCAGGCCTGCCCCCCCAACTGCCCTCTCCTGCTGGCCTGGTCCCCCCCAATTTCCCTCCCCTGCAGGCCTGGTCCCCCCAACTGCCCTCCCCTGCTGGCCCAGTCACCCCTAACTGTCCTCCCTGCTGGCCTGGTCCCCCCCAACTGCTCTCCCCTGCAGGTCTGCCCCCCCCCCCCAAATGCCCTCCCCTATAGTCCTGGTCCCCCTCAACTGCCCTCCCCTGCTGACCTGGTCTCCCCCAACTGCCCTCCTCTGCAGGCCTGATCCCCCCAACTGCCCTCCCCTACTGGCCCCGTCTACCCCAACTGCCCTCCTCTGCTGGCCCAGTCACCCCTAAATGCCCTCCCTGCTGGCCTGGTCCCCCACAACTGCTCTCCCCTGCAGGTCTGCCCCCCCAAATGCCCTCCCCTGTAGTCCTGGTCCCCTTTAACTGCCCTCCCCTGCTGACCTGGTCTCCCCCAACTGCCCTCCTCTGCAGGCCTGATCCCCCCAACTGCCTTACCCTGCAGGCCTGGTCCCCCCCAACTGCCCTCCCCTGCAGGCCTTCTTCCCCCCAACTGCCCTCCCCTGCTGGCCCCATCTACCCCAACTGCCCTCCTCTGCTGGCCCAGTCACCCCTAACTACCCTCCCTGCTGGCCTGGTCCCCCCCAACTGCTCTCCCCTGCAGGTCTGCCCCCCCAAATGCCCTCCCCTGTAGTCCTGGTCCCCTTTAACTGCCCTCCCCTGCTGACCTGGTCTCCCCCAACTGCCCTCCTCTGCTGGCCTGGTCACCCCTAAATGCCCTCCCTGCAGGCCTGATACCCCCAACTGCCTTACCCTGCAGGCCTGGTCCCCACCAACTGCCTTCCCTGCAGGCCTGGGTCCCCCCAACTGCCCTCCCCTGCAGGCCTGGTCCCCCCAACTGCCCTCCCCTGCTGGACCCGTCTACCCCAACTGCCCTCCTCTGCTTGCCTGGTCACCCATAATTGCCCTCCCTGCAGGCCTGATCCCCCCAACTGCCCTCCCCTGCAGGCCTGGTCCCCCCCAACTGCCCTCCCCTTCTGGCCCCGTCTACTCCAACTGCCTTCCTCTGCTGGCCCAGTCACCCCTAACTGCCCTCCCTGCTGGCCTTGTTCCCCCCAACTGCTCTCCCCTGCAGGTCTGCCCCCCTCCAAATGCCCTCCCCTGTAGTCCTGGTCCCCCTCAACTGCCCTCTCCTGCTGACCTTGTCTCCCCTAACTGCCCTTCCTGCAGGCCTGATACCCCCAACTGCCTTACCCTGCAGGCCTGTTACCCCCCAACTGCCCTCCCCTGCAGGCCTGGGTCCCCCCCAACTGCCCTCCCCTGCAGGCTTGATCCCCCCATCTGCCCTCCCCTGCTGCCCCCGTCTACCCCAACTGCCCTCCTCTGCTGGCCCAGTCACCCCTAACTGCCCTCTCTGCTGGCCTGGTCCCCCCCAACTGCTCTCCCCTGCAGGTCTGTCCCCCCCCAAAATGCCCTCCCCTGTTGTCCTGGTCCCCCCCAACTGCCCTCCCCTGCTGGCCCGGTCTACCCAACTGCCCTACTCTGCTGGCCCGGTCACCCCTAACTGCCCTCCCTGCTGGCCTGATTGCCCACAATTGCCCTCCCCTGCAGGCCTGGGTCCCCGCCAACTGCCCTCCCCTGCAGGCCTGCCCCCACAACTGCCCTCTTCTGCTGGCCTAGTCCCCCCCAACTGCCCTTTCCTGCAGGCCTGGTCCCCCCCAACTGCCCTCCCCTTCTGGCCCCGTCTACTCCAACTGCCTTCCTCTGCTGGCCCAGTCACCCCTAACTGCCCTCCCTGCTGGCCCCGTCTACTCCAACTGCCTTCCTCTGCTGTCCCAGTCACCCCTAACTGCCCTCCCTGCTCTCCTGGTCCCCCCCAACTGGTCTCCCCTGCAGGTCTGCCCCTCCCAATGCCCTCCCCTGTAGTCCTGGTCCCCCTCTACTGCCCTCCTCTGCTGGCCTGGTCACCCATAACTGTCCTCCCTGCAGGCCTGATCCCCCCAACTGCCTTACCCTGCAGGCCTGGTCCCCCCCAACTGCTCTCTCCTGCAGGCCTGGCCCTCCCCAACTGCCCTCCCCTGCAGTCCTGGTTTCCCCCAACTGCCCTCCCCTTTTGACCTGGTCCCCCCTAACTGCTCTCCCCTGCAGGCTTGGTTCCCCCCCCCCAACTGCCCTCCCCTGCAGGCCTGGGTACCCCGCAACTGCCCTCCCTTGCTGGCCTGGTCACCCCCAACTGCCCTCTTCTGCTGGCCTGGTCACCCCTAACTTCCCACAACTGCCCTCCCCTGCAGGCCATCTTGTGGCAACCATCTTGTGTCCACATGGGGGCAGACATCTTTGATCACATGGGGGTAGCCATCTTGTGTCTTGGTGTAACAGTCAATTTGCATATTTCTCTTTTATTAGATAGGATGGCTTTAATGCAGTAGCACATCTTCTCTGGGCTTTGGTTAGTTCTGGGCTTTGATTAGTTCTGCTGTAAAATAAAGATTATCATGCCTACCTCATGGCGTTGGTTAGGGAGTAAATAAAATCATGTAAGAGAAGCACCTAACCTAATGCCTGGCACAGAATAGGTACTCAATGCATAAACCTTATCTCTTTCTCCTCTAATATAATGCAGACAGAGGGGCCACTACTCTTGGCCTCCAAGCCGGAACCGCCAAAAATAGGAGCAGAATGAAATTAAGTGGATAAAAAAATGTCCTGATGGGCTTGTGGACCCCACCTCCACCAGCCTTGGCATTTTTTTTTTTTTGCCTTGGCTTTCAATGGCAGCAGTTCCCACTGCCACCTGCTTCAGAAGGGGCTGTGGACCACATGGCTTATGACTGGATGGACTAACCTTCCCTTCCAGTGCATTCTGTGGTCTAAGGACTATAGGCACAGTCCTCTGGGCAACTCCTGGGTACATAGGGGCCGCCTAGGAAAGGCCCCAGGTTGCTGCCTCTGGGGAGAGGTCAGGAGGCAGATGGCAACAGCTGTCAGAGCCCTGGGGCTATGGCTCTCCTAACTACTCTGGTGCCCCCTCCCCAGTCTGTTACCCCTTGGTACACACAGATTCAGGTAGCCAACACATAGCTGAACCCCTGATATATCATATGCAGGGTGGGAGTAGAGATGCTAAAGAAACTATAAGCTGGAGTCCCCAGAGAGCTTGCGTTTTGGCAGGGAGCAGGCAGTATGTGTCCTGGGAGAGACATCAAAATGGGCAAAACCATGCCTCCTCATTGGACCTTGAGCTGGCCATTCCCTCTTTGTGAACTTAGCTCCAGGGTTCTTTGCAGATGTGTCTTCGGTTGCTACTGGAGGAGGGTGTGGGGGTTGGATTCTCCACCGAAGCCACAAGCCATGCAGTTTATGTGGCTAAAAATCATTTTACAGCCTCTCATGGCTCCTTTCTGGTCTGACACTGTAAGATTAGATGAGCTTAGTGCCTTGCTGGAAAGTTCATCTGCTTATCTAACCTATATCCCAAGAACCCATAATCTCCAGGGAAGCTAAAACGGAACTGATTTTCACACTCTACCCAGTAACATGGAAGGAGGATAAGCAGTGCAGACCAATCCTGTCTCCCCTCCTGGTCTCAGTGTCTCCATCTACTAGTATACAATGTGAAGAATTAAAATCAATATTTTCAGAAAGCCCTCTCATGGTTGGGTCCCTTCTGAAGGCAAGAAGAGAGCCAGACTCAAGTACTGACAGAAATCCCATGTTAGAGGCTGTCTCTGTCTTTATAAAACCAAACTGAGTAGCTGGTTCTGAGCCAGAACAAGGTGAGCCCAGTTTTGCCCAATCCCAGCCACCGGGGGACAAGCTTCCCTCTCCCTTTGACTCTCCCAAAAGGCACCAAAATAAAATGCTTACATTCTCCAGTGTGTTGATGGGTACAACCCAGGCCCACAGAAAGGCTTACTGTAGTGGTGCAGCCCAGTCTAGCCTGACTCTCATCAGAGGCCCCACCAAGCAGGAACATGTGAGAGTCTTTCAGCCCCAGGGGAGAGAGGTCTGCTGGAGGAAAGAGCTGAGGCCCACAAAGACAAGGAGATCCAAAGAGGAATGCCCAGCTCCTCCCTGGCTAGAGTCCACCCTTCTTCCACCTCCACTTATAAAGACCTCGAGACAATCGGAGCTGAAAGGGGACATCCAGTATAGTCTCCTATAGTACAGATGAAGAAACTGAGGCCAGAGAGAGGGGAAGGAACTTGCTTAGGCCTCCTGACATTCCCATAATAATAATAGCTGATGTTCATGGGGGAATTCCCGTGCCTTGCTCATTGAGTCCTGGCATGCTCAGTGAGGCTACACAAAAGGGCCATGAAGTAGATTCCACTATCATCCCCATTTTACAGATGGCGAACTAGGGCTCAGAGAGAAATTGACCGGCCCAAAGCTAGCAGCCTGGAAGTGGCAAAATCTGGACTTGAACCTAGGTTGTCTGCTGCCAAAGTTTACATTATTAGCTATTATTGCTCCAGGGCAGTGGTTCCCAACCTTTTTTGGCCATGCCCCACCTAAGCATCTCTGAAATTCTGATTCCTCCCTCCCCCCACCGGTGACATATAATTCTTATTATTCAAAAAGTGAACTCCTATTCACATGGAGGAAGCCCAAAAGGCCATTAACTTGGTCTAAACAAGCTTCCAAAGAACATGGCATCCATGAAAGAGAAAAATAAAAGAATGAAAGGACAGGTTGAAGTACTGAGGAAATCACTAAGAAATTGTTAAAAACAATAATAATAATATGAAGTGATATGAAAAAAATAGCAAGTAACATTTCAAAACATATAATAGAGAACTGAAATGCATAAATATGTCACAATATATATTGATATACTGTATAAGAGGCCCCTAGAACCATAAGAAATGCAAAAAAAATCACTGTTAATAACTCATTCTCAAATTGCCCCCCTTAAAAAATCAAATTGCTCCCCTGTGGGGCGTGTGCCCCATGTTGGGAACCACTGCTCCAGGGCCTCTCCTGGATTTATTACCACCTCTACCCTGCCAGGCTGTGGACCTGCTCATGAACCAGGCTAACAGAAGCCTGGCAGGACCTTGAGGCTCTCCAAACTCAGGTCCCTGCCTTAAGGGTGAAGTAAGGGGCAGTGTAACGAATATTCAGTGATATGGAGAAATGTTTATGGTTTGGTGATATATAGGAAACTCAGGGTACAAAACACAATGGCCAAAAGAAACCATAGAGATGTCCAACAGGCACATGAAAGATGCTTAACACCACTAATCATCAGGGAAATGCAGATCAAAACCACATGAGATATCACCTCACACCTGTTAGAATGGCTGTTATAGCAACAACAAAACCAGAAAATAACAATTGTTGGTGAGGATGTGGAGATCGTTGCTGGGAATGTAAAATGGTGCACCACTATGGAAAACAGTGGGGAGTTTTCTCCAAAAATTAAAAAAGAACTACCATATGACCCAGCAATCCTTCAGGGTATTTATTCAAAATTTAAGTTAAAATCTTGAAGAGCTATCTGAAGCCCCATGCATTATTTACAATAGCCAAGAGATGAAAACTGCCTAAATATTCATCAATGGATAGATGGATAAAGAAAATGTGATATACATACACATACAATGGAATATTACTCAGCCTTACAAAATAAGTATATCCTGCCATTTGCAATAACAGGGATGGGCCTGGAGAACATTTTACTAAGTTAAATAAGTCAGTCACAGAAAGACAGATACTGCATGATTCCACTTATATGAATAAGCTAAAATAGTCAAACTCTTAGAAACAGAAAGTAGAATGGTGGTTGCCAGGGCCTGGGGAGGGGGTAGAGTTTCAGTCTTGCAAGATGGAGAAGTTCTAGAGATCTACTGTACAGCAGTGTGCCTATGTTGACAATGCTGTAGCTCTCAACATTTGTCAGGAGGGTAGATCTCCTGTTATGTGATTTTAACCACAATTTAAAAACCACAGAGCATGACCAGTATATTCTCTTATGTAAAAAGGAAGATTGTGTGTGTGTGTGTGTGTGTGTGTGTGTGTGTGTGTGTGTGTGTGTGTGTTTAGGAAAAGAAAGATACCAAAAAAGTTTCTTAGTTAGTGGGATTATAGGTGGTATTTTCTTGGTAATACTCTTTGGTTGGTGTTCAAACTTTCTGCAGCAAGTATGTATTAGTTTTATCATTTCCCTCTCCTATACCAAAATTAGAAAGAGAAAAAGAAACAAACCAACTCAGAAAATCAACGGATGATTTGAAACCTGACTCACTGGGACCATGGCTGTGCCTCCACTATCCTTGTGAATGATGGCAAGTTACCCAAGCTCTCAAGTCTCAAATGTCTCTCACCTCTGGGATGAGTGTCGTAATATCACATTTCTTTGCATTTTCTGTAGAGCCAACTTATCTTTTCTTTCAGTCCCTCAAGGGAGATCAAGAACAAATGTGGAGAAACTGGCATCCTTATCCTCAGACAAAGCCACCAGGATACAAGCAACAGCCAGGTGTGGCCCTCAGTCTCAACCAGAAATACTTTTTAAGCATTTGTAAGAAAGGAAAGGGTGTGTCTGGGACTGCTTCGTGGTTTCAGTTTATCAATGTGGAAAACAAAGGTGCTGTGAGCAGATCTGACCCCTGTGCCTTGGAGCTGAGGAGGAGGAAGCTCCTGGGCTGGGCAAAGCCTTCCAGCCCAGCAGTGCCCCATCCCTTCCCTTCATCCCCATATCCTAGGAAAAGACCTGTGCAGTGTGAGAGTGGGAGTAGGAGTGGGAATGGGAGTGGAGGGCAGGCCTGCAACATGAAGTGGAGAGAAGGAAGCACTGAGAATGTTGAAAAGGGCCTGCATGTGACTACCCTCATGTCTCCTCCAACCTACCAGCGAGGCAGATGCTCTGTCATCTTTGTTGCCACACTGCAAGTTCCTGGTACTCAGAGCCTGGCTATGTAATCTCTGTGGGTCCCCACTCCAGCAATATGGCAGGATAAGGGCTGTGTTACCCTTCCCCAGCTGGCCCACTCCTGGAACCAGCGCCAGCCCACACTATCTTCTTTTACCCTGTGACTGAGCCCTCAGGTGCTAGGGCAGGAGGCAAGACTGTGCCTCACAGTGACCAGGTCCCCAGGTTGCCTGGGGGCAGCACAGCCAGTGGGGTACCCAGTCCCTACTCAGCAACCCTCAAAACGCCTGTAAGCAGAATGGCAGGGGCTTTAAAATGATTCCGGTCACCTAAGCTCTCCTCCACCCGATCCAGCCTTCCTTTGCTCATGACCAAGAAGTCCTCCTTCAGAGCTTCTTCCACCCTCCGAGTTGTGTTTCCTTCCAGAGACTGGGAATCTAATTTCTTAGTCTCTATAGAAAAAAAAAATTATAGAGACAAAATTCTTCACCTGCAGATTTCTGTAGGTTGAGGGATTACATTTTCTTCTGCTTTTCTTTAGATAAATCCTAGAATACTAGAGCTGGAAAAGATTATTAAATTAAATCCCCACCCCAATCCTCCCCCCCACACACTCATTTTACAGAAAGAACTACTGAGGACCCGAAATGGGAAAAGCCCAACAGAGGCTTTTGAATCTAAGTGGTGGCAGAGCTGGAATCAGAATCCAAGTCAGGGTCCCTCCCCATCTTGTAACCTCTCCCCCACAGGGAGGTAAACTCTCAGCCTCCCTCTGAAGCTGCAGGGGCTAGGACAAGTCTCAGGGGCTTCTCCTGGCTGAGAGAATCTGGGACTCCGGGGTGCTGACCTCACCACACACATCTCCCCTACCACAAGGACCTCAGTCCTGCCCTGCCTAGCCTGCTTCCCCCAATCCTGCAACCCCACCCTGGACCTCCCACCCCCAACCCCACCCCCAGTGGAGAGCTAGCCAAAGGAAAGGTATCTGAATTGCTTTCTGCCTCTGATTTAGAGCTGCACTTGCACTCACCCTTTCTCCATCTCACCCATGTCTGCAGGTGTCTCCCACTTTCTTCATCTCTCTCCCTCTGTCTCTTTCCCACACAATATCAGTCTCTCCTAGATCTTTATTTCACCCTCATCTATTGCTCAATCTCCCCATATCAGTCTCTCTCTCACATGCTCATTCCCTCTGTCTCTCTGTCTGGGTACACTCCATCTCTCTGTCTCTTTCACATTGTTTCTCTTTCTCCCACTTTCCTGTCTCTCTAAGTTGCTGGAGGATCCTTTCTCTCAGTCTCTGCATCATGCATCCTCTCTGATTACACTCTCTCCCTCCCTCCCTCCCTCCCTCTCTCCCTCCCTCTCTCCAAAGCTCTAAGAGATCTGAGGAGGCTATCACCTCACCCCTCCCTAGAGTGAGCTGGGGCATCTGGGATAGGCAGGAGTGGCAGCTTTCAGAATGTCTGAGTCCTGCTGGGGCCACACTGAGTGGGGCAGGGATGGGTACTGATGGCATTAGGCCTGGTTCTGCTTGGGAAGTCCCCCTCCCCATTTTCCAGGCCCTTCCTGAGTTAGGCCCTGGGAATAACCATCCCAATTAAACCTCTGTGCTGATAGGAAGGAAGACTGGTCTTGATACCCCATCAGTCCTGTGGGCATGGGAGTTGGTGTCATCAGCTCTCCACTTTACAACTGGCCAATGGCTCTGACAGCATCTGAGTTGATTATCACTAGGAACCTCTGGGAGGTGAAGCAGGAGATTGTTCTGTCTGCTTTATAAACAAGAGCCTTGAGTTCCAAGAATTCAGAGGATTTGGACATGGACATATAGCCAGTCAATGACAGATCTGGAGCAAGAGTGAAAACTGCTGAGCAAAGGTAAACCGCTCTGGACTGTCCCACCCCAACTCTATTCCAAAAGCCGGAACTGTGGCCATGCTAGGCAAAGGAGCAGGTAGGTACTCTCTAATGTCAAGGCTTTGTCAACAAACACTGATATCCCACATTGAGCCAGAACCTAAGGAAATGCAAAGACAGACAGGAATAAATTGCAATATCTGGTGAGAGCTTTACTGTTTCCAAAGTATCTCTCAGATGTCACACTTGCCACCTTCCTGATAACCAAGGTAAGTGGTGATTAACCTTATGACCACTGTCTGCTAGGGAGTAGATGGCAGAGAGTGGGTTAAAATCTAGTCATCTAGCCCAGCATTCTTTCTGCCCTGCTCCCCAGGCAGTGGGTTTCCCAGCAGCCCAGGCTTTTCCCACTGGGAAGGTTGATGTCAGCCACAGGGCCTCCAACAGAGCCAGGTTATGCTGCCATCACAGGGCTGAATTGCAGATCCATCCCAAGCAGGCCAAGCTCAGTGCACAGGCTAGGAGGTTGTTCCCATTCTAGGACTAGACATGAGGGACTAGTCATTGCACACTACACTTAAATTTTGAACCCAGCCCCTCTCTCACATGCTGGCCTCAGGCTGGCAAAAATGCTTCTGTGGGAGAAGGGTGCAGGCCTCCTCTCAGAGTAATGTCAAAGAGGAGAGGTCCTGGCATGGCCCAGAGACCCCTGACCTTGCTTCCTGCTCTCATCTCCCAAACTCTGGTTTATAGAAGAGGAGTTTCCTGCTCATTGTCTGTCTCCCACTATAATGCCAGGTCCATGAGGGTAGGGATTCTCACATTTGTTTACTGCTAGATGCCCAGTGCCTGCAGCAGTGGCTGGCTCATAGCACATCTATATTTATAAAAGGCTAAGCGACCATAGCATCCGAAACAACCAAACGGACTACCGAACAGGCTGTGTGGGGTGACCAGGCCGGCAGGGGGGTTAGCGAGGGATGACCAAACGACTGAGCAGCAGGTTGCATGGGGTGACTAGGCTGGCAGGGGGGTTAGTGTGGGGTGACTAAATGATCGAGCAGCAGGCTGCATGGGGTGACCAGGCCTGCAGGGGGGGGGGGCAGTTGGGGGCAACCAGACTGGTGGGGGGGCAGTGAGGGTCGACCAGGTTGGCAGGGGGTGCAGTAAGGGGTGACCAGGCCAGTGGGGGGCACTAAGGTGCGACCAGGCCAGCCAGGGGGGGAAGTTGGGGATGACCAGGCCAGCAGGGGGGGCAGTTAGGGGCAATCAGGCAGGCAGGCAGGTGAGCAGTTAGGTGCCAGCGGCCTCAGATTGTGAGAGGGATGTCCGACTGCAGTCTGACATCTCCTGAGGGGTCCTGGATTGGAGAGGGTGCAGGCTGGGCTGAGGGGACCCCCCCCATGCATGAATTTCGTGCATCAGGCCTCTAGTAGTAAATAATTGCTGGATTGAATCAATGAATGAATGTCATATCAGGAGCCACATAAGTGCAGAGGGGGGAAGGTTCATAGCCTAAGATTTGCCCACCTCCTGGGAAGAATGGGAGATAGTATACTTCCAGCAAAGTTCAGACTCTACACATCCTAGAGCACCTGGCACACATGCCTATGAAACCCAACCTTCTCCTGAGGGCTCTACCAGGCCTCAGAGGTGAGGAACAAAGGGCTTCCCATTTTTTCCCATGGGGCAAAACCTTTTCTAACTCACAGACTTGCAGGGTCTCTGGTGGAGTCCATACTGCAGTTGGGGAGACTGAGGCCAGGAAAGAAGAGTAAAGAAGCAGAAAAGGACACTCTGGGTTGGCCTGGAGTTGGCTTGGACACCCAGGCTCCTGACTCTCCTGCTGGACTCTGAAAGGTGACAGGAAGGAAAGGAAAAGCAGAAAGGCTGCCCTCAGGTCTCCCCATCCTGGGGGGCCCACACCAGGCCTACCGTCTTTGCTATGTCCTGCACCCTTCATTACCTTCTCCCTTGGTAGCTGGCATAGGGATCAAAGTAGCTGTGAATAGGGACTTCCACCTCTGCCCAGGCCCCAGCCTTGGCCCACTCCTGTCCCAGCCCCAGCCACACATCCCTGCCTTTCATTCCCCTCCTCAGATGGAAACTCTATCTCCACTCACACTTGCTCCCTTTATACTTCTCCCCTCAGTTTTATGGGGCGACTGTGACAAGAAAGAATGGGGGGCGGGGCTGTGGCTCAGAGACTGTACTTTATTAGTTCTCTCTTCCCTGGGAAATGAGGGGCTTCAGCTGGCCACCTGTGTGGGTGGGAAGAGATGGCCTCTGGATGCTGGGAAGGCTGCACATCTGGGGTGGGGGCTTGAAAGAGAAGCTGAGATGAATTACCTGTGTGTGCTAGGACAAGCAGTTGGGCATGTGGGCATGCTGCCTGTCCCACTGGAATTAAGGAGCAGGACTGGGGGCTCCAGCTAGGGACCTGGGAGCAGGCAGAGCCTCCATAGAGGCCAGGGGTGGGGGCAGACAGCCTTGGAGAGAAAGCCCAGCCTCCATGAAAAAGAAGAAAGTTCTTTTCGAACTCAGGGACAAATCTCAATAAATAAAGCCTGCACTTCTCCATGGCACTACCTTTTCTAGCCACATCACCAGACCTACATTCTACCCACTCCCCTCCCCACCCATCCAAAGCCACTTCCATCTGAGTCCTCCCATCTCCATGCCTCTGCCCAGCTGGTGTGGGTGCTCCACAATGCATCCTGGCCCCTTACCCAACACACACATGCACATGAACACACACAGGCATTTTCTTTCTCTTTCTCTCAAAACACTCCCCGCTCCCAGGCCTACTCCAAGACCATCATTGACAACTCGGCAACTTAATATCCTTGTGTGACCTCAGTTTTCTTTATCTGGAAAATGGAGCTAACCATTCTGAGACAGAATGTTTGAGTTTTTGAAAGCATAATAGGTAACACTGGGCCCTCAGGTCCTGTCCATGGAGGCAGTGGGTGACATGGGATAAGCTTGGGCTTTGGAACCAAGCAGAGTAGGGCTCAAATACAGGTTCTGCAAGTACCAGCTAGATCACTACTGCATGTCTCCCTGAGCCTCAGTTTCCTTACTTATAATAGGGGAATAAGAGCACCTATCTTGCTATGTGGCTGCAAGAATCTATAGTGACATGTTTGGAAGAACGAATCCTTTTGCGTGCTGTGCCACCAGGCAGTAAGACCCTATCCTGGTGACTTCCTCAACCCTGCCCTCCTAGCCCAGGTTCTTTAACGTCCGCAATAGAAATGTTACCCCTCAGCTCCCAAGGTGCCAAGACAGCTAGGAGGCAGCTTGGGGTCAGAAAGCTAGGTGAGCTGATTGGGCCCTGAGCCTTGAGTGTGGCTGCCTGCTTAGTTGCTGGGGACAGTAGAGATAGGTCTCTCCCCACACCTCCCTGCCCCACCTCCAGGCAACCTCCTTTCTGAAATCATCTTCAGTCAATTCCCCTGAGGGCCATCCCCAATTTTCATTTCCTCTCAGTAATCCTCATACAGTCCCTTTGCACAGCCTGTAACAGTCTCTGTCCCAGAGCTGGCTCTGCTCACCACACATTTGCTGCAGCTCACA
Source organism: Plecotus auritus (assembly GCF_963455305.1). NCBI lineage: Eukaryota > Metazoa > Chordata > Mammalia > Chiroptera > Vespertilionidae > Plecotus > Plecotus auritus. The sequence continues at coordinate 52,764,524 of NC_137784.1, read as the reverse complement.
AACCTAGGTTTCTCAGCTGGGAAGGCCTTGCCAGGTTCATCATCTCTAGTTCCCTTCCCCCAGGGCTCCACAGGGATGGGACATGGGAGAGGGGAGCCAGGGCCCCTCCCACTCATTCAGCACCTTTGTGCTAATTAGAAAAGGGCACTCCCTGTAGGTAGATGTACCCTGCACCACTGAGAGCAAGATTGGTAAACACAGGCAGGCTGGATGTCAGTCCCCATGCATACCCTGGGCCACACAACCCTTGAGCCATTCACAACATGTACAAGTAGACATAGGCAGCTCTGGGAGGGAGTCTGAGCCTTCTAATGTGTGTTTAGAAAGCCAGGGCTGGGCTCCCTTAGAGCCCTTCTTGCAGGAAAATCCAGGAAGGTTATATCAAGTCCTGGAACAGCTCAAGAGATAGAAAGTCACAAAAGGAAGGTGATCCGCTCACTCTGCAGCCAGCCACTTCTGAAGCCAAGGTGCAGATGGCAAGGCCATCTCTGGGATTCTGGTGGTTAGGGAGGGGATGTAGGGCTGAGGGAAGGCTGGCACAATGGACTCAGGAGTGAAGTTCAAAATGAAAACTAAAGAAGTAAGGCCTGGGGTTCTGTTTTGAGAACTTTGAGATTCCATCAGTGTGGTGAGGGCTGAGAACTGATCAAGGAAGGGAGAGGTCAGTGCTGCTGGAGAGAGCCCTCGGACTTGTGTTACGTCAGGTCACTATCCAGGGTAAGGGCAGTAAGCAATGGTTCACCTGGTTTGTGTGCAAATGGGGCCCATTCCTTAGCCTGGCAGTTCCTGTTCTTCTGCCTCCTTTCTAGCCCCAGGATTCCAAGGTTGTAATTAATTGTTAGAACATCAGAACACATTTATTTAGCACTTTCCCATACCAGCTCCCCTTTTTCTTGAAGGGAAAAAATGTCTAGCCCCCTGTACCCATACACTGGCAGATCCCTATTCATCTTTCAATCCTAGTTCAGATGTCACCTCCTCTGAGAAGCCTTCCCTGACCTCCTGACTTGACATTCTCTCCGCTTCCATAGCTTCTTGGACTCCCACTGTCACCACACAGATCACACTGCACTGTATCTCTGTGTTGTCTGTCACCCCCACCAGACTAAGGACCCTAGAGCAGAGCCTCTGTCTGATTTGCCTCTGAGTCCTCAGAGCCTGGCATTGAGCCCAGTTCTGGGAGGAGCTAAAGAAATGCATATTGGGTGGATGAATGAGATGAAATGGACATATGTCCACACACAGGTCACTGGGTCTGAGAAGGGCAGTGAACTTGACAACTGGGTCAGAGACCAAAACTCTGTGACTGCTCTCATTACAGCTCCCAGGCCCTGTCGGGATCAGGACAAAGGTATGGTAGGTAGCAGGGGCAAGGAGATGGGATGGGACAGTGGCGTGCGAAGGGTGGTCCCAGCTCATCCTTGCCAACCCTCCTCATTCTTCCTCCTTTAGTCTGGGTTCAAGCTCTGGACAAGCTCCAGGAAGCCAAAGCAGAGGATATCCAAGTGACATATGACCCAACCCTCTGGTGGGCACTACGCCAATGTCCTGTCTTGTTTGGGATGCCAGAACAGACCCAGCTGCCCCTTTTCCTCTGGCCATCTTGGAGGGCTCCTTCTCCCTTCAGTCTTCAAGCTCCTAGAGGGCCCTGACTGGGGGCCCAAGCCCTGCTCTGAATTACCTCTCCCACTCCCTCCCACCAAGCAGGGATTAGGACAGCATGACCAAGCAAGAGGAACTGAGAAGAGGGGTGAGGCTGAACTCGGGTTCTTGATGCAGCTTTGCTACTAATCAGTCGGGTGACTGTGGTCCAGTGTCGGGCCCTGGCTGACTCTGGATTGTGCCTGCTGAGGTCTGAAGGCCCCTGGGAGGGATAGCAACTCCTCAGAGGACAGGAAAGGACTGACTTGGGTGCAGAAGCACGGCCCTCACCATCTGGGGCATCTGGAGGGCTTTTAAGGAAGAGAACAGGACTGGGCCTGGTCCCACCAGCAGGACTGATGCAAGAGGGGTCAGACGCCCTCCTGTCCACTCAACACTAGCCTGCCTGCCTGAGCCTGCACCGGACTGGCCACAGGCTGAGGAAGCATAATCATGCTGGGCTATTTCAGACCCATTATCTCAGCTCAGCTCCCGCTTCCTGAGCAGGCCCCGAATTAGCCTGGTGCTTTGTTCTCAAGTGCATTTGTCAGATCACTTGGCCTGTACCTTGAGATGGAGGGAGAGGAGGAGGGGAGGGCAGCAGTAGGGAGGGGGTGGAGAGGGAGCGGGAGGAGGAACTCAACGCTAATTAAGTCTCATTAAAAAAAGAGAATACAACAATGAGGGTAAGAAGAAGAAGAAAGAGAAACAAAGAGGAGGGGGCAGGGAAGGCTTGCTGAGGAAGCAGAACAGCCGCCCGGAGACACACACAGAAACACACAGGCATGCACACGCCCACAGAAAGACACGCAAACACACAGAGCTGTCTCTCCCTCCTCACATCCCAGCCCCTCTTCCCGGTCTCAACCCTGCCCTGGACCAGCCTGGCCAGGTGATACCATGGGCACAGGAACCTGGTCTTCTTTCCAGTGCCCAGGGCTGCCAGGCTAAGGCCAGTCACAGCCAAGCTTCCAATCCTGTCCTGGCAATTCAGGAGCTCTGTGCCTCTGGTAATCCCCTCTCAGGGCCTGGTTTCCACAATTGTCACATGAGGAGACTCCTCAGGACCACTTTGCAAGGTTGGTGGGAAGAATACAAAGCCCTCTGTGCAAAGAGCCTGGTGGAGCATGTGGGCACACAGAGGCCCTCTGCTCAAGAGCTCTTCACCCAATGTAGGCCTCTGCCTCTGGCCTGTGCCCTCTCAGGTGAGACCTGGCTGAGCTGTTCTCAAAGCCAGGGTTTCACTGCACTGGCACTGGGGGCCTGCAGGCCTCCCTCCCCTCCTGCCACTGTTGACCTGTGCCCCAACCCCAGCCCCAGCCCAGGCTGCTTTAATGGACTATTGCTTGGGTGACAGACAAAGCTGCCCAAGGCAGGGAGGCCTCTGAGTCTCCACAAAGGTCCCAAGTATCCCCTATGAACTAACTCACTCACTCTCTCCCTCAGAATTCTTGGTATCTTAGCAACTCACATCTCCCAAGGCAAGGAGCCCAGCTCCATGCCAAGTTCATCTTTCATACCACTTTAGCAGAGCCCTGGGTAGAGGATGAGAAAACCAAGATTTGGAATGTCTGCTCCATCCTTCCTGCCTTAGCTCAGCCTTCTCATCTGTGAGATGAAGTAACCTGTGCTCGCTCCTTGCCCACCTGCCCCAGGGCAGGGCCACCACCTCCAGGCAGGATAGCACCTTATCCCACCCAGAGAGAGGGGTATTTCCCAGCTCCTAGCAGCTCTTTGGAAGATTTAGGTTCAATCTGTGCCTTTGGAGCTGTCATTACACTCCTGCTTGTGTTCAGAGGCATGGATTAGATGCCCTTTCAAAAGCCCTCTTAGCCCACAGCATTCATAAGAACAGCTTAGTGACAAGAGCGTTCATCTGGGAGCCAGCCAGTCCTAGATTCAAAGTTCAGCTCTGCAGATTACTGGCCATGAGATCTTGAGAAAGTTAGCTATCCTTTCTGAGCCTTCGTTTCCTCCTCTGTAAGATGAGGTTCATGACCATATCTACTCCATAGGGTACCTGTGGGGGTTACATGAGATCATGTGTGCAAAGTGCTTAGCACTGTGCCTGGCACATACTAGATGTTCAATACGTTAGGCCCATGGTTGGCAAACTGTGGCTCGCGAGCTACATGCTGCTCTTTGGCCCCTTGAGTGTGGCTCTTCCACAAAATACCACGGCCTGGGCGAGTCTATTTTGAAGAAGTGGCGTTAGAAGAAGTTTAAGTTTAAAATATTTGGCTCTCAAAAGAAATTTCAATCGTACTATTGATATTTGGCTCTGTTGACTAATGCGTTTGCCGACCACTGCGTTAGGCTATTATTTTTTATTGAGATACAATTGACATGTTTGTTGTAGTAGCCTTAGGTATACAACATGATGTATATACATATACATATTGTGAAATAATCATCACAATAAGTTTAATTAACATCTATCACCACACAGAGTCAACATTGTTTTCTTGTGATGAGAACATGTTGGGCTATTATTATCCCCTCCCTTCCATTTCCTCATAGTACCCCTACCCCACCTGGCCTAGCCCAGAACCAATTCCCTTCAGCGCAGTCCAGGTGCCCCATGCCAGGAAGAGCAAAAGGGGAAGAGAGAGTCCCACTCAGAAGGAGCTGGGCCAGGACTGCAGGGGTCCTTGTCATCTTGGTCTCCTCCCTATACTCTCTGGCAGGCCTCGGGGGAGGGGTGGGTTTGTAGGTCTGAGGCCAGCCCAGGCACTGGGACTTCAACACAGGGAGTTGTGGGCTCTAGGAGCAGGAGGGGCATGGCCTGGGATCCAGAGGCCTGGCTGCCAGTCCCAGATTTGCCAGGAACTCCCTGTGTGCTTGGCTGAGTCCCTGATTCACAGGGATGTCAGCTGGTACTCCCTGCCCCAGCAGTGAGGCTGCAAGGGCTCCAGAATGCATAAGTGGAGGTCACTGCTAAGGCCCAGCCAAGCTCAGCGAGGTCAGCTAGCACACCTCATTCTGGCGGCCCTCCCCCACATTTCTTCACTCCCCTCTCTTGCAGAGTTTTTCTTGCAGCCTCTTTTGCAGTGTGCTCTCTGAGCCTTTCCACCCCACATTCCTGTGCAAGCCTTCAAGCAGTCCCAGACTGAGCTGGGGTTGGGATGGGATGCACTATGAGCTGAGTTCCCATTGTCCGCAAATCGGGACCATCTGTGAGCAGCCTGAGAGCCCCGGGCTCATGGCCACCCCCACTCCCACTGCAGTTACAAAAGAAGGGAGCAGAGTGAGCCCACCGCCTGCCTGCCTGAGGCTCTCCCCACACCCCAACACACATAGCATGATCAGCTCCCTAGCCAGGAACAATCAAGCACTATGAATAAAGATGTGCAGCTGGACAGATAATTTATCCACACCCACCTGGCCCACCCGGCAGCTCACAGCATTCCTCTCCTGACCAGGACCTCTCTACCTCAGGGCTACCCCATCCTGGCACACGGGCAGGTAGAGGCCAGTTTCTAGGGGCACAGGACTGCCCCACACTGGCACTGGCCTCAAAAGAATACCTGGTCCTCTGGAAAGAACTTGCTTGACCTCGCCATCTCATAACTTGGGTGGGCTTGTGTACAAGGCGTGCTGTGATCTCAGCCATCAGGATTGGTGGGGAAGGAGGAAGCCAGACCCTGGGGAAGTTGAGGCCAAGAACATGATTCCAGAGCAGGAAGCTTGGTCCAATGAGGTGTGGACCCTGATCTTCGTCAGGCTCAGTGTTGGGGCAAGTCCAGTGATAAGAGACCAGAAGGTGAGTGAATATTGACAGCAAAGTGGTAGTATTCTTAATATCCTGTGCTGACAATGAGATTCTAGCCAGGGCCTGAGCATGAAGAAGATAGCATCCAAGGTTTGGATGGGGAGTGGGCTTTGGACAGAGAGTAGTCAACCCTGTGAATAAGAGATATGCTGTGCTGGACAAGTAATACATTTTGGACCCATGTATGGCTAAGAGTGGCAAGGAAGTCACAATGGACACAAGTTTGGCCCAGGATTCTCTCCCAGTTCCAGGCACTACAGCCTATATAATAACAAAATTTCCAGAGAGCTTTCCCATCAACCACTCCTCTCCCATTCTACCTCTATTTCCTGCCTCTATCCCAAGCTCCACTCCCACCTCTACCCCAAAAACCCAGTGGAGCTGAGGTGGCCCAAGCAAGAATTAGCTACAGACCTGAGAGTTGAGCCTCTGTATCACTGATCTCAATCCTAGCTGCAATGGGGAATCACCTAGGGAGCTTTGAAATTTCCCTAAGTACCAGGATTGAGGCATGAAAAACCATCAAGTCCCATCCATTTATGTTACAAACTAAAGTGCAGGAAGGGAAAGAGACTAGACACCTGGTCTCCCAACTTTCAGGCCCATACTACATAGATAAACATAAATATGGCACTTACTATGTGCCAGGCACTGTGTTGGCATGGGCACAGAGGTAAATATGGTAGAGTCTGTGCTCTCAGAGGGCCAGGATCTGGGCATACAGATCTGTTACTCACAAAGGATGGGAAGTGATCAGTTTTATCTGGGTGGAAAGGTTGTATCCACTTGGAGAGCTCTAAGGAAGGCTTCAACAGGCCAAGGTGGGCCATGGAGAAGGCCTTTCAGGCAAAGGAGAAGATATGGGTAAAGACATTGAAGGTTTGGTAGCAGGGCTTAACCTTTCTAATCTTTAAGAAGAATAATATAGTTTCCATGTAGAGAATGGAGGGAAAGGTAGAAGCATGGAGGCCTGTTGGAGACTATTGTAATAGCTCAAGGGCCAACGATGGTGACATCATTCAGTCCTTCTGTTTCTTCCCCAATTCCCACCCCTCACCACTGACAACCTTACCTCATCATGCATTGAGAAAACAAGGCCATCAGATAGAAATTTCCTTTTATCCCCACAAATTCCATAACCCCATTGCTCCTGCTCTCCACTCCATCACAATGGAAGATGAAACCTTTCTCCTATCTCAGACCAGCCCTTCAAACTGTACTGAGGAGCTCACCTTTCTCACCTTTCCAAGGCTTTGTTTGAGTAGCTCCTACTCTCTGATTTGTTCTCTTTAAGAAAGACACAAGTTCAGTATCTTCCTTCTTACAAGAAAGAGAGAGAGAGAGAGAGAGAGAGAGAGAGAGAGAGAGAGAGAGAGAGAGAGAAGTGGGGTAGAGAGGAGGAGTGAGGAGGGGAGGGGAGGGAAGAAGAGGAAAGAGAAAATGAAAACTTTTTTAAAGACTTTCCTTTGTTCCATATCACCCTCCAGCTATGGCCCTATTTCTATGCTTCCTTCATAAGGAAGATCTACACTCCATCTCTGCTTCTTCACCTTCCTTTCATCTGACAACCATTGCATTCAAGCTTCTACCCTCATTGCTCCACTAAATTCACTCTTGTCAAGATCACCAACAGCTACCAGATTGCCACATGCAGCAGACACTTCTAGGAACTGATATTATGAGAGGCAGGACAGTGTAGTGGTTAAGTCTGGGCTTCTGGAGGCAGTCTGCCTGGGTTTGAACCCCAGCTCTACCACCAACCAACTGTGTGAATTTAAGAAAGATACTTAACCTCTCTGAGACTCAGTTACCTAATCTGTACAGTTAAGGTGATAATAATCATGCCTATATCATAGGGTTGATGTGAATGAAGCAAATAATACATGTTAAGCACCTTCGTACAGTGCTCAGCATACAGCAGGTGCTCCATAAGAGCTGGCTCCATCAGTGGTTCTTATCTGACCAGATATCTCAGCAGACTTCACCAGTGTTGATCAACATTGACCTTCTGTAAAAAGCCTCTTCTGTCAACCCTGTGACAACACACTCTCCTGGCTTTACCTCAATGGCCCCTCTATTCTCTTGTCCTCTATCCAACTTCTAACTAATGAAATTCCTCAGAACCCCATCCTGGGCTCTCTCCTCTACTCTCTGCATTCTCTCCATAGGTGAGCATATTCCCATTGTTTCAAGTGCTATTTACATGTCTGTAAGTTCCAATTGTCCATGTTATTCCAACCCTCTCTAATCTCCAGCCTCATTTAATCAACCACATACTTGATAGTTTTACTTACCCAGCTACAGTCTTGTCTCTTCATGATGGCCAGAGTAATTTTCAAAATGCATATCAGACTTTGTCTCTCCCTAACTTAAAACCTGGTAGTGGTTTTAGATTATGCTTGCAATAAAATGCAAGCTTCTTACTCTGGCTTACAATTGGTTCCAAGATATGATTTCTGCCTCCCTCTATGACCCACAACTTGTCCCATTGGCCCCATCAGTCTCCCCACTTCAGCTACATTGACATATTGTCTGTTTCTTAGTGCACATGAGCTCTTTCTGGCCTCAGTATCTTTGCAGGTATTGTTCCCTCTGCCTGGGAAGTTCACTCCTCAGCTCTTCACATTGCTGGCTCTTTGTCAGCCTTTGGGCCTTAATTTATTTATTTTTATTTTTTTATTAAGGTATTATATGTGTACATATCTTACCATTGTCCCCCCCACACCCCACTCCCATACATGCCCTCACCCCCCAATGTTTTGCATCCATTGGTTATTCTTATATGCATGCATATAAGTCCTTTGGTTGATCTCTTATTTCCCCCACCTCTCCCTAACCTTCCCGCTGTAATTTGACAGTCTGTTTGATGCTTTAATTTAAATATCACCTCCTTAAAAAGGCCTTCCTTGAACACCATATCTAAAATAGGTCCCCCTGTTGTTCTCTGTCACGGCCACTATTTACTCTCTTTGTGTCTCCTTATTTGTCTATTTGTTTCATCACTGTTTCCCTCACTCAAATGCAAGTGTCATGATGGCAGACACCTTAGCCATCTTGTTCAATATGGTCTCCCCACATTCTGGCACAGTGACTGTCACAAAGAATTCAATAACTGCTGAATAAATAAAGCAAAACAGGAAATGGAGCTGGAAAGGAGAAACCAAATTGGAGAGATATTAAAGAAGTAGACATGATAAGACTTGGTGATGAATTGGATATGGTAGATAAGGAGAAGAAAGGCTGCTGACCCCCAAGTTCTGGCTTTATTAACTGAGAAGATAGTTGTACCATTTATGAAACTGGACAATATGAGAAGGGACCAGTTTGGTGGAAAAGATGGTGACTATACCTTGATGCACTGAGTTCTAGACATAAAATGTCTGACACAAAATGAACAGGCCCAGTAGGTACATTGGTACCTGAGTCTGGAACTGAGTGAATGATTGGGAATAATGCTAAATAATAGAATGTGATCAGAATGGCTGAAAGCAAGAGAGTGGGCATTATTTCTCTGGAGAGAGCATAGAGAGAGAAGACCAAAGGCAAATGCTACAGCAAAACTGACCCGTGTATGGCAAGGAAGAAGAGTAAAGGAGCCCCAAGATGAAAGACACCTGGAGCCATTCAGTGTCCCCAAAGCCAAGTGAAGAGAGAAGGGCAAGCAAGAAGGGACATGCGGCATGGTCAGATGTGAGTATAGGAAAAGGCCATTCTACTTGGTGACAAAGAAGTCATTGGTGACCTTTAAAGGAGCAATTTCAGGTGAGAGGCAGTGAGGACATAATGTGGTAGACTGAAGAGAGAGTGGGAGGTGAGGAAGCAGAGACAATGTGAGTAGATAAAGCTTCCCAAGAAATTTGGCTGAGAAGGAAAGGCAAGAGAAAGGATGATAGCTTAAGAGGGAGGCAGGGTCAAGGGACGGTTTCTTTGAAGGATAGGGGAGAGCTGAAAATCCTTGTAGGCTGAGGAGGAAATAGCACTCAAGGGGAGGGGGGATGGAGATATAAGTGAAAGAGAATAATTGATGGAGTTAGAAGTTAGGTATAGAGAGGAGGATAGACATGTCTTCCAAGGAGACAAAAGGAAGAGGGAGGAAAAGAGGGAGGGAGGGAGGGAGGGAGGGAGGGAGGGAGGGAGGGAGGGAGGGAGGGAGGAGAAAGACACTGGAAGGGAGGACATACAGAGTGATTCTGAGATGGACAGCCTTTATCTTAGCAAAATTGGAAGCCAAGTATTAGAAGGGGTATAGCTGTGAGGCTGGAATGTAAGAAAAATAGAACATGGGAATGGCAGTCTCCATGGGATGAGTTAAAGATTGTGGATCATCAGCATCTGCAGGGGCTTCCCACTGAGGCTGGCAAACTTGTAAGTGACATGAGCCAGTTACTTGCCAGGGCTAGAGACAGCAGAAGGCAGAACCGGCAGAAGGGGTGCAAAGCTTCAATGGCTTCAAGTTGTGAAGGTCATGGCTGGCACCAGGGTCTAGAGCAGCGATTTTCAACCTTTTTCATCTCATGGCATACATAAACTAATTACTAAAATTCTGAGGCACACACAAAATTTATTTTTTGCCAATCTGACAAAAATAGGTATAATTTTGATTCATTCACATGGGACATCTATTGTTGTGTTGACTGTTGTCATTTTTTATTTGACAATCCAAGGGGAAAGAGGTCAGTACCCCTGACTAAATAGTCAGGTATTGCATGTTTTAAAAATTCTTGCGGCACACCAGTTGAAAATTACCGGTCTGGAGCACATGAAGCAGGAGGTGAGGGAGGCCTGAAGATGATGGAGGGCTGGGAGAATGGGATAGGGGGTGGAAATGAGGGACTGAAATGCTCAAGAGGAGGAGGGCAATTCATTTTTTTCTCATTTATCCAACAAATGGTTACTTAACAGCCCAGTGCCAAACACTGGACCCAAGACCAGGTTTTTGAGGAATGAAGAAAATAGTCATCTGAGGGGTTGGGAGTAGTGAAGCTGAAGACTGGAAATATCTGATCTGAAGCCTTCCCAAGAAATACCAAGGCTGAGATGTGACCAAGCCAATGGGAAGCTTTGCATGGCTGGGTGTCAGGCTGCAGGGACATCCAAGAGGATGCTGAAGCCCAGTGAGGAGGAAAAATAGGGGCCAGGGTGGAGGGAAAGGCCTGATGGCCTTGTGCTGTGGGAACTGCACACCAGGCAATATTATGGTGTCCAGTGGGGCTAAGAAAGGGGAGAGGGGCTTCTAATCAATTGCATAGCTTTCTATGGAAGACCGGGGATTGGAAGTAGGCTCCTTGGGCCAATTGAACACTTGGACCATACCAGCAGTCTCCCTACTGATTTTAGAAGCCAATCTGGGCAAAGATAACAGCAGAGCATCCAAAGCAGAGTTGTTAAAGGCAGACACCAAGTTTCAGTTCTGATCTGAGGATAAATGCAAGATGTTTTCAGAGAAAAGATGGGGGCTAATGGCTTTGTTTCCAATAGAACAGGCTCTCATGGACAACAGTCAGGGTGGTAACAAGGTAACATCAGACCTGGCATAAAAGAACAAGGGTCTGGCCAAAACCGGTTTGGCTCAGTGGATAGAGCGTCGGCCTGCGGACTGAAGGGTCCTGGGTTCGATTCCGGTCAAGGGCATGTACCTTGGTTGCGGGCACATCCTCAGTGGGAGGTGTGCAGGAGGCAGCTGATCGATGTTTCTCTCTCATCGATGTTTCTAGCTCTCTATCCCTCTCCCTTCCTCTCTGTGAAATATCAATAAAATATATATTTAAAAAAAAAAAAAAGAACAAGGGTCTGGGGTGGCAACTGAGAGAACCCTTTTGTCCTTGGAGCAGTCACCACATGTAGCAGGACCAGGAGTCAGGGAAGGGGGCCAGCAGGGAGATGAGACTGACCTCTGGGAGTATAGCCACAACAGCTTAACCAACCCCTTGCCAGCAGAGCTGGATGGAAGAGACAGCAGTAATTAGGGTTGCCTGAGTCCCTGAGGCTGACCAGCACAAAGCATGGCAAATCTCTTGTCTTTTCCTGGAGGCTCCTCAGCTGGACCAGCCACTCCACTTTATTTGTCATGAAGTTGGCCTTAGTATCTCTTGAACAGAATTGAGGTCAGGTTTTTGGTGGTTTTGACAGACCACCATACTGGCATAAGAGCATGTAAGCAGGCCCATGTAAGTTCTGTCTAGTTGCTTTGCTCTCTGAACATCTTCAGTTTCCTTATCTGAAAAATCAGTGGAAGAATGTTTTTCTCACAAGATGGTTGTGATAGTTAACTGAGAGAATGCCCTGAGAAATCTTTGTAAATTGTCAGTCACAGCAGAGATGTCAGCTGAGAGCATCTCATTACCCCTGGAAGGAGGGTCATGGCCCAAGGCACTCTGATGGAGGCCAGTGGGCCCATCAGCATGTCTTGCTGTGCAGCAGCCCATCTCCCCACTTATCAGTACAGGAAGATGGCAGTCAAGGACCTGTGCCAAGTTGGGAACCTGCTGCTCCTGGGCAGGTAGAGGTCCAGTGAAAAGGGGGTAGGAAACCAGAACTCTAGGGAGAGCTAAGCATGGGGAGGATCCCAGAGGAGGCATCTTTCTGGCTACCAGTTAAGTCTGTCCTCTGGGGACTACAGGACCTATATGATTGCTATTTCTTGCCTTTCTGGCTATTGGGGGGCCTCGGACTGGTCAACTGGATGTGGGGCAGAAAGTCCAGAGGACCAGCCTGAGCTGGGGGCAATTGCTATTGGGATCCTAAGGAGCCTAGAGAATTGGGTGGGAGAAGCACTGGAGTGAGCAGGGGAGGGGCCTGCAGCTCCAGGCTGATACTGCCTGGGAGAGGGGGGATGTGAGTGAAACAGCTGAGCTAGAAATTGGGGAAATTAAACATAAACCACCTCAATAAACCTGTCAAGGCCAGCAAACTCCCTCTTTTGTTCTCATTGCCTGACCTGTACTTGGCTTCTGAAGGGACAACAAATTAACTCTGGTTTTTAGGCAAGGCCTCTGGCTCCACTCTGCCTGAGTTGGAATCCCAGCTCTACCCACTTACTAACTGCAAGGCCTTGGAAAGGTAAGTTAACGTCTCTATGTCTCAATTTCCTCATCTGTAAAATGGGGTGTGTGGAATTCAATGACTTATTGGTAAAGCAGTTAGAATGGTGCCTGGCATAGAATAAGCACTCAATATTTCTAAAGCACTACAGTTTGGGCAGCACAGGTTCTATCAAGAGGCATTAAAACTTGGATCCTGACATATTGGGGCAGAATCTTCCATTCTCACTTGACCTCTCTGAGCCTCAAATTCCTCATCTTTAAAGGGAGTGGTGGACTAACTCTTAGCCCAACTCAAACTCTTAGGAGGGTTGGGTGACTCCTAGTAATGGTCTAATCTATAGACCATCCTAAGAGTTAGGATGGTCTATAGATTAGATAAAGAAATGTGTCTGGCCATCCCTAGCATATAATAGGTATTCAATGAAGATCAGCCCTGTAGAATCTCCCAAACACATAGTACCACTTCCCAAATGCCTAAATAATAACCAGGACAGTGCAGGGTTCCCTTTCAATGCTGCAGCTTGCCTGGTATGGGTTAGGGAAATCCAAGGGTCTTTTCTTGGAGAGCTTCTTGCTTAGTGTTTCTTATAGCAACAGTGCTTCCCAAACTCTAGTCTAGAGTGTATCAGAATCACCTGGGAGGCTTGTTAAAGCACAGATTGCTGGGCCTCACCCCTAGAGTTTCTGATTCAGTAGGACTGGGATGGGCCTAAGAATTTGGATTTCTAACAATTTCCAGAGGTGCTGATGCTGCTGGTCTGGGGAGCACACTTGAGAACCACTGCCTTAGAGCAACAACTGTCATGTGCACAGGGACACCTGGGGAAGTTGAGCAGCTGCGAATTCTGATTGAGGTTAGCAGAGGTAAATGGACCTGGAGGAGATTACAGGAGTCAGGAGCCAGAAGTACAGCAAAAAGGCAGTGTCAGAGAGGAGTTGAGAATGTAGTACTTTGCCAGCAAGGTGAAGACAACAGTGAGGGCCCCAGAGCTGGGTTCCTGGCAGCCTATGTTGAAAGCACTAACAGCAGTGCACACATGTCCATGTGCACACACAAGAGAGAGAGCAAATTTTTTTCAAAGAATTTGATATATTTTTTCAAGCATCAAAGTAGTATCTTGGGAAAAATCAAAACTTTGTTGGACTTCCTTACACGTATTTTATGGGTTAGTATTGTTTTTAATTTTAATTATATATGGCCAGTGGGGGGCATGGGCTGTGCAGACTGTTCAGAGCTTAAGGCCTCTAACGGTCTTAAAATACAACCCTGGTGGCCACTGAAGTCTTTGTCCCTGAGCTTTGGGGCCTGAAGTTTGTGGCCAAATGTGTGTTCTGCTGGCTCTCCCCACTCTTCTCCCCAGGATCTGCAGAGAAGATTCAACTTTCTTGGATGGAATGCTAGTACAAGTCATCATCCAAAGTGATTCAGTGTTTTTACATGGAATACAAGATGTCATACAAGAATAAAGAGGGTACAGGGGCCTAGAGGGGCATCAGCATCATGGAATCAAGGAACAAAGGAAAGGCACATGTCCCCACTCCCCCATGGACACTCCAATAGGCACACATCCACCCCAGCAGTCTTTGCTCCCCAGCATTATGAATAGTGACCCAGCCCTCCCAGAGGCAGAGGTACAGGGCTCCAGGTCACAGAGACCTGCATATGAAGCCCCATTCTATCTCTTCTTAGCTGTGTGTCCTAAAACAAATTACCTTTCCCTTCTCAGCCTTTGTTTCCTTGTCTGTAAAACAGAAATAATAATAATAGTTCCCACCTTATAGAGCTGTTGTGAGGACTAAATTACTTAATATGAATAAGATGCTTAGAATACTGCCTGTAACAGTATTTTCAGCACCTCTCCCAATCGGTGGTTATTATAATTCTCCAGTACTACTCATATTTATGGCAATAGCACCATTTCGGTAGAAACAGAGATGAGTTTGGGCAAAGGTAAACATCTGTTCAAGGAGACAAAGGGGCACATGTGAGAGGTGAGTTGTGTTCAAGGTATGTCTGAAGGGAGCCTGCTAAGATCCCTCTGGGCCACTCCCCAGTCCTGCCAAGTCATGTTGGGGAGCCAATGAGACCATCAGACAAAATCCAGAATGAGTCCTGAGTGACCTGAAAACCCTGGTGATGGACCTGAAAACCTTGGGGACATGACATATTTTTATCTCTTCTCCTAGTTGAAAGCCACCCCTTGTTAAAACATAGCAGCAGTGGGGGTTTGGAGCAGTTCCCTCTCCAGCCTGCTGTGGGCCTCAAGCCTCTGCTGCTAAAAGGGGAATGGCTGCCCCATCCTTGGTGGCCCTTGGTGACCAGAGGGAGAGTGCTGAGGCCAGTGGTGCCTCTGGCCCATAAGGAGGCAATTCTGGCCCATAAGAAGGATCTGGCTGGGGAGGGGGAGGTGCTGGGTGCACTAGGAGGAAGTGGGCAGTCCTCTCAGGGCTGGCTCCCATCACAAGGGAGGGTTGGGTGGGGGCATGAACCCCGGGCACTGGGAATGCACAAGAGAAACCAGGAAAAAGACTGAGGAACAGTTCAATGTTGGGAGAAGTAATATCAAGACTACAAGAAGAATAGGAGGTTTATGTGTTGAAAGAGGGAAAAACAAAAATGAAAGCATGCATATTTTTAAAGAACAAGGAAGAAGAGACTGATAAACCAATGTGAAAGCAATGAATAACATAGGCCAGTAAGAATAGTATCTCATCTGCTTGCTAGTCAACACCAAAATGGTAGTATAGATCCTAAATGCCTAAAGGCTTTCCTTTTCTAAAAGAGCACATGTGTATTCAGATGGACTTGGGAACCCTGAATCAGCTGAAGGTTTCCTATCGCCTACCAGGGCAGCAGTGTTGGCTGCAAGACTGATTTCAGAGTGTGACAAGAGATGGGCCCCAGTCCCTGCTTCTTCCCACACCTGTGCCAGGCTATCCAGGACAGTGGGTCCCCCTTAGGATCACTAGAAATCTTTTTCACCAGGTTCTTGAGGCTTTGAAAGATTTATTATCTCAAACACACAGAATTTGTGGAATGACAATTAATTTGTCATCCTAGTTTTATTGCACAGATATATTGGGCTGTCAGTTGAAGCTTCTGGCCAGCATGAGATTGGCCAAGTTTGCACTGAACTGCTATGTGCACAACAGCCCCATCACAGGACAGGTTTTCTGAAGTGCTGCAGCTGACTCTCAGATGCCTTTCTGGCTGTTCTTTTCATGAACACTGGCTTGGGAAGGGGACCATTGATCTTGACCCATCCCTTCATGTCCCAGCAAGAGCCAGTTAGTGTCCCAAGGGCCCACAGGGATTGCTGAAAAGAAAAGTCAGGTCTTCAGCATTCCGGCTCTGTCCTCTAGCCATGTTCCCAGATTGCCTCAAACTTTCTCAAACCTTCCTCCAAGTGTGCACGCAGTGCCTATTAAATCAGTCTTCTTGGCCTGGCCAAAGTTTTCCTCTCCCTTCCCCCAGGCCCTACATCCTGCAACAGAACCCTTCCCCTCCAACTTCGGGGCCTAATCCCAAGTGTCCTTTTCACATCTGACCCCCACCCTTCCCCCAGTCTGTCTTCCATAGGAATGGTCCTCCCCCAGCCTTCCCATCCCCTGCTTCCCACCCCTCACCCCCAGCCCTATAGAGTGTCATAAATTCTAACGAAACCCCATCAGGGGAAGAAAAAGAGCAAAAAGTGCCTAATTGGCAGGGGCCTCGAAGCTCTTGGTCCCTGTGGTGGGATTGATAAGGTTCCTGGGAAGCAGTGGGGGTTTGGAGAAAGGAGGGGGAGGCTGGGGGCCTGCTTGCCAAATGTAGCCAATTAATGTCAGTGCTGCCTTTCATGCCAGCCAATTAAGTCCCATAGACTTGTCACCAGCTCTGGGAAGGGGGGCCGGGAGGGTGGGGCAGGGGGTTTCAAGAGAACAAGTAATTTCCTTGCTGCCAGGATGATGCAGCCTTCAAAATGGGGAGAGGGTTCAGGGGGAGTTGGAAGGTGGCTGGGGGTTGGCGGGGGCAGGTGGCAGGGGATAGGGGCAAGGTGCAGAACACGGGGCCTCTGTGGGGACTTTGTTCAGGACCCTGGGAGAAATGGGAGATGGGATTGGCTTCAGAGGCCAATAGCTGCTGGGAACTGGGAAAGAAACTCACTGTGTCACTTGGTACCCCACACTAGCAGAGCCAGGCACTTGCCAAAGTTATGTCGTCTAGTCTTCACAACAACTCCTGGGCAGCTCAGCGAGGTTAGGGAACCTACTCAAGATGGTACAGTTCTAAATGGCCAGAGTAAAGAGCTATTAATCAGGAAGGTCCATGGTAAACGTACCTTGAGACCTCTGCAAAGCAGGAGCAGAAGCTTAGGCACCCAGGTGTCCTTGCCACATCCCTCCCTCCCTCTATCAATCAGACAGAAGGTCCTCATGGAGGGCAGTAACAGCCCAGGCTCCCAGGCTTAGGATGAGATATAGTGAAAGATATTTCAATGCAGCAGAAGTAGACTGGGACGGGAATGGGGGACAGTGCCCTCAGGATGCAGCTGGCTACAGATAGACATTTCTGGACAGTCAGAGGTACCAAGTGAGTCTTTGCAGCTCTTCCTTTGGAAGTCCAAACACTTATGGAAGTTGCCCTTCTTGCTGACTTAGAGGAGAATTCCAGAGTTTCTGAAGGAAGGTCGGGGAAAAAGCTGGGTAGGCTAGGAGCAATCTGGCAGAGCTTCAGGGCCATGGAAAGAAACACGCCCCCCCAGAGGCCCCCAGAGTGAGCAAGGCTCAGCATCAAATACTTCACCTCGGGACCCACAGTGTTCCCAGGCTGATCACACAGAGAAAGTGAATGAGTGAGGCAGATCTGAGTGCCAGTCCTGGCTCCACCACCTGTGAGCTAAAGGATCTTATGGGGGCTGAAAGATCTTACAGGAGTCCTGGCCCCTCTCTAAGCCTCAGTTGCCTCATCTGTGAAGTGGGGATAAGCAGAGTACCTACCTCCAGGGTTGTGGTGAGACTCACAAAAAAGACAGAATAGGAAAGGGTTTGTAACCTATAACTGACTAGCAAAGGTTGGAGGTGCCTCTGAGCAGGCAACTAGAGGAGAGGTGGATGTGCCCAGGAGCCAGGACACACAGTGGCACCAGCTGCCCCTCTGCCCTGGGTGCAGGCAGAGGCACCACAATGCGTACATTGTCATGCAGATGCTTTTCCCGCCTGCCCACCCCCAATGGGTGCACTAATGACCCTGAGAGCTGGTTGGAGGCTGAGGCAGGCTAATTACATGGCCCCAAAGCCGCCAAGACCCAATAATTACACAGAAACTTGTACAGAGGGGGTGGCTAATTGTATGACAAGCTGTGAGGGGAGGGCCAGGGTGCCCCTCGAGCTAATGAGCTTCCCCCAGAGTCCATGGGGCAGGGGCAGGGTGAGGAGATGTAGTAGGCAGGCCTTTCCCATTCCCACCCCCCCCCCAGTGCCAAGCTCCTGGGAGGGTGGCAGGGTATGCAGGAGAGAGGGGAGCAGTGATTAACAGCCAAAGCTCGCCTCAGACCTGTCTCCTCTTGCCAAGTCTTGCTCAAAGCCGCACCTGGTCAGGTACTATGGGCCTGGCTATCTCAGGAACAATTCCTCACATACCACACTCACCCCAGGGTGGCTCAAGCTCTTCAGGCTTGCCTTCCTGCCTCCAGCCCATACTGGCTGGCAGACTGGCCATGATGAGGAATAAAATACAGATGTGGGAAGTCCTTGATCATCAGAGCTGGCAGCATCCTCCAGTCCAGCTCCTGCTTCTTGTAGGGGCTGGAAACTAAGACCCAGGTCAGGGCCAGAGTCTTGGCGATCTGGTGAGTGACTCTCTCGCCTGCCAAAAGAGCTTGTTTCTTTTTAATTCAAAGCAGTCTTAGGGACTCTGAAGGCCATGGCCAGATCTATGTTCCAATTTAGCCCTTTCATTTTCAAGCTGAGTGACTTTGGGCAAGTCATTTTACTTCTCTGAGCTCGAGTTTCCCCACCTGTAGAATGATAAGGTTATGAGAGCAAAATAATATAATTCCATTGAAACCTAGAGCTCAGTGCCTGGCACAAGATAGCCCTCTCTAGTTCTCTAGTTTCCTTCTCACGGAAGTTCTTGACATCCCACCTGGGGCCAAGTACCACAGAACAGCCTAAGACACCCCCCCCCAACCAGCCATCTCCACCTCTTTCTAGGCCCACCTCTATCCATCAGAGATTATCCCTGACCCCAGCCAGAAATTTTTCCATGGGCACCTCTCTTTGCCCTGAGACTGAAGCAAAGCTGGATGGGACAGGGGTGAGAGGGCAAGGGACTCACGATCCTATCTCTCTTCCCTTCAGATATGGTGTCCTGTGGAGATGAGGCTTCCAGGTGGAGAGGAGCCTGGACTTTCAGATGACCTCCCCCATCTCTAGCCTGCCCCTCAGCTCTTGACAATTTTGGACACCCCCACCCTCAACCGCCAAGCAAGCAGGAGGCAGAGGCATTGAAACAACTGCTGACAAGTTGGAACAGCTTAACAAATTGCTCCTTATAAACTACTGAGGGTGAGAAGAGGGGAGGCTGGAAGCCAGCCCACACACAAAGCAGCACCTTTGTCTGTGCCCTAGTGGGCCTGGCCACTCCCGGGATAGCCATAGTCATTCCCCCTAGGAAGACCTATACTGAGTACATCTCCAGCACCCCCACCAGCCTAGGATTGGCTCTAGGATTGGAGATTCCCTAGACCTCAGAACCATGGGGGTCCCCCAGATCACAGGTTCTTACCTTCACTGAACTCAAGGCCTCAGCCCAGCTCTGCCTGGCATGAAAGGGGAGGTGGCAAGGCTAAGTGCTCCCACCCCTAGGCTGTCTGGTCCAGGAGCTCAGGCAGGAGGCCCCCAACTTATTTAGTTCCTGCCAATCCTGCCAATCCTGCCAATCCTACCAGTATCTGTGTGGGCAGGATTTCCTCTGTGGGCACAGCTCTGGCCACTGACCGAGGCAAATCATCTGTCTTCTGGCCTTCCTTTCTTCCTTGTCTTTCACATGGAGGCTGTGAATTCCCCATTAGCTTCTTCCTAGGGCTGTCCTAGGTATTAAGTAAGGACATGGACAGGAAGGTGCTTCCTTGACTTTAAAGTGCCACCACAGGTTGGTTGTTGGGATGGCTGCTGACTATTGTTATTATTATTATTAATTCTTGCCCTTTCTGTATTCTTCACCCCTGGCCTTAGCTGGACAGCCCCAGTGGGAGGGACAGGCTGACCAACTCTACCAGCAATAAGGAACACTTGCCAAGTGCTTTCACTCAGATCTGGTTTAAGCACTACATCAGTGTTTCAAGAGAGGTATTACTATCCCCTTTCATAAAGGAGAACACTGAGGCTCAGAGAAGTTAGATAATTTACCTGAGGTCACACAGCTAAGAAATTGTGGAGCTTAGCTTTGAATCCCTTTTTGTCTCAATTGCAAATCTGTGCCTTTACAATCAGCTCATTCATTGGGCCTGGGCCTAGTTAAAATGGACAGACAGGGAGTCTCTGTACAGTGGGGGCTTCAGATGCTGGGCTTCACAGTGGGTCCTAACCACAAGTGTTGGCTCCATCCTGGAGAGTCCTGGAATGGTAACGCTTTTGAGGGTGAGCTGGGCACTGCTGGAACAGACCATGTGCCGAGGCCTGTAATCTGATTAAGCCATTAGAACTGCTGCCCCAAGCCCGTATGCTGTCTGGCCGCCAAGTCATTCAATTAATCCCCAGATTAATCTGCTACTTCTCCCTGTCATATCCCCTCTACCATGCCCCCAGCCCCAAGCAGTTCCTTCAGGCCCAGAGAGGGAGAAACAGCAGCTCCCCGGGTTGTGATGACTGCTGCCTCTCACAGAATGGCCCCAGTCCACTCTGGTCACCTTGCCTTGGATCTGTCTTCCCCTCAACCCACTTCAGACTTTCTACTCCTTAGAGATCTGCATTAATTCAATAATTGCTTGAGCACTTAAACATGTGTCAAGCACTGATCTTGGGGTCTGGTGGTGAAGAAGACTGACAAGACAGCAGGGGGCCCCAGTACAGGGGAGAAGAGAGAGGAACGCACAAGTGCTGACAGTTCCATGTGCTTTGTGCCACATTGGCAGGGGCCCATCGATTGTTGAAGGAGATTGGAGAAGAGAGGAGGATCACTCCAGGCAGCAGGAACAGGTGCAGAAGCAGGATGAGGTAGCCTGTTTGAGGAAGACAGTCTGGTGGGGATGGAAAGAGGCAGAGGATGGTGGAAGATGAGGCTAGGAGGGGGCTGTGGCCCATGGTGAAGGCTCTGCATGTATATACAATAGTGAGAGCCATGCATTAGTGTCTGTGTGTGCACATCCCTGTAGGCCTGAGTGCACATGTCAGCTTGTGTCATATGCAATGTTGCACCCTTTTGCAATGAGCAAATTGAATGTGTGCTCCTGTGCGTGTATATGGTGGGTCCAAAGCCACCTCTTCCAGAAAGTTTTCCTGTATTCTCCTGAGCCATCTCCAAAAAGCCCTTTTTCTCACTGCCATTCTGCCCCTAACAGACACTGGGCTGGGGACAGGCTCTTCCTTAGCTGGTGTGTCTCTGTGTGTGCATTGGTCTTCTCAACCTCACTGCCAGTTCCCTAGGGACAGGGGCTAGGGATGCCATTTTTAAAAAAATTACATGTCCTCCAAATGCCAAGGACCAAGCTCTATATACCAGCAACTTCCAACAGAGTATCACTAGATTTATTATATCTCCATCGAATGTGCCAGATTCCTGATGGGCAGGAACTCCAGGGCTGGATTCTTATTCTCATATTTGACAGGGTCCTTCACTCCACATGACCAATCCTAACCAGCACAGGCAAGCGTGGTGGGCTGGCAATGATGGGGCCTTCTACTTGCTTCTCCATTGCCATCCTCCATGCCCTCTTTGTGTCACCAAGATTGTCGCAGGGCTTCCTCATTCCTCTCTGCTTTCTTCCACTTGACCCTGCCAAAGCCTCATGTCCACATATCAGTCAGAATGGTCCGTTAAAACTAGGTCATATCCTGTCATCCCTCTGCCACAAGCCCTGCAGCAGCTTCCATCTCGCTCAGAGTAAAAGTAATTGTCCTGTTTATGGCCATTACTTCTCTGACCTCTCCTAATGCTCCCCCTCACTCACTGCCCTATAGCCACACAGGACTCCTCACTGTTCCTCTAGCAACCAGGCATTCTCCTGTCAGGGCCTTTGCATCTGCTACTCCTTATACCTGGAGGGCTCTCCCCCAGATATATTCGTAGTTTACTCCCTCTCCTTCATGTTTTCACTCATTTGCTTCTTGTCACCTTTCACTTAGCTCCCAAGGACCACTCTATTTAAAATTGTAGCTCACTGCCCATCCCACACCGTCACTCCCTATTCTTCGTACTCTGGTCCTTTTACTTTCCATAGAACTTATCACATTCTAACACACTGTATGGTTTACTCAGTTATTATGTTTATTATTTGTCTGTCTCCTCTCACTAGAATATAAGCTCCATGAAATTTTTTTCAGATCTCATTGCTGATGTATCCCAGCTCCTAAAACATTTTCTGGCATCTACTAGGTATACAATAAACATTTGTTTTAAGAATGCATCCTGGAGAGAAAGCCCCAAGGGCCAAGTTCTTTCCAAAGCTTGCTTTGGGATCCAGGAGTTCCAGTCCTCATTCTCAATACTACCCAACCCTCCTTTCTCCCTTCTCTCATAGCCCCAAATGGGATTAGAGTGACCATGCACACACGCCTCCCCCCCAGATGTGGGCACTGGGTCAGGTGCTTTGGTTCTACCTCTGGCCCACTGACCTCCAGAGAGCCTCCAGGCCCTGACCTTCCCTCTCAAGTTTCTCTTGGTTACTGCTCCTATAACCTCAATAACTCCCTTTTCCTCTCCAGACCCCCAGCCTCTGTCTCTCAGCCCTTAAGTCTTCCCTGTCCCTCCTCTGATCCTTCCTCTTGTGTCCCCAGGCCTTGGCCCCTCCCCTCACTGGTCTCCCAAGTCCCTGTTCTTCTCCCCTTGGTGTCTACAGATCTTGATCCTTCTCCTCACAGGCTGCTATCCCTCTGTTGTCAAGGTCTCTCCTGCCCCTCTCCCTGTCCTTTCAGTAACCACTATTACTCCTGGCCCTCTCTGCTTGGTGCCACCAAGTCCTGGCCCTCACCCTGCATTGCCTTCCCTCCACCATTGTTGGCAAATGTCCAGGCTTTGGTTCTCACAGCCACTATATGATTCACTTGAGGGCTCAGCATCCCCAAGGACCCTCCACACAGCCACTCACTAATTAGGTCAATTATGAGGTCAATTATCCAATCCTCTCCAATCCAACTCTGCACTGCTCCACACACTTGCTTCCTCAGGCACTTTCAGAGGCCTGGGGCAGCAGATACTCTGGCCCTTGCTACCTCTCATGCACATGCCCCTAGCCTGGCCTCCTGGCCGAGCAAATTCTGATCATCACATAAAACTTTGGAAGGGGAAGAAGGCACTGGATGGTGGCTGCTAGAAGGACACTGACTCCTGAAAGCAATATGTGAGGAACACAACCCTAAGTGACACTGATGTCACCTTCCCAGTGCTGTGACATTACTGGAGTAAATCCCCAGTGTCTGGACTTCTGTGTGTCTGTGTTGGGGATGGGAAATGAATCTTGCCTGAAGACAAGGGGAGGGACAGAAAACCTCCAGGATAGGCCTTCTTAATCTTTTTCTTGTCATGTGCCTCTTGCGTCTTGATGAACGAACTGCACTGTAACTCATTTTAGAGAAATGGTTCACAGACCTCTAAAAGCTGCCCAGAGATCCAGAAATTGATCCAGTGAGTCTTCCCTGCATGGTATCACCACCTCTTGGGAAAGATGACCCCTTCAGGATGAGTTCAATAAATCCTCTACCTTCTCTGCCCTTTCCCAGAGCTTCAGTTTCCATTTTAGGAGTGTCTTGCCTGCCCTCCCAGTTGTTTGACAGGCAGTGCCAGGAAAGCCTAGGGTCACTGTACCACTGGGGCAGCTGCCCCAAGGGCCCTGGTGTCCGTAGCAGGTCTCTTCTGGAGCTCTCTACCTCTGCCGGGCAGGGCTAGTGTGGAATGGAGGGGCTAGGCTAGCTGGCCAGCTAGAAAATGGCCACAGCTCACTGACAGCCTGGACCAGTAGGACAGACAAGGAGAATCATGTTAGAGGAGGTCTAGGCAAAAGTGAGGAAATTAAAAAGGGAAATAAGAAGCCCAGGGAAGGAAGGAAATGGGGAGTAAAAGGCTAAAGAAAATGGAAGCCAAGAAAACACACCATGTGGACAGTGCTTACATTGCCAAGGGAAAATAAAGAACTTCACCAAGTCCAGTTTCCTCCACCGCACAATTGGGGAGGTTGAGGCCTCAGAGAGAGAAAAGGTCTTGCCTAACACCCCACAGCCTGTCCCTGGCAAGGTTCCAAACACCCAAGCCATCACTATCCCTGCCTACCTCAGCTGAAGGGCCCTGGAGGGGAGGGGGCCAAGAGGGATAGAGCTAACAGCCTCCACATATCTGTCTCACTGGCCACAAAGATATTCATTACAACAATCATTATAATAGGGATTTTTAAAATACAGCTCGAATGTCTAACAATAGGGGATTGAGTATATAAATTCTAGTTTACCCATGGTATTGAATGCTTTGTAACAAAAAAAAACTTGGAGATTTAATTTAGTATCAGAAAATGTTTACAATATACTTTAAAGGCCAGTTTATAAAACCAAACCAGTAAATATGTACAGGAGAAAAAGAACAGAAGGAAGAAATACATAAAAAAATTAACACTTGTTATCTTTGGCAGGGACATTGCAAATTATTGCTGTCTTTTTTTTTCTTGTCTATATTAGCCATACTTTCCTTAATAAGCATGTATTGATTTTGTAATAAGAAAAAAGCAGCAGAGAAGTGTAAACTATTTTTTAAAATCTCCATCCCCAGTTCAGATTCCAAAACCCACTATTAGTGGTACCCCAGCCAAGACCAGAGCCTGAACACTGGATGCAGGCTCCTCCTAGCTTCACCCTCACCCCCACCCCTATGGCACAGCAATCTTAACTCCACAGTCTGGACCCCATGCCCTTCCCAGCTTCTCCTCAAGCATGCCCAGCCTGGGCTACTGCAGCCTCTGGCCTGGCCCCTTCTATCCCAACCTGCAATCCGGGCAACTTTTATTTAAAGGTTCATCCAATCATGTCTCCCACATGAAGAAGAAGTCAATGGTTCCAAAGTGCCCACGGGAAGAGACCTATAGGCCTTCATCCCTTCTGAAAACCTTATTTTCCAGATTCCCCTCCTTTGAGAGGAGGAATGTGTGCATCCGTGTGCATACACACACACACACACACCACTTCCCAACTTTGCTCTTATTGTTCCATCCCTACCTGGCAGGAGTCTTACCAAGACTCACCCCATGCCACCTTCCCTACATACATGCCCTTCATTCACTCCCAATCTATTCCTCTTGTCAACCCTCATTTGGGTGTTGGGTTTATCTCTTGCCTGGTCATCCAGAGACTCACTCTTGTGCTTCAGGAGTAGACTCTGATAGAGCCTAGCCCCCTGATGGAGGCAATTCCAAAAGGCAACAGGGTGACTCACAAAGTAGGGGCTGGGTATGGAGCAGAGAAGACTATAGGACTGTCTTACATGACTGGTAAGCTCAGAATACATACATTCACATAGCCCTACACAGTGTGCCTATAGTAGCCAACCCAAACTGATACAAACCTCTCAGGCACAGTAGGTGCACATTCTCTCCATTCAACGAGGCCTCTCCAAACTCTATGTTTCAGGATATAAATACTTCGGGTGCACACAAGCGCACCCTCTCACAGTCTAGGATATGCTCACACTACCATCAACACACCCACCATACTCCGGGTAAGGAGTGGTAGGTGTGTGGGCATGAAGAGCATGGATACCGAACCACCCTGTCTATCTGCACAGCCTGGCTTCAACTAGCTGTGTCACCTAGTGGCAAGTTCTGTCACTTCTCTGAACCTCTGATTGTAAAATCGGGATATTAACAGTACCTACCTCATAAAGCTGTTGCACAGACAAATTGTTAATATATGTAAAGTACTTAAAACAGTGCTTGTCATAGTGTTATATGTGTTTGTTGTTATTATTACACATCATAAAAATGTATACCTACATATACACAATTCAGAACCTTTTTGCAAGTGATAGAGGTGTGTGTGCGTGCGCGTGTGCGTGCGTGTGTGACCTTATGAAGTGATTACCTAAGTGGTATCATTTAGAGGGGACTACCCACACCTTTACTTATAATCAACATCATTGCCTGACATTCCACCAATATAGTATATATCATGTGAGTCTTGAAAGCCAGTCCTTTTCAACATTTCCCTATTAAAATGCACATACCCCTTGGGAGGTGTTAAGCCTTATCAACTAACACCTTAGTTGTCAACTAACACCTTAGTTATCAGCTAACACCTTAGATATCAGTTAACACCTTAGTTGACAGCTAACACCTTAGTTGACAGCCAGCAGAGAGCAAGACCCTACAGGACTGGCTTTTGGAAGAAAGAAGATAGGAATTGTAGAAATAGAAGGGCTTTGATTGGGTCGACAGGAGAGCACCAGAGCCAAACCTCACCAGCTTCCCTAAGCTACCAATCTCCTCCTGCTCTGTGGTATATGAAAGGGACGAAGTCCTTCCTTCCAGCTGATGTCATCAGGTGAAGGTGGGGTGAGGCAGAAGGAAAAGGATATCATATGCCAGGCATTCCCCATAGCAGCTGGTGAGTATTGGCACAGCCAGTCTAAGCCTTCCTGAGAAGGTTGGTGGAGGTTGGGAGCTGGAATCTCTGCATCCTACAGCCTCTCTTGCAATCCCTGCCCCTTCTCTACCTACCACCCAGCCAGGGGCTGAGCTAAGGGAGTTCAGTGGAGGCAGTACAGGTAGATGGTTTCCGTGACTCTCCACCCCCTATTCCCACCACCCAGAACTGCTCCTCTGGAAGCCTAAGGCTGGTCTCTGATTGGGCCCTAAGGGGCCACTTCCCTCCTTTTTACCTTAGAGGTCAGCCCTGCCAGCTCCTGCTCAGAACCATCCATGTCTCTGGCATTTATCATTCCATCCAAAGCCATTCCTGTTTCCTGCCTGGCCCACTCCTGTGTGTAATGAAAGCCATAAGCTCATTAAGTTGGGGTAAGGAAGGACTTCCTTTGATTTGTCCTCTATTTACCTCCCTCCAGCTTCAAAGCGGCTGCCCACATCCACAGAGCTGATGCGTCAATGGTCAAAGTTGAGGCCTCTGTGTTCACAATGCTCACAGTTGGACCATATAAACTCAATGCAATTCTACAAATGTTGGGAGACCAAGGATTCTTGGAATGTCAGTCCTGGAAAGACATTCAAAGATCATCTAGTCCCCTCTATATCCCCACCCATTATTCAGATAAGGAGACTGCAATCCTAAGAGGTTACTAATCCCATATATATGTATGCACTGATAGAGTGGACAAAGTGCTTTAACACGTGTTCCCACACATAATCCTCAGAAGAATCCTGTACATAAAGGATTATTATTAGGCCCAGCTTAGAGAGGATGAAATTGAGGGGCAAGACTGCTTAAAAACTTGCCCAAGATCTCATAACAAAGATGTGGCAGGGGTGGACTCCAACCTGAGTCTTCTCTCAAAGGCACTTTCTGGCATGAAGGAATGGTTGAACATGAGCTTTGGAGCCAAATAGACCTGGGATTTTGGCCCCAGTTGCATCACCTCCTCATGTGTGGCCTTGGACTGTGTAGTAAGCACTTAGCAAGCTTCCTAAACCTCAGTTTCCTACTCTGAAAACCGGAGCCACAACTCCCATTGTCATGAGGTTGTCATCAGGATGAGGGGAGAGGATGCCTTGTAAGGTGTTTATTCATTCAGTCCACAAGTATTTAGTGAGCATCTACTATATTCGAGATAATGATCTAGACTCTAGGGATACAGCAGTGAACAAAATCAAACAACCTGTGCCTCCATGGAACTTACAGGCTAGCATAGTGGAGAAGCACGTAAAAATAAGTAGGTGAACAAGACCACTTCAGCTAGTAATGAATGCTGGGAAGTAAATGCCATAGGAGCATCAGATAGAGCATGCCTGCAGTTGGAGGTGGGAGATGACTTTAGAGTGATGGGATGTTTGAACTGAGACCTAAATGATGGCAGAGTATTGGGCAGAGAGAAGAGCAAGTTCAAGGGCCTGAAGTAAAAACTAATCTCTCCCACATTGACTATGCCCTGATTGTTTCACTGAACTTTAGACAACTGCCTACTTGACACCTCCACTTGGATGTCTAGTAGGTTCTTAAAGTTAACATGACCAAAACCAAGTTCTTACATTCCCCAATCCTTCCTTCCCTCAGTGCTCCCCAGCTCAGTAAATTCTGTCAATACCTACCCAGTTGCTCCAGCCCTAAACCTGAGAGTTACCTTGGAATCTTTTATTTTTCTCACCTTCTACAACCAATCCATCAGCAAATCCAGCTACTGTACCCCCAAAATATATCCAAATCCATCCTCTTCTCAGCACCCATCCCTTCACCAGCTTGGCTCACCCCCACCCCTTTTTAAATATATTTTTATTGATTTCAGAGAGGAAGAGGGAGAGGGAGATAGAAACATCAATGATGAGAGAGAATCATTGATTGGCTGCTTCCTGCACGCCCCCTACTGGGGATCGAGCCTGCAACGCAACCTGGGCATGTGCCCTTGACTG
Organism: Plecotus auritus; assembly: GCF_963455305.1. Taxonomy (NCBI): domain Eukaryota; kingdom Metazoa; phylum Chordata; class Mammalia; order Chiroptera; family Vespertilionidae; genus Plecotus; species Plecotus auritus. The sequence continues at coordinate 52,736,313 of NC_137784.1, read as the reverse complement.
GAATCGAACCTGGGACCCTTCATTCTGCAGGCCGACGCTCTATCCACTGAGCCAAACCAGCAAGGGCCCACCCCCCTCTCTTACTCTAACTGACTTCCCCTCACCCCCAGCCTATGTTCAACACAGACACCAGAGTGAGTCTTTGAAAAATGCAGATTTTTTTGCTTACAACCCCACACGGGCCTCTCATCTGGTTTAGAATACCCAACCCCCATGGCACACAGTGCCCTGCCTGCTCTGGCCCTTCTTGCCTCTCCCACCCAGCCCTTGCCATGCTCCCCCTTTCTAGCTCACCTTCAGTCCCACTGATCTGCTCTTTGCTGAGCCCTCCACACAACCAAGGTCTTAGAATGTGATAAGTACTCAGATGTTATCTGGTAGATAAAAAAGGAGAGTGGCATGGGCAGGGAGTGGATGAAAGAGAGGCAGGACACTGGAAACTGAGATATGCAACTGATCAAAGTCACAGCCTCTGGCCTCAGCCCCTTCCTGGTCCAGCCTCACATGCCCTCTTCTCCACTCGGAGAGAGATCTGAGGCTACAGGAATAGATGAGTTTGCCAAGGTGAGATATTAGAAGGAGAGGAGATCCAAGGGAAGGTGTGGAGAAGACCAAGAAAGACCTGCAGAGAGAAGGAAGGACCGGGAGAGCACCATACCGAGGAAACTCAGGAAGGCGCACTGCAAGGAGAGGCTGGGAACTGTTTGGGCCTTGATCACACCCACTTGGCATTTTTGACATGGCTGCCCAGCCTCTCCTTGCATTGCGATACAACCTTTAATACAGACATCATTGGCTTGCGCAGTGAGAGAAGAGTGGGAGGGAAGCCAGGCCAGAAGATGGTGAACATAGACACTGCGCTGTGAAAGGGGAAGCGAGCAAGAGGGCAGGAGCTCGAGGGGGTGACAGCATGGAGAAGAGGATTTTTCAGATGGAAAAAGCTAGAATGTATTTGCAGGCTGAGGGCAGGGAGACAGCAGAGGGGAAAAAATTATTGGGGTGTGGTCCATGGGGGCTGGGCTGGTTGGACTTGGGAGGAAGAGGGCCGTTCCTTCCTCGGAGGAGGGTGTGTGTGTGTTGTGTGGGAAGAGGGCCATAAAGAAGGGGAAAGCAGGGAAAGGCGTTTGGTCCTGTGTCCATGGCCTCCTGCTGTATCCCTTTATTTCCCTGTCCTTCCATGCTTTATCCACCAAAGTCAGTGCCGGCAGCTGTTCACCAACTCTGGTATTCACATGAAGGATGACTGGGAAGGGGGCAATGTAGTGGGGTGCTCTAACCACCCCTCTGCTCTGTCTTAGTGCCTATAGAACCTCCCCATGCTGGGCTCAGATGACCAAGACAAGTGGAACCCAGGTCTGGTATGGCTTTTCTTCCTGTCTCCTTTGCCAGATTTCCTCAAAGCCCAGACCAGCACCCTCAACCACCAATCCCAATGCCTACTACCTTAACTCACACCCATACCTCAGTGTTCAGGGGAGCTAAGCCTAGACCTGGGACTGGGCCATTGTCAAGGATGCTACCACCAACCCTAGCTCATTGGCCTCATGCTGCTCTAGGCCCACAGGCTATGTGCCAGTACTTTTGTCTAGATGAGCACCCACAGTTCATGCTCTCAAAGATCTTATGAGCAAGGCAGTTTTATTATGCCCTCCTTACAAGTTGAAGAAACAGGTTGAAGAGATGCCATCAATTGCTTGAGGCCCCCCTCAGTCACTGACCAAGGAAAAAAAGTCCACAAAAAATTGTCAGTCCTAGATTTTAGTATGTATTCTGAGGCCACAACAGTCATTGAAGCAGGATTTCATCTTAGGGCAACCAGTCCTG